>NC_135534.1:185097982-185697982 GCF_045843805.1 Urocitellus parryii
TAAGTACATATGATGCCTTCGTACTAAGGAATGTTTGTGAACTAGAAACAATGAATTAGATATGTACTCAATGCTTTGGTTTGACTGTTTCCCAAAGTTCAAGAGTCAGAAACTTAATTACCAATGTGGTCTAACCTGTGTGATGTGGTGCTGAGTGGGAGTGTTTCAGTCATGGCGACACATCCCTCATGAATGGATTAAAGCCATTCTTTCTGCACTGGATTCCTTATAAAAGGATGAGCTTGCCCCTGCTCCTTTCTTGCTTTCCCTTTACCCTTCTGCTTTCCACCATAGCATAGCAGCAAAAGGTCTCTTGCCTGTCCCTCCATCCTGAACTTGTTAACCTCCAGAACTATGAGAAAAAAGATTTCTGTTCATTTAAAATTACATGGTCTGTTATGGCAGTTCAAAGTAAACGAAGACAGAGCACTGTGGATAGATCTAGAAACTACTTCTGAGTGAAAAAAAAAATAAGAAAAAGAATAAGACGGTAGCAAAATAATACGTGAAAAAATTAAAAGTGCATGCAAAGAATAGAGTACACACTTAAAAAGAACTCATATAAATAGAAATGATATACTTTAACTGTATCAGGGTGTTTGCATATGGAGAAGTGGGAATTTAAGGGGATACATAAATAAATGAGAGCAACTGTGCTAAGACCACTGCTAGTGAGCTGGGGATTGAGGTGTAGGATTAACTCAACCATCTGCACCTGAGCTCTAAAAACAAATTCAGCATTTACATAATTATGACTAAGTAAATATTATTTACATGTAGTATGATTACATTTTTCTTAGAGTTAGATTTTTTTTCACTTCCCTAGAGTGAATAATACAATTTTTTTGTTGTTGTTCTAATTCATCCCTAAACTCTTTGCTGGACATATATACCTCTTTCTTTTATATTCAGATTTCTCAATCTATCAGTTTTATGTTTTGATGACATCATTCTTATCATCTGCCATGGACTGATTGTGTTCTCCACAAATTCACATGAGAAAATCTTAACACTTATTGTGACTGTATTTGGAGATGGGTCTTCAGAAGGCAGGAGGTAATTAAGGTTAAATGAGATCAGAAAGGCGGGTCCCTGATCTGTTGGACTGGTGGCCTTATAAGAAGAATAAGAGAAAGAGACCTCTCTTTCTCTCAGCCATGTGAAGTCACAGGAAGAGGAAGCCATCCAAAGACCAGGAAGAGTGCCCTAGCAGAAACTGACCCTTCCTGAACTTTAATTTAGGATTTCTAACCTCAAGAACTATGAAAAAAATATCTGTTATTTATGCCTCAAGCCCATCATATTTTGTTATGATAGGCCTAACAGACTAAGACAGATTTTAGTCCCAAATCAGGTGTGCAACAAATACCTAAAAACGTGAGAGTGGCTTTGGAGCTGGATAATAGGTAGAGTCAGGAAGAGTTTCGTAGTGCATGTTAGAAAAAGTCTAGGTGACAGCAGTTAAAGGAACTGTTAACAGGAATATGGATATTAAAGGAAATTATGGTAAAAGCTCAGAAAGAAAAGAACTAAAAAGAACATCTCTATCTTCTTATAGAATCATGAACAGATTAATCATATTGGTAGAAATATGGGTATTAAAGGTCAGGTGAGGTGTTCAATGAAAACATGGAACAGGTTATTGGAAAGCAGAGGAAGGTGGTTCTTGGGGTAAAGTGGCAAAGAACTTGCCTTTGTTCTAGTGTTCTTCAGGAGAAATAAATGAAGAGCAAGAAAGCTGGATATTTAGCAGAATAGATTTTCTAAGCAAAATGTTGAAAGTGGTGCATCCTAGGTCATGTTTGCTTCTAGTAAGATGAAAGAGGAGAGACATGAACTGAAAAAGGAATTGTTAAGTGAAAAAATGAACCAAAACTTGATTGGAAAAATTCTCAGCCTGTGCCATATGACAAAGCAAGCAAGCAAGCAAACAAAAACCCAATAAAACCCCAAACAAACAAAAACCCAATAAAAATAACCATTATAAAACAAAAACAAAACCCTTGTTCAGAAGAAAACACTAAGGTATGGCTGAAGGACCATTTGATGAGGAGATTAATAAGAGTCTGAACCACACATTTAATTAGTCACCCCACTGGAAGCCAGGAGAAGAGGGGGGATTATACTAACAGAAGTGCTCACATTTTGAACTGAAGTGAATGTGTATAGTGAAGGTAGGGTTTCCAGTTTTAATTCTAGAGGACAGGACAGCAAAGCTATTTGGCTGTGATCGTGTGCTATTATTCCAGAAAGGGAAGGAATGACCCCGAATTTTCTTCTCTATTATTTTTCTTTTCTTTTTGAAATCTTTTTGAGTATTGGACCTCCCAAGACTTTGGCTCTCATTTTCTCCTCTTCTTCTGTTCTAGCTCTTTCTCTTTATTTTCTACTCTCTGAGAGACTTTCCCAACTTCATCTTTCAACCCATCCATCGATTTTACTTTTTTATTTTGTAGTTGTAGATGGACACAATACCTTTATTTTGTTTATTTATTTATTTTTTATGAGATGCTGAGGATCGAACCCAATGCCTCACACGGGTAAGGCAAGTGCTCTACTGCTGAGCCATAACCTCAGCCTCCATCAATTTTACTTTTGCTCACTTAATTTTAATATCAAAATATCTCATTTTATGCACATTAAGCATTTTGAAAATAGATGCCTTCTCTCGCTTTATTCTTAGAATATTCCTTCTTCCCTTTGTGAAGAAGTTAGTTATTTGGAGCTGTTTTCTTCTGTTCCCTGGATTGTCTGTCTTTTTTTCTGAGATCCTTGTACTATTGTTTGAACTTTCTTCATATCAGAGTATGCACATCTATTCTTCTATTGGAATAGGAGGAGAGATAATCCAGCTGTAGTTTCTAATACAGAATTTCAACTAAGCCTCCTATTTCAGTACCATCTTCACTCCAACTTTCAAAGGTACAGGAAGCCAGAGATTCCTGAGCCTCTCTATATTCTTTCTCCTGCATTGGTTTATTTCTGGGATACTTATATCATGGATCTGATAAGCCCATTGCTATCTTTCCATCCGTCTTCTAGTTTCCACCTATTGCAAGTAGGTGGAAAGGTTGGAAAGTGGCTGGCCTCTTCTGAGCTCTACAGAATTCCCACCTAGGGATCATTGTCCTGCCTGGACACCAAAAGTGCAAACAGAACACAATCTATTTAAACACAGGCAAGTCCAGGAGGAAGCAGGAGAGAAGAGACTTCTCACATAATGGTAACCTTGTTAGTGCATGGAGCCCATATTCTGCTAGAAATATGACCATTGGACAGTAGGCTGTCACAAGCCAAATTGGTTCTGTAACATGAATCAACTGGACAAAAGAGAAACTAGAAGTTAACTCCAAATCAATCTTTTAAGCTGTCCCATAGAAAGGGGAGCCAAAATACCTACAATGATAAGGTCAGAGATATAAATATTCTCTGTAGAAAGAATTAGTGACATAAAGAACAAAAGCCATGATCTACCACACACCGCACCATGTTCCTATTGTCTTCAGAACGTTGTTTATTACTTTTTAATAGAAATTTTGTCTAACTCTCATTTCTCTGTAATTAATTTATATTATATCTGTGGCCTGTGGTGTATCTGCTTGTTATTTAGTTCTTGAGGTATATAATAAGAGAGCTGTTTTTCTCTAAAGAAATTCATTTTTCATATATATTTACCAAAAATAATGGAATCCAAACAAATCAAGAACCACTCTTGAAATTACTACTCCTCTGGTGAAAGTGAGGTTCACAGAGGTCCATTTGGGTGGTAGGGACTACACATTTAACCTTCTCTCTAACCTCACATCTGTGTGGGGTTTCTTTCTTGGGGTGATCATAAGACTTAGATGAGACTTCACCGGGCATCTTTCCATGTAAGATTGTAAGGCAAAATAATGTCATTCCCAGTAACTTCTTTCTATGGGGGAAGAAGATTGATTGAATCTTGTTTTTTAGGGCACATTTGGCAATCATAAAAACAATGAAATTCCTATATAGGAAAGATTCTTGTGAGAACGCAATGATGATAAAGCAAGCAAACAAAAATCCTATTGAAATGAAGACCTGTACTTAATGCCATGATGGAATTTGACATCTCCTACTTCATTTCTTTCTCCTGTCTCCTCCTCTCCCTTTTTCTTTTCTCTTTCTCTGCCTCTTCTCATTTTTCTACCTTTTTTTCTTGTTTGCTTAGTTTTCATTCTCCTTATTTGTCCTTCTTCCTCTTTTCCTTCTTGCTCATCTTCATCGTTAGGATTTTCACCATCTTCTCTGCACAAATTAAGTAGGAAACCAGGCACAGGTTTTCCAGAGTGACTTTAAAAAAAAAAAAAACACTTCTATTTTCCATAGATTTTACATTTGAGAACATAAATTTATAAACATAAGGGAGCTTAGGATTGACTTAGGATTCTTAGGCCAACTCTATGGAGTTGTTGGAATTGTTATTCTCTGAAGAACTCATGGGTGTCAATTACGGGGTGGTGACTACAAAGCAGTGACCTCCCCTGAGACCTCCAACTCATTTCTCAGAGGGCACCAGGACTCCAGCAGCCACTACAACTTTGTGTAACTTTCCAACCTCAGACAAATCTGAACTGATGACCTAAGGGTGAGAGGCTCTGTATAACTTGATTACATTTTTTAAAAATTCCATTTTTCTCTTGAAAAGACACCTTCAGAACACAATGTCAGTTTATCTCTGCAATTTTAGACATCAAATAGCTTATTTTTTAGTTCTCTCTGGGTCAAAGAATGTTATTAAGAAGAAAAATGTAAAAAATATTGGTTTTATAACAATTCGGTATCCAAACTGAAGGCTCTAATAAACTCACAGAAATGTTTTTGCTTTGGGATTCTTTAGAGAATAAAGGAAAGATAAAAATATTATGCAGGGTAAGAGTGCTCTAGAATTTACATTAAAAAAATAAAACTAAGCAAATAAAATAACCAACAGAGTTTTGAATGATAATGTGTATCACTTTTTTTTTTTGGTGAGAATTATCATTTAGGCTCTAGATATTATGAATATGCCATTTTACTCTTTTACTTGTAAGGGACATCACTTTAGAATTTGGAGTATAGATTTTGCAAGAACAGGAAAAGAAGAAATAAGCATTACTCTTCAACTTCTCTATGTAAAGAGTCGGTCGACTGAGATGCTTACCCTCTTTCTCAGCACAGACAAAAGACATTGGATTAGAACTTCATCTCTAGATATTGTGAGGTGGCTTTGTCAAAACAGGCACAAAGAAATTAAAACAACTGGCACAATGTATTGAGAATGAACAAGCTGTTCTTTTTTTAAGTATATGGGAAAAAAATCAATATTTTGTCTTCAAGTACTTACACACCTATGCAGGAAAGAGAGGTGGAAAAATGAATTGTTCCATCTGTAATTTCAAGCAGGGAAAATGAGTTACAAGCATATCAGCAAAATACAGACAGAGGTAGGCCCAGTGAAGCAGAAGCAAAAAATGAGTAACCACCATTTCCCCTTATTCCCATAACTGATTGGACGTAAACAAAACATTCTCCCCAGAATGAGAGGCAAGAAGTCTGACACTGAGCAGTGGCTACTTCTCAAGATATCTTTGTCAGCAAGATGGGTTCAAGTTATGATTTCACCGTTTCTATGATTGACATTGTTACGGTTCTTAGAGCAGTTACCATGGAAACAGAAGGGCCTTGCATGTATTTGAAGTAATTCACCTGACCTACTGCTCAAAAATGAGGGAGGACTGAGTGCTAGAATTCCTCCTCAGTATTCCCCATGATCTGGCTGAGGCGGGCTAGAGTCTTGGCTCTGATCTGAAAAGGCCATCCAGGCAGGAAGGCTGAGAAAGACGGAAAACTCTCCTGAATCTGCGGAGACAAATTCCAGCCTGAGATTTTTTCCCAAGAGAATTAGGATATCGTCAGTAGTCTTGAGTATTTTCTCCTTCCTAAATATGGACTTAATCTCTGTCCTTTTATTCCTGATCTCTCCTGGGGAGGTCTATAGAAAGGATGCTTCAATCAATTTGTGGTGGCACATTTGTGTCCCCCTCTGAACTAGAGGAAAAGGGTGGGGGGGAGAGAGTTTGAGATTGAGAGAGAAATGTTAAGTGAGCTTAAGGTGGTCACATCCCATTCTACCAGAAATGGTATCTGGATCACATTAAAAAATCAGCCTGCTTCCCTTCCCCTGTTACAACGGAGGACAGGACTCAGGGAATCATGGGCATCACAATATCACAGCATCTCCTCAACCCTGACATTGGTGAGATCTGCCTAAGACCCCCAAAGGCTGCCCATTCTGCCTCTCCCTTCACGAATACATTCTTTGGGAATATTCCATCCCTGATCTTGATGTCAGCAGGCTCCCATTCTTATAATTCATGGGGCCAAGACGGAGTGCTGGTAATTTCTTTGCTGTCATCATTGCTCTGGATAACTTTCCTACCAACATTCATCAACTTTGTTCTCCAGAAACTTATGTTGCCACTTGGGCTGTTTCTTTCCCATCCTCGTGGCTGTCATTGACTGGCCTTTGGGATCCTCTTCAACTCTTTCGTGACCTTAGCATCTTGGCATAGTATTACTTTACATCTACCCTACCTGATGCTCAAGTTTTGATTTCTCACCATTCTGTTAGCATATTTGTTCTTTCCCTCTCTTGGCCTCTCAACCCTCATGGCCTCCATCTGTCCTCTAACCCAGATCACTAGGGTAGACATAACTACATTTTGATTTGGCTTTCACCCCCAATTCAGCCATTTTTGCCTGATGCACGGCCATCCTCAGTGAGTTTTCTGTTGATCCACATGAAGACTTCAAGCTGGGGAACCATTCTGTTTTCTCTCAGATACTTCCTGGCCTCACAGGCAAAGCCTTACCTAGCAGGGTCACGATGGTTAAGGAGCTCAGCTCTCCTCTCAACACAGCCTGGGCTCTCTCAGAACCTACACACTGTATTGTGAATGCTATGAACTTATTCATTCATTCATTTATCAAATATTGACTCAACAGCTGGCATCTTATAGGTACTGGGCGTATGGATCCATTCCCTGTTCTCCTGGAGTTTATGAAATAGTGGATCAATCAGACAATAAACATAGATACAAAAATACAAACTACAGTGTTAGAGGGAAGCAAACAGAATGCTGCAAAAATAATAAACACTTATTGAACATTTATATGGACCAGACCCTATTATAAATTCTTTAACCTTACTGATTTATTGAATCCTTACATTCAGCCTCTGAATAACTACTTTATTTTATTTCCACTTTATAGTGGGAACTGAGATTCAAAACAATGTAATTTACCTTCTCGAGAGTCACATAAGTGGTAGATCTGGGATGGGTGGAATGAAAGGATGCATCTCAGACTGGGGTGAAAGTGCTATCAGGTGGAGCTTTCCTTAGTCTAGTCTCTTAATCACTAAATTCCTGCCTTTGTGTAGCTGTCAGGGTATTCTCATAGACAAGCTGGTCATTGAGGGACACTTTGAAAAGAAGGCATTTAGCCCGAGGCTTCCCATCAGAGAAGGAGCCCTCCCGCACAGATGTAAATAAAGGAGCAGAGAGGGAGAGGCATTTCGGTGAAAGCAAGTAGCCCCGAGAAAGGCCTAAGTGTACTTGAAAAATGGAAGGAAGGTCAACAGGACGCACCACAGATACTGAGAGGGAATGGCATACCGTCAGACGGGCAGATCTAAGACAGTTTTGTCAGATTAAGGGATTTTTATTGTCTTCAAATAGCCATGGGGAGTTGGAGTTGGTTTTCACTTTTGGAATCTCTTGCTGGTAGATGTGTGGAGAATAGATTGTGGGTTAATAGAGAAAGTGGGGAGAGAAGCCGGGAAACTTTCGCAAGAGGTCCAGTCTAGGGACCATGTGGGTTGGACTGTGGTGGTGGCATTGGGGATAGAGACATGTGGCTCTCTTGTGGATACACTTTGGAGGAAGGGTCCATAGGACCAAGTGATGGATGGACCTGAGGAGCGATGGAAGAGACAGAGACAAGAATAAGCCTCAGCTTTCTAATAGAGACCAGTGAACTCGACCTTCATTTTTATTGATCAGATGAGGTCATCTAGCACCTTGACACTGAGCTATCTTTTTCTTACCTTTGAACCACTGTGTATTCCCTTTCTTTCTCTCTCCCCCCGCCATCTCAGGGGGAAATTGTCTCCTTATTCCTTTCCTATATAACGTTTCCATTATGCAATTTTTAGCCATGTTTTGATCTTCTTTCTGGTACTGCATGATCTCTCACACACTTTCTGTTGTGTATCTTCACGTTTTCCTCCCCTAGTGTCCTTTCTTCACAGATGTGATAAACTCAGGATGTATCCATTCTGAAGCATAAACCCTTCTCTCAATATTATCTCTTGAGTTGCTCCCCAAATCCCCCATCATCCTTTGAAAGCAAGCCATTTTAGCAAGTGATCTATACTCTTCATGACTGTTCTTAGAATAGATGTTCTCACCTTGAAGTCTCATGAGCAAAGAGTGATGTGGGCCATCCTGAGCGCTATCCAGTTATATGATTTATTCAACAGTTCAGAACACTTTGCCCCTTGTCTTATCTTTGCTGCATTACCTCTGTCAGTAGAGACTTACCAAGAGGCAAAAACTGATACAAGTATAATGGGAGCTAATGTTTGCTTCCTTAGAATTTAGTCTAGGACACTTCTAGAATCTAGGTTCCCAAAGTTCTTTAAGCCAAGCATTTTCCTTATTTCCTTATTACTTCCACTCCCACCCCCATCAAATGCCTGGAAAATTAGGTAATGTTTTCCACCGTGATAATGAATAAATTATAGTGTAGCCTCTTCTGATACGGCAAAAATATAGCCTTTTTAACCACATGGCCAAATGCCTGGAATCATTTTTAAATACCCAATGTTGAGTGGTCATCCAAATAACATTAACAGTTGGCATTTTAAAACAGCTTGTTTATTAAAAGTGGGTAGTTCCATGATTAGCCCTTGTAGGATATTTGTTCTGATGAGCCAACAAGGCTATCTGTTGAATTAAAGGAGGCTGTAGGGGAAGATTGGCTTTGGAGGCACAGGAAGGGCCATTTGAAGAGCTCGACTGTAAAAGAACATCTAGAAGGGAATATCAGACAGGCATCTTTATAGACTTAGCTTCTGCCAGTATTTGGACTATTGCTCTAATTTACCAATACACTCTGCTAACTCATCTTCAAATCCTGAACTCCCATACTCTGCTCATTCTCTTCCCTGTGTACGCTTCCCTACTCTGACTTGAAAACTGCTTATGGCATAGGGGCTGCTCCCAATGTTACCTTCTTTGTAAAGCATTCCTCAATATCTGTTATACACTGTTGTGTTATGGCTAAAGAAAAGGGGGACAGTCAAGCACGATGTTCCTGAGTGCCCCCTTCTCCCCCCCAAAAAAAATACTAAGCCAAATAAAGGGACCAATGAGAGCAAGCCTGAACTGAAAAGTCCAGATGCATATTATCTTGAAGGACGCTGGCTTTCTCTTATGTACCCTGGAATGAAGGCAAGTTAGTGTTATCTATGGAAAGCTACTTTCTTGCATGGACATCAGGACAGTTGCTGGTCATAGCAGCCAGCTGAGTAAGCATATGCTGATGATGTTACTGCTTCTGCAGCCTGACATATAAACCCCTCTCTGAGTGGGGATGGGCATGGAACTGAGGATGCTGTGGTAAGGATGTGTGTCACTCATGCAGTGGGGCACCATTGGACAATACACTTTGAGGGACAGGGGTACTTCTTGGTGAAGCACTAGGGGCAGAGGTGCTATCTGTTCAGCCTACTGCCACTGAACTCTTGTTGGAGCAGTCGCTCATCTCTTGTAAGCTTTCCCTAATAAGTCACTCATCTCAGGTGAACTTTCCCACTGGGCACTTTCTTTGGCCACTCTGAATCCTACCCAACTTGCCCTTGCACAAGGGGCTGGGGAATGTGACAGCTGCAGGGTGGGTTCTGGAGTCAATGCTCTGATTCACATCCTGGCTGTCTTTTCTTAGCTGTGTAACCTTGGACAAATGACTCGACTTTCTGCCTCAGCTTCGTGATACACACAATGAAAATCATCGTAGTCATTATTTATTTCATAATGATATCACGATGCTTAATATTTGGCATATGTAAAGTATTTAAAATATTGTTTTGTACTCTGTAAGTGCTTAATAAATACTAGCTAGCATTTTTCCTCTTGCAGAAGCTACTCCTTCTTCTGAATCTGCATAGTATATTCTTCTATAATAAGGATTGTTATGATGTGATGATTATTTTGATTCTATGCCTATGGGTTGTGGGCTTGCAGAAGAAAGAAACAATAATGTTGTTCTTTTCATCTTCCATAGTCTCTCATTTGATACATGGCCTATGGTGCAAATTTAATAAATGTTTATGGAATTAATGAATGAAGAGTACAAAATTTTGTGGCTCATTTAAAGACGAATAAGGAGACCAAGGTGAAGTTATTGCTAATAAAATCAGTTAGAGTGATTAACCAAATTATATAGTCATTTGTAATTTTGTTATTTTAATATTTAACTCTATTATGTTTAAATCCCTATTATCTCTGGAGGTAATAAGGTAAAAGAAGGTGAAGATTTATTGAGCACTATCTATCTGTTATATGCTTTATAATCATGCTTTATCATCATAATTACAGTTGTCCTATAAGCTATTGGTACCATTGTACAATTGAGGAAACAGATACAGAGAACTTAAGTAATATATCTAAGATCAAAAAATATGTGAGTGGCAGATCTAGGTTTCCAACCCATAGGGGTCAAACTATAGAGTCTGAAGTATCTCCTCTTTCCCCCTTTTTCTCCATGGACTTACCCTTGTTAATTATTGGTAACTTTGTACTATTACCTCTACCTCATCCCATGCCCTTGGCCCCTGGGGCATATGCATTTCTTCTCACTGGTATTTTTTCTCCACAGAAAGCAAACTATTGTGCCTTCTTTGCTGGTCACTGGTAGCCTAGGACTCATTTTGTGATCAGATAAAGAAATTCTGGGTATGAACAGGGAGTTGAGATATTCAAGTCAGCTTGTTAAAAATAAGAAAATTTTAATGGCAAACACTATTAGGCTTTACAGTCCTCCATTGGCACAGTATCACTTCAAAAGCCACACAAGACAGCTCCCCAGAAGTGTCTCCTACTCGTGGAAGAAACAAAAAAATCTTTTTTCTCTCCTAGATTCTCCAGCCCCGCCAACAGGTTCCGACTGTACTGCCCAGAGCAGCCCCATGTTCCTGAGTTGGTGAAACTTTCCTGGTTTCCCACAGACAGAAATCCTCATTATTGAATCTTTCTTTTTCCTGGGTACCTCCTGCCTGAATGATTTCCCAACAGTGTCTGTCCTCTGCTCCCAAGTCTGTTCTGACTTACACATCTTCTACATCTAGTTCCTTAACACTTCTGGATTTCAGCCTGGAAAGAGTCATTCTGTCTCTCAGACACAATTTCTCTAAAGTAGGATTCCTTTCACTCTGTATCTTTCCTGCCATGCAGTTCAGTGACTCAGGCAGCCCAAGTTTTATTTTTACTGGTGACAAATTAGGTTTCTCTACTCCCTTTGTTCACATTTGAGGATCTAGTAGGTTGACAAACAGATCAGATGGCCACATCATTGAAGTGGTTTTGTTTCTCATTCCCCCCCCCCCCAGTTACAATGCTTAGATGTTTAAAAAACACGACACAGTGCTCAACAGCAAAAACTTGAGAGTTAATTTCCACCATTACAGTGGTATGTCTATTTCAAAATATCTGGATGGTTGATTAGATTACCTACTTATAGATAACGAATATGTGGTATCTCGGGGGCAAATGCTCACCTACAAATTAATGCACACCTGTGCAAACCTCCCTCCTTCTCCCACCAGTTTTTTGAATGATGGCAGACTTTCAGGTGGTGAAATCCATTTAGAAGATGATACTGTAGGCATAATTTCCCCTTCTACAGACACTGTGGTTATGTTGGATAAGTAAATAATTCCTCTTGGAACCAGTAGGTTTCCTATCAGTAGCAAGTGGAGATGGACTTCCAACTTATCTTCTTGCTTCTGTTTTTGTTTTCTTAAATCTATAAACCAAAGTGATACTGTCAGATAAGTCCCCTCCTCTGCTTAACCTTCTGTGGTTTCCCACTCCTTACCACGTAAAAGCTAATCTGGTTCCGTGTGATTTTTTTTTTTTTTTTGGTACCAAGGATTGAACTCAGGGGGACTCAACCACTGAGCCACATCCCCAGCCCCATTTTGTATTTTATTTAGAGACAGGGTCTCACTGAGTTGCTTAGTGCTTCACTGTTGCTGAGGCTGGTTTTGAACTCCTCCTGCCTCAGCCTCCCAAGCTACTGGGATTACAGGCATGTACCACCGTGCCCGGTGCCATGTGACTTTACCTTCTATTTTTCTCTCCCTTGATCCTGGCTGTTCCTTGCATTTACAGGCATTCTCTTGCCTTCCTGTTTTTGAGGGTTCTTCTGGATCGCTTTCTCTCTAGTATTCTTTGGGCCCAATCCCTCTCAGGTCTTTCCATTCTCTATGGGAGCTTCTCTGATCACTCTGTTGAAAACTGACAAAACCCAACATTTCCAATCCTTTTCTACTTTGGCTTTTCTATCATTTATTGTAATATTTGTGTTATTTTTAAATATTTTAAATATTTTGTCTTGTTTCCCTGCTAAAATAGAAGCTCAATTTGGGCCTAAACTATTATTTGTTCATTGCTTTATTCATGGCACCTAGAACTATGTCTGACACGTGGTAGACACTCAATAAATATTTGTTGAATGAGTGAGCAGCATGGCCTAGAATTTTGATGTTCTTTCCATTGATTTCCCCGGGATTCTCTAATGGACTGTATGTAAGGGCTCGGGTGTATGTTGTTTGGCTTCTTTTTCTCCTTGAGGAGTCTGCCAGCCATCTGAATCTGTCAGATCTGAGATCTGGGGCAATACTCAGATCTGATTCCTAGAGGGTTCTCTAGGTTAGGTCTTGGTTTTTGGTTTCTTTTTTTTTTTTTAAAGATAAACTTTTAAATTTTGGAATAATTTTAGATTCACAGGAAAATTGCAAGACAGTACAGAAAGTTGCCATATATCCCTTATATAGTTTAAAAACCACTTTATTGAGGTGTGATCGACAAATACAAAGCTGTATGTATCTTAATGTTTAAACTCCATGTGTTTGGAGATAAGTATATACCCATGAAACAATCACAAGTCTATGCCATAAATCTATTCATCACCTCTGATCGTTCCCCCAACCCTTGTATCATTATTATTATTTTTGGGGGGCAAGAACACTTAACATAGGATCGATTATCTTAGCACATTTTTTTCCCTAAATAGTAATAATAATTATTCCACTGCTTTATTAAGATACATTTCCATTTTGAGACACAATGATGGATATTCTACTTAAGATATTTTATTTAATCTCAACATCTTCCTGCTGTTAGCTTCTTTCCCCACATTTTTTTGGTGCATTATAGTTGTACATATTGATGGGATTCATTGTTACATATTCATATATGCACACAATATAACAGTATAATTTGGACAATATCACTCCCAGGCATTTCCCTGCTCCTTCCCTATTTCCCACCCCTGGTCCCTTTGCTTTACCGATCCTCCTTTGATTTTCTTAGCACATTTTTCAGTACATAATATGAGATTGTTATGTAGAGGTAATATGTTCTGAAGTAGACCTCTGTGATTTATTTATCTTGTATAATTGAAACTTTGTACACTTTGACTAATACCTCCCAGTTCCTTCTTTCTAGCTTTCAGCAATCACCAGTCCACTCTCTGCTTCTAGACATTATTGACTATTTTAAATTCATGTTATAATCACTATAACGTAGCATTTTTTTTCTTTTGTGTCTGGCTTATGTCACTTAGCATAATGTCATCCAGGTTCATCCATGTTGTCTCAAATGACAGGATTTCCTTCCTTTTTAAGGCTAAGTAATATTCCATGTGTGCATGTATTAAATTTTCTTTATCCATTCATCCCTCCATGGATGATTGGGTGGTTTCCACATCTCGACTATTGTGGAAAATGCTGCAGCCAACATGGGAAGACTTTTGAGATTTTGGCACTTGTATTTTTTTTTCTTTCTTAAAACAATCCCACATGTAAATGGCCTTCTAGTCCATTCCCAATGATCTCATTGGATCTCCTCATCAATCCTATAGACAGATAAAGAGGGATGGAATGAACCCAGCAATAACTGAGCTTAGTCCCTGGAGCTGAGCCAGGAATTTTCACAAGGGTTACTTCTTTTGTGTGTTAACCTCAGGTTGGAAGCATTTCTAATCCTGCTTTACAGAGGTGGCCCAGAGGTTAGTGACTGGTGATATGCTCCAGATCACAGAGTCACTCCAGTGTAAACCTCCCTTCTGCTCTCCCTTCTTCTTTCCTCCATGCCCCCACAGCCTCTTTGGTTGAAAACTTGGCTTCATTTAAATTATATTTTAGGTTTTCTTCTTCCCTGGTGATTTTTGACTTCAGTACAAACAAGTTGTAGGTTCATCCTTTTGATTACTCTTTGTTCTTGACCTTGAACCCTGGGACCGCCCCAGTCAGATGCTATTTAATGAACTTCAAAACGTAAGTGAATCGTGTAGGATTTTAACTCATCAGGAGAAAGTTAGCCATCCTTTTAGGTTAAGTGAGATTGTCTTCAACATTTGACTTGGCACCTTGACAAGGAGAACTGGGGATATTATTTGGGAAGAACATTGAAAGTCCTTCATCCTGTGAAGGAAAGATTTAAAAACTCTTTCAAGGCAGGATCTGAGTTTGCTCTCTGAAGGGAAGGGTGGGCCAGAGGAAGCACATCTCTCCCTAGCAAAAGTATGCATAACTTTGAAAAAAAAATAAAGCATCTAATTCAGCCAAGTTTTCTCTGTTGGCAGAGTCCAGGACATATCTTCATCTTATAATCAGCCCAGTCCTGGGAGAACTCTCAAAGTTTGAAAAAAAAAAAAAAAAAGAAAGAAAAAAAAGTCCCCAAATTATCCAAGTAGTGATGCTTGAAAAGCAGCCAAGGGGAATTGCATCTTTCCTATTACTACCACATGTGCTTCCCCATGCACCCCACTTCATGCAGAGCTGGATAAGGGTAGAGAGTCTTCCCACCAGGAACGTGGTCCCACAACACACGTTGTGCATCCGAGAGCATGGCACTCCCATCCCCGTGCCCTGCTCATTTCTTCTTTACTCTGCTTACTTGTCTTGAATTTAAGTTCTTTTCCGGGCAGGCTCCATGTGCTGCATTTACCCAGGGAAGGGAGTTTATTTTTCATCTGAGTAAGCTTGTTTTAGTGCTTTCAGGATACACCCATGCAAACAAATGAAATGTTTTACCACCCGAAAGAGCATTTTTAGAAAGTGTTCAAGTATAAGCATAGCTGGAACAGCCTTTTATGGGGAACCAAAGCCAACTACTGGGTGTGCAGAAAGATTTGGAGTGGGCTAGCAACCCTGTGGAGGCACAGGGCTTGGTGGCCCACTTAGTGACTTATTGTCATATTATTTGGAAAATGATTGTTATGATCTTGGAGTCCTTGTAAACGATGTAGTTTTTGTAGAAAGGGAACAACAAGAAGGAGGAAAAAAAAAGAAAACAGAAAAAAGAAAATGGTATCTGATTTTAGAGTTAGAAATATCCAGGTTACAAATGTCAGCCCTGTCCTTTATTTTTTATATGACCTTGGGTATGCTATTGAACCGCTCTGAGTCTCATTTTCCTTATCTAATAACAGGAATAATAATCCCTCCCTCATAGAGTTTTATATGTAACCAGAATGTGCATAGCATATTTCTTCCCTTCCTTCACAATTCCAGCCTACGTTGATGGCTTATGGGTCCTCTGGGTGTAAACTGGGTGGGTTTCTCTTTTCCTCCCACTTCATAATCCAGTTAGCTCATTCCCTCCTCATTCTTTCTCCTTGAAGACATACTTTCAGCTGGGAGATCTGAAGTGGATGTACTACAGGTTTACTCCTGCGGGGATCCCAATGCTGAAAGTTGCATAATAGTCCACTGTTAAATATTAAAAACTAAAATGGTCATTTACTGCATGACGATGTTTTGGTTCACAGTGAATCAAAAATATAGTGATGACTATATTATACAGTCTATACCATCGTCTATACCATCTCTGTTTGGGTAAGTATACTCTATGATGTTTGCACAGCAGAAATATCTGATGATGATGCTATTTCTCAGCATAATGATGCATGACCAACTGTGCTTCTATTGCACTTTAACATTTAAGAAACACTTGGAAAAAAAATCATCCTGTTTAATTCTCGAAATTATTCTGTGAACTAGTTATTTGTACATGTTGTTACTTCATTTTCCAGGCAAGGTCTTTGGGTCCCTATAAAGTTATGAGTCTTGGCTAAGGTCACAGGACTGGAGAGGCATGGCTTCAGCAGTGCACCTAACAATAGTACTTTTCTGGTAATGACCTTATTTCTCTCTTCTGTAGTCTGCCTCCTTGCTGCCAGTGGCTCTCCTGGTCCCGTTGTATTTTCAGGATTTCCTGAGGACTCTTTCCTAAGTTCTCATAAATGTATGCTCTTAGCTGCTGCTTAGTGTTTACCATGTGTCTCCTCTCCAGGTTTGGTTTATTTTAGTGAGCTCTGTTGCCCGAATGGAAGCATCCTGAAGGTGCCACCCTGTTGCCATGGCTACTGGTCTCCCCATCAAAGGATCTTATGTGGAGGGGGTGGTCTCATTGCATTCCCAAAGATACTAGTGCTACCGCTCACCATGGATACCAGCTAAGCCATGGTGATCTTGCTCAGGGTACCTCCATGGTGAGTCCACCCCAGTGGGGAGGAAATCATCTCTTCTGTGTTAAAAATCCTTTCCTCAGCCTTAAAGTTGTACTGCCCTATTCTCAACTCCAGTGGCTTAAGGAAGTTAGGGAAACAGTACTTTTATTTACTTTGGCCCTCTTGAAAGTTCCAGGGAGGTCTTATCAAGGAAAAGCCAAATCCAGGCAATAGGTTACAAACATGCCAACCTTGGAATCAACTTGACTCCAACTAGTGATCATTAACTGAAATGCTCCCTGAACTATTTCTTACCTTTCAATGAGTTTTTTCCTCTGAGTTTCCTTAGTCCCTCAAGCAAATAAGCTACCTTCTGGTGGTCCCTGCTTAGTGTTTGCCATTTTTCTTCTCTTGAGGTTTGGAGAGAAGCTCCCATCTGGTGGCCCCTTCTTGTCTTCGAAATAGATTCTTGAGGTGACCATAGCGTAGGTAGGTCCATGCTGAGACCTCTGCCACAGGGATACCATGACTTATGGATTTCAAAGATCAGTAAGGGTTCAGAGACAATTTGCGGAAATGACACTGAATTACCAACTGTTTATTTTGCCAACAAAGGAAAATAATGAGACAGAACAAACCCAAACAATAGCCATTTACTGAAACCATACAGAGAGAAAGAGCTGGACCTTTGCCAGCTCTTTAATAACAGAAAGGGGATTTTAATAGCAGAGAAAGTAGAAGGGCATACTACAAAAATAAAGGATCAGCCTTTAATTAAATAAATAGCTTTGTCAGGAATCTCTATATTCTTCTCCTCCTTCCATTTTGCAGCAGAACATAAAATGTTTTTTTATATTCTGGTATTTTGGAACTATTCTATTGCTTCATTTGCTATCCGCAATAGTGCTATGAGGTAAGTGTCATCGCTCCCCTATTTTACAACTAGAAATTCAGGACCAGCGAGGTTGGGCATCTTGCCAAAAGTCACAGAGATAATAAGGAGAGAATCCAGGGTTTAAATGTAAGCCATCCAGTGCCAAGCATGTATCTTTCCTTGGTGATTAAGCAGCTGACGATTATGGGGATCCTCATAATGGAATTAAGTCTGCTCAGGTATTTAGAATTCTTCGAGTATTTAAAGTAAATATCTTTCAAGCAGATAATTGTTTATCATTTTCCACCAGCCTATTATTTTGTCGGTACTTTTATTAATACATGTGCGCACACATTTTTAAAGCTTACCAGTTTGAGAAACCAGTATTATAATTTGTGTGCATATTCTTTTATCGCTACAATCCTTGGAAGAGTCGACTTTAGGAAAAAATATGGGTTTGTTATAGTGATTCTAAATGTCACAGATGTCCGGTTCTTTCTGCATGCTCACACAAAGAAATGGTTGTTATGATCAATCATGACAATCATGAATTTTTTCTAGGTTTCATTTCACTTAACATTCCCTTTTGTCCTCTACCTCATTCTTCCTATATCTTTGTCTTTCCAACTTTTTGAGATTGTGATGATGGGGCTACTGGAAACGTCTTCAGATAGCAAGTTCTTTTGGATCAACCTCAGTACCTCTTTGTGCTGGGAAGGACTCTTTATTCTAAGTCAGTCAAGGTTCCTTTAGTTTTAAGTTAGTCACCATCCATGAATGTGTACAAAATGGATTATTTTTGGTCAAGGGGGGCTGAAGGTATGGAGAAAAATCACAAAGAAACTCTTGATGTGTTTAGCGTTATCATTTGATGTTTCTACTTTTTACCACGACTGGGAGTCATCACTTATAATTGCTACACATCAATCTGAATCACGAGTGTGAACTGCAAAGGCTGCCCGGTACCTATATTTTCATGTGATTTTGGTGTTTATGCTTACTGTGGGGTCTTATTTAGTTCTTATATACAGAAATTCATAGAAAGTGATATGAATTTTAGTATCTCTATTTTATGGATGCAGAAAATTTGGCCAAGTATATGCTACAGACATGTAAGGTAGTAAAAAATTGGGGTTGTCAGAAAAGTTCTCACATATAAAGGCTATGTGATATAATGGAGCCCACTTCTACTAAAATTATATCAAAGGACTTATTTTCATCCCACTGTATTTCTGGAATTGTATGCATTATCTCTGGGGAACTGGTTATTCTTTTGGAGTTGAAGTCTTTTAAAACTGTCTTTCTTTGGTTGTTCACATATTTATTTTTAACTGGAGGAAGTAAGGAGAATTTGGAATCTAGAAATTTAGGAGAGTATAATACAAATTATGAGAGATCTTTGTTTTGGTGGAAAATGTTTTGAGTTCTCATCTTCATTAGGGTCTGCAGTGATCATGATGGGAGCAAACTGATGCTCCATCCAGCAGTTATTTAGTTTACAAGACAAATCCTTGCTGAGGAGAGACATCTTCTTGAAACCCTTTGATCTTCTGGGTGGAAGGACATATCTCATTTTCTTTTAGGTTGGGTTCAGAGAAGACCACTTCCTTCTTTCTTCTAATCTTTGCCAAGAAGCTTTTCATCATTACAGAAAACTTTAGGAAAACATGTGTATTTGTTTTTTCTCTTCTGGAGAAATCTCTCTTGGGACTGTATGGAATGAAAGATGAAATGAACATGGGATGAGAAGGGCGGAAAGAAAGGGGATTTTTTTTTTTTTTTCCAGAACATCAATTGGAGTGTAGTAGAATTTTAGAGTGGAATTATCAAAGAGTTTGGTAAAGTTCAGTAATTAATCAGAAGAACAATTTGGGATTGGTGGCTGGGATAGACTCCTATGGGTCAGATTGATATCATTCTGTCCTCCCAATTAATCATTTCTTGCTTACTTCAGAGGGAGCTTGGGAACCAGCTCTTTGGGGAGCCTCTAAGGTCTCAAAACGTAGATTCTCTGGAACCTCAGAGTTTAAATACCATGGACCCATTCATTCGCGAATCATTCACTCATTTAGCAGTATTTAAGGTGCCGACCTGAGTTAAGCATTCTCTAGGGACTGGGTTTATGACATGGGGAAGGAAACAAATATAGGATCCCTACTAACTTGGGAGAGTCAGAAAATAAACAAGTAGTTGAGGACTCTTCAGGAGAAGAGCAAAGAAAGTAAGGTTGTTGCTCAGAGCTCTCTTCGTCTTTTCGGGGCACTCACCACTCAAGGCCCAGCCAGCCAGAGGCTTCTCTGTGCCCGCCGTGTCCCCAGAAATGGTTCTGGGCCATGCCTGGCCTTCCTGCTTTCCTTTGTTCACTCATTTATTTAGCACACACTTGTTGGGCATCAAATCGCTTCCAGGCCTTGTGCTGGGAACACGGTACATGAGTGGAACACACGGTTTGTTTTCTGACTCCAGTGACGGCCTCAGGCTTGGGTACAATTAAAATGTAGGGGATGTGGAGTGGGTGGGGGGACGCTCCTGAGCAGTGGACTCTGGGAGAGACAACCCAGAGGGATAGTGTGTAGAAGACCCGAGAGATGAAGGGGAAGCAGGGCTTTGAGGAATATTCTAAGCAGAAAGAATGGCATGAACAGAAGGGGTTAGAGAAAATAGAATTTTCTGAAAAACAATGGAGTGAAGAGGTGAATGGAAAAAAGAGGGACAGAACATTGGTGAGGGAGTTGGAGACAAGGTAATGGAGGACTTTGAAGGTCAAGTCATTAGTGTAAAATTTACTCAGTATCTGGTATCTTGGCATCTCCTGGTTTGACCCTCATGCCTTCCTCCCAACACACTGCTGTGTGTGTGTGTGTGTGTGTGTGTGTGTGTGTGTGTGTGTGTTTCCTTGCAAGTGCTACTGGCTTGATTGTAATTCCGTCTCCCCAATTCAACCCTATTATCCATTAACCTTCCTAGCATTTTTGGATAGTTCTACCCTGGACCTGCAGAAAAGGGACTGAATGGTAAGGGCTTACACCAAAGGAAATCTCAAAAGCATCTATGGACTTATGAAGGGTCTTGACTGTTTTCATGCAATGAATATGTGGAGCATCAGAAAACAAGAGCTGGTCTTACCCAGCCTAGGGCATGGTCCTGGAGATGACAGGACTTCTACAGACAGGTGGCCAAGATTGCCTGTGCTCACTGCAATTTGCTGAATTTCTGCCTCTTGCCATCTGAAGATCAAGCACTTAGAGAAAACTGAGGCAGCTCAACAGATAAATGCTCAAGGTGCCCCCTGCTCTTGAGGAGTGACTGAGATTACAAGGAGTTTCCTTTAGGTCCACAGTTCTGTATCTGAATTGGAGCTAAATAATAAGCCAAATGTTTATGATTTGAGGAAATCTGGAAGCTTGTATTATTAAATATTTTGGGACACTCCCAGTGGGTACAGAGTGGTACCTTGAAATCATCATGTCAGTATTTCCATAGTAAAGTGTTTGAATATTCACACAAAGTTAGATAATCAAAGATTAAAATAAGTTTCTAGTGAGTTCATGTCAGGTTTTATCCCCAAAGGAGTTAAGTTCACAACAGGTTTTGCTGCCATATGAGTTACGTACAGATGTTTAGATTTCAGAGCTTTTGGATTTCAGAATTGCAGATTAAGAGTTTGTGGATCTGTAGCATATCAATTTGTTAGGCAATGTGGAAAAAAATTATTCAGCACAGGAACTGAGAAACTCTAGAAGATTCTTCAGCAAGGGTTTCAGTTCTGGTTGGAGACCTAGTAAATCAGACCATCTGGGAGTGGACCAGGAAAAGATGCTTTTAACAAGTTCCCCAGGTGATTCTGATTCACATCAAAATTTAAGAGCCTCTGCTGTAGAAGCGATTTCCAAGGGAGATCGTGAAATTTCCTTTTCAATATATTTAAGAAAATGTTGAATTTCCTTAGATCTCTGTGAACAGATAAATGTATCAACTTTGCATCAAACAGACTCCCACTGAAGCTAGAATGGAGATTCAGGTAGCTGAGGTTTGGGGCTCCTCCATCTCTCTAAAGACAGCCAGGTCTGTGGGTGATAGGCACGTGAGTCCTATGGCTCTGCAGTCCCTACTCAGGTTCAGTCCCTCAAGCGCGTTGGCCCAACAGTCCTCTGCTAGACACTGGGGAGACAATGGTTGATTCTGAGTCTCAACGAACTGTCTCTGCAAGGAGCAAACATCTTCCTGTGCTAATTTTATTTAATGACAGAGTTTTTAATTTGGTCACAGTTTAAATCACCATTGTTACCACTTTGAAGCTCCATTCAGAGACGTATGACCTTCAAATTTTTTAAAATTAACTTGTTGACTTTTGGAGAGATAATAAACTTATATGTAGAGATACTAGAGAGGCATGGAATCTATAAAGAAAAGCATGTGGGAGAGACATTTTGCAATATATCATGACATGAATATGATAAGTTTATTTTCATAAACAAGGGGGCTAATTGGGAGAGGGGTTGAAGGGACAAGGTTTGGGGTGTCAAAACAGCCTGACTTTGAACCTTAATTCTGCCCTTCACTGCTTTATGACCTCAGGCAAATTAACTAATCCTCTGCAACTCAGTTGGACCATGTGTGTGATATGGAGATCACACCTGCTTCATGGGGTTGCTATGTGGGTTGGTTTAGCCTCTCTCTGTGGAATTATCTGGAACAATGAACACTGTTTTCTTCAATCTCTTTTCCCCATGGTGCTTGGGGATTTGTATTCTCTGGTTATTTTTCTGTCCTGCACCATTATCTGGTGCTTGTGGGTGCTTTGTTCTGGACTGTGTGCCCTTAGAGAGTAGGGACTTCATCTTTCTATTGTTTCTCTCCTGTGTCTGCATGTTGTAAGCATTCAGCAAAGATTTTCTGAGAGGGTAGCACAAGTTACCAACTTGGTAAAGGAAGAGGGTTTTGAGCAATGATACCACTGCTGTTAAATATTTAACCACTGTTAACCAATAAAATTTTACTCCTCTAAAGGATTTATAGCACAGATTTACAAATCACAAGGAAATATAGCATACCATATATTGTCAATTCCACTTAGCCAATTGAGTCTATCAGAATGCTTCTTAACTCTTGATCAGGGATTGGCAAATTATGTCCTATCAGTCAAATGTGACCTACTACTTATTCTTATAAGTAAAATTTTATTGACACATAGCCGTGCCCATGACACTACCATGACAAAGTTATATAGTTGTGAGACAGAAGCCAGGAAGACTAAAATATATACTGTCTGGCCCTTTACAGAAAAGGCAGATTGTTCTTATCCAACCTCTTCTTTCTTCCCCCTCATATTTCTCCTTTTATAATCTTTTAAAAACTAAAAGGCTACCTTCAGCATTTGAATCATACAAACATAAGCTAAAAGCTGGATTTATTCATTGGGCCATATGTTGTTGAGCCCTGGTCTTGATAATCAATAGAACAATAAATGAAGCCCTTATCTGTAGCATTTGCCAATTTCTGTGGTGTAACTATTCCCTGGATGATTTTGAGCTACCAGCATGTCATCATTCAATATAGAATTAGAAGAGATACACAGTAGTGCCCTCAGAATATTTCCACCATATAGAATCAAGATGTCAATAACCACGAGATGCCAATAACCACAAAGATAATAGTAAAATTTAATAAAATAAGAAGTGATGAGTTTTAAATATTTGTTGCCTTTGTTTTAAGATGACTGAACTAGCTGAGGGGTGTGTGTGTGTGTGTGTTGGGGGGTGAAACCTAGAGAAGGATCCACATAGAGAATGTTGCTAAAACTGTGCTCCTCACCATGGGACACCCTGGGTAGCCCTTCTAGTTCTAGTGATCATCCTGAGGATTGATTCTTATGCACAGGCTTTACTTGATGATGTAAATAGAGCTCTGGGGAGAAGGAGATGGATTTTTTGAGTTGTTTGACCTCATTTATTGTTGGCTATGTATTAGTAACTGGACATTTGGCTTCTATGCTTGGAGGCTTATCCTCTTCTCTAATGGCAATGTGGTACCCTATTATTTGCAATATTACACTTTTAGGGGAGAGCAGGGAAGAGTCAAAGCTAGCTGATGTAGCCATTATCATGAGCCGACAACAGGGCAGAGCCACCATCATACCATACCTCTCATGCCGAGCTTGTTAATGGGTGTAATTTTGTTAGTCTTGCAGTAAGGAATCTTTAGGTCACATTGTGAGAGGTGAGAAGGAAAAGCTAATTTAACAAGGTTGTCACCTTCTTGAAAGCATATTCAAAGGCTTGCTAGCTAGCTGAAGAATTGCAAATAAAAGGGAGGGGTCATTGCTGAGAGCTTTTTACCCCCCCCCTCCATTTTACTCTTCTTCATTCAACAGGGACTTCCGGAAATATTGTCTAAGGAATGGAGAAAGAAAGATAAAGAGAGAAAAGCTACATTTCTTTTTTAAAAAAATCCTTTCCTTTGAAAGCTGTACATGAAGGATCTGTGGCTTGTGTGGAGTGGGTGAGCTGCTCTGTAGCTCTCAGTGACATTACCAAGGGGAATCTGGGGCCAGAGGTGTGCAGGTGGGGCTGTCAATCAGAGGCAACATCAAGGGCTCTTACAAAAACAAAAGGAAAGAAAATGGATGTTTAATCAATAAAGTTGCTCTCTGCTTAACCTTTTGTGTTTTAAGCAACATTCACTGGAACCCAGCAACAGAGTCCAATATTTAACACATAAAAGGTACTCAAAAAGGTGAAGCCTTGGAGAGCAGCAAGAAAGTGAAGATGGAATGGAGGGTCAAGAAATGGAGAGAAAAAGACTTGGAGGAGAAGGAGGTCAAATGGATGTTTAAAGGCTGGAACCTTTAAGGACAGCCAGGGGGATGCTAGAGAGACAGATGAGGAGCCCAGTGTTCGGCTGCATGGGTGCTGGGCACCTTCCTCGCTTTACTTCTAGAAGGTAATCAGAACAACTCAAACTTTGGCTGAAAAAGGGGAGAGGAAGAAGCAGCCATGGACAGCTTAACTTAGACTAGTGTTCTTATGGCACCTGGTCCACGCCCCACATCCACTCTGATGCGGGACCAGCATTCGAGATGATGGGTGGGGCAGCCTCAAGCAAGCAGGAGAGAGAACGTCATGGCAGAGCCTCAGACTTCTGGGCAATAGCCAAGTTAGGCTTCTCAGAATCTCCTGTCTGGACTTCTTTCTCACTCTCCATCTGCCCATCCTCCATTGTGTTGTTTATTTTCTTAAAAAATGGATGAATTTTGAAAACGTGAAAAAGTACAGAAAAGTGTGAAGAAACTCGTAGTAATCGGTATCTCACTGGGCACATTGTGATTTCCTTCCTCCTTTTGTCTTTCCCATCCTTCCCTCTTTCAACATTTGTGGAGCTCTATGAGGCGGCAGGAACAGTTTTTAGAAGATACAAAGATAACTAATGGATCTTTAGCCTCAGTCTGGAAGGAAAGACATCTGGGCACATGACTAATGTTTTGTTTCAGTGTAAAAATGTAGTTTAGCCTCCCTTAATTTTTGTAATTATTGCTTATTTATTTTGATTAAGCAATATATGCAAACAGAAATATTTTTAAAAGTTACAAAAGGGAGTAGAGTAAAAGGCAAATCCCTCTCCTCTCTGTCTTTTAGCTACTCAATTTCCCATCTCAGAGTCAACCCTAGATACCAGTATCTTCTTTTTCATTTCGTTCTCTCTAAATATATATGAATATATTTATGATTATGTACATATGCAAAGATATGTATGCATAATACATACGTAGCATGCTATACGGTTCATTTTATATCTTGTACATTTCATTTTGAATATTTTGGAGGTCATTCATCATTACATGAAGAACGGCCTATTCTTCAATGACAGCATAGTATTTAATTGTGTACATATCAAAACATGTAAAGGTTAAAACTGTATGTTTTAAAATATGCGCTTGACTATTTAGACTTTCTGATGCAAAATGTTAATGAATCAGATTCCTCAATCCACAGCATGTCATCAACAATGGTCCTTGCCACATCCTCTCTTTTTATTCACTCATTTTTCACACATATGTTGCTTTGTGTATATATAGTTTGTTGCTTCTAAATAATGCTTGCTATTGTATAATATGCATCCCATACATTTTACTTATCTGTTCTTGCAGTGATGAACAGCTAAATTGCTTCCAACTCATTGCTATTACAAACAATTCAATGATATATTCTTGAACATGTTCCTTTATCAATGTGTGATTGTTTTATAATATAAACCCAGGAGTGGAATTGCTGGGCCAAGGGACAAATGTACATTTAATCCAAACTCTGTCAGATTGCACACCAGAGTGTCTGTCCTTGTGTATACTCCCAGCTCTCTTCTAGATGTCTTGTATTACAACATTCATCCTAATATTTGGTACCAGCCAGCTTTCCAATTTCTGCCGATCTGGTGAGTTTACAGTAATACTTACTTGTTATTTTAACTTGCATTTCTATAAATACAAACAAGTTTGAGTATATTTTTATGTGCTTGTTTTTCCTGTTGGACCTCCTCTTATGATATTGCTAGTTCATATCTTTGTCAACCTATGAATACTAGATATAAGTTTTTTTCTTGTTTTTAGACAACAAAAAATATTTTCTCCCATCTGTTATCTGCCTGTTAATTATTATCAAGGGCAAACAAACACTTTCCCCCGTTTCTTATGAATTAAAACTTTCAGAGTTTTGTATTAGAAGTCCTTCCCCTGGGTATAAAAGCATTCTACATTATCTTGTATTAATCTATCTTTTTCTTCTACATCTTTAATCCACCTGCAACCACTATTGTATAGGTATAAAGCAGAGATCTAGTTTTAATTTTCCCTTTATATCTTAGACTAGCTATTTTTAATTCATAATCCATTCCTACTAATATAATAAAATATCACAGACTAGGTAATTCATAAATGGCATAAATTTACTACTCACAGTTATGGAGGTTGGAAAAGTCAAAACCAAGGTACTGGTAGGTGTGGTATCCAGTGAGGGTCCAATCTTTGCTTTCAAGAAGGTGCCTTGAATACTATGTACTCTAGACAGGACATATACTTTGTCCTAGCAGAAGGGCAAAAGGCACATCCAGGGCACATGGACATTCCTTCCAATCTCTTTTATAAGAGTGCTAATGCATTCATCAGAGCTCCATGACTTATCTACTTCCCAAATGGCCCAACTCTTATTACTATCACTTTGAAGTTTAAGTTCCAATCGATGAATTTTGGAGGGACACATACTTTCATGCCATAGCAAATACCATCGAAAACATGTACAGTGAGTTTTCATATAAAATATTTTCCATCAGGACTTTCTAGATGGATTTGTAGAGCTACCTTTATTATATATCAGGTTGCCTATAAATCCATGGCTCTGTTTTGGAGCCCTCTAATCTCTTCCATTGGTTTGTTTTTTCTTGTTATGTGCTGACTTTATTGCAATGGCTTTGTAGCTGAACTTAATATCTAGAAAACAGGTCTCCACTCTTTACTCAACTTTTTCGAAGTTGACTTAGTTATTCATAGGCATTTTTCCTTTAAATTTTTAGAATAAATTGTATTCCTGAAGCACCTAACTAAAAATAGTTTTGCATTTTCACTTTCAGGCAAATTTTAGAAAAAATTGGTATTTTGATGCTATAAATATTATTATCCAGATCTTAGTTAACACCCCTGAAAACACAAATTAAAAATACCTTCCTGAAGGCATTTATACACCTAACCTTATTCTTTGATAAGCATATTTTCCTTATTATATCAAGTAGTGTCTTATATTTGATTACATTTTCTATTTGGCAATTCCTAGAGAAGAAAAATGCTATTTATTTTTAATATGTCCAAATTGTATTTAATAACTTCATTGGACTCTTACAATTATTTTAATAGCCTAATGATTTCATTGTTTTTGTTCTGGGTAAATGATCATAGCATTTTCAAGTATTGACCATTTCATTTCTTTCCTTATAGTTTCCACATCTCTTAGATCTTTTCTTACTCCATTGGTCAATATCTATAGAATTGCTATAAACAGTAGCAGCTGTTTTTGTATTGTTTCTGCCCTTAAATTTTCTCCAATAACAAAACACAATGGTGCGTTTTCAGATGAAATATTTTCTATGTTAATAATGTTTGCTTCTATCTTAGTATGGTAAGAACTTTGTGTCATAAATTGGTGATAAACATTATCATTTTTCTTACTTAGTCTATTACGTGTTGTATTTTCTTGAAAAAAATTTTTATAGTGAACCATCTTTGCATTCTTAGAGTAAACCTTGATGATTTTGATGTATTTTGTTTAGGAAACTGGAGGATATGAATCGTGAGTATTTTTGCTTCTAAGATGTGAATTGGGTCTCTATTTTCTTTCTTTGTAAGTATGGCACAGTGATTAAGAGTATAGTTTTTTTGGAACTTGACTCTCTGGATTTTACTTCCAGTTTCGCCACTTACAAATTGTGTGATGTGACCCGGGGAAGTAGTACACCTTTCTGGCTTAACTTTTCTCATCATTATGGGTTTGTAATGGAATTGATCTTAACGATACCAAATTGGTAGAATGACATGAACAATAAATAAACTAAAATATGGAAAGCATTTAGAAGAGTACTTGGCACATGGTAAAGTCTGTCTAAATGGTTTAACTGACTGTGGCACCAAGTTTTCTTTGGTAATCAACATTAATTACACTAACCTTATTAAAGTAGTCTATACAGTTTGCTAACAATCTATTTTGTGGAAGATTTTGTAAGGCATTATCTATTTCTTGAAAATTTGGTAGGAATTATCAATAAATCTTTGTGAACCTGGAACTTTTTTTCCAGTAAAATCTTTTTAACTTCTTTGTCATTTTATCTTCTTTTTGCTTACTTTTTGTTTGTTTGTGTTTTGGTACTGGGAATTGAACCCAGAAGGGCTGTTGTACCACTGAACTATATATCCCCAGACTTTTTATTTTTGACTAGAGACAGAGTCTTTCTAAATTGTGATCCTCCTGCCTCAGGCTCCCAATTAGCTGAGATTATAGGTATGCACCACTGCAACCAGCCAGTTCTTTCTGCTTATTGGTGTAGTCAAATTTTCCATTTCTTATTGCACCAACTTTGGCATTTCAGGATGATTTTTGAAAAAGTGTATTCATTATGTCTACATTTCAATTACTTGAGCAATGATTATTTATAATATTATTTTACAACTTTTACAAATACTTTTATTGGCCTGACACTGTGGCTCATGCCTGTAGTCCCAGTGTTCAGAAGCTGAGGCAGGGAAGATTTCGAGTTCAAAGCCAACCTCAGTAATTTTGTGAGGCCCTAAGCAACTTGGCAATATATATTTCTATACATGAGAATACGTGCATATGCATGTATACATATATGAAATATATATAAAATTTTAAAAAATTTTATAAAGCTATTATTCTTTTAACTCTGTTTGATTATTTAAATTCTCCTCTTATTACCTTGTCTGTCTA
This sequence comes from Urocitellus parryii, assembly GCF_045843805.1. Lineage (NCBI taxonomy): Eukaryota > Metazoa > Chordata > Mammalia > Rodentia > Sciuridae > Urocitellus > Urocitellus parryii. The sequence continues at coordinate 185,127,143 of NC_135534.1, forward strand.
GCTAAAAGTTTAATCTTATTAAATTTTTTCAAAGAACCAGATTTGCGTTACCTTTTCTTTTACCTGTTTTATTGATTTATACATATACCTTTCACTATTTTTTTTCTTTTGTGTTTCTTGGAACACATGGTCTGGTTTCTTGTTTGTTTTTAAGTCTCAAGTTAAAAGCTTACCTTTTTATACATATATATACACACACTTCTTACTGATGAAATGCATCTCAAACTATAACCTTCTAAATACCTCTTTAGCTCCATACATAAATATTGGAATATTATATTTCATTGCTACATGGGTTTTAAGCATTTTCTCATTTCTCTTCTAGTATCTTTTAAACTCAAGGGCTATTTAGTACCATGTTGTTTAGTTTTCAGATACATGAGATACATGGATTTTTTTTTAAATGAAGGATTTATTTTATAATCAAGAAACATTTCATACTTAGAGCATTTGGTATGTATTTTATATACATGAAATATAAACAATTCCACAAACCCCTTCCTGGGGTGGGGGCGGGGACATACAGGGAATAGAAGGTTACCCTTAGGTAGGCTAATAACAAAAACCCTGGAAAATCGATTTTGATAATTGTTAAATTTCAGGTTTTTTTATAATTCATCTCTTGGCCTTATTAAATATTTACCGAAAACCTTTGTGTTTTTTGGTACTTAAGTGTGTAGGGCATTGAAGTCTTTAAACCATGAGTTAATAATGCATGAATGAACCCACAAATCTGCTTTTCTGGTTTAGCAGATAACAGCAAAAAGCCCCACCTCCTGGAGAGCTTTCTCCATGAAGACAGAAAGTTCTAGCTCCTGCCCCCTTCTTAGAAGGGATCTCCATCCCCTGTGGGTGGAGCCCAAGGTTGCCTCCCTCCACCTGCATTCCCTCCACCTGACTTTCCAAGCCACGTTTGAGGGCAATATTTACACAAGTGGGGGAAACTTGGTGTTTTTTTTTCCTGTTCTATTGCTCTGGTGGGAACAGCATATTCAGCCTTGAGACTGCAGGTGCCCTACCCCTACACATGAACTTTAGGTGGAAGTTTTACCCACTGTGGAGGCACTTTTGTGTTAGGCAACAACCTCAACTGCAGGAAAGCTTATGGAGAAGGAGCTGCAAAGTTCTGCATCTGGTGGGAACCTTGACACACTCTGAGGGGCTCAGAAAGGTTACCAGAGACTTAAGCACTTGTTCTGCGTAAATGGGATCCAGAGCGTCAAAAGCCAGGCATGAGCATTTCCCAGAAGCCTTGATGCCTCATCATCAGAGATGAGTTTTCCCAGGGACCAGCTGACCTTGAGGTCTTTCCTGAGCTTGTTCCCTCCCCACTGGATGCACTGGTCAGTAAGGCAATCTTGTCTTTCTTCTTTCCTCTGGTTTTTGGTGGCATACTTGAGCCCACAAGGTACCAGTCCATTTTAGTCATGGTCTAAAGGCTTTTATGGGAGAGGAGACCAATACTTTCTCTTCTCCTCTGGCATCATCTTGGCCATAGTTATTGATGCAAATAAAAAACTTATTTCCTTTAATTTTTCTCATAAAATAATATCATGTTTTTAATTTTTCTAACACGATGTCTAGAGACTGTGAAAACAGGGTTCAGAGAAATCACATTTCCATTTAATCAAAATGTATTGACAAAATCTCAATAACCCTATGCATCTGGCCTGGGAATTGTCATTTCAGTCCACTGTTGTTTAAATTATCAAATTATTTTGAAAAAAATTAGCTAGAAACATTTCTTCAAATTTGTTAAGATGTTTTTCAGGGGACAATCAAAGGTTGCCCACAGAGGCTTTTCAGACACATTTGCCTCTGACCAGAGTGATTTGGAAAGTTTTTCCAGCTTCCTGGAAACGTTTCTAGACTATTTAGGCAATGTTGGTTTCTCATCTGGAGATGTTTTGGATTGGTTAACAAAATGTATGGTCACCATATGTATAACTAACTGTAGGCACTAGATCCAGAATATGTTGGTTAGCACTGTGCAGACCCCCAGTGTTCCCTAAGCCAGGCCTCCTTCTAGGCCCCAGAGGAAAACAGGTACATGGTTGCGGGTGTCACTGGAAGGTATGCAAATTTCTAGATGCAGGCTACACACACACACACACACACACACACACACACACACGTGCGCGCGCGTTATATGTAAATATCAAAGAGTCTGCCATACCACATATGAAGAAGGAAGAGCATGTGACTTGAATAGAAATATTAAGAGTTAGAATAGATGTTCTCAGCACCAAAGCCATTCACATGTAGCTATACCTGTTCAGCTCACCAAACTGCAAAGGCAACTTGATAGGGTAGCATGTCTATCCTGTACTATTCCCTGATAGGAATTACACTGATCTTTTCCCTTAATTTTTGATCATCCTTTCCCCCTGTAGTCTATGCATCCTGGAATCTGTGGAGGCAGTAGTGATTAAGGTGACGTAGAATTCTATATTTTATACCTTTGGTGTGAATTTAAAATCTTATAGCTTTGTGGTCTGTATAACACTAGCTATTTGGAATTTATCAAATGTGCTTTGTAGCCCACTGCATGGTAAATTTCTGTAAATATTACATATGTGTTTGAAAAGGCAGTGCATCCTTTATAATGTTGGAAAGTCTCTCCATATCTAAAAATATAAGGTTTAAATTATATTATTTGAATCTTCTGTATATCTTATGGCTTTTTGATCTACTTGCTTAGAGGGGAAGATGTTAAAATTTCCCAAACCTTCCCCCACAATTATCAGAGCACATCATAGTCCATAAATCTAAGTACTACTTAGTGAAACATTTGTTTCAGCTCTCTGTCTACACACACATACCCCAGAGGGAATATTGAGAAAAATATATTTCTTATTGTAGATGAAAACTCAAATATTTTGGAAATCAGTCTTGAATTAACCCCTCATCCTTAAAGTGGAACAGGGAAGGCTGCTCCCCCATGTCCACCTTTTGTTCCGTGACCTTTTACCGCCTGCAGGGCTTTGGGTCTCCCTTGGTGTAGTATTGTCTCTCGGATGCCATGATTTTTATCTCACAGGGGTGATGGGTTAAACTACTATCTCTTCAAGACCATGACTAGGGAAGTAAGAGCAGAATATAAAAGCTGTCTTCCAACTTACCTATGCTAGATCTGGAATATGTAGCCTAAAATGGCACCACTTCCCCTGCCCTTTTTCCACTAAGAGTACTGCATTCTCAGGCTCCTTTGGAGTAGCATTTAGATATTTCCTCAGGTACATACTTTCCTCTTTCTTATTTAGTTTCTCCATGATTGCTCTTGATGGTAGGAGAAAGCCAGTTGCTCTATTTGCTTTTCTAGCTTGTTAGGACTTAGAACCACATATGGTTTGTACAACTGATATTCAATTTGTACATGAAACTCAGAATCCTGCATTATTTGACTTAATACTGTAACTTATCTGTTTCCTTTATTGGCCAAAGTCCCAATGTACATCATTTTAATGGCTATGTAATATTCCATTAAATTATTTGCCAGAATTCATTCGACCCTTTCTCTACTACTGTGTATTTAGATTCCTTTCATTTTTTTTTCCCCACATAAAAAGGTAACTTTAGTTAGGAATTTTTGTGCCTCCATCTCTTCCCAGCGTTTAGAACAAAATGACCTTTGGAATTTGTAACTTGATCACACCACTCCCCAACTGACAAAGAGCTCATTGTTCCCCAGTGATGAACTGTGGTAGCTGAAAGGGAAAATTACTATTAAACAATAATAAAAAAAAATGACTGGATCCACTTCTGCATTCTAGGGGTGTTGAGAAATTATTCTCAAGAAGAAATGCATCTTTTTTTCTTTCAGAAGATACATTAATGGAACTTCTGCTCAAGATAACATGAGATGGTGTGATGAGGAAGTGTTGTTTAAGGCAACTAAGCTTTTCTTCAGGACGGTGTGAATGCTAGAAGTTGTTCAGCTGTATAATCATTTTTGGCCACTGTGCCTCCCTGATGGGTAGTTTGTAAAGAGCATGGGGCATTGGGAAGAGGAGAGCGAGTGTGAGTGAGGACCTGGTTCTGAGTAAATGAAGGACTCAGGAAGATGGAAGGGAGCTTCCTGGTGGGGGATTCCCTCTGACAAGGTGTGTGGGTGGCTGATACAATGATGTCTAACATCTGAGATTCCTTTTGCTTTTCCTCTTTCTCCTTCCCTCCACTCACCCATCTCCGGAGGACTTTAGTGCTGTGTAAATGACTAAGAGTTAACGTTACTTAAAATCTCTCTTGGAGAATAAAGGGTCCCTCTTGTGCTGATGAGGAAACCAACAGGGCAAGATGGAGCTGCATGGGAAGTGCTGATGGGGAGGCCCAAGGTCATTTAGGTGGAACTTGGGCCAGGAGGATACAGAAGACTTGGAAGCACCTGCCCTAGAACTTCTCAGGAATATTCATGTAGTCAAAGGATGTCCAGTCTAACGAGGGGCTTGAGTTTTATTCTGGTTGCAAAGGGGAGAGGTCCCTCAAAATATAGGGAACTTGGGGACATTTGGGCACAGAGACTTTAGCAAGCAATCGAGATCCTATTGTGAGCCTTTTTTAATACCCTAGGCTTATTTTTTCATGTTATCAATCTCAATTTCGGTCAAACAATTAGGTACTTAGTTGTCAATGTCTGCTTTCCCTTTAGAATGTGACAGACAGGAGGCCACGGTGGAGTTTGATTTGCCAGCATCTAAAACAGACTGGCACGTGGAGAAATGCTTGGTCAATGTTTGTGAAATAAAAGAATATAATCAATTATTATGGTTTCCCCTTTGTATTAAAAAGAAGCATATATATATCAATTATCATATCAGGATACTGGAATTAGGGGTGGTATTCTTTTCTATTTTCTGTATGTTTTTCATATTTTCACTAAGGGGGGAAAGAATTGACTGTTGGTAAGACCTCTTTGTGCTGGATCTTATATTCTTTAGAGTTTGTTTCTGATTCTGTGTTCTTTCTGATCCCTGAGATTGATTGATAAAGCTCTGCTAAAATGCCCAGATTCACCCACCAGAGAGCTAATTACCAAGCTATTTGATGGCACTCCTCTGCCTTTTGGAACTCCAAGGTTTGTCCTTTGGTCTACAATGTGGAAATTTATGTTTAGGTTCTTATTCTCCTTGGGTAGGTCTTGATAAATGATGAAAATATTGCTGCGATGAAAAAATATTATAAATCTAAGATTTTTATACTCAGAGGTTCATGCTGTGTCATGAAGTGAAGGTTTCCATAAACCAAATAAACCTACACTTCATTCTTCTTTGGTTGGTTTCATCAATGATTAGTTGACTTTTCTTACTTTGAAGACATTATGAATTTTTGGCCATCTATCCCACTGAGAATCAAGAGGCCATTTGGTCCACTGAATACAATAAGCAAGACGGGTAAGTCCAGATCCTTGGGGTCGCTGGTGTTCTGTCTTGAAGGTGACATGCTATTGGTCTTGGGTCTCCCCTGGCCCTTTAAAACAGCTTCCCCCTTCCTGACATGCTCTGGTGGAAGCAGCTGCAAAACCCAAAGGGAAAATGAAAATCCTTTTTTTTTCTTTTTCTTGGAGATTGGGCTCAGAATGCAATCCAGAGGACATAACTCTATTCGAATGGAATGATATAGACCCTGCTTCACTTCTCCTCCCTATGAAAATAACATTCCATCTCTGCTGCTCTTCATTTCCTAACTTTTGGTGAATGCGTCAATATTTTTTTAGCGGTCTTTTTCCTCTTTTGATCTTTTTCATTATTTTTTTTTTTCTGCTTTCCCTTTCTTCACCATGGTCAATGTGTTGGTAGGCTGTCTTTCCTGCTTTACAAGCTCTTTAGTAATTGCCTTCAATAGTAGGAACTTAACTATCACATGAAGGCCAGTATTTTAAAAATGTGTATTTTCAATTGAGACTTCTTTTGGAAACTTCAATTGCATGTTTCCAACCAATTGTGTGACACACCCTTCAACGATGTATCTAAAGGCAATTCAAACTTAACATGCTTGAAATTGAATTTATATTCTTTGCCATAGAATGCCTGGATCCTCCTCCTATGCTCCCTGTCTTGGTTAATGAGACCTTCATATACCTTCCTGAAATCTAGAAGTTAGTCTCAACCTCTTTTCTGCCTATGTAATCAACAACCAGATCCTGGCAATTCTGCTCAAGACATGTCTGTCATTTGTATTTTGTCCTCTTCATTCCACATGCCCTTGCTAACATAGCCTCCACCAGTGCCATCCTCTCTGCTGACATCAAAACTGTCTTCTTAAGATACAGATCTGGCTGGGGATGTAGTTTGTTTGCCTAATAATGTGAGATCCTGGGTTCAATTCCCAGCACTGCAAAACAAAACAATATATAGATCTGAATCTTGGCACACACCTCTTTCCAAAACTTTACTGCATAGAAAATGAAGCCCAAGATCCTTAATGCACCAAACAAGGCCCCTTCCATGAAGAAATCTAGTCTCTTCTATGTTTTCATAGCACTTTGTATATAACTTTAATGTGGTCCTTGGAAGTCTGTATGTGATCATTATATGGGTTACACATGTGACTTATCAAATAGACTGCAAACTGCTTGAGATCAAGAGCCATGTTTTATTTTTTTTTTGTAATTCCAGTGCTAAACATAGAGTATATAATCATATTTAAATAAAATAGAGAAATGGATGAACTGAGTAAGAAATGTTGAAAGAGCCCCTCTGCAAAACGGCAAAGATCAAAGGATCAAAGCATATAGATGGGGTGATGTGAAAAATAGTGCGAATGAGAGAGGTCACCAGGTTATAGAAGTCCATTAACTAGAACATTGGATGACTTGCTTGCGCTTTCTCACAAGATACCTTTGTGGTAGCCTTAAAATATGGCTGCAAATTCTTGACACTTCTCTCCTCAAGAGGTAGAGACTAATTTCTGCCCCTTGAATATGAATCAGACTTAGGAGCTAGCCTCTAGTAAGAGGAAGATGGCAGAAGAGATTCTATGTGGCTTCTGAGATTAGATCATGAAGAGGATAGTAGCTTCTTCCGAGTTCTTTCTTTCTCTTTTTGATCAATGGTACTGGAGAAGCCAATCACTATGTATCAGGACATGCAGCCGCTATGGACAGGCCCTTGTGGGGAGGAACTTCACCACCAACAACCCGCCCATATTTCCAGCAAGGTGCGTGAATCACCATGAAGGTGGAGTTTCTTACCAGTCAAGCCTTCGAATGACTGCAGCCCTGAGAAGAGATCCCAAATTAAAACTGTCCAGCAAACTTGCTCCTGAATCCCAGTCCCAAAGAAATGTAAGGATAGTGAGTGTCTGTTTTTGCTTTAACTTACAAATGTGGGAAGTGATTTGTTACACAGCAATAGATAACTAAGACATCCTCTGCTAAGAATGGCTCTCTTGTTTTTTTAGAATGCTGCACAGTCTTTTAGGTCTAATTTAAATACTCTGGTTGTCCTGGATTGTTTCCCGCCATCCTTCAGCTAGAATATTCCCTCTTGTACTTTTGCCTCTTTTTATTGCTTGGTTATCATTTATTCCTTTAGAAAAAAGAATGTATTCATTACTTATTCTAGGCTATGTTCTATGTTTGCATTGGGGATTAAAAGATGAATGATTCAGAACTTTTGAAAATGTTTTTAATCCCCTTATATATCCAATTTTCTTTGAAAAAAAAGTGGTATCTGTTCTTTGTCTTCAGGTAGTTTTGGGGCTTAAAAATATAAGGACTGGGTTAAGGCTGCCTGGATAAGGATCCAGACTTTGCCTACTTACTGTCATGGTTTGCTGTGTGTTTGACTTTGGACAAGTTACCAGTGAAGACATGTTTCTATTTATAAAATGGACCTAACAATAATTCTGTCTTGTATGGTTATTATGAAGATTAAATGGGATCGTACATGTGAGATGCTTAGCATGGTAACTGGTAGTAAATAAGTGCTCAATAACACTTGTTAGTGTTGATGTTTTTGGTTTTCCTACCTAGTATCTAGCACAGCGATCAAAATAGACTAGATACTCAGGAAATTTTTGTTGAATTCAACTGTAAATAGAATAAGTGTCAATGATGTTAGAGGGAATAGACAAGAGTGGTAAACATGGACATTAGTCATTGTTAATGTAGCAATAAATAAACCAATTCAATTACTTATTAATTGGTTAATAATTTGTCAAACATTTATTTAGTTCCTACCATATTCCATTAATGTGAGACTTAGGAAGATGAGTGAAAGATATCAGAAGGTCAAGAGCTTCAACTCTGGGGAAAATAAACCCAGGGAAAAGCCAAAGTCCCTACTGCTGGAACCACAAACCCAAGAACTATTTATTGAACAGCTATTACATGCTAGCACTGTTATAGGAACTAGGGATTAAGTGAATTTTTCTTCACTTAGTAATTGATTGTGTGCATGCATGCCCACGGTACTGGGGATTGAACTTTGGGCTTTGAGTATGCTAGGCACACACTCTGTCACTGAGATACTTTCCCAGCTCTTTTTAAAAATTTAAAATTTTGATACATGGGCTAAGTTGCCCAGACTGGCCTCAAACTTGCAATCCTCCAGCTTCAGCCTCCTGAGTACCTAGGATTACAGGCATGTGCCAACATGCCTAGACATTTGATAAATATTTATCAAATACCTTCTTTGTGCCAGTCATTATTCCAGGTTTTTATGATATATCTGTGAACCAAACAGACAAGAATTCCAGCTCACAGGGGAAAACATACAATACATGATATTCATTATATATCATTAATTACATAATATGAGAAAAGTTGACAGAAGCTTTGAAACAAAAAAGTAGAACAAGGTAAAGGGGATCAGGAATGCCAGGGGTCACATTTGTCAGGAGCTTTGCCATTTGGTATGTTTCTCACTGAGAAAGTTAGACATTGGCAGAGACTAGGAGGAGGTGAGGGAGTTGACTTTAGTAAGGAGCACAACTGGGCCTCCCTTTTACTATCTAGCAAGACAGATGAGAAGTAAGAAAAATAAATAATTTCACTTCAAATAGTGATAAATGCCATTGAAAAATAAGGTAGCAAGAAAAATTCATGGTTCTAGCACTGGATGCTTGTGCCTTTCCATGGGGGAAGCCCTGATCACTGCCAATCACCACCATCTGGCTGATCAGTTTCTCCATCGCAAACACACACCTGTTAGGAGATGGTCACAACGTGCATGTCTGTGAACGGGATGTCAGGGGTGGTATGTGCTGCAGCAGGTATCAGATTCCAGCAGATTCGTCCACAGAAGAAGAGACATTTGTAATCTATTAGTCACACTGTGAGTGTCGCAAAGGGGCAACAAGGAATCCTTTTAACTCACACGTGGCCCTAAGCCTCTGCGCAGGACGGGGGACGAAGCCAGAGGAAGCTCGCCAGGCAGTGGATGTTGTCATGGTGTGGGACAGAGCCCAGGATCATATTTGCTCATCGTGAAAACAGAATTTCTCCTGGATCTGAGCTTGATTTTTAAGTGAGCACTATTAAAAGGAGACTCTGTTTTCTACCATCCGTTTTAATTTCATTACGAATGGATGAGATATGGCCGAGTCTCATGGCTAAGGAGTGAGCTGGGTGGTAAAATGTGTGTTTCTTTCAGTGCCGTGGAAGGTAGGAGGAGCCTGGGGAGTTTACATACCCTTAAAAGGGATGCAGAGTAGGGAGTATTCAGAGCACAGCCACAAAAGGTGATTAAAGGGCCTGCAGAGGAAGGGAAATCAAAATTATTAGGCCTGCAGAAAGGCGTGCGTGTGGCCAGGGTGGGGGAGGAAGTGGGAAAGGAGGCCGACTTAATGATTGTTCTCTCTCCACCAAGGGTGGGACAAGAGGAAGCAGGCTCAAAGGAGAACGGGAGGATTTAAGGGAAAGCTGAGTTTCTTCTTGGGTCCTGGAGGCTGGAGTCTCTTCCAGAAGATCTCCAGGGAAGAATCCCATCGGTCAGGTGTAGCTTGTTTTAGTTTCAGTAAACATTTTACCCAAGATGCATAGTTTTGTTCATCCCTTTCAATGCTTCCAACCAGTAAGCTGAGAATACATCCGACATCTGAAAGCAGCAGTAGGCTGAAGAAATCTAATCTTAGTGTAGGGTATTGGATTTCCAATTAGAATACTCATTTGTCTTTTGCGACACATATTTTGGGCCTTGGGCTGGATTAAATGGAGTAGTATTATTGGAGTCCTACCTAGAGACAGGAAGATGGTGTAGGGGATATCTCCTGCTTTATCTTCCATGTTATATGGGGGACAATATTTATTCATTAATTTAAGACTATTCATTGAAGCTTAAGTTCACCTAATTTTTTTTTGTTCAACTAATGTGAGTTGATACTTTTGCAAATAATCTTGAATGTTCTCCACTTTAAAAAAAAGATATGTATGAAATAACCCTATCTATAGAAAATGGCTTTACACATAATTGTATAAAATGTGAAGTCATTTTATATGAATAGGGTCATGTGTGTATAATATATATAGTCATAAAGAGAATGTGAAAGATGTCTGAGAAAATGTTAATGGTGCTTACATAAAGAAGGTGGAATTTCATGTGACCTTTACTCTCTCTTTTTATGGTATCATGTAGGTCTTGAATTTTTTACAATAAGAATATGTCATTTATACCATCAGAAGAAAAACAATAAAGTTATGATGAAAAGTTATTGAGAAAAAATACAACCAACCGCATATGAGATTATTACCACGTTTCAAAGAGGTGAAATAATTTGCTCAAGATTCAAACCCAAGTCGCACTCTGAGCTATGCGACTGCTATTGTATTAGATAGTTTGAGGAATACAAAAAGAGTCAAGAGACACAGTGCCTACCACTGGGGAACTAAGGATACCATCTGAGAAAGAAGTCAGATGGGAAATAACCAAGTCGGTGGCAAACACTGAGGATGCCGTAGGAATCCTGTGGGGAGGTCAAGGAGGGATGGGGGATGATGAGGGATGTGAACACAGCAAGATGGTTCTGGAGAAAGGGCAAAGCATCCCTGGAAAGAAGCACAGTGCAAACAGGTCCCCGAGGTAGGGATACAGTTGGCGAGTGTGGCAGAATTCTTTACTGAGATATTAATTTGTATTTTGTCATCTCTTTTCTCTAGAACTTTAGTTGCAGGACAGATTTTGGACAAATTATTTGAAGACAACAGACGTTTCTGTCTTTTGTTTGTAAAAGCCTCAGACTAGGAGAAGGAGAGGGGGGGAGTGGCTTGTTCCTTTGTGCTGAATGCAGAGCAATTGGAACAGAGAAGACATTTTCCCCAAAATTATCAGTGGCTACTGTTTAGGTTGATCAGGGTGACTGCAAACTGTCCCCCGCACCCTCACGGTGCCTCTGGAGGGTTGTAAGAGGAGAGAAGAACAGCATGGTACATCTAGGGAAGCTGGATCCTGGTCTCTGGTACCCAGTACAAAGACCAGAGGAAAATGGTGCCACATCCCTGCAGGAGAATAAATAAATAAATAAATAAAAGAGTTCCAAACATGTGGATATACACATGCAGTCATTTGTGAGGATGTATTTCCTTGACTGTCCGTTAACTTCTGAGACTCCAGTTTTTCTATCTACCAAAAAAAAAAAAAAAATAGGTATGTGAATCCCTTCCAGTTCTAAAATTCATTGAATCCCATGACCCTGAAATGTCTGCACAGAACATCACCTCATTTCCACCTGAAATGCAGTGAAAAGAGTGGGGAAACCCCATCTGAAAAGACGGAGCATGAGAATCTGCACATATGTATAATGTTTTTCAGCAGGAAGTAGGAGAATGCTGTGTGGTAATTGAATCTGCTTTTGAATCTTCTAAGCCAGCAGGATCAGATACCACTATTGTTTCTCCCTTCCTGTAAAATCAGCTAGAATGGGAGGACTCAAGTGCAAATTTCCATCACAACTTGAAAAACCTTCTTCTCCACTCACCCACCCCTTTATTTATCTCTCTTCACCTGTGCCCTTTATTTGTATAGATTCTCACTTTCAAGCAAAGGGACTCAGTTCCAGGGAGAGACAAATCATGCGCAAAGAGAAAAGAAAATTGCTTCCCAGACCTGAATATTTAGTGACGAACTAAACCTTCTGAGAGGGGAAAAATATATGATTCTGTTCTGAAGGAAAAAATAAATGTCCTCCAAATCAACGTGAAAATGGAGACCCAGGAAAGTGAAGTTCACATCTGTCCTTAATGCGGCTTTGGAAGGATGGAGACAGAGACAATAAATGATATATCAGACATGGCGCTCTGCTTAGAAATTGCAATTCTAAATGTCATACGCTGTGAGCTTCTCTCGCTCCCCCCATAATTCAAGACAATTCACAAGAGATAACTTCTTTTCTCTGCCATAATAATATTCTCTAGCTTGTATCCCAAACAAACAACATTGGTTACTGCTTTAAGCAATACCTCTCCACTCTCCCATACCACTTAAATCAACAACCCTTTTCTCTGTCTGATCTGAATCCCAAGCCCCAACCTTGCGTTTCTCTGCAGATATGCTTTGCATTTGTAGTCTGTGTTCCTTATCTCCAGTGTTATTAAAGAGCAGCTCAGCGTTGCTCCGTTTATACGTGGTTTTTTTCACTCCTCTAGGTAAGATGGAAATATTTTATGTTTTCCTTTCTTGAATCCCCTTCTTAATCTTTATCACGATCTACTTTTCTTTTCCCCCAAACTGGTGATTTTTCTGAGTGTGGATTTTTTTCCCTTTTATTAATCTTTGCAACTCCAATCCAGTCATCTTGCTGAAATGAGAAACCTGGTATTCACATCACTCAACACGGTTGGTTTTGGAGCTCGGCGAAGATTAAAAACATAGGAAGAGTTTCGAGCAACCTAGAGGGAATAGAGAGGTTTCTGCTAATGTGTTTCCTCATTGAACAGAGCTCATCTGCACATTTGGAAATAAAAAGAAAGTGACTGTTCAAAGACACTGAGAAAAATGCTATCGGAGACATTTTATCCAAAGATTTTATAGCAGATGAAGAATGGCCCAAAGTAAAATGTGACATCATTGTAGATGATCCCATGAATGCTCTCATTAATGCTGGCTGCATGACAAAGAGAAGCAATGGGAAGAAATTGTCTCTTGAAAGTGGGGCTGGCTCAGGGAAAAAGAAAATTCTCTGGGCAGAAAAATAGAAATGCTTATATTTTATGAGACCCAAAGCTGCTTGCTATTTCCAGAATATTCAGTCCTTGGCAACCCTCTGGGTCTTCAGAATTCTTTTCCCTGCAGAAATCAGCTACAGTGAGATGTCCTTAGAACTAGGTAATGAGGTCACCCTCTAAAGATAAGATATATAAAAATTAGCAAAAAAAAAATCAATGAGCTGAGCCACTTTGAGATGGTCCAATCTCTGAGATGTTATGTACTTGGGTGACTTGAGTCCAGAGGATGGCTCTAGATTTAAACAATGTGTAGTATTTATTTCAGAACCAGACCCACACAAATGGAAGAAAGAATGGGTTTAATACTGAAATAGTAACTACAACAGCAATGCTCTGTCTTGTTTTCTTATTAGGCCTCAAGACAGTCTGTGATGATGAGATCCTTGTCACTATTTTATAGACTCAGCTACCTTCAGTTCAGAGTTGAGTGAAGCTTCCAAGGTCACACAGCTTGTCAGAGATAGAGCAGGGTATCCGATACAGATTTTTTTGTACTTTAAAACCTTTACTACATGAATGGAGCTGTTCTATGCAGATTTTGGGAAAGAGGGGAGCAAAAATTTAGCTGTGTGCACTAGGAGGAGACATTATTTTGGTTGACATGAATGTCCAGTAATCAGATTACTTAGGTTGTGAAATGTATTGAGAATGACAGAGACAAAGAGACTCAGAGACCAGGTGAACATCAGCTTTTGGACACACCTGGGTAAATCTTTTTGACCTCCCATTTCTTCATGATATCACACCACCAAGTCATCTTGCCATGGCTACCTTGGTTTCCTGTGCACAATGATATAACTTGGGCATTAGAAATGGAAATCTATATCTATAAACGAATATATTTGTGTCTGGTTTCTGTGTCAGTGTCTCCTGAGTTGAGGAAGTCTGTCCAGTCTGATACAATTCTGTTAAGGACACAGTAGATTCCCTCTGAGCAAACTGAAGACCAAATTCTGGAACATATGGGAAGACCTTTCATCTGAACAGCTGACCCATCTGCTCCTTTTCCTTCACACTAGCCTGGCTCTGCCACACATTCTTTCTTGAAATAATCAAAATCAAAACATTAGCAGCACAATAGCCACAATGAGGATTGCTGTCATTACCTGAGGGCTTCATATGTGCCAGTTGCTGTGCCAGGCTTTTAACTTTTTAAAGTTCCTCTCTGAGATGCTTCTGTTTACTGGAAATGGAGGTTGCAGAGGTTGTTACCCCAAATCTGAGCAAGGCAGCTGGGCTTCCTGTCCAGATCTGCATGTCCTTGGCTGCCGTGATGTGATGCTAGTTTTGTTCTAACAAGACTTTTGCCAGACTTTTTCCTTTGGGGCTGCAACTGTGGCTCCATGAATAGGCAGCTTTGTGTCAGGCGACCATGGGAAATGTGCTCCCAGTTTGCCCGGTTCTCTGAGACTTTCCCATAGGGGAGTCAGTCTGAGCAGTAATGAGCTCTGGATGTGTGGGTGTGTTTGAGTCCCTGGGCCTGTGAAACTGGTGATCAGAACGCAAGCTCTGGTGTTCCCAGATGCTTACGAGATGCTGGTATATTAAAGGCACTTGGTATGGGCTGTGTGGAGGGTAGAGAGGCAAGAGGCCATGAAGAGAAGACCCTGTATAAGTGACCAGCTGAATTTAGTTTCTGATTTTTTTTTCCTCTTTATTTTCTTCCCCTTCTAATAGTTCCTTGGCTTCAAAACCTCAGGCACCAGCTGCCGCAATGTCACTGAAAGAGGCCTTGATAGGCTTCCCTTATGAAGACATGCATGATGAGTTCCCCCTTGTCCAACATCAGATTTATTATTATGATGATGATGAAGATGATCATTAATAGCAACCCCTTAGAATTATAAAAGCAACTTTCTCCTAACAATCTTACTCCTTGAGATTTTCACATTTATTCTCACAGATCCCAAGGGATGAGGAGAAGGCAATACTATCATTCTTACATTTTGGGTTGCCATGATCAAGTTTTTAACTGTATCTATTTCCATGTGGAACTGTGTTAGGGACTACATATAGGAAGTCTACTAGTTCATCAAGTAGACTTTGGAAGGTCTTTTCTGGTGACATTGGTATCATTATCCCATTGCACAGCTGAAGAATCAGAGAAGTCAAATGACTAATTTTGCAGCTTAGATGGATTAATGAATAAAATGTCATTCCTCCCTCACCAAGAAGACAACATTGTAAATAAGCAACCATTGTTGAGCATTTACTATGCGCCAGACACTGTGCTAAGAAAAACAGACTCATTATCCTTGTTAATCATTTTAATAATTTTACATGTTTGTTATACTTTAATGAGGCATCGTTATCTTCATGTAGCAAATGAGGAAGAGAGAAGCTGAGTAACTTGCCCAAAGCCACAGGTGGTAAGTGGTTGACCTTGAAAGAAAGATCAGAGTGGAGCCAGGTTGTCCAAGTTGGATTCCAGTTCCAACAATTTCCAAGTGACCCTGGGCAAGTTGGTTGACTTTCTATGCCTCAGTTCCCTTACTGTAAACGTGGGAATAATAGGAGTATCTACTTTATGGAGTTAAACTAATGAAATGCAATGTTATATACACAGTGCTTGGAGAGTTGCGTTGGATTAAAACTTGGCTACTCGTCATATTTAAGATTCAAATTCAGACACTCTTACTCTAGAACCCTTGTATTTGTATGTTCTAAAGATAATTTTCCCAGGGGCAGAAGCAGTAATATTGAGCTGAGTCTCCAAAGGACAGTTGGTGGCTTGGCTCTAGTAGTCTAGTTCCTAGATGATGCAGGGTCACATCTCATGATCCAGGTGTCAAGAGATAGAGGCCACTTGTTATTCCTTTGCAATTGCCCCGGGACTTTGGGATCTGAACATCTAATTTCTTCCATGGAGAAGTCATTTAATTTATTTTCTTAGAAGATACATGGAAATTCTGCCAACAATGAATATTGTCTATGCTCAAACTATTGAAAGACCCTCCCCAACCACCGCACTCTGAGAAAATGTAAAATTGCAGTTCATCATGTGTCGACAAGCTGACATTTCTTCTAAATATTTAAAAAATATGAACATGGGCTAATCTCATTATTTAGAAAAATTTCCATAAAATTCTATATTATCGTCGTAAAATGCTGTGTTGTCAAATTGAGTGGAACTACTTAAACATGGATAGCTTAAGATTTGCCTGTAACTAAAAATTGCAACTACATTCTTAAGTATTCCTTTTAAAAGACATTTGTCAAATATTTTATCTTTCTTCTTAATTCTTGAAACCTATTTTAATAAAGTCCTATTATTTTCAAACATGATTATACAGAAGTTTCCTTGTACATAGGACTTAAGTTGGCAAATTTGGAAGAATCTGTCTAATTGGTACTGATACAATAAAACAAAGGGATTAAATAAGAGATATCCAGTCAATATTTTTACTGGGGAAAAAGAATAGGTGCGAAAACTGAGCAACGTAAGTCCCAGTGTTTGCCATTTGGAATAAAAATTTTGTAGTTCCATTGAAGAATAAATATTCCTTAAAACCAATAGCTGTTATTTGACGAGCACAATCCAGCAAGACAGGCATGATTATCCTTACTTTATAGATGATGGGATTTAAAGTCTTGAGATTAATTATAACTTTTGTAAGGTGATAAGAACAGGATATGGACCTGGATCTATTTGTATCCCAAATCTACATTTTTTTTAAAAAGCTTATTGGTATATTATAGTTATACATAATAATGGGATTCATTATGCCATATTTGTACATGTTCACAACATCATTTGATCAGTATCATTCCACAGTAACTTCCCTTTCCTTCCCCTCCTTCCTCCGTGAATCTGCTTGCTCTACTTTACTGATCTTCCTTATTATTATTATTATTATCATTTCAATTAGTGCTATATATATATATATATATATATATATATATATTAGTGTGTCATTAAATGTTTTATACACACACACACACATACAGAGAGAGAGAGTGTGTTCATTGTGGTATATTCATAAATGGACATAGTATAATTGGTTAGATTTTATTCCCCAGTACTTCCCTATTACCTCCCATCCTTTCCCCTCTCAATCCAAATCTTCACTCTTACTTAATGTGCTTTCTATCCATGTTATACGGTGTACCCAGCAATTCAGACTGGTTTTGAACCTAGACTTCCTGATTTGATAGTCCAGATCATTGTACAGCACCTCATTTTGTTTCCAAACGTTGAACCATTCTGGCTCTCTGAGGAGCCTTATTCTTTGGAGATAGTCAGTTGTTAACATTTCTTTTCTAGAGAAGGCAAGTGTCCAAGAGATGTAATTTGAAGCCAAGATTTTCACAGGCAATGTAGATCAAGTTTCTCTAATTCTACACCATTATGGTACAGATCTCAAAGTATGTGCTGATGACCTACTACATTAGTCCCTAGGTTTAATTCATATACCAATACGGCTAAAGAAGAGGGACAATACACTAGATTTTTAACATTTGGTAACAGAACTTTCAGACTCAACTCCCTGCTGCTTTTCAGAAATAAAAATTTTCATTTGATATATCTGTGTATCAAAAGGTGCAGGAGAGAGAGGCAGCGCCGTATGGCCAAAAGAATACTGGGGCTCTTTTTCTGTCTCTGCATGGCTCAAGGGGATTTGGACAATGGCCTTCTGTTTGTGGAGTAGGAGTCAAAAAACAGGTTTTCCTGGCCCTGGATCTGCCAACTGGGCAAGTCTCTTAATGTCTAAGAGCCTCATCCCTTCCCTAGCATAGTGTGGTTGATCCTCTCTGCACTGCCTGCCTCCTAGGGAGGTAATGAGGATCAAATGAGAGCATACAGATTGTTTATAAAACTACCGCGAAGAGCTACACAAGCTTAAAATGTAATTATGATAATGCCAGGAGGGGCGTGCTCCTGCTCTAATGAGATGCACTTGTCCTGCACGTGCCCTCTCACCCTCTCTGCTGACTTCCTGCTTCTTCAGACGGAGCTCTCCCCTTCCTTTCCTCACTTTCATCCTCTGCCTCCTTCTCTCCCTCCTGCTGGAGTTTATGACCTTGGCTAATGAGACAAATATGGCTCCTCACATCAAGGGTGGGGAATTAAGGTCTGGTTATAGCCCAATTTAATTTTCATGATCTCTTGAACAAGTGAAGGAATGCTTGGGAAACAGGCTGCTCTTGGCCTGATGCCGGCCCAGCCTGAGTCGGGGCGGCCGTTACCCAGCCTGGCTCACGGCACTCCTGGTAGACATTTCAATTAAAAGTCATTACCCTTCCTTCCTTCCAGCCGCCCGCCAGCCCTGAGTTTTAGTCCCAGTTCTTCCACTTAGCAAGCAACCTTGAATGAGTCATTTAACTTCTCTGAGCCTTAATTTCCTCACTTAGAAAATGGGAATATGAATGATACCTGCCTTATCATTCACACAGAACGGTTTTAAGGATCACATGAAACTGGATAAGTGAAGATGACTTTAAACTGGCAAGTTCCATTTGAATTCTTTATTATTATTATCTAGCCCCCGCCTGGCCATTCCCATTTTCATGTATTCTTCTGAGCGAATATTTTCATGGGACATTTTTGGGTAGCATATTTGCCTTTCCTGGTTCTCCTGTAATTATCAGAGATAGAGTAAGCATTCGTACAAGACTTTTAAGAAGCTTAATAAACATGAAATGCTAGCTATTCCATAGGTCGAGTGTTTGTAGTCTAAAAAGTAGAGACTTTTGTAGATGTTAGAATTCCATGTGAACTTCTTGTTTCTCTACCCTGCAACCAAATACTTGGTCTCTCTTCCTGATAGTCATGAGAGCCTTGGGAGTACCTTTATTCCTGTCTTTAGTCACCTGTCTTCTTGGATTTCTCTGTGTTCAAAGGACCTTGCAAATGGCTGGTCCCCTCCTTGAGATGCATCTCATCTCTTTTGTAGGACACAGGTTCCCCCGTTGCTTGGCCAATGTGCTCTTCCCTTAGACATCTGACCTGTTTTGCTTGAGCTGTGTTTTCTACCAAAGAAAAGTAGCTGGATTAATTTCACTGATGGATGCAGTTTTTCTTCTTTTCTGTCTTATACTAACTAAGATTGAAGAGTCACTTCCTGTATCAACAAGGTCCTCCCTTCCCACACTATTCTCAGTACTACCTCACTGTATTTTTATCAATAAAATATAATGTTGTTAGAAATATTTTATTTAAAACTTGATTTGAATTGTATTTGTGATAAGTTCTCTTCTTCTCCCTCCCCTCTAAGGCTTACATGACACAGAACCCTGTCCCTAGCCCTTTTTATGTGTACTCACTTCTTTGATTTTCTTTTTAGTTCAAAGTTTAACCACCTATAACTAAAAGAGGGAGATTCTGGTAACATGGTGGTTGAGTATGACTCTATTTCCCTCCACTCTGATTCGAAGCAAATTTGCTTTTTCAGAGCCGAATGGGAACCAAGATCTGTCCATAACCCTTGGGCGCTGTTAAGTTCCTTGGGTGTCAACTGGAAGGAGCTTCTCCTCCATGCGGGGCAGTCACCCAGAGAGCAGCCTCAAAGATTAAGGATGAGAGTAGTAGAGTCTTGGGTCTGGGAAGACACTGGTTTTCAGAGATTTTTGGATTCAAGATGAAATCTAACACTAGAGAGTGAGCTCATTTGCCTAACCTACAAAAAAAAAAAAAAAAAAAAAAGGTAAGATATGTATGTGTGTGTGTGTGGAGGGGGACTTCTTCCCTTTTCTCTAGTTGGAAGAGTCCAAGTAGATCTGAGTCTAGAGAAGCTTCCTAGCAGCATCAGGTGGGAGCTGATATCCTGACCTTAAACTGGTTCCTGTCACAGGATATCATAGTATTTAGGTTTGATGGCTCCTAAAAGCAGAGAACTATGTCAGATTGAACAAGTAGGGCACACACATGGGGAAATGGATATGCTTGAGAGAACTAGAGAGGGTACAAAACACAATGTATCCTTGGAGCTTGATAATTGATTATTTTTGAGCTAAAACCTTCACTCTTTGAGTTGAAGGAGAGGATTATCACTGTTGAGGTCCAATTTAGTGGCTTAACTGATGTGCAGAAGTAAATACAAGAATCTCTTAATATATTTTCTTGGTTTTGCTTCTTCCTGCCTCAGGATCATTCATCCCAAATCAAAACTTGAGACAGAATCTTGGATGCAGGCAGAGTGTTGTGGAGATGACTCCAGGAGGCAAGGGTGAGAGGGTATGGAGAGCGAGACGGGGAACACGTAGAACCTCATACAAGGATGCATTGCTGAAATCATTGCTATGGGCAGCAAAACCAGTGGGACCTCCTGAGAGCATCTAGAGTGTTCTTGGAAGTGAGCTGCTATGACC
This sequence comes from Urocitellus parryii, assembly GCF_045843805.1. Classification (NCBI taxonomy): domain Eukaryota; kingdom Metazoa; phylum Chordata; class Mammalia; order Rodentia; family Sciuridae; genus Urocitellus; species Urocitellus parryii. Next base: position 185,147,610 of record NC_135534.1, read on the forward strand.
AAAAAACCTGACACGAGCAATTTTAAAGGAGGACAAGTTTATCTGGGGGCTCACAGTTTCAAAGATCTCAGAATGGCCAACTCCATTCTTTAGGGCCAAGGTGAGGCAGAACATCATGGCAGAAGAAGGAGGTGGAGGAAAGTGACTCAGAACAGGGCACCAGGAAGGCAGGGCGGGGGATGGGAGAGGGAGGGAGGAGAGAGGGAGGGAGGGGGAGAGAGACAGACTCCTCTCCTCACCACAGACAAAATATAAACCCCAAAGGCACACCCCCAATGACTCTCCGCCTCCAGCCACACCCTACCTGCCTATAGTTACCACCCAGTTAATCCCTATCAAGGGATTAAGGCTTTCATAACTCGATCATTTCACCTCTAAACTTTTTTTCATTGTTTCACACATGAGCTTTTGGGGAACACCTTCTATCTAAACCTTAAGAGAGCTCCTGAGGTCCAGAAGGCTGAGGAATTTACTTAGAGTCTTCTGTTTTCCATGGATTGAGCAATGTCCCTGAAGGCGTTGGTCTTCTGCATTCCAAGATGTGATCAGTGGTTGAAGTGGACAGCTGTCATCACAAGGTAAGTCTGGGCACACACGGAATTATCCATAGCTGTTGGAGTTGATATCTAAGGTTGAGCCGGTGTATGTGAAGCAGGGCACTGGCCACGTCTGTTAAAAATACTTCAGCAGAAAGATAAAAGGAAGGAAATTTTGAAGGAAAAACTGAGTTGCTGGAGGAGAGAATCAAGAGACTTGACATACAAATAAATGATGTTACAGAAGGAAACTAATAGACGGAAAAGAAATAATAAGTAATCATTGACAACAAGGACATGTCAAACGAAACACAAGAAAATTTTCCATAAGATGAGTATATGCTTATACTATTTATGTACTCTTAACTCCCACACTCATCTCTTTGGACTGACTTGAAGACTAGTATATCCTGTAGTTACTTAACAGCACCATTGGATAATCAGATTAAAATTTCCAAATTAGCACAGTAAATACAGAACTCATCCTTTTTCTCTCCTTTTCTCCCATTTCAACTTGCTCTTTTTCAATCTTAACTATTGCAGGAGGTACTGTCATTCATGTCACTGTTCAAGTCCAGAGCCCTGGAGAAACTTTGATTACTCTTATATATCACACCCCACCCTCATCTATTAGTTGGCTTTACCTTTAGATTATCCCATATCTGATCACATTTCCTCACCATAGTGCAAACCATCATCATTTTTTTTCCACCCAGATAACTGTGGTCGCTGTCTGTGATATTATGATTAAATTAGAAGTGCATATTTGCTCTCTGCTCCCAGTTCTAATATTTGGTCTTTGTCTCCTGCTTCCTGACACAGAGCCCCAAGGCCTTTGTAATTTGAGGAGTGATAGGTGTGTCTGACACAGAGTTCCTAAATCCCTGAGATTTTCCTGTAGATCTTCAATGCGAATGAGGTGACTCTTGGTGGGCTCCCAGATAGCCTCAAATGGGTGCTGGTTGCCAAGGGAACCAATCATATGATTAGCCAGTTGGAAGTTTCAGCCCTATCCCTGAGCTCTAGGGAGAACAGAGGGGCTGCATATTTAGTTGATCACCAGTGGTCAAGGATTTGATCAATCATACCTATATAATGAAGCCTCCATGAAAACTCAAAAGGACAGTGCTAGAGGAAGAGCTCAGGGGTCAAGTTCTTGTCTAGCATGTGTCAGGGCCTGGGATTGATCACCAGCACTGTGAGGAGAAAAGGGTACACCAAAAGACCACCAAAGAGCTTCCAGATTGCTAAGTATGTAGTCATTTCTGGAGGCTGGTGTGTTCAGAAAGGGCAGGGTACCTCCATGCCCCTTCTTCCATGCCTGGCCCTGTGCCTCTCTACCATTTGGTGGTACATCTGTATCCTTTGTAATATTCTTTATACCAAATGGGTAAACATAAATATATCCCCGAGTTCTGTGAGCCACTCCAGCAAATTAGTTAAACCCAAGGAGGGGGTCATGGGAATCCCAATTTATAACGGGTCCCTCAGAAGCTCAAGTTATAATCTGGGCCTTGAAATTGGCATCAGAAGTGGGGACACTTTTGTGGGACTGAGCCCTTGACCTGTGGGGTCTGATTGTATCTCCGGGTAGACAGTATCAGGATCGAGTTAAATTATAGGACCTTCAGTCAGTGTCTGATGGGAAACTGACTATTTGGTGCGTGGAAAGTAATCGTCACGTAGATGGTGTCAGAAGTACGGTGTGAGAGTAATGAGGAAAATTCCAATTTGGGTTCTCTGTCCCTCTTGTTCACACACAGTCTGTTCTTTACACAAAACCCAGAGTGGAACTTTTAAATATCTTAATTAGTTTTTGTGACTCTCTGGCCCCAAGCCCTCTAAAGACTCTCCATATAAGAGCATTCCCATATGTTTAGAAAAACAACAATTCCTCACCATGACCTGAAAACCCTACAGGCTGTACTTGTCCATTCTTTAGTTATCTCTCGTTCCCTCTTCTCTAGCATAATTTCACTACACCCCAGTCTTCTGGTTGTTTCCAAACACTCCAGCCTATTCCCACAGTGCTCACTGTTTCCTCTGCCTTAAATTCAATCTCACCAGAGTCTTAGGGCAATGTGGCATAATTCATTTCTAAATGCACGTAGTGTAATTTTTAATCTGGGATCATTCTAAGTGTATAACAAGTTGTTATTAACAATTGTGTTAGTATATGAAACCATCCCAGCCATAAATGTTCACCCTGAGATATTTTTCATGGCCTGCTGCCTTACTAATTGTAGGTCTTATGTCAAAGGTCTTTATTTGCCTCCCAATTTAGGATAGACATTTTCCCATCTCTAGTCCTTGACTATTTTTTATTTTTCTTCATGGAACCCAATATTTCCTGAAATCATATTATGTGATCAATTGGTTATTTATTGAATGTCTGCTTCCCTTTCTAAAACAGAGGCTCCATAGAGGCAAGACCTTATCTATCTTGTGTAGCACCATACCTTTGATGTCAGGAGCACATAGCAGAGGCTCAATAAATTTCTGTAGAATGCATGGTCAAATCTTTTGCAGAAGACTACCACCCACCGCTTGCCTGCCTCATCTTGGGAGCGTTCAGCCTACTGGAATTGATAACAGGTAGATTGGAGAGGTAAAGAGCATCCAGGCTGAGCTTAGTGACAGAGCTTAGTATTCCAGGACTTCAATCTGAGATGGATGAGGCAGCAGGAGTCTTCAGGCACATTTTGGTTAGATTGTGTTTGGATTATTGTGTTTATGTGTATTCTTTTCAGTCTGACATAGAAAACCAGAGAGCAGTTGTTGTCCAGAGAGCAGAGATCAGTTATCTGCCTCTAGGAGACTGGTCAGGGTCATGCATGGAATCAAGCCCCAGCTTTTCTGGCTGAAGGTCAGGGATGGCTTGTGGGCCCAGTGTGAGGGGACCTGGATTGCAAGTCAAGATGTCTTTGATGAGGCAAGGTTTGCTAGGTTAGTGTGATTCTAGGAATGATTGATTTCCAAGCTAGGATATATTCTTTTTACTTTCTGACATTTCTCTCTTCCTCCTGGTGCTCATACTAGGATTTATGGAAAATTATTTCTATGACTGTTAAAGCTAGAGCTGGGGGAAGGTCATGTCACCAGAGTTGAATAAAGTGGTCAAACTAAAAAACAGCTTCAGCCTAGAAACTGGGAGATGGGAAAAGGAAAAAAAGAAAAAAAAAAACTTAGTTGCCTGAAAATCAGAAGGTTTATGTTCTATACAAGTTCTGGCACTAAATTTTTGGGTGATTTCAGGGTATCATTCTTTTTCATCTAAGAAATGAGGGCTACGGACAGGTTAATCTTAAAGGATTCTATCAGATCTGAAAAAAATTCACCAATTCATCATTTGATGATTCTTTTCAATTCAGTAAGTATTTATCAAGAATCTTCCATGTGCTGGGGAATGGACCAGGACCTGGGTAAGCAAAAGAATTATGGTCTCTGCCCTTTGGGTCTAGTGAGGAAGGCAGGCAAAGGAATGAGCAGGTAGTTAAGCGCCTGAGCACATGCTAGAGGCTCTTTCAAGGCTAACCGGAACACAGTTGAAGGACTAAGTTAATTCTCTATGCTGGAGTCGGGGTCGGGGATGCAAGAAGGGCTGTTTGAGCTGAGATTCTTAAGGATTTCAGGGGAGAAAGGAGGAAGAACAATCCCAACAGAGGGATGAACAATATCAAAGAAGCATGACGGTCCATGATGAATCAGGGAATAGATACTAGTTCTATAGAAGGTAAGGATCCATGAGATACAGACTGTTACTGGGGGGAGTATGAAATTGATTGGAGTCATATTGACAGAGAACTTGGCCAATGTGTTTTTTTTTTCTTTAAGGCATGTGTACTTTATTAACTGGGAATATTTAAAGGGGCATGAAATAGACTTTCCAGCGGATGGTTGCTTAAATAACAAAGACATTGCATTTTCTCATAGAGCAAGATGTACAGTAGTGAGTTCTTTGCAGTTTGGGGCAGCATCTCAACAGTATCTTCAAAGACTCAAGATCTCCCCATTCTCTCTGTGTTCTCATCATGCTGATTTTCCATTCTCAGGCTTTTGGCCTCATGGTCGTGTATAATTATTGTACTGCTAGCTGTTGTAATTGAGGACTCCCTCAATTCTAAGTGGCATAATGTAACTTCAGTTTATTCCCTTCTGTAAAATCCATACAGCTTTTCTCATAAGCAAGTGGCTTTTCTTCAATTGTTTTTCTTCTTCTACACCAGCTTCAGTACATCTTTCAAGACGACTGATTTCCATCAAGCTGGGAAGAGAAAGAATATGGAGGACCAGACATGACTTTTCCATGTTAGCCTCCAAACTTCATATAGAACTTTCCTCCATACTCTATGGCATAGAATCCTGTTATATCTAACTGCAAGGGAAAATGGGAAATGGAGAGTTTTGTGACCTTAGGAAGAAGAGGAAAGAGGGTTGCTGATTGGCTAGCAAACTTTGCCACAGGTTACATTATGGATATTGCAGCTTTAAATATCACCTGTTACAAAATCTCCATCCAAGGGAGGAAAAAGGGGGAAGAGGCAGTGCCAAAAATCTCTCCCCATGAGTTCATGTCAGTTTTTCTGGAGATTTCAGAGAACACTTCACCTTATACGTCCTTGATCAAACCTATCTAACATGTTCGCTCCTAGCTGGATCTAGTAGGGCAGGAAAAACAAGCATCTGAATGCGAAAAAAATTGACAAAGGATATCTTGAATCATATCCTGGAATTTGGGAGGGTTGTATTTTTCCTGTACACAAATCTGCCTCATGCTTGAACAAAATCAGGTGGTTTTTCAGGAAGATGGAGAAAGAATGGTGACTGAGTAAGAACTCTGCCAGAAATGCCCACCAAGGAAACCAAAGATGATTTTTTTTTTTTTGAACAGAAGAGTGACATGATCTGATTTGTGGGTTAGGATGGTATTGCTGAAAAATAGATTACAAGAGCCTTCCTATTCTGAGGCATGGGTACCAATTTATCTCAATGACTGTTAAATTCTAATAGGATCAGAGAAAAATCTTACAGAGCACTCAATAAAGGGGATGTCTCAAAACTTTTTACCTTGTGAAGAAAGATCCAAATCTTTGATTCCAGAAATAAAATTTCTTTTTGAATAATTAAAGCCTGTGTCATTGTGATTGATGGGCCAGGAAAATGTTTTAAATTTTTTTCATGAAAAAAAATTTCCTTCTCTTTGACACCTTGGATATTTTTATTTCTTACATAGATTGGGGTCTTCAGCTATGAATTCCCTTTAGTATCTGAAAATGAATGGTACCATATTTAGATCATAATAAATTCCTCTGGGCTTATAAGAATGGTTTCTAATAACAGCCCCTGTGAGCTTGGGTAAGAATGACATTACCTACGGAGTTGACCAGCATTTTTTTTTTTTTCATGGGGTCTGGCTAAGTTGACCAGTCTGGTCTTGAGCTCATCATCCTCCTGCCTCAGTTTCCTGAGTAGGTGTGCCACCACGTTGGGCTCTGAATTTTTTTTTAAGTAGAGATTTGTGAAATAGATAGAAGGTAAACTAAATAAAAAAGAGAGATAACAAAAAAAAGTACAGTTATGGAAAAATAACTGGGCATAAAAAATCTCTTATTAATGTGATTTTTTATAATGTTGTTTAAACTACCAGAACCTCAGTGATGCCCTGAGGATCATTTAGAATGATGGGTTGGTACTCATCAATATCCATGTCCTCTTCCATATTTAATACCCACTTTGTAGTCTCAGGTTATAACCACATGACTACTTCTAAACAATGAAATGTGAGCAGAACTGATGTCTACCCCTTTGGGTTGAGGCTATTAGGAGCCAATTCACCTTTTCTTTCTTTTCTCCCTCTCTGCTGATCTGAATAGCATGTGTTCCAGGTGGCATATCTATATGAGGGGGGAGGACCACTGATCCAACTTTACACCAGCATAAAATAACCCTATCCACATAAAAGGTAAGAAAATGTTTTGTAAGTATTAGTTAACACTATTGGTGCTATTAGAATTATAAAAAAGGGTCATATTTTCACTGCCATCTCAGCCAAAAGAGTTAATTATCAACTGGTTTGGTTAGGCAGCTTACAAATATCTCAGGCAATAGACACTGGAATATTCATGCCTGAATAGAAATCAGTGCTGAGAAGTGCTTGAGTTGGGCCTCAAGTTGGCAGGCCCACCTTCTACCTGTCACTTAGCCTCGTCCACTCCCTCCTCTGTAGTTTCAGTCTCTCTTCTATTTTCTCATTCCCCTTTCTCCAACCCCAGGCAAGTAAAGTCTTTAGATGTATAAATGCATCCACATAAAAATGTATATATTATATTTAGGTCAGATGTGGGTTTTTTTTTTGTACTTTTATTTGTGCTTTAGAGAGGACAAGGTAGGGGAAAAAATGGCCTTCAGCTAAGAGCAAGGGAGCAGAAGAACAGAGACACCAAAATCCACACATTCTGAATTTTATTTATAATCTATTATGTTGTTATTTTTTTTGACATGATTCTTAATAATTAATAGGTGAAATGTGTGCTTCTGTCATGTAACAAAGGAATTCACAGAAACTATTTTTGAGAAACTTTTTATATAGCATACAATCATTCTGAACCCCTGAAGCACATATTTACTTCTATCAGAACTAAACAATAAGTCATATTTAAATGCACACAGGGGCCAATACAAAGGAAGAAGCGGAGAGAACAAGAGTTTCTAGAATGTATTTTTAAAGGTACCTCTTCTCTCTTACCTTAATCTCATTTGTGATAGGCATCCTCTGACATGATCCCAGTGATCCTTGCTTTTTAGTGTCATGACCTCACCTAGTCCCCTGTTCTTGAGAACATGAGATAGTCCTAGAAGCCTGCATTCAATTGAATGCAACAAAAATGATGCCACATCAATTTCAATGTCATGTGATAGAAGATTGTGAATATCATCTTGTCAATACCCTCTTCTGGCTCTCTTGCTTGCCCACCCTGAGAAGTTTGTTTCTACATGAAAAGGCCCAGGGATTGCATTCAAGACACAAGTATGGGGAAGACTAATTTCGTTCTTTTGAGAAGTTCATAATCTGTAGGAAAAATGCAACGCATGTTTGAACAGAGACATGTACAGAGGGCTGTGGCAACACAGAAGAAGGAGAGTTAGCTCAAGTTATCAGTAAGGATTGTCAATAATAATAACAACAGAGCAGTTGATGCTCATTTTTGGAAGATGATGTAGAACAAACGAGATTGTTTGGGGAGTTGATACAGATATAGAACATTAGAGATTGAAATAGACTGAGACCTGATCATTAGTATTTCAGCTCTGAAGGAAATACCTGGATGAAACCAAGATTTCTGAGTGTTTTGGAAATGCAAGTAACTCAGAAGATGAAATAGAGCATGAAGGAGCAGAAACAGGGGTCTGAGTAGGATTGAGAGGGGAGAGCTGATTGAAGCTGCTCTTTTTTTTTTTAAGAGAGAGAGAGAGAGAGAGAGAGAGAAAATTGTTTTCAATATTTATTTTTTTTTAGTTCTCGGCGGACACAACATCTTTGTTGGTATGTGGTGCTGGGGATTGAACCCGGGCCGCACGCATGCCAGGCGAGGGCGCTACCTCTTGAGCCACATCCCCAGCCCTTGAAGCTGCTCTTGGCCGAGGATTTCCCTGGAGGTTGTGAAGACGGTTTGGAACTTGGCAGGCCCTTCTATAGAAATTCCTGTGCATGCTATTTCCTGTTATCATATATTTTACAGCTAAATTATCTTCAAACAACATTTTCAAAGTTCTATTACATCCTTTTACAAGCCTTTTACTAAAGCAAAACATATACATAACTTATGAAAATCATGAACATACTGCTTGATGGATTTTTATAAATGGAGCTCACCTCAGTGGCCTGAACTCAGATGAAGAGAGAACATTCCATAAGCTCTCTTCATGCTCCTTTCAAGTCTTCTTAACTTTAATTCTTTTTAAAATTTGAAATAATTTTAGATTATAGAAAAGTTGCAAAAGGTAGTACAGAAAAGTATAGGCCCTTTACCCTGTTTCCCCTATTGTGACCATCTGACCTAACCATAATACAATTACCAAAGGGACTCAGAAACCAATTTGAGGGCTGGGGATGTGGCTCAAGAGGTAGCGCGCTCGCCTGGCATGCGTGCGACCGGGGTTCGATCCTCAGCACCACATACCAACAAAGATGTTGTGTCCGCCAAGAACTAAAAAATAAATAAAATTCTCTCTCTCTCTCTCTCTCTCTCTCTCTCTCTCTCTCCTCTCTCACTCTCTCTTTAAAAAAAAAAAAAAAAAAAAAAGAAACCAATTTGAGCTAGCTTCAGTGGCCAAATCTTGGGTGTTTTAAGCAACAGTAAGAACAACAACAAATAAATAAAGCAATGTTTTTTTTAACCCATAGAATGAAATTAATTTTAATGAGTCATATAAATAATTGAATAAATAAACAGAAAAAGACAGCTCTTTCTTGAAGTAGAATTCCTGTTAATAAGTTTAGTAGATGTGCTGGGAATAGACCACCGTTAGGCAAACATCACATTAATAATTATGGAAGGAAGAATCACTGACAGATGTTAAAACCACTTACTAAAAGTGTGATAAGAAACAGAACATTTGCAAAGTCTCAAAGTATCTCCATATAACGAACTTATTAATTACCATATGGGAAAATGGTAGTTGCTTTCCAAATGGAGAAACCTGGCAGACACTGCCTTAACCTAGTAATAAAAATTAACACCACCAGTACTTAGACATATTGGATTCAAGTATCTCCCGATATGAGGTACTGAGAAGGGCACAGTATCACTTCTGTGATATTATTGCCTAAAATATATAATCTTAATGTACTTACCAAAAACATTGAATAAATTGAAATTGAGGGACATTCTGTCAGTCTTCTTTAAAAATGTCAAGGTTATAAAAGACAAGGACTGAGGGACTGTTCCAGATTGGAGGAGTCTAAGGAGACATGACAACTTAATGCAGTGTGGGATCCTGAATTGGATCCAGGATCATAAAAAAGAGCAGCAGTGGGGAAACTTGTGGAATCCAAATAAGGTCTGTGGGTGAGTTTATAGTACCATTATCCATCCCTTTCAGGACCAACCCCTCACCCATGGATAGCAAAATCTGCAGATGCCCAAGTCCCTTGTGTAAAATGGCCTAAAATATTTATAGATAACCTATGACATCTCCCCATACCTTTCAAATCATTTCTAGATTACTTATAATACCTAATTGAATGTATATGCTGCATAAATAGTTGTTATGCTGTATTGCTTACGGCATAATGACCAGAAAAAAAATGTCTGTACATGTTCAATATAGAAGCAAAAATTTTAAAAATATATTTGATCCATGTTTGGTTGAATCCACAGATGTGGAGTCTGTTTCTATTGAGACTTGATTGGATATTGATTTAATTTGCCTTATAGTATTTTAGAAAATGAAATAAGAACAAGAGCTACCTTATATATATGTGTGTATCTGTGTGTGTGTGTGTGTGTGTGTGTATGTGTATAATCAACTTTGTGCCTGGCCCTGCTATATGCTTCCCATACATTTATTATCATTTCTATTTCACAGATGAAGAAACTGAGGTAGGGACAGGGTAGGCTAGAGCTATCCGGCCAGTAAGTAGCAGAGCAGGGATCAAGCCTGATCTATCTGGTCTGTGGTCAACATCCCTGCTTTCTGCTTCTCCAACAGAGTTCCTTTAGGGACTATATAGGGCCCTGCACTCTTGATCCCACAGACAAGCAGCTCCCAGTGGGTCCAGACTAAGGCCACCCTTTCTGGATGGAATGCCCCTTACACAGGCTTTTTTTTTTTTTTTTTAATTCTAAAATAAAAGCTTGGAGCTCTGTCCTCCCACAGAAAATATCGACATCTATATTTATCCTTTTTCCAGAAGCCTAGGAGACCCCGTTCATGCTAATTGCAGTTTACCAAACAAGCTGATTCTTAACCCCACGAATATTTTTGCCACTGAAAGCGCCTAAAACTTGTGAAAAGGAACAAATGGCAAACTGCTCTGCTCTTTTCACTTCCCACACACGATTACATTTTGTCGCCTATTAACTCTGCAGTGGCACCGCGGGCTTCACGGGGAAGTGACTAAGGATCCCAGCGACTCCTGATCTGAGCTCAGCGTGGCCGTGGGGCTGGTTTATACACAGATTTCAGGCTTGTGAGCACCTGGCCAGACCCTGCTGGCCATGAGGTCCTTGGATGATTCATAGGCTGGTAACTCGGGATTTGTTTAATTTTTACCATTTGAAAACCTTTTTCATAATTGCAAAGAGCAGGAAGACTAGAATAACGAGCACATGTATATCCCTCACTGAGATCCAACAACTGTCAACATTTGGTCAAATGTACTCAAGACACACCTTTTGTTATGTGCTTCTATGTACCTGTATTCGTTTGCTGAACTACTTTGATGGACATTGCAGATTTCATGTAGCAGAAGCTTAAAGGGTATAGAATGTGGCATCATCTCTGCACTAGAGCTGGCTGACCTTAGGACCCCTCTATTGTTGCTTGTTTTGTTTAGTCTTTGGCAGGATTGGGAAGATAGTCTGGAATGAACAGCAACATCCAGTTATGGCATCATGGAATCACAAAAAGTAGTTGCTGGGAGTTCTCTTCTGTTCTCCGGCTCCAACCTCCTCTCCTCCCCTTTCTCCTCTCTGTCCCTTGCTTTAGTTAATTTGGTTTACTTAATTAACCCTCAGGGGACATGCACCATACTTTCCCTTTCCTCTCTCACCCTTTAGTACCACTGGCCTCCTGTCTTCATCTACTCAAATCTGATTCATTTTCTAAGACCTGGCCCCAAGGGCACTTTCTTCCAAAATATACCTCCTCCTTTTTAAATGTGTGTCTTCTCTTACCCACAATATGGAAATATTATTGCCATGTTCTGAGACCCTGGTCATTTTATCTGCAGTGCCCTGTGGTCCTTACCACTTTTGTTTTTCCTTTTTCTTATTTGAGTGTGTAACACGTCTTCTCTTCTAGATTATTAGTTCCTGTAGAGTAGCTGCCGTACCATATTGATCTTGACATTTTTCAGGCACTGGCTTATACCTAATAGTGCTTTATTACTGTTTGTTGTGTGAACGTCCAAAGGCCCTGTAATGACTGCCTAACTCATGAATGTTCATAGATTGGTCTGGCCAGCTTTCCCAGAATATCAGTCTCTGGTTTGAATGGTTGGAGAAAGCCAGAGAGTATCAATGCTCATTTCAGGGGAGACACCTTCAGTGGGTACCACATCCCCTAGCATAGAGGCCCCTGTGATGCTGCTGTCTGGCCCACTGGAGGGAGGGGGACAATACCCATGTGCTACTTACAGGCCTGAAGGGCTGGCAGATGGGAAGGATCTCTGGTTCTCTTTGACAAGCTGGATTCTCAATGCAATCGAAAAAAAAAAAAAAAAAAAAAGAGCAAAGAGACCAATTCACAAAATTCTTCTTTATTCTGAGAAGCTACATTTTCATATGCTTTTTGAGGTTGATGTCCCTTGTTCCTGATTACACAAATCTGATTGGCATTTTAACCAGGTTATGAAAGTTGAGAGAAGGAAGAACATCAAAAGAGGTGGCAGCTGTTCTTTTGCTGCCAAATCCATTCAGGATATAATTTTTTTGCTGAAATATTTGTTATAAAATAGTTTTTTCTCCCCACCACCCTTGCTTTTATTTTTAGCCAGCGTTACCCCAGCATCTGTTCCACCTCATGTGAAAAACGCGTTGGAAATGGAGGTGAGAGGAATGTACTTACAAAAACTGGGAAGGCTTTTGCAGGGTGCGAGAAGAGAGGCACAGACAGAGAATCCTGGGAGGAGCTTGTGTCTCCTCTAGACTCTCCTATTTTCAGAGTTTTGAGAGACACCTGGGAAAGACTCAAAATTTTGTCCCCAGCCTCCCCACCCAGTTCTCGCCCAACTTTTGCTTGCATAGTTTCAAGGATGGGAAACTCATTACCCTCCCCAAGCAACTTTAAATAGGGAAATAAAACAGACCGGCTTCCTGAAACTTGTTGCAGGAAACAAAAACCCAGACTAGGAGCCAGTCCGAGTCACGGGGAGCTGCAATCCATGGGCTTGTGGGGTTCCATGACAACTGTTAGTCAGAAAGTTGTCCATGTTCATAGATGAAGCTTCTGCTCCTTTTTCTTCCTTTGGTCCTCTGAGGACATGCACGACAAATGTTTTCTTCTTGAATTTCTCTTCCAAGCCTTCTTTTCTCTGAGTGAACTTTCCCCAGGTGTTTCATCCGTTCCTTTGAAGGCATGGTTTTGAGTATTTTTACCTTTCCAGCTTCTCTCTGTTTGGATATCTGAGTCTAGCTAAAGGGACACTTACTTTGAAGTATGGGGAAGGAAATAGATGCTGCCATCTTCTGTTTTCCATTACCTCTCACCTCAAGTTGGCTGTAATACACTCATGACTTGGCTCTGATTTGCTGGCTATCAGACCTTGTGATTAAAATGAATCAGTTTAGGGGCTGGGGTTGTGGCTTAGCGGTAGAGGGCTCGCCTAGCATGCAGCGGGCACTGGGTTTGATCCTCAGCACCACATAAATGGAAAATAAGGATATTGTGTCCACCTAAAACTAAAAAATAAATATTAAAAAATGTTTAAAAAAATGAATCAATTTACCAAAAATAAAATGAATTGATTTGGTAAACACCCTACAACATAGGGGATGAAATTTCAGGGCTTCAGTTAAAGCTCTGAAATATAAAGAAGTTCTGACTGTTACAGCTGATGAGCTACAAAGTTAAACCCTGTAGAATAGGCTACAATTTGAAAAAATTTAAAAGCAAATTAGAAATAACTCAGAATAAATAAAATGAAGAAGACGTAATTGCATTAGGATCCTTAGGCAAATTATTGGAATTGATCATTAACACAATCCAAGTGTCTTAATAGTAAAGATAAAAACGAAAAAAAATATAATACATCATTCATTTTTCTCTGTTGGGAGAAAATGTGTCCCTTTGGTGGACAAAAATTATACCACATAATAAATAAAATGAATAAATTGATTTCTATTCTTTCACATTGCTTCTGAGAGTAAGTTCCATGGTGCCCGGGGGACTGTGCCTGCCTGCTCACTGTCCTATCTCTGCTATTGAATATTCTGTTGCATTTACAGACACCCAGTATGGTTTGTTTTAGTAGATTTCACCAAATATTTGAAGCAGTTGATTATAAGATCACTCATCATAGAAATAAAGGATCAGAATGAGAACCAAAAAATTAAAAGGAGTAAAAGATGAAGTTTGGTGACAGAACACAATTGAGTTACTGGGAAAACCAGCATATTTCAACCATAGATAAATTCATGTTTGAACTTGAACTTGTGATGGCAAGAGTGAAAAAGAAGACGTAATCCACATCATGGAACTGAAGGCCCAGATAGAAGACTATTTCACTTACTTGCAGGACGCAAAACCTTTCATGACACTCTGAAAGGAGGACACTAGCTGTGGAGAACTCTATAAGAAAGGCACAGAGGATGGTGAGCCATGATTCTAGCAACAATTCATTGCAATTGTACTTAATGGTGATCCCTCATTACATCCTTGGAAGGCAGTGGAGCACCATTGTGACTTATGAAGGTGCAGGTGACATGAAGGGTGTTCTTACAGAGGGATGCAGAAGAATGTAGGAGACATGCATTTGAGTTTTGCTTTTACATATACTATAAACTCAAATTTAATCAAACTTGCACCCTAGGAGAGGGAGGAAAGACCATTAGAGATGATCAGGTGTGATTTTGGGCAGTCCCTCACTCTGCTGGTAATTTTCACCCTGAATCCTATAATGCGGGTAAACTCCTTTTAATGGATCCTGCAGGGCCCATCAACTTGATCTAACTAGAAATTATGTCCCCAAGGAACTGAATGAATCAACCTGATTGATGTTGTCATAGTGTAGGTTTCTTTGTAAGCAGATACCCAGACAAACCCCTGGGTGTAGCTGGTTTATTTAACAGGTAGTCCCAGGAAGTTCAATGAGGAATGAGAGACAAGGAAGGAGGAAAAAACAGTGTGGTGTTTGTCGGTGATTAGTGTGCTAGCCACTTGGATAATCTGGGAATAGTTTTTAACTCCTTTGAGAAGTTTCTTTGATTCTCCAGCCCATTGTGTTTTTAACCTTTCTTTGCTCCTATTGCATTTGATGCTCAGCTCTCAGTTGTCACTGAACAGATAGGGGGATCCTGGCATTAGTAGTACCCAAGTTTCTTCTACCAGACCTTGGGTTCTTTGCAAAAAAATAACAGTAATATATTAATGTCTGGATCCAGCATATGATAAGCATTCAAAAATGTTGTTTATTGTATTAATGTAGACCACCACAGTCAGTGAGCAATCATATCTTTGAGAATCTGTAGCGTGATTCTCAGATTCTCTTCCATGTGGCTAGACCTGTCTTGACGAAACAAATTCTTTGATAAAGGGTCAGCGGGAATGTCTCTCTACTGTTGTAAGTAATACCACCAGAGGTGATTTTAGATTTTTGTTGCTATAGAAACCTCAGAAACTACATTAACTTCAATGCAAAGGCATCTTATTCCTTAAAAATTTCATGTTTGAATGATTTAAATGTAAGTCCCAGCTGGGTGATTAAATGTGCTTCATAAGAAGGAAGCAGTATAATGTAGTGGTTAAATATGTTGGCTTGGGTTCAGCTGCTGGCTCCTTCACAGTTATACATGTAACCTTGAGCTGGTCACATAAAGAAATTGAGGCATAGAGAAATGTATCTTTCCCAGGAATTTAGATATGTATCATGTATAGCTTTTCAGGGTAGTTAATATTAGCTTCAGAAAAATTGTTCAATGTTAAACTATTAGTAAGTAATGGAAGCAGAATTTGAATAAGCAAAAAGAAAACAAATTTTCTCTCTTTCTCTCCCCTCCCATCTATCCTTCTCTCCCCTCTTCCTTCCCTTCCCTTCTTTTCCTTCACTTTCTTTTTTTTTTTCCTAGAAGAAAAGTTCCATTTAACCCTCATGGAAAAGGAGTTTAATTGTATTACTGTATGAACTCAAGGTATGTTTCTAGTAGCATGCAATAGCTTGCTATATCACTGTCCTTCTCAAAATCCCTCTTAAATAGAAATGCCTTTGCTTATTTTCCTGGAAACTGTTTACTTAGTGGGTGCCTACTACATACCAGCTTTCTAACCTGCATGCTTTCTAACCCTCAAAATAATTCTGCAAGTATATAGTATTGTTCTTGTTTGGCTTTCCTAGAGGCAGGCCCTGAGAGAAAGATTCAAATGCAAGTAATTTATTTAGGAGATGATCCCAGGAGACATTTATGGATGAGTAGTGAGCAGGGGAGGGAAAACTTCCAATTAAGGGTGTGCTATCAAGAAAGTTAACCCTGTGGGAAAGTGTGGCTTAATCCCATTGGGAAACTCTGGGGGCTAGTGTGGAATGAGCACCTCAGAGTTATCCTAAACAGGATGTGAGGCAGCTGGGGTGATTTATATACCAGTTCCCATCACTTACTGGTATATCCTCTGGGGTATATAAATTCTTTGGTACTTGTAGCTTTTCATTTGTGGGCTCTTGCAGACAAATTCTTAGGCAAAAGAGGGCCAATGTTGGCAGGAGGAAGCAAAGGAATGTGAGGGGGTCACCAGCAATATTTGCTGTGATTATTAATCCATATTTGAAGGATGAGAAGTTGAAATGGATTGACATGCCCCAAGTAGTGGGTATGTAAAATGTTGAATATGACGTTAGAATTCAGGTCCTTCTGACCTGAACTTTTCTTACTTTTTGTGTCATCCTTCCTTCCATCATTGGGTTGCAGAACAACTATTGAGTCTGTGTGAACTGAAAGCAGTCAGGGGAATCTAACTGATCTGAGAGAATGTGTTTTTGAGGCCGCTAGGCATTTTGGAATAGTGTAATTGTCTGTTCCATAGTACTTGATATCCACCCCAATAAAACTGTGTTCCCTGAAAAACTAATACCTTAGAACTAGTACCTTAGAATGTGACATTTTCTGGAAATGGGGTTGTTGCCAGATGCAATTAGATAAGAGAAGAGGTCATACCGCAGTAGGGTAGGCCTCTAATCCTATATGATTGAGTCCTTATAAAATAGCAATATGTAAGCAGAGATGCACAGAGGAAATATCTTGAGACAAATGACCAAGGCAGAGACCAGTGTTGTGCACTTCTAAACCATGGTGTGCCAAAGACTGACAAAAAAAAAAAACACCAGAAGTCCGGAGGAAGGTTTTCTCCTACAGGTTTTGGAGGATGCATGTCCAACCCTTGATTTTAGACTTCTAGCCTCTAAAGGCAGGAGACAATAACTGTATATTTTTTAAGCCACCCAATTGGTGCTGTTTTGTTATATATCCATGGGAAAACAGTACACATTTATCATTTTTTTTTCTTTAAAAATATTTTATTGAAGCTGGTGATTGTACAAGAATCACTCGTATAATTGTCTGAGTTGTAGTTTGCACAACTCCTTTTTAGAGTGATGTGGCTTCTATGATGAATCAATGCTTCTGACATAAAGGATATAAGACAATGAGGTTTGGATAAAAATAATTTCTGTATTTAATACTTACTGGGCTGTACCCTGATTAATGTACCTAGCACTGCTTTTAGCTAAGGTAATATATACCTCATTTCAAAGACAGGGAAACAGGAATATGGAACACTGAAGGAACCTAGCATGAGGCCAAAGAACCCTGCTCCTTTCTTGTATCTTGTAAGATTTTCCACCTCTAATGCTCTAGGACTTCATGAGTTGATTGTCCTGCTCTTCTGTGCTTCCAGGATCTGAGCAAAAGACCTGGGCCAAAAAAAGAAGCTATAAGAAGACTCATTCTTAGAAATGATAATCCTTAGACAGAGGAAGAACTGCTCACACACTCCAGGGAGAGAGGGTTGAGAACTGGTACCCAAGCTGAGTGAAGACCACCCAGAGTCAGTGGGTGAGATTGTCTTCACATGCAGATGATGGCAAACCACAGCCCATACCCAGGAGGAATATGCATAGCCTGCTTTCTGTTTTGTCTTGAGACAGTCATCTCACCTTGATTTTCGTTATCGTCACCTTGTACACTAACATGGAGAACAACTTCAAGGTTTAATGAATCTGACTTTAGAATATTTGGGGTTGATGCTTTAGTGTGGCCCATCCATCAGCAACAGGCTGTACCTAGGTACCATCGCTCAAGGAGAAAGGTGTACTTCTGCATTCTTATTGGTTACTGGTAGTCCACACAGTGTAGTGGAAAGACTGTAGACAATGGAGACAGGGGTTGTAGGTGTGAATGCAAGAACTGCTTGTGGTTTATTTGCTGTTTCCTCGTATATCTGTAACTGTATTGTGGCCATAAAAATAACCATGTCACAGTGTTGGAGGATTAAATAAGGGTAAGAAGAGAATCTATGTTATAAGGCTCTTAAGAGGATCAAATGTATAGACCATGAAAACTGTGCCTGTAAGCATTCAGCACTCATGGTTCTTATTGATATTTCTGTCATCACTGTTAAAAGAAGATAATGTGTGCCAACTACCCAGTATAAGGCCAGTGGACATGTATATTATTTTAGGTTGTTAATTTGACCACTGCAAATGTGCATTGAGTCTA
The DNA here is from genome assembly GCF_045843805.1 of Urocitellus parryii. Lineage (NCBI taxonomy): Eukaryota > Metazoa > Chordata > Mammalia > Rodentia > Sciuridae > Urocitellus > Urocitellus parryii. Next base: position 185,165,794 of record NC_135534.1, read on the forward strand.
ACAGAATGGGAAATAACATATCTATTCATATCTATATCAATATACAGTCCCATATCTATATAACATCTATATCATATCTGTATCAATATTTATTTATCTCCGTATATTATCTTATAACAGCATCCAAATAAATTCTTCTTAATTTAGAAATTTACGAAGACAAAAGGAGACTTGTTGTGGCAGACCGAATTTATCCTTCAGAGTGACAGAGGAGCAAAATGCATCTCTACAGGGTGGTCTGAGACAATTATCAGTCCCTCTTCACTGTGATGGCAATGACCGCTTGATCAGTGTGGCTTTGGTATTGCTTTGCCCAGTTATGGTTTAGATCAGTGTTTCTCAAATTTTCAGTGGGCTTACTAATCACTTGGGAACCTCATTAAAATGCAAGTTCGAATCCCAGGGTCCAGGGTACAGACTGAGTTTCCCCTTTTCTTACCAGCTTCCAGGTAACTGCTCACTTTGAGAAGCAAGGCGATGGATGTTCTTTTTTATTGTTCTTTTGCATCTGTAATCTAATTCCTTGGTGGACCCCGTTGTCCCTTATCAGTTCACATCTGATTGATCATTTCTGTGGCTCATTTGTTCTTCCAAATTCATGAAATCATTACATATTAGGCACCAGATCTCACAGGTGATATTCTAGGTTAGGTCATGGGCAAGAATTTCAACATCAGTGATATGAAAAATTCCAGCATTTTTCAGTAAGACAGCTCCCACTGGGTTGCCATGTCTACTTTTAGAATTCCTCTGCATCTTTCCACCTATCTGAGTTATGGACCAGGTCAGGAGTAAGTGGTAGGAAGAGAAGTTGTTCTTTCAAATTCAAGCTAGATTGTTCCAGTCCCCAGCATCTGCCTGGCCTGACTCTCTGTTCTCTGCCAATTTTTGACACAAAAATTTATTCTTTTGTTGGATTCTACTTGAAATAGGATCACAGGGGTCACACTGAATTGTGCACAGTAGGTGACTCATGTAAAGTTACCAAAATACGTCTATTCACTCAAGTCTTTCTGTTTTTCTTATCAAAGAGATTTCTTCCAATCTACCCCTTCCCTGTCTCACTGATTCTTCTCTTTCCTTTCCCAGATCTCCTATCCTCAAATTCTCATCACGAATGCTAAGCAGTTTAGATCTGCCCTAACTCTTTAATATATTTAGGTATTGGTTTGATAAGGAACGGGCCTTTTATTTGTCAGAGTCTACCCTTCATGGATGGAAGTGGAACATTAAAAAATAATAAACATTTCTTCCTGATAAAGCATACAATCTCAGAAGTGACCTGTGAAAAAGCCTAGTAACATCTCATGTCCTGTAGAAAGAAAAAAAAAAAGTTGGTTAAAGAAAATTATATAAATTATAATGCAAAATAATACATCACCAGTGCCTCCTGCTACCCTCATGCTGTTGATGGCTGAGCCAATCTTGCAACTGCATCTATTTATTTCTGTTTTGGTTGCAGAGAGGGAACAGGAGTCACCTGGCAGATTCTCAATACTGATTTCACAGTTCTTAATCCTTATGAATGGAATTGCTTGAGTTCAATCTATACAGTGAAGATTTCTTCTTGTTATTTCTATTCCTCAAATGATTTCTGTTCTTATTTGCTATTGCACAAATCCACGGAAATGTTAGAGGTAGAATATTCTTGCAGAACAACTTGCTTTGTAAAATTCTTAATAAAAAATGCCTCTTTTCCTGCATCGTTGTGATGGGAGAGTCTTTATGAGGATGAAACAGTTTATGGGCTGAGTGATAGCTAAAATGTTTTTCCTTCATATTTGTTAAACATCATTTCCTGGGGCTGAGGTTGTGGCTCAGCAGTAGAGTGCTCACCTAGCATGTGTGAGGTACTGGGTTCGATCTTCAGCACCACATAAAAATAAATAAATAAATAAAGGTATTGTGTCCAACTACAACTAAAAAAAAATTAAAAACATCATTTACTGTATTATTGTCTCATATGTTACCCTATCAATTTTGTTTCTCCTATCTTGTGTACAGCAACTGGACTTAAAGACTGTGCCCTTTCTTTGTAGTGCAGTCTTCTGCTTAACTGGTTCATATCCCCTTCCCATGTGGACAACATAAGAAAAGGAAGGAAATCATTTTTCCATTCTACATGTTTACTGAGGAGTTCGTCTCTTCTCCCTTGACCCAAAGTCTTGGGTTGCTGGTGTGTGAGCTTGTTTACTCTGGGTGAAACACAACTTCCAATTTGCAAGTGATATAGCTTAACAAGTCTTGTAAAAAAGGATTTGGAAAGATCTCTGGACATCAAAGAGCTCTTATGTGCTGACATTTCATAGAGTGTAAAAGAATCTGGAACATATGGATTAAATTCCTGTTAGAATATACACATTCCTTTTTCAAAACCTGCTTGAAATATGCCACAATTTGGATTTCCTCAGTCTCTCTTTTGTTCCCTGCCAGCTAAGGTCCTGTCCTATTTTGGGGACATTTTTGAGAGGCAGAAAACAACGCCTTGATGTCCCTATGATTATCCATCCTAGAGTGGTTTTAGAGATCTGCTGTTTTGTTTTTAATCACTTTCAGCCTTTCTGATGGATAGGTCTAATATTTCAAATATGGTGTCCAGTGATTTTTTTTCATTGTTACACCTTTTTTTATTTTTTGAGTTTCTTTTAAGAAGGGTAGATTGTAAGTCAATGTGGGTGGCCACCAATTCTTTTTTTTTTTTTTTGAAAATTTTAAAATTGAATTCCTGATAATGGCAGCCTCCTGTTTTTTTCTCTACTTTTCTGGCTACATCTTTTCAGACTACTTTTTTGGGGGGAACTACAGGAGGATTAGAAGACCTGCTCACTGTTACAAAGTACGTGGCATGTGGGTTGTAATCAGCAGATGTTTATTAATGGAGTGACTGAATCTTCTGAATGGAGTTAACGTTTCAAGCCTTTAGCCTTAAATTCTATCCTTGAACTCGACCATGATGTTATGGTTTAGCTGAGGTGTCTCCCAAAAGCTCACGTGTAAAACAATAAGAGAAGGTTCAGAGGAGAAATGATTTGGTTGTAAGAATCTTGACTCAATCGGTGATTTAATCCCCTGGTAGGGATTAACTGAGGGGTAGCTGAAGTGTAGGGTGTGGCTGGAGGAGGTGAGGATTGGGGTGTAGGCGTTGGGTATATATTTGTATCTGCAGAGGGGAGTCTCTCTCTATGCCTCCTGGTCACCATGATGTGAACTGCTTCCCTCTGCCACCCTCTCCGGCCATGATGTTCATCTTTACCTGGAGCCCTGAGGAATGGGGCTGGTCTTCTGTGGACTAAGATCTCTGAAACTTTGAGCCTTAAATTAACTCTTCCTCCTCTATAATTGTGCTGGTCAGGTCCTTTAGTCACAGCAGTGAAAAACCTGACCAAAACACATGATTACCCTACAGATCTTATCTACTCTTGCTCTCTTGACTGGTATCCACTGACTTGTCTTCCTGCTTCCTGTACCATGATGCCAATTAAGTGCAGACAGACCAATGACCTGTCTTCTGTCCCCTTAGGAAAAGCAACAAAATTCATATTATTCACCCCAGTCTTGAAGTCAGCCTTGGTTTCCATTTTTGCTTTTCTCCATAGTACCTAGGCATTTACAACATTTAAAAAAAAAAAAAAAACTTCTCCTTTTAAATGCATTTATTCTTTCCACTTCTAATACCCATTCTCTAGGTTTTCTTTGTTGTTGTTGTTGTTGTCCTAACACAATATTCTCCCCAAGCTTGCCCCTATGTCTTTCTTATCGATCTTTATACTGCTCATAGATTTAGATTGTAAAACCTTGTTGCGCATATATTGTCTTTTTACTCAGGATCATTTGATGCAATACCAGAATAGAAAGATATTACTTTAATCTGAATTCCTAAGGTTCTTTACTACTTTGACAAAGTTTATCTATCTAAACTTATCAAAATTGACATGGTGTGTGAAGGTGATTTGTTTAGAAGCAATGTATAGGATGATTTTCGGGGAAGAGGACATGTGGAACTTGGATCTTGGGCAAGTGTCAGTGACAGCAGCCTTAGGAATAAAGCTTATATTTCTTAAAAAGAAATGGGCTGGAGGCTAAGAAGTAAGTTCAGAAAGCCCTCAAATGCTTCTTGCTTATATCTCGGTACTTCTCACATGTGTCTAGACTGAGAGCTCCTTAAGACCGGAAATTACATGTCAGCAGTGCAGACATTATTTCTGAAATTGATAGTATCATAGCAGATCCTAAAAACAGTCAGATGTGGGTTTAAATCCTCATTTCCCAGGTTCTGACTTTGGGCAAGTTATTTAGCTTTTCCAGGACTTGGCTTCTTTGTCTATAAAATGGAAGTGAAAATAATTAACATGTTTTTATATTTAATCTTTCAAGATTAAAATGAGATGTTACCCACTGTAGCAGATATAGTTCTGGGTAACATGGTTGGTTACTCAGTAAACCAGACACGATCTTCTTGTCCTCCTCTCCTTCCTTCTTCTTCCAGACCCTGATGACACTTCTGTTATTATTCAGAAAATCTGGCGATTTATTTAAAATCTGCATCTCCTGCATCCATCATAGAGATGAGAATTTTACAGACCCTTCAACATTTTTTTTTAAATAGGAGTGTTAACAATGTTACTGATGTGTTGTAAAATGGTTATCTTCCTTTTTGGAGAGTTTCACTATTATTAGAAACTAAACCATATAATCTCACATTGACCAACAATCCATAGTTGTTAACACCCCGAGTACCTTTTTTGATTTCCATGATTCTATCAGTCAATGTTTCCTTATGAATAATACGACCATTCAAATATTAACAGAGTGTTTACAGGTGGTGGACTGTACCAGGCCATAAGAGCGCTGGATCAAACCCCGCTTTGGGAAGCACATAAAATATGTACATCCCAAGGGCAAAGCAACTGTCGATGCCTGAATCTGCCTGGAGAGTCCACAGTGTCGTCAGAGAGGAGATGAAAATTGAGTTGGTTCCTCAAATGACAAACGGCTTTAGTGGTGGGTGGTGGGGCATGTGAAATTCCAGGGAAAGAAAATCTCTCGGACAAATGATAGGGAATTCTGAAAGGCCTTGGCTTGTCTGGATTGCACGTATAGTTACGTGTGATGACTTCAGAATTTCTACATAGAAGAACCCTTTGGACAGTATTCCAGTTGGAAGAAAGAACTAGAGAACCTCGTGAAGCTGAATTTGCATAACACCTTGGTGTCACACGGTTAAGGCATCCATCATCCATATTGAAAATGGGAATGTATGGCTCCTGGATGTTACTGGACAGAATGGGATAATTCTTCCCAAGTTCCCGCCATGGCTCTGCCCCCAGGATGGACTAATTTTCCAGGCAGAGGCAGTTAAAGCCAGGTAATGAGAAGCGTCATAAAGCTTGTTAAGGATCCTTTGCAAGTTTTTAACATGATCAGCTTGATTGATGCCTTAGAAAGCTGACTCTAGATGCAGCGTGGAGAGTGCATTGGGAGGCGGCAGGAATGGAGGCACAGAGGTCAATTAGAAGCAGTGGGGCGGACTCAAAGAACGAATAATTGATTCATTATTACATTTTTCCTTGGTTCATAAGAAAAATATTTATGAGATAGTTACACTAAAATATTACAGTCACACTTAACATGTACTAGGCTATTTCTATGTGGGAAACACTGCCCTGGATTTTCTCCATAGATCAGTTTACTTACTGTTTGTGATGATCCCATATTTAAGAATCTATTGTTCTTCTCTTTGTATAGATAAGAAAACTGGGACATGAACAAGTTAAGTAACTTGCCTAGGATGCAAAGCTGTAAAGGATTAGGATTAAGCTTAACCCTGGGTGTCCTGATTTCCAAGCCAGTGCTCCTAATCATTGTGTCATACTATGTTATAGCAATATTTTAAAAATAATTCCATAATAATAAAGTGTTAATAAGGTAAATGATAAAGTATTTTTAGAAGATCAATGAGGTGTCATACTCATTATAGGGCTGTGCCCACAGGATCTAATTCATGTCTTTTGAATCAATAATTTTAAGTAATAATAATAATTCTCATTAGTTGAACACTTATTATATACGAGGCACTGAGCTAAGTGTTTTACCTAAATTATTTAGTTCTCATAATAATACTCTGAGGCAAATACATTAAAATACTAACAGTTGATGTCTATCTAACCCATTAGAATTACAAAACAGTTTATATAGGTCCTCTTTTTTGATCTATATGAAAATCATGTACATTAGATAATATTTGACTCTTATTTTGAGGTTAAATGATGGGCCTAGGTCAGATAGCTAATAAGCTGTGAAGTTTGCATTTGAACCCAAGTCTTCTGTTTCTGAATATGGCTAACTTTTTACTCCACTCCACTGCTTTCTCAAGATCTTTGCACAATGTAAACTATTACTCACTTGTAAGAGTTAAAACAACCAGAGAGTATTTTACAGGGAGGAAGGCTTTGAGCTTGCCCTTGAAGGCTGGGAGCACAGATGTTGTGAGAGAACATTGCAGGCAATAGGAATGATTGTCAGAGAAGAAAAGAAGGTTGGGAAGTGTGAGGTATTTCTGATGATTAGCAGCTCAGGTGTGTGACAAGTACTTAGCAAACTGTAAAGGCATTATGTAAACATTAGTAGTTACTATGGAGTTCATGATTATTTTCTATTGGAGTGTGCCAATTTGGATTCTTGACACATGTTGTGTTTTGTTTGGATGAAAGGAGAAATCCTAAACTGTTCAAGCAACTAGAACACACATTATCCACACATATACATTGGAAGACTGGACCCCTGCCATTCCTATTTTTATATGTTGAAATCTCTAACTGTCTAATCGTGGTGGTACAAAGTTCACTCCCTCAGTAGCCAAGATTGATTTTCCCTTTGAGTGGACATGCTTCACAGAAGTACCCTTTCCCGTTACGTTTTGAAAGTCATCAGACATGCTGTTATAAATGATCACGGAAGATTACTGGAGATGCTGCAAAATAATAGTGAACCAAGTAGCATCTGTAATTTCCAAGGATGGCTTGCAATCATCACTCAGAATGAACCCTCTCTGAGTGCTGGGCTGAACTCTCTCTTTACCTCCCTCTCTCTCTCTCCCTTTTACTACTTTATAACATAGCTGAAATGGATACCGCACCTCATGAATTTTTATGCAAAATATTAAGTTGCAAGCCACCGCTGTGCAGACAAACTCTCCTTGTGAAGACGAGAGCTAGCCACACAGTTCAGAAGCTGATTTTCTGAGATAGAAAGACTTCGTGTCAGACAGACGGACTGAGGGTCAATGTCCACATAGGCTGCTGACCCTAAAAGCGTTTTTGATACCTCTTGGTTCAGTCTGTCACATAGGCTGAGCAGAAAATGATTCCACATTTGTTGACAGAATTGCCTCCTGCTCAAGCTGTTTCCTTAAGACAGTTTACATAGCCCAGACTCTCATGTGGATAAGCCACCAGAGAGGAAGCTTTCCAAGCTGTCAACTGCTGAGCCACCCTTTCCAGCTTCTTCTAGGCTAGCATGCAATTGGTTCAGGTGTAGTTGCTCCCCAAGTCCTCATAGGTCTTGAATTCACGTTGGGTCTCTTTACCCGTTCTGCCACAGCCCAACCCAACCTCTTCTCCTTTGCCAATCAAATCATTTTAGCTGTTTTTGATGTGATTTCCTTTCCTACCTTCCCTCCCCCTTCCTTCCATTTCTTGATTTCTCAGTTGCTACAGTCATTTTTCCACCATTCACATTTAACATGTGGCTCTTTTGTTGTAAAATCCCCAATGACTCCCACATTGTCTGCTGAAAACCCAAGCATCTGACACCGATGGCATTTCATTACCTGGCCACCACCAGCCTCCATGGATGAAACTTCCAGTTCCTTTCCTGGCCGAGCTACCCCCAAACTTCCATTTGTTTCCAAATATAGCATGTAATGTTCTATAAGATCTTTCCACGCCCACGTTCCAAAGTTTCCCCTGATTTCCACCTCTTTTCTCTTCCAAGGGAAAAAAAAAATTTGTTTTCCTTGTTCCTTGTCCATAAAGTTACAGGAAGTGATTCCTTTAAAAAATCGAATGCAGCAAAAAATGATTGAGGGTGTAATATGTACCAGATATTATGTTTTCTCCTTGAGACTAATATATGTCACATTTCAGATGGGGGAAGTTGGGGAGATGAATCTAGGATCAGATCATCATAATTCAGTGATGTGATGAAGATTATATTTAAAAAATACTTAAATAAAGACCAGAGGGAGAACTTTATAGCTATTCCATCTCAAGTTTTCCATCTCTGCATGTGCAGTCATTCTTTATCATGTTAACATTTATCGGAACTTATTTATTCTGTTGTTTCCTTATTTGTTCTGTCTCCTCCCCTGGAATGCAAATCTTATAAGAGCAGATACTGGACTCATTCATTCCCTCTTGTAGCCTGTGTTAGAACATTGCTTGGCATATTGTGGTGCTTAAGAAATATTTGTTGACTCAATAAATGCGGTTGGAAAAGGCTTCCTGCTTCCGTTTCCCTATCCTTCTCCTTTAATCTTTCTCTTGGCTAGCCAAGATTGACCTCCACTCCATCTAACTACAGCCATCAGGTCTTCAGGCATGATGTGAAGTGTCAATTTTAATTCATTCTAGGGACTTTTCTGACTATCTATTACTTATATTCATTTATTCATTTATATGTCTATTCATTACCCATACCCCCAGCATGCGACACTGGGCTAGACATAAAAAAAGGAAGATAATAAGATGAAGTCCCTCAAGTAATTCATTACACCAGATTAAACAGATACTGTTCATTGAGATCAGTGTTTTTAATTGAGGTAAACAACCTAAAGGTATATCATTTAATGGAGGGCACACATTTCTGTCATTGAACTTCAGATAACATTAATGCTAATCACACTCTAGGATCTATCTTTGGGGTATCTCTTGTTTACTCAAATTGTCTCAAAATGCACATCAATAAATATTTATGAACAGCTACTCTGTGCCCATTGGAGAGGAGTACACATGGGAATGGTGCCGTGCTCCTAAGAAACTGATGGTCTAGTAGGTTCTTCCCAAAATGAATTTGAAGCATTCCAAATTGGGATATCAAAATCCTGGTAGAAAGGAGGTGAAACAAACATGTTAACCACAGTCAAATACGAGCTGTTGTTATCTTTGGATTTGAGATTTCTTTGTGCAAAGACAAAATGGGAAGTGAGTTCAATCATAGAGTTTTTCAATGTGAGAAAGCAGTGATTCTGATTGGATACTGTTTTAATTTTTGAGATTAAATTCTTAAAGAAAAATTTTCATAGAGGATCCATTCTCAGATTCCTCAAATGATTAATACACAATTTCCAACACAACAACTTTTACAACCACACTTAAATCTAAGAATTTGCATTTGCTGAGCCAGGTGCTGCTGTGAATATGTAGATCCTCATCTCATGTCATTTTCAACCTTAGGTGGTGAATATTCTTATTATTCCCACTTTACATATGGGGGAGCTAAAGCCTAAGAGGTTAAATAACATATCGAGAACACATAACCAATTAATAGTAGGGTAAGTAAACACAGTGAGCAAGCCTGACCACAAAGCCCAAGCCCTTCCTTTAGAAATGTAGCAGGAAGCAGAATGGATCTTCCTGATAAACTGCCCCCATAAAAACTAGTCATGTCATTAAAGGTCAACTCAGGACAAATCTGCAGTTGTCCATCTGTGAGTCTCCTTTTAATCTCTGCACCCTGTGCGCAAATGTCCAGAGGATGGTTTCTGCAGTTGAAACATCTTCCCTCGGGACTTCCAGCAGACCCAGCCTTCAGGTATTATGAGACCTGTGTTGTGTGATGAGGCTTAGGGTATTTGACTGAGAGATTTTGGAAGCCAGAGAAGGTGATGAAGGCTGGGAAGGCTCATAGTTGTTCTTCCCTTGATGATGGCCCCATCTTTTCCTGGAGGACCTATAGACAAAGCCAGGATTTCTCCCAGAATCAGCTTTTGGTCAATTCTAGCATTGGAGTCAAGGTCTGATTGGCTAAAACTTCTGGAGAGATTTCTGTTGCACCCTTTAGGGAAAAAAAACATTTTTTTTTTTCCTGATCACCGTGGAGTCTTCTAGTTTTGTCTACCAAATTGAAGAGAACTTGGCAGAAAGTGCATGCTAAAAGAAAATCCAATTGACAGAAAAAAAAAAACCCAGGCTGGGCTCAATTTTATACATTTTCTACTTTATTATTATTTTTTAATACTGCAGGTGAACTTTACGATGAATGCTCTGAACTAACAAGTCCTTTAAATGACTCTGTAATGAGAAAACTCTTTTGTATGAATTTGTGAAGTTCCCTGTCAATGCAGATCAATAAATCCTGCACCAGTTGATTTTTTTTTTTAAAAAAAATGCAATTTATTGAAGGGGGGAAAGACTGTATGGATTGGATTTCTTGTCCCAGCTTTCAAAGACAAAGAACAGGTTCAATAGCAATGTGACTGAAGTGTCTCTCTGTGCTGCCTCAACCCCTCCCTTCCCTCACCGACTCCCACTGCTGGTTTTCCTTTTTTAGTACCCTGTCTGCAATCACCCTGGCGGGGCTTGCTGCATATTTTCACGAAGTGCTTTGGAAAATTCAAAGAGGTATGATACCGCCTGGACAGTGGGCAGAGAATTCCACTGCTGTGTTCGTGAATTTTTGACATATCTTCTCTACACCTGTAATTGAGAAGAACATTCTCAGGTGATGTGGGCTCCATTCTCAGCTCTTTGAGCATTCACTTCTCAGGCAAAACTGACCTATTTTAGTGATATTTTGGGGAGTACTTTGTTTAAGAATATATCTCCTATTTAGGAATATATCTAGAGTAAGCTAGTGGTGACTAGTGATTGACTGATGTCAAATCCTACCTTTATTACTAGAACCTTGGGAAAATTCCTTCAGCTCTCTAAGCCTCAATTTCTTCATCTGTGAAATAGGAATAAGAATAATGTACCTACCATTCTAGGGTTAATGAAGATGTAAAGTGCTTATGTGTAAATTATATTACTTGTTTACTTCGATGACTCAATATTTCTTACAAGTATGAATGAATGTAAATGTGTATGTAACTTTGCGCTTAAATGATTGTAGTTTTTCTTTTTTCCTTGTCCAAATCCCAGAATTTAATATAGGATCCAGAACATGGTAAGAGTTCTATAAATGTTAATTGAATTAATGACAGCAACGAAACCTGGAAATGATGCTTCCGCCGATCATCTCAAGTTGACTCCTAAATTCATTTTCTGCTTTGCATTTTATTCTCCACTCTGCTGTGTTCAGTATGACTTTGGTAGAGGCACTGTTTTCTTACCTACAGAACTAGGGTTCTGGTTCTAAAGGTCTTTGGAATTCTGGAAACCCTTGCTCCTTTACCCTTCTCTTCTTATCACTCTGTTTTTTAGGATGACCAGAGGTCAAGCACTGTCAGCAGGCAGGCTGTAGCCCATGGTCTATGAGCCCATCAGACCCAAAAGTTCTGGGCCAAAGACTTGGCTGGGTAGATTAGAAGAGAGTTAACCCAGGAGTTCAGAGGCACGCCTCAGAGTTGTAGACTCCTTTTCTATTCCTGGGTCTGCTCCTTCTTGGTTGGGTAACTGCAGTCAAGTCGCCTGAGCTCCACTGGCCTGCTATTCAGATAGGAATGGTGCCCTTTACTCTGTTTATCATTTGGGTGGTGAAGTTCCAGGAAGACTGGGCATTTTGTCAGCTGTAACTTGTACACAGTTACAGTCAAGCTGCTGTGGCTTTGGGGTTAGGATGCAATGGTTCCCTTGCTTTGGAGTTTTATAGAGATTTTTCAGAAAAGCCAGTAGGTGCTACTTCAGAGTTATCACATAGTGTTTAAATTATGGACAGAAATATAAGAGTTGGGAATTACAGGCCATGAAGAGGACAGGATTCCAATGAGTACAGGAATAAAAATCAAAGTCAAAGTCAAAACAGCAACAGCAGACACTTCCTCTAGTTCTGTGCATACTATGGGCACAGGCACTGAACTAAGCACATGAATGCATTATTTCATTTAACCTTTACAACAAGCTCAGTACCCTTATGAGCCCATTTTGTAGGTAAGTAAATAGGTTCAAGAGGGTCTTAGGAGTTAGTAAGTGGAATTGAGCATGTTGGCAGAGCTCACATTTGGGTTCTTCACCATGACTTTGCCTTTGAGAGGCAGAGGCAGAAGGAAATCAGGGTGATGCCTAACCCTGCATTCCCAAGGCAGTATGTCATTTGGTCTCTTACGTCTTAATTGTCTCTAGATGCAAAATCTATGGCCAATTTCCTCTCTCAAGGAAGAGGCTATGGACATGGAGCCTTGGAAGATAAACTAGATGATGCATCCATAAGGAAGCCAGTAGTGGGGGCTGCCTGAGAGGAAGCTGAAAAGTGGCCAGGGAGAGCTAGAAGTCCAGAAAAGGGCGGCACTGATGACCTACAAAGTGGTAGCCAGAATCCGTCCAAGAAGGGAGGGCAGGGAAGAGCCTCGGCCATGTGGTACCATGAGACACACTTGGGACTTATCTGAGAGGACAAGACTTGGACTGAGGCCAAACATACCTAAGGAAGGGGCTAGGCCACTTTCAGAGGGTGGAAAAGATACATCTTCCCAGGCCACCTGGAGTTGACACCAGGAAAATGAAGAAAGTCTTAGCTTGGGAGAATCCCACATTCTTGGAAGTGGTTTTTGAAGAAGAATTGACCTTGTGATTATGACCAACCAAACTGACCACAGTTCTTTTTAAAAACTATTTATTTATTTTTGCATTATATTTCTTATTACATGTATACAGCACTATTTTCGAATCTCTGATTGTATATAAAGTATGTTGACACCAATTCATGTCTTCATACATGTACTTTGGATGGTGATGTCCATCCATCACATTCCACCATCCTTGCTAATCCCCTGCCCCCTTCCTTTCCCTTCCACCCCCTGCCCTATCTAGAATTCATCTATTTCTCCCATGCTTCTCCTCTGTATCCCACTATGAGTTAGCCTCCTTATATCAGAGAAAATATTTGGCAATTGTTTTTTGGGGATTGGCTAACTTCACTTAGCTTTATTTTCTCCAACGCCATCTATTTATCTGCAAATGCCATGATTTTATTCTCTTTTATTGCTGAGTAGGATTCCATTGTGTATATATACCGTATATATTTTTTTTATCCATTCATCCACTGAAGGGCATCTAGGTTGGCTCCACAGTTTAGCTGTTGTGAATTGTGCTACTATCAACATTGATGTGGCTGTGTCCCTGTAGTATGCTGTTTTTAAGTCCTTTGAGTATAGACCAAGGAGAGGGGTAGCTGAGTCAAATGGTGGTTCCATTCCCAGTTTTCCAAGGAATCTCCATACTGCTTTCCATATGGGCCATACCAATCTGCAGTCCCACCAGCGATGTATGAGTGTGCCTTATTTCCCACCTGACCACAGTTCTTTGAGAACTCTTCTGCAGCAGGCACCTAGCTAACATCTCACCTCCAATTCCTCTCTCAGTTGTAGGAGCCGAGTATGACCCCAAGTTTTCACAAGAGAAAACTGGGGACCAAAGTTACACTCTTTGCGAGAGCCTATAGTTGAGATTCAAATCCAGATCTCTTTTAAACATGTCCTACTGCCTCCCAACGCTGAGAAGAAGGGGGCCTAAATAATGGTGAATTTACATAACATCTGGTAATCTTTTATCTGTATGCTGAGGCATTGTTTGAAGATATAAAAGAAAACAAATGAAATTTTTTTGCATTCTATCATTTTTGACAGCCCTCTTCATCCCACATAAAGTTTTATTTTGGCTTCTTGCCAATTATGTGAATATGCTTATAAAGACACGTTACCCTAAGAGAGCAAGGTGTAGAGTACCCATTTCCCAAGGTAAGTGACAGGATGGAGCAGAAGCACCAGCCTTACAAAGTGAATGCCAGACTTTTGACTCAATAAGTATATCCCAAAGCTTGGAGAGAATGTCTTTTTTCTTTTTCTTTTATATTTTTTTTCCATGCTGGGGATCAAACCCAGGGCCTCCCACATGCTAGGCAAGTAAGTCTCCTGCAGAATTATGGTAAAAAGATACTATGCTTCAATTCTGTCAATTCTAGTTCCAAAATATCACTTAAACCTGCCAACCTGTCTCTTTCTCACTGCTATTTTCTGTATCTAGGCCACTGTCATCTTGAACCCCAGTTCCTGAAAGAACCTTCTAAAAGGTCTCCCCTAATTCTTTTTTTCTTTTTTTTGGGGGGGGGTGGTCAAGGGGTACCAGGAGTTAAACGTAGGGGCATTCAGCCACTGAGCCACATCCCCAGCCCTATTTTGTACTTTATTTATAGAGACAGGGTCTCACTTAGTGTTGCTTAGTGCCTTGCTTTTGCTGAGACTGGCTTTGAACTCGTGATCCTCCTGCCTCAGCCTCCTGAGCTGCTGGGATGACAGGCGTGCGCCACTGCACCTGGCCCCCTAATTCTTTCTTTTCTTAACCCTCATCTAACCCATTCTCTATACTGTAGTCGAGATGATCTTCCTATAGTGTGTACCAAGCCATTCCTGCTTCAAACAAGCCCAGGGGTGGCCAATAGAGAAGGCTCAGCCTGCTTGTGCCATGGGGTAGATCTGGGGATGAGGTGTGAAGAGCTGAGCCTGAGACTTTAACGAGATTTACGGAGGACGTTTCTGATGGTGGTCACTGTCTGTCCAGTGACTGCGTGGGAAAGTGAGCTCTTCATCACTGGTTGGTGGGTGGTGAGCAGGGACAATCCCTTGGAGGGGCGGATGTAGAATCTTTTTTAAACGGGGGCAGGAGTTTATGGGAAAAGAAGGACAGGAAAAACTAGATGATTTTTCTGTTTTTTTTTTCCTAAGGCTTTATAAGTTTAGTCTCTATAATCACATTAAATAAACAAGTAATTTTCCCTTGTGTCGAGGTTTGAGATCAAACAAAATTAATATTGTCTCCTCCTTTTTTTTCTCAACCTCCCCTCCTTTTCTTTCTTCCTTCCTTCAGACAACTTCTTTGAGAACTACTAACCCTTTTAGAGTTGAAGAGCAGGGAGTTTAATATCTAACTACTAAAAGACAGGCAAAGACAGTGACGTGCCTTCAGCCTTTGTAACATCTGTACGCCTCTCCATGCACGAATGGGACCTCCTCTCTCCCAACTTTCTCCTTAAAAGAGAGGAGGGCTTGGCTGAGCAAAAATGAGGACTTGGGGGTAGGACAGCCCTCTTGGGTATAGAAACCACACTTTCTGCTGTGAGTTAGAGTGGGAGGGGGCACCCTCTATTGCCTGCCCCCTGTCAGGGGTGAATTTGTCTGGATATACCCCCTTCATCAGCACAGGACAGGAGGGGTGGGGAGAGGCTGATATTTAGAGCTGAGCTGTTAGGTTGGCATTTTCTTTATATATGTCCCTTAAGAGAGCTGAAATGGCCCCAGAATACCTCCCTGTACAAGTGGGAGCTGCCAGCAGTAGCTGTCCCAAAGCACAAGGTTTCATTAAGAAGTTTTACAATTATTTGTTGAGCACCCACAGGTACTGCTCTAGAGGGTAGCAGCACCGTGAATTTGACTAAGTCCCTGTCCTCATGAACTGGTATTCCAGTGGGAGAAATCCAACAAGTCATTGGCTAAAAGCATATTATTCTTTGAGTTTATGATAAATGCAGTGTGGGGTAAAAGACTAAAATATGATGCAGGATCAAATAAGTCTTGAATCCCCTGGCTGACAATAACCACACTCCTTCTCCATGTCCACCATAGGTGGATGGCTCTCCTCCATGTTTTGACTTCCACATGTAATGACAGAGCAGCCTCGGTCTGAGCATTCTGGTCTTGATGGCAAAGAGGAAAGAAATAGAACAAACCTAAGGTTGGCTATAGAGCTTCTTCCTGGAAGCAGTACACTTGGTGCTTATCCACATTTTATTTATCAAGGCACGTTAAATGGCATCTGCCCACTACAACGCGGGGGACAGAAATAGAGGTGTTGGGTGGTATAATTTAACAGGGGGCGCGTGTTCACTCTGAGGGTCTGGACAGCACGGTCTGAGTGAAGGGAGAAAGTGGCCCACGTGAAGGTATGGACAAGGCTGGTTCTATGTAGAGGGAGAGGAGGCACAGAGGAAGAAAACAGAAGGACTGAGAGCGGGGTACCCCAACATTGAGAGGTTAAAACAGGAGGTAACCAAGGAAGGCTGAGGACGACCAGCCAACAAAATAAAAAAAAAATCTAGTAAACCAGTGGGCAAAACAGATCACCCAAACTGAAACAAAACAGAAAGTTTGCTGTTGCTGAAGACGAGAGAGAAAAATATTTCAAGAAAAAGAAGGTAATCAACTCTGCGAAATATTTTTGAGAAGTCACGTATGTTTGAGACTAAATGTCATCTAATCGCTTTATTATGGTTGAGGGCATTGGGAGCCTTCTGGGGACAGGTGGAGTGGAATTGTGGGGATGACAGTTGGATTAGTATTTTTATTACAGAATAGAGGTGGGGAAATAGAGCCAGTGAGAACAGTCTTCTTTTTAATTTTTTTATATTATAATTTTAAAATTTGCTCTTTTTTCAATATACATGCATGTCAGTAGAGTATATTTTTGACATAGTATACATATGTTGAGTGTAACTCACTCTAATTAGGATCCCATTCTTGTGGTTACACATGATGTGGAGTTACAGTGGTTGTGTATTCATATATGAACACAGGAAAGTTATGTCCAATTCATTCTACTCTTTTTCCTATTCCCATTCCTCCTCACTTCCCTTCATTCCCCTTTGTCTAATCCAATAAACTTGTATTCTTCACTCCCACCTGCCTTATTGTATGTTAGCATCTGCATATCAGAGAGAACATTTGGCCTTTGGCTTTTTGGGACTGGCTTATTTCACATAGTGTGATAGTTTCTAGTTCCATCCATTTACTGGCAAATGTCATAATTTCATTCTTCTTTGTGGCTGAGTAATATTCCATTGTTCATGTATACCACATTTTCCTTATTCATTCATCAGTTGAAAGGCACTTAAGTTGGCTCCATAGCTTTGAAATTGTAAATTGAGCTGCTATAAACATTGATGTGGCTGTATCAGTGTAGTATGCTGAATTTGAGTCCTTTGGGTATATACCTAGAAGTAGGATAACTGGGTTAAATGGTGGTTCTATTCCAAGTTTTCTGAGGAATCTCCATACTGCTTTCCAGATTGGTTGCACCAATTTGCAGTCCCATGAGCGATATATGAGTGACATTTTCCCCTACATCCTTACCAACATTTATTGTATTCTTGATAATTGCCATTCTGACTAGAGTGAGATGAAATCACAGAATAGTTTTAATTTGCATGTCTCTAATTGCTAGAGAGGTTGAACAGTTTTTCATATATTTGTTGACCATTCATATTTCTTCTGTGAAGTGCCTGCTAATTTCCATTGCCCATTTATTGACTGTGTTATTTATTTTTTCTGGTGTTAAGTTTATTGAGTTCTTCATATTAATGCCCTGTCTGAGGTAGCAAAGATTTTCTCCCATTCTGTAGACTCTCTCTCCATGTTCTTGTTTTCTTTACTGTGAAGAATTTTTTGAGATTGATACCATCCCACTTATTGATTCTTGATTTTACTTTTTGGGCTTTAGGAGTCTTGTTGAGGAAGTTGTTTCCTAAGCCGACATGATGGAGAGTTCGGTCTACATTTTTTCCTAGCAGGTGCAGGGTCTCTGGTCTAATGCCTACATCTTTGATCCACTTTGAGTTGAGTTTTGTGAAGGATGAGAGATAGAGGTTTCATTTCATTTTATGACACATGGATTTCCAGTTTTCCCAGCACCATGTGTTCAGGAGGCTATCTTTTATCTAATGTATGTTCCTGGTGCCTTTGTCTAGAATGACATAACTGTATTTATGTGGGTTTGTCTGTGTGTCTTCTATTCTGAGAATAATTTTTCTTAACATAGTGCAGCGAGTAGAAGGAACTGTTTGGGCAACAGAGGTTCCGTTTATTTATTTAATTAGTCTGTTTTGTTTTCATTCAGTTTCAACTCTGTTTCCCATGGTTGGGCTTTGTGTTTCCATGGAAATGGCCCTTTCCAGTCTCGGACCTCTGGTACAGGTGGGCTATACAACAGGTGTGGATATTCCGAGTCCACGAGCCCTTAGGCTTTGACTGCCATTTTTGTGTTGGGTTTGCTCTTTCCTCAAAGCCACTGTATCATGAAACAACAGGGACAGAGGTAGCATTCAGAGACAGTCTCTCCCTTTGTGCTGAGTCATCCAATCTTACCTGGTCCCAGCAGTCAGAGCGACTTTCTCTTGAGTCATATCATCTGAGACTCCTCAGCCCTCTTAGTGTTTGGTGGCAACGACTTCTTTTGAAA
This sequence comes from Urocitellus parryii, assembly GCF_045843805.1. Classification (NCBI taxonomy): domain Eukaryota; kingdom Metazoa; phylum Chordata; class Mammalia; order Rodentia; family Sciuridae; genus Urocitellus; species Urocitellus parryii. The sequence goes on from NC_135534.1 coordinate 185,184,174, forward strand.
CCTAACAGTTTTATGACTTGATAAGTCTGCGTTCTTGTGTTTTACAGGTCAACTGTAAGTCTCTCAGGGACCAACAGTCACTGTGAAGGAGTCGTGTTTTCCTTTGTAGCAGACCTACCTAAAGATTTCTTTGTACAGGACTGCAAAGCTATCACTTCCTTTTAATAGGTACAATAGATTGTTAAGGAAGTTTCTGGAAGCAGAGCTATAGGGTTTTAATTTTAAGGTCCCATGTTTTTGCTTTGCTCTGGCTTCTAGGTTGTCATAACCTGTGGACATTAAATGCCTCCCTGGCTTTGCAAAATTAGGGTCCAGGTCCAGCCCATAGCCAGCATAAGACTGACACTCATTTTACCTCGTCCATTAGGTTTTTCTTCCCATCTTGTCAATGGAATCCATGAATTATTCCTAGTAGCTTGTACCTAAAAATCAATTTTCATTCAGCAACTTTCTTTATATTTTGATTTTGTTCTTCTTAAGTCAAAACCCTTTTTTTTTTCTTTAGAAAACAGGGAATTTTCTAGACCTGTTCTAAAGACTTTAGGGGCTATTCAGAGCATTGTGGATCCTAGTATTATAAGGACAGCTTTTTCTGAAAGCTTCCATTGAGCCTCTCTGGCTTATCTCCAGAATCTCCACAGTCCCCAGAGTACATCTGGTCTGACTTTCTGGGAAAGTGATCAAGGCCCGGCCTCCTTTCATTAGATGTAAAATTCTCAGTGCCAAGTTCACCCTGCCTAGATTAAGCTCTAATTGAGAGGTTTCTTTTTTTTTTTTTTTGTCCACCTAGCAGAGGTTCTTGGCCTCTAGGGAGACTGTGTGGTGTTATTTGGAAGAGAGAATAATATAATTATGAAATCTTCTTCTTTTTGGGTTGCTCCACTCTTCCTTTCTCTCTCTCTGAGAATATACTGGGACAAAGTGAAAACATCAGGAGATTTGTGTATAGTCAGACAAGTATAAGATCAAGGTCTACAGTACTAAGTGACTTTGGCCAAAATTTCAGTCCAAATCTTTTCCTCTATAAAAGGAGGGTGGTAAGGACCTATGCCATTTTAAATTTTAGTGAGTGTCCATAATAATGTGTGAAGTGCTCAGAAGTTGTAAAAACTGGTACTATTATTGATATAGGTAATAATATAAAGCATGTGTCATATAGATCTAGGCCACAGCTATGCAACCATGAATAGAACACAATCCTTTACCCTAAAACATCTCCTGAGCTAGCGGGGTGCAGGAAGGAATGGTTTTAACACAATTCAGCAGATGGAATGGTAGCACATTGCAAAATCTTACAGGATCCTTAAAGAAAAAAAAAAAGTTGCTTGTAGTTTATATGGTATCAGGTGAAGTGCTTCCTGACTTGGGGTTTTTTAAAGACTAGGGGACATTTTTTGGCATCGAGCACTTTATCAACTAAGAGATAGAGATGGGAAATGATATTCTGGCCTTCAAAATATTGTGTGAATTAAATTCAGGTCATGGTAGAATAATGGTAGCTTCCTAAAGCTAAATTTTTCCAATTTTCCCCCAAAACTATACATACGATAAGGAGGACAAATAAAACTACCTATAACCCAAGCCTACTGCACACTAAAGGAATAGAATCCTACAAACTGCAGTTTGTATGAGTGGGATGTGGTAGGCAGAATAATTTCCCACCTCCACAAAGACATTCACAACCTAATCCCTGGGTACTTCATAAGGCAAAATGAATTAAAGTTGCAAAGAAATTCAGGTTGGTCATTAGATGATCTTGAGATGGGGAGATTATCCTGAATTATTCAACTGGGCCCCGTATAACAACAAACATTATCATAAGTGGAGTAGGGAGGCAGGAAAGAAAGAGCCCCAGAGATACTGTATGAGAAAGTCCTGGCTGGATCTCGCTGGCTTGGAAGATGGATGAAGCCAAGGAATGAAAATGGCTTCTAGAATCTAGAATAAACAAGGAAGCATTCTTCCCTAGAACCTCTAGGAGGAATGCAGTTCTGCTGGTACCTTGGCTTTAGCCCAGTGAGAATCATTTTAGACTTCTGACTTTTGGAATTGAAAGATAATAAATTTGTACTGTTTGAAGCCACTAATTTTCTGGTACTTTATTATAGCAGCAAGAGGCACTCATCCATAGAGAAATAAACATGCCAACACCAAGGTATACTGTAAAATCAGTGCCAGAGAAGAGTTAGGCCGAGGATTCCTAAAGAAGAAGGAAAGGTGGGGGGGGGGGTCTAAGCATTGGAGGAATCAAATAATAGAATGCTTAAAATGAAAGAGGGCTGCTGTGAGAAAATACTGAGAATGAGTTTGAGAAGTTGGGGAATTAGAACACTGGTTATTAGAGAACTGAAGCATAGAGAATTCACAGACCATGGGACTAAAGGCAGCAGTTTGAGAAGCCGCTGCTTTGGGGTACAGAGGACTGATTTGGAGCAGGAGATGTGTCCTACAGGTTTGGTGGTAAAGGGAAATAAAAGAGCAGGCTTTGCAAATGAATTATACTGCAGAAACAAAAGATAATCAGAAGCTACAACAACTCTTATGCTCATCCTCAATCCAAATAAAAGGGACTTTTGATAAAGAATTAAAGGAACCAACCCCATTATAACAATGGAAAAGAATACTTTTTAAAAAGGGAATCTGAAAATCCATCCCAACCCATTGCTTCTGCTAACAAGCCAGTTATTGCTAACTGAGAAAATACAAGATTTGGAAAATAAATAGGAAAAAAATGCTGGAATATGAAAACAGTGTGTGTGGGGTGATTTTTCCCCTAAAATTAATCATGGAACACAAGAAAATCAGGACATATTCTCCTGATCTAAATTGAAAATCTGAAAGGCAGGTAGATATGAAAAAATACCCTCAAGTAAAAAAAAATTAAAAACTCAAAATTGATATGGGCAGAATATTCAAGGAGATAGGAAATCAGTGTTGACAAAATTCAGACAAGAATTTGAAGAAAAAGTCAAAGCCATTTCAAAATGAAGATAAAACAAAAAGTGTTTAAGAAGAATAGATTGTCCAACTTCCAATTCCAAAAAAACAAAGGTCAAATGTTTTCTCTGATAAGTGGATACTGATCCACAATGGGGGGGGGGGCAAGGGAAGAATGGAAGAACTTTGGATTGGACAGAGGAGAATGGGGGAGGGAGAGAAGGTGGAATGAGAGGGACATTATTACCCTGTGCACAGGTATTATTGCATGAATGGTGTGACTCTACATTGTGTACAACCAAAGAAATGAAAAGTTGTGCTTCATTTGTGTACAATGAATCAGAATGCATTCTGCTGTCATGTATAACTAATTATAATATCAACAAAAAAAGATAAAAAATTAACAACAAAAAAAGTTAACCACCAGAAATACACACTTTACATTTAATTCTGGAAAATTTGTCACAACCACGTGTAGGTGTCCTCATTGGACAACTGCATGTAATTTGCTTGTTTGTGGACTTCTTTATGTATTCATTGTATATGTATTTTCATTAACATGTGGTTTAAAAAAATTGCATGAGAAATGATTTGATATGTCAAAAATTTGAATAAAGGATTTAACAAGCAGAAAAAAAAAGAATAGATTCATCTGCAAATATAGGAAGAAGAATTAGGACATGGAAAGAAAATAGATGAGAGAATAATAAGTCAAAAGTAGAATTGTTGAAAGAAAAAAGAAATAAACCTAGAAGATAGGTGTAGAATACCCAAAATATCTATACTTGAAGTTCTATTATATCTATATAGATATAATTGAAAAATGAAAAGAAATCCATGAAACAAAACTTATATTTGAAACTATAATCCAAGAAAGCTATCAAGAAAAGCATGACCCAAATTTACATTTTTAAAGGGCCTGCCATATGCTTAAGAAAATTGACCCAGGACCCTCAACTCTGAGTCATCATCTTTAACAGTAAATTTAAAAACATCATATAAACTCCAGGCCAAATTACAAGCATGCTTCAAAGAGAAGACTTGGGTTGGCATCTGAATTGTCAAGAATGAAACACTAGGGGCTGGGGTAGTGGCTCAGTGATAGAGCATCTGCCTAGCATGCTCGAGGCCCTGGGTTCGATCCACAGCACCACATATAAATAAATAAAATAAAGGTATTAAAAAAGAAAAGAGTGAAACACTATTTCTAAGAGAATTAGAAAACAGGGTTGGGAAAGGATTTTATATCCTGCCAACTTATACTTTAAAATCAAGGTTATGGAATAACAGTTTAAATATGTGAGGACTCGGCCAACACTGTGTGTGAGTCTTTTTTGAAGAATCTAATAAAGGATGAACTTTATCTTATTGCTAAGATGGGCAGTTTGACCCACAGGGAAGCATTAAGTAGATTTTGGACTTAAAATCTGGGGTGAGATCTGAAGCCAAAAAACATGAATGTGAAAGAATAGTATGTAACTTCATATATTTTTGGAAAATAGAAGTAACATACCTAAATTATGATAGTAAAAGAGATAGACAAATAGATAGACAAAGTAAAAACAAAACACCCCCCAAATGAAACAACTCAGTGATTAACAGAGGTAATGTGAGAGGCAGAGAATATACTAAAGGTGAGAAAACAAATAATAAAAGCCTAAGTAAGAAAAAAGATTCAAAGGACATTATGAGACTCCCTTAAAATACCAAGAGAAGCACCAAAAAGCAAAAAAAAAAAAAAATATATATATATATATATATATATATATATTTATACATATATAATATATATTTACACATATATATTTATACACATATACATGTATACATATATAATATTTCATAATGCATACATTTCATAATACAAACCACATGCAAACTTTCATGGAAGAAAGAAGAGGTAATTAAGCAAACAGAGGTATGGAGAGTTTAAATAACATTTCCTGGACCAAACAATGAATGCAAAGCTGGGAACAGATCATTTGACACTTAGAACACTTTTTTTTTTTTTTTTTTTAGGCTAAATGAAGAGAGATATAAGATTTTGTAGAGAATGTATCTTAGTAAAATGTCTAACATCATCAAATGATTATTAAACTCATCAGAAAAAGAGAGAATAACCAAAGAATGAGAAATAGAGCATGCTGTCTAGTTTTACATAGCTGGTCACAGTTTTGAAAATAAAATAAGATTATTTTATTTTAAAAATAAAATAATTTCTCATGCAAAACAGTATTAAAAGTCTAGCCCATCAACACAATAGATAACAAAAATGGTTTCACATTTTTGGAGAGATGCTGATATTATTATTAGTTTCAAGAAATTAGATTGAATCACAAAGTTGAAAATAGGTTTGACGACCTGAGATAACATTCGTTCATTAAAAAAGGGTAACAGAATAGTAAGAGAAAATATTTACCATAGACAGGATAATGCTTAATGTCTTAATTAAAGAATATATTCAAGTTGAAAACATTGGAAGACCCTCAAAAAGCAAATATGCAAATTTTGGAGAAAAACTAATTCAACTATACTAGTTTAGCAAATAATTTACATTTTTATACCCATTAGAGTAGTACTAGTTTGGAAAATATACTACTTGGGATTGCAGTCGAGTCATCACTTAAAGACATTTACAGTAATGTGGTGGACGAATGCAGATCTTTCAGAAAGCAAGACAGCAAATGTAAATGAGTAATTATAAAATATTTTTGCATTTTACGTTTTTAATTTTGTTTCCATTAATTGTCCTTGGGAAAAATATGACAAAAGGAAAAAGGAAAGTGATCACTATGGTGTCATTTATATTAGAGTTTGGAAACAATCTAAGTATACAATAATAGAGAAATTGTTGTGAATATGGCACCTTGATTTAGAAGATAATTATGTGATAATAATAAAGATCAAAGTAATATAAAGACCTTCTAAACATACAATAAATAAAAATCATAAAACATGATATGCATTCTGGAGAAGTCAACTATGCCTGAACATAGATATAGTCAGGACAAGAACAAGGAAATAAAGGTCATTTTATTGCAAATTTGATATTTTATAAATAAAGCTTTTTCACTTTCTGTTTTTCATATCATACCATTTGTACAATATGGTTGTGTAATATATGACAGTCATCCCTACATTCTCTCCCTGAGATCCCTGGCCTAATTCTATTCTACTATAGTCATTTGCTTTTCATATTTTAATTGTATATTTGCTCAGTTTCTCCATTAGCTTGTAAGCTTCCCGAGGGCATCTCTAATGTGAGGATGATGCTTATCATATAGTAAACACTCAGATGTAGTTACAGTTAATAGTAAACAGAAGTCTGGATCCCAGCAGCCTGCAGCAGGGCCCCGGAGATCCAGGCCAACTGATTCGCGTGGCCTGCCCTGCAGCTACAGAAGGCGTGGCGCCTCAGTGAAGCCATTAATTGGCAAGCAGGGAGGTTAGGGAAGGCCATTAGGTGGAATCCCACCAGCCAAGCCCACACGGACCCTTGGGCCGAGCACGGGTTCTCAGAAGGGGAAGGAAGGGGTACAGTCCCATCCCCCACAGCGGACACTCCGCTGAGGCAGTCAGCGGCCACCATCCGGGAAAGCTGAAGGATACACCGCCACTCTCCTTCAGAGTGCAACATCAAAACAGGTCGGTGTCATTCAGCTCACCCACCAGACAGCGGGAATTCGCATAAAATCTCTCCTAGGCTTGCCGGGAGAGGGAGTATCAAGCTGAGCCTCCATACAGACTAGGGGGAAACCAGAGACACCTGACCTCCAACCCCTCCTCCCAGTAGCAGCCAAAAGGAAACCTGGCTAGCCAGCGCTGGGGGAGGGGCAAGCAGAAAAAATCAAAGTGATAGAGTGCCAGGGATCCCAGCAGCCTGCAGCAGGGCCCCGGAGATCCAGGCCAACTGATTCGCGTGGCCTGCCCTGCAGCTACAGAAGGCGTGGCGCCTCAGTGAAGCCATTAATTGGCAAGCAGGGAGGTTAGGGAAGGCCATTAGGTGGAATCCCACCAGCCAAACCCACACGGACCCTTGGGCCGAGCACGGGTTCTCAGAAGGGGAAGGAAGCAGTACAGTCCCATCCCCCACAGCGGACACTCCGCCGAGGCAGTCAGCGGCCACCATCCGGGAAAGCTGAAGGATACACCGCCACTCTCCTTCAGAGTGCAACATCAAAACAGCGGACACTCCATCCAGGCAGTCAGCGGCCACCATCCGGGAAAGCTGAAGAATACACCACCACTCTCCAACAGCTTGCAACATCAAAACAGCCAGCAGCAGGACCCCGGAGATCCAGGCCAACTGATTCGCGCGGCCTGCCCCGCAGCTACAGAAGGCGTGGCGCCTCAGAGAAGCCATTAATTAGCAAGCAGGGAGGTTAGGGACTGCCATTAGGTGGAATCCCGCCAGCCAAGCCCACCGCCCACGCCCGGAACAGGCCCAGAGAGCCGCCAGCGTGGTAGACACGTCACCCCAATTGGAGTAGGGGCACAGCCGCCGCCCGCACCTGCAAGGGAGACTTTTCAAGTATACAAGAGCAACATAAATAAATAGGGGGTAAATTTCAAAACACAACAGTTGCACCAAGCAGAAAGAAACGCGAGCAGTATGAAAAGACAAGGAAAGAAAGGACCACAAGCAATGCAGGTCAACTCAACTTTAGAAGAGGTAATAGCTGCAACAGATGGAATATCAGATAAAGAGTTCAGGATATATATGCTTCAGATGATCTGGAGTCTCAAGGAAGACATGAGACAGCAAAATCAGACAATGAAAGATCACATTGACAAACAAATCCAGGAAGTAAAAGATCAATTTCACAGGGAGATAGAGGTAATAAAAAACAAACAAATTGAAATTCTAGAAATGCAGGAAACAATAAACCAACTTAAAAACTCAATTGAGAATACTACCAGCAGAGTAGATCACTTAGAAGAGAGAACATCAGACAATGAAGACAAAGTATTTCAACTGGAAAAGAACATAGACAGCTCAGCAAGTCTGCTAAGAAACCATGAGCAGAACATCCAAGAATTATGGGACAATATCAAAAGACCAAATTTAAGAGTCATTGGGATACAGGAAGGCACAGAGCTCCATTCCAAAGGAATAAACAGTCTATTCAGTGAAATAATACGAGAAAACTTCCCAGAATTGAAGATTGAGACAGAATCCCAAATCCTAGAAGCCTACAGGACGCCGAATGTGCAAAATCATAAGAGATCCACACCTAGACACATTATAATGAAGATGTCCAACATACAGAATAAGGAGAGAATTTTAAAAGCTGCAAGAGAAAGAAAGCAGATTACATTTAGGGGTAAACCAATCAGGATAACAGCTGATCTCTCAACACAGACTCTGAAAGCTAGAAGATCCTGGAATAACATATTTCAAACACTGAAAGACAATGGGCTCCAACCAAGAATCGTGTATCCGGCGAAATTAAGCTTCAGGTTAGAAGATGAAATTAAAACCTTCCACAATAAACAAAAGTTAAAAGAATTCGCAGCTAGAAAACCATCTCTTCAAAAAATCCTTGGCAAAACATTACAGGAAGAGGAAATGGAAAATAACATTGAAAACCAACAATGGGAGGTAGGACAGTAAAGGGGGGAAAGTAGTCAAAGAGGATAACAAATCAGGTTTAGTAACATCAATAAACAAATATGGATAGAAGAACAAACCATATCTCAATAATAACCCTAAATGTTAATGGCTTAAACTCACCAATTAAGAGACACAGGCTAGTAGAATGGATCAAAAAACAAGACCCAACAATATGCTGTCTACAGGAGACGCATTTGATAGGAAAAGATATACATAGACTGAAGGTGAAAGGTTGGGAAAAATCATATCACTCATATGGACCGCGGAAACAAGCAGGAGTGTCCATACTCATATCTAATAAAATAGATTTCAAGCCAAAGCTAATCAAAAGGGATATAGAAGGACACTTCATACTGCTCAAGGGAACCATACACCAACAAGACATAACAATCATAAATATATATGCCCCAAATAATGGTGCAGCTGTATTCATCAAGCAAACTCTTCTCAAGTTCAAGAGTCTAATAGACCAACATACAATAATCATGGGAGACTTCAACACACCTCTCTCACCACTGGACAGATCTTCCAAACAAAAGTTAAATAAGGAAACTATAGAACTCAATAACACAATTAACAACCTAGACTTAATTGACATATATAGACTATACCACCCAACATCAAGTAGCTACACTTTTTTTCTCAGCAGCACATGGAACCTTCTCAAAAATAGACCATATACTATGTCACAGGGCAACTCTTAGACAATACAAAGGGGTAGAGATAATACCATGCATCTTATCTGATCATAATGGAATGAAACTGAAAATCAATGATAAAAGAAGAAAGGAAAAAGCAAGCATCACCTGGAGAATGAACAATAGGTTGCTGAGTGATCAATGGGTTTTAGAAGACATCAAGGAGGAAATTAAAAAATTCCTAGAGTTAAATGAAAACACAGACACAACATATCGGAACCTATGGGACACATTGAAAGCAGTTCTAAGAGGAAAATTCATTGCTTGGAGTTCATTCCTCAAAAAAAGAAAAAACCAACAAATAAATGATCTCATACTTCATCTCAAAATCCTAGAAAAAGAAGAGCAAAACAACAGCAAAAGAAGTAGAAGGCAAGAAATAATTAAAATCAGAGCTGAAATTAATGAAATTGAAACAAAAGAAACAATTGAAAAAATTGACAAAACTAAAAGCTGGTTCTTTGAAAAAATAAATAAAATTGACAGACCCTTAGCCATGCTAACGAAGAGAAGAAGAGAGAGAACCCAAATTACTAGCATACGGGATGAAAAAGGCAATATCACAACAGACACTTCAGAAATACAGAAGATAATCAGAAATTACTTTGAATCCTTATACTCCAATAAAATAGAAGATAGTGAAGGCATAGATAAATTCCTTGAGTCCTATGATCTGCCCAGATTGAGCCAGGAGGATATAGACAACCTAAACAGACCAATAACAATAGAGGAAATAGAAGAAACCATCAAAAGACTACCAACTAAGAAAAGCCCAGGACCGGATGGGTATACAGCAGAGTTTTACAAAACCTTTAAAGAGGAACTAACACCAATACTTTTCAAGCTATTTCAGGAAATAGAAAAAGAGGGAGAACTTCCAAATTCATTCTACGAGGCCAACATCACCCTGATTCCGAAACCAGACAAAGACACATCAAAGAAGGAAAACTACAGACCAATATCTCTAATGAACCTTGACGCAAAAATCCTCAATAAAATTCTGGCGAATCAGATTCAAATACATATCAAAAAAATTATACATCATGATCAAGTAGGATTCATCCCTGGGATGCAAGGTTGGTTTAATATACGGAAATCAATAAATGTTATTCACCACATCAATAGACTTAAAAATAAGAACCATATGATCATCTCAATAGATGCAGAAAAAGCATTCGACAAAGTACAGCATCCCTTTATGTTCAAAACGCTAGAAAAATTAGGGATAACAGGATCATACCTCAACAGTGTAAAAGCAATCTATGATAAGCCACAGGCCAGCATCATTCTGAATGGAGAAAAATTGAAGGCATTCCCTCTAAGATCTGGTACAAGACAGGGATGCCCTCTCTCACCACTTCTGTTCAACATAGTCCTCGAAACACTGGCCAGAGCAATTAGACAGTCAAAAGAAATTAAAGGCATAAAAATAGGAAAAGAAGAACTTAAATTATCACTATTTGCAGATGATATGATTCTATACCTAGCAGACCCAAAAGGGTCTACAAAGAAGCTATTAGAGCTAATAAATGAATTCAGCAAAGTGGCAGGATATAAGATCAACACGCATAAATCAAAGGCATTCCTGTATATCAGCGACAAATCCTCTGAAACGGAAATGAGGACAACTACTCCATTCACAATATCCCCCCAAAAAATAAAATACTTGGGAATCAACCTAACAAAAGAGGTGAAAGATTTATACAATGAAAATTACAGAACCCTAAAGAAAGACATAGAAGAGGACCTTAGAAGATGGAAAAACATACCCTGCTCATGGATAGGCAGAACTAACATCATCAAAATGGCGATATTACCAAAAGTTCTCTATAAGTTCAATGCAATGCCAATCAAAATCCCAACAGCATATCTTGTAGAAATAGATAAAAGAATCATGAAATTCATATGGAATAATAAAAGACCCAGAATAGCAAAAACAATACTAAGCAGGAAGTGTGAATCAGGCGGTATAGCGATACCAGACTTCAAACTATACTACAGAGCAATAGTAACAAAAACAGCATGGTACTGGTACCAAAACAGGCGGGTGGACCAATGGTACAGAATAGAGGACACAGTAACCAATCCACAAAACTACAACTATCTTATTTTTGATAAAGGGGCTAAAAGCATGCAATGGAGGAAGGATAGCATCTTCAACAAATGGTGCTGGGAAAACTGGAAATCCATTTGCACCAAAATGAATCTGAATCCCTATCTCTCGCCGTGCACAAAAGTAACTCAAAATGGATCAAGGAGCTTGATATTAAATCAGAGACACGGCATCTGATAGAAGAAAAAGTTGGTTATGATCTACACGCTGTGGGATCGGGCTCCAAATTCCTCAATAGGACACCCATAGCGCTAGAGTTAACAAATAGAATCAACAAATGGGACTTACTCAAACTAAAAAGTTTTTTCTCAGCAAAAGAAACAATAAGAGAGATAAATAGGGAGCCTACATCCTGGGAACAAATCTTTACTCCACACACTTCAGATAGAGCCCTAATAACCAGAATATACAAAGAACTCAAAAAATTAGACAATAAGATAACAAATAACCCAATCAATAAATGGGCCAAGGACCTGAACAGACACTTCTCAGAGGAGGACATACAATCAATCAACAAGTACATGAAAAAATGCTCACCATCTCTAGCAGTCAGAGAAATGCAAATCAAAACTACCCTAAGATACCATCTCACTCCAGTAAGACTGGCAGCCATTAGGAAGTCAAACAACAATAAGTGCTGGAGAGGATGCGGGGAAAAGGGCACTCTTGTTCATTGCTGGTGGGACTGCAAATTGGTGCAGCCAATTTGGAAAGCAGTATGGAGATTTCTTGGAAAGCTGGGAATGGAACAACCATTTGACCCAGCTATTCCCCTTCTCGGTCTATTCCCTAAAGCCCTAACAAGAGCATGCTACAGGGACACTGCTACATCGATGTTCATAGCAGCTCAATTCACGATAGCAAGACTGTGGAACCAGCCTAGATGCCCTTCAATAGATGAATGGATAAAAAAAATGTGGCATTTATACACTATGGAGTATTACTCTGCATTAAAAAATGACAAAATTATAGAATTTGGAGGGAAATGGATGGCATTAGAGCAGATTATGCTAAGTGAAGCTAGTCAATCTTTAAAAAACAAATACCAAATGACTCCTTTGATATAAGGGGTGTAAACAAGGACAGGGTAGGGACGAAGAGCTTGAGAAGAATATTTACAGTAAACAGGGATGAGAGGTGGGAGGGAAAGGGAGTGAGAAGGGAAATTGCATGGAAATGGAAGGCGATCCTCAGGGTTATACAAAATGTCATATAAGAGGTAAGGAGGGGTAAGTCAAGAGAATACAAATGGAAGACATGATTTACAGTAGAAGGGGTAGAGAGAGAAAAGGGGAGGGGAGGGGAGGGGAGGGGAGGGGGGATAGTAGACAATAGGACAGACAGCAGAATACATCAGACACTAGAAAGGCAATATGTCAATCAATGGAAGGGTAACTGATGTGATACAGCAATTTGTATACGGGGTAAAAGCGGGAGTTCATAATCCACTTGAATCAAACCGTGTAATATGATGTATCAAGAACTATGTAATGTTATGAACGACCAATAAAAAAAAAAAAAAAAAAGTCTGGAATGATGGAGGAAAGGAATCCCCCTAACACGAAGCAAATAATGCCTAGAATGTCTCCACCACAGGTTCCTTTCTAATGTGCTATGGGAGAGAGTTTCTTTGTTTTTGTGTTGGGCTGGGGTGAAGCAGGCATTGGAGAAAGCTGAAGCAGCAAAGGTGAAAGAGGAACCTTAGTTAATATGGACTCACTTAAGGACTGTTTGAATGAAACTGGTTTGTGCTTTCAATTTCCACAGCATCATATAATTTCTCCTTGCCAGTAATGCTGTACTTGAAAGAAATGGATTTTCCTTCTATTAGTAATACAGGAAATTCTGTGGGTCAGTGTTAGGACTGTGTCCTCTATTAAGCCAGGCTCTAAGATGGTATCTGGGAAAAATAGGGTAAAGGGACGCACTTTCTATCCACTGATCTAATTTTGGGGTCAGGTTAGACCGTACAGAATGCTATGTCCTTGGGCTAGTATAGGAACTTGCCAAGAGATTTTTTTTTTTTTTGGACAAAAAGGAAAAAAAAATGTTTTTTTATTGTTTTGCTAGCAAAGGAGAAACACAGGAGATTCCTGTCCCAGATGCTGTAATTCTGCCCATCAGTAGGAACAGATTTTTTTTTTTTTAAAGAGGGGATTCAAAAGCTACATTCCACAGGGTCTCTATCCAAAGTTGTAATTCATTTGCTAATTTGGGAGATAGTCATTTCTTAGATCTCCTGGTTGCCACCTCCAGGTCTGAACTACTTCTTTTCTGTGGTGGGTGTGTGCTCAAGGACAGATAACTCTGCCTAGAATTGGGGAAGAAAGGTAATCTTGTTTCCCTCCAGATTAGGGAGGTGGAGGGAGAGAGGAAGAGAAAGAAATCTGTCCATTTTAAGACTATGTCCCAGGGGCTGAGAAGCAAGGGCTATATTCAAAGCATAAAGTGGATCACTGTTACAATTCCCCACTGTCCATTTCTACATTCCATTTCTATGGAAAAATGGATGATAGCATTTCCAAGTTGCTTCCTGCTGAGGGGGCAAAGTTGGGGGAAGAGACCCAAAGTCTTTGTTCTCCATAAGGTGGGGATGAATGAATAGTTAAGGGTCTTTAGCATCAGGTCAGTCCATGGTGGCCATGGGTATGTGACTGGACAAGGTATACATAGGGCAAGGATCATGCTAGAACAACAATAAATAAGACAGCAAAACATTACTTTGGGTAAACAATTATCACAAAAGAAATTAATATTTCTGAAGACAGTAACTCATAATCATACCAGTGAAAAACAGATCAAGTTTATGTATGTAAGAAAGATTTGTAGGTCTATGAGATAAGGTTCAAATTGACTCAGGACAAACTTGTGACTCTGGAGTCTTTGGTGATCATCATTATTAGGCACTCTCTCACAAGCACCCTTCCTTTATAGCCTCCAGATTTACTTACTTTTTGTAGGGCTGACACAAGTGTACATCTTGAGTTACATTAAAGAAACCATTGTCTTTACTTTTTTTAAAAAATTTATATATGACGACGGAATGCATTACAATTCTTATTACACATATAGAGCACATTTTTTCATATCTCTGGTTGTATACATAGTGTATTCACACCGGTTCGTGTCTTCATATCTGCACTTTGGATTACATTCCACCATTATTAATAACCCCAGGCCCCCTCCCTTCCCCTCCAACCCCTCTGTCCTATCTAGAGTTCCTCGATTTCTCCCATGTTCCCCCCTCCCTTTATGACCATGCTTTGGTCGACCCTCCTCCCTGGTGTTTAAGACCAAGTTGATCTTAAAATTGACCATGTTCTTATCAACTCTTAGGGTCAGCTGAGATTTTTCAGAGACCACTCTTGGGAACACATAAGAAGCCTCTTTGCCAAGAGATTTGACTGAAGTTTTCTTATTATGATTCCCTTTCAGTTCTGGAGAAAAGAATATTTTGATTTTCAAGAACTTCTATTTCAAATATTATTATTGCTAATGAAAAAAGAAGTGGCTCATTTGTTTTTGTTTTAGAGTTGTAAGCTATCCCAAAACTTCAGGGCCTGACCCAATGCTGAACATGTAGGACACACTCAATATTATGGAATGACTTGTTGACAACCACATCTATTTTCTTTAGCTCTATGTCTTTCATTTAAAGTTTCATGTGACAGATTTTATCTTTAAGGAATTGAGTGAGTTTTTTTTTTTGATGTGGAAGTTATGAAAATTAGCTTTCCCCTCCTCTCTCTCTTCCTCCTCTGATTCTCTTCCTCCTTCTCCTTTCCTCTTATTCTTCATGTTTCCTCCTCCTCTCTTCATCCTTCCTCTCCTGCTCCTCCTCATATTTCTTTCTTTTTTATTATACACCTTAATATCATCCTCCTCTTCCACCATAGCTTTTCCTATTTTTTCCCCCTGGCTTTATTTAAGTCCATATTCCTGGAATCGAATTGACATGATTTGAAGTCTGATCTCTCCACCTACCCTCCTGAACCTGTTTCCTCATTTGTGAAAGGGCATAACCTACCTATGTCCCTGGTTTGCTGTAAAGATTAAAAAAACCAAAGGGCTACACAATATACCTTATTCTTATCTTTCATTATTGTTAATTATCTCAAATCACATTTTTTTTTAAAGAAATTGTTGGGATTTAATCTGATTGTTGAGGGCATGGCCCACTGTACCAGATATGTGCTGAGTGTTCAGGCTTGGGGACAGTTATAAGAATCATGCTGTCTACCCCCAAAGTCTGTGTAAGAGAGTGATGTGACTTTGTTCTCAACTAAATATGTTATTTCATGAGGCAACGTCGGGAGAGATCATGGAATTATTCTTTTTCTATTTTCTTCCTCTCCTCCTCCTCCTTGTTCTTCTTTTCTTTTTTCTCTCCCTCTTCCCTCCCTTCCCTATCTTCTTTCGTTCTTTTTGCTGGGGTCCAGAGAACATGAAGTAAACAAAGATTTCCTGGCTACAGTTTGGCATTGATATATATTTGTAAGTTTTTGGATACCGATAGCGATTTGTTCTCACACTTCCTGCTTACAACGTCTACCACTTAATAGGAACTCTCCCCCTCTGTCCGACCATCATGGGAAACAGGTGACTCATCTCTTGAAATGAATGTGGTGTATGTGAAAACAGAAAGATTGAAAAGTAACTATCTTGTTTTAGTCTGTTCACAAATAGGCCCTGGGACACACTGTGAGTACCCTGGGGTCAACAATGAACAAATAGTTATAGAATATACAAGGTGATATTAACAAAAGAGGCACGGAAGCACTGGCATGCACTAGGGGGAATACATCTCAGTGCAGGCCGGGGACTCTCCAACAGAGCTCTCTGTGATCCCTCGTTCCCTGCTTATCACATACTTGAACTGCTGGCTTTTCAAGTACGCCAACAGAGAAACACGTAAGTCACGAATGGTATGTACCGTGTCTGTTCTGTTGGACTTTCACACTCGACTGCCATTTGTTTTATGTGTTTCCAGTGAACTGTGAGTTCCAAGAGGGCATCACGTATGTCTTATTCAAGTTTGAGTCCCAGAGGCCAAAACAGTGCCAGGGCCATCGTAGATGTTTACTAAATATTTGATAAAAAAATATTTTGTGAGCTCACAGTCTAGGGGTGTGTGTGTGTGTTTGTGTATGTATAGTAAACCAATAATTCTCAGATGATATTTGGTTGAACACCAGGTTTTTTGATTAAAAAATTATAATTTCTTTTAGATTGATATTTTGAATAATAATTTTGAAAAAATTTAAAAAATGCAAAAACACAAAATAATTTTTCTCATTAGATTTGCAGATGAATTTCCCTTCTGAAGTTGCTAAAAAAAAGCATTTTGGGCATGTGTTTCTCATTGAGACTGGTAAGAATTTGCAGACTAGCAGTAGTCCATGGCCACATTTACTTCTAGACAATTATATACAAATATATGTACAGTATGCTGATGTCGTGAAATCACTAGAGCCCAGTAATGGGGTAGAGAATGGTGGAGTGGGAGGGTGGGGGTACTACATTATTGAGCACAGTTGGGGGGCTTCTCTGATAAAATGAGGCTCGAGTTAAGAATGTGATGAAGTGAGATAAGCTTTGTAGTTATCAAAAGAGAATTTCTAGGAAAGAAAACAATATGACAGAGACTCTGAGATGAGATGAGTTCTATGTTCTAGGAGTGGGGTCAGGGAGAAATGAATGAGACTACCAGGGTCTCAAAGAATATTAAGAGTTTTTTTAAATTTTATTTTGAGCCATTAGAGGATGTTGAGCAAAGATGTCACATGATCTGGATTATAAATGCAATCATATTGGCTCCTTTATGGAGAGCACAGGAGGGAAAGTTAGGAAGGTCTTGTATGATGGATAGGACAAAGGATGGATGGTCACTCAGCCAGGGAGGTGGCAGTGGAGATGGTGAGAAGAGGTTGGAATGTGAGTTGTCCTGGAAGGCAGAACAAACAACTTTGGCTGATAGATTGTATACTGGTTATGAGAAAAAGAGAGTCGAGGTGGTCTCCATGGATTTCAGACAAAGCCAAGGATCAGTTGTTGACCTTGAGATTGGGTAGCCCGAGAACAGGTTCGCAGTTGAGACATGATTGGTAAAGAAGATTTATTCTGGACATGTTAAATTTGGGATACTTACTTGACATACAAAGAAGATGTTGAATAGGCAATTGTGCATATGAGATTGGAATTTAATTGGAATTCTAAAGTCATCAAATTGGAAGCCATGAGTATACGGAAGGAATTTGAAGCCACAGGTCTGAATGACCTCACTTAGGAAGTGAGTTCAGATAGAGAAATAAATAGGTCCAATACTTCAGTCCTTGGACCCTTTCACCTGGAAAAGATCTAGAACATGAGGAAGAACAAACAGAGGAGATTGAGAATGAGCTATCACAGCAGCAGGTCAAAATTTAACTCTATACTTTGTTCAACAATTGGTTTTTAGGCGTCTAGGCTCTAGTTTAGGACACTTTGTAAGAGAAGCAATATTTTGGAAAGCTTTAGGTGCCTTTGAAGTGGTTGATGTTTCAAAAAAAAATAGATGTTTTCATACTTAAAGGAATAAACTCTCAGCTACCTTTCAAGCCCAGCTGTCCACAATCATTCACTCTTCAGGAGTCCTGTATTACTGAATGGCCACTCTCAAATTTTAGATTTATAAGATGTGCTACAATACCAAAAAAAAAGTATATATATATATTTTCCTATAAACTATCTCCCTTGAGCTTTACAACAAACTTCCTAGGTAAGTACAGCATTATTTTGAACTTTCATTTTATTTATGGAGGAGATAAGGAACCCAAAGAAAAAGATTAAGACATGGTGAATCATGGTCTAGGCCCCAAGCTTTCTCCCCACGAGTCCAAAGTTTTTACTTCAACCTTGCCTTCCTCCCATAGAAATGGGACCGTACACTGTGGCCACTGGGACTAATCAGGATCTGCAGTGTAATGTTGCTTCTTTTGGAAAAAAACGCATTCTATCTTCTAAGTGATTGACTCATAAACACACACCTGGGACCACCCTGCTGGCAAGTTAGGCACTTTCTCTCTGTTCTTGCACAACCCGGCTTTCTGAGGAAGGGCTGTTTGTGATGACATGTTAATCCTCTTCTCTCCCTGACGGGTTCTCCTTCCAACCTTTCCCATTTTCACAGGCTACTGTCACCACAGCTAGATCCCTCACTCATTTAAGATAATATCTTCATCTCTGGCATTTCACAAATTACCAAATTCAGCCTACTATGAATATCCCGAAATCCTCCGGCCATCCGCTCCTGTATGCTGCTGTCCTAGTTTCAGCCTTCCCCATCTCTCACCTGTACCACTGCCTCTCTGCCACTTGGCTTCCTGCCCCTAATCTACTTCCCACAATCCAGCCAAAGGGCTTTCTAAATGCAAATCTAGCCCTATTAAAAACTGACCCTGTTTAAAAGCCTCTAGCGCTTCCAATGCTCTTGGGATAAGAGCCAAGCTCTTTAGAATGGCGTACTAGGACCTTCGGAATCTGCCATGGATATAAAAATGAAAAAAAAATTCACAGTCCCCTCTTCAATGAACTCACAGTACGATTGGAGGCGAGGGACGGTAATGCTTGCACCAGTAACTTTGTGCTCCATGAAAACATTCTAAGAATCACGTGAGAATGTATACAAATCACTAGGATAAATGGTGAGGTTTGCCATTCTTCCATTTCAAGTAAGATGTAGCACTTGAAGGGAGAAGTCAGGTTTGTGAAGAGTATGTTTTCCACAGAGATTGGTTTACTAGTGCACCTTACCCTGGGAAGCAAAATTTAACCTTTACTATCTGGTTTCCTACCAATATAGACATTTGTGCACTTTACACAGTACCTGGATGGGTTCTTTGATTTGGGAGTTTGAGAAAGAACAAATGGATTTGTTCAAAATATCTTCTTTGTATGAGAATTATATATACTTTAATATAAAATCCTATTTAGGAATCATTCTGAATACTCTGCTGTGGAATCTGGTATCTAAGCCCACTTTTCTCTCTCAAATAGACTCTCAACCAATAAGGCAAGAAAAAATGTCAGCTGTTGCATGCATGTTCCTTTTCTGCTCTTCTTTGCTCATGTGTTCCTTGTCATCCTGGATGGAGGTACCCCTTCCTCATTTCAGAGTCCTAAATGACCTATTTTCAAAGTCTTTAGATTTTGCTTATACATTTGCTTGAAGTTATCGTGCTTGGACTTTTTAAAACATTCACTAATCTCTGTGCTCCTGTTTGTTATATCTTCTAAGATAAGAAGTCTTTAGATAAAAGGTCATCACAGGGCATCACCCAATTTCTCTATGAACCATCCAAGTGCTGTAGTTCAAGACCATGTGCTTTGAATAACTCTACCCAAGAAAAGCAAATTCCTATACAGGGCTATGAGCTGATGAAGGAATCCCACCTACAGGGCTGTGGGTATTCCCTGTATAAATAACCTCATTACATTTCTCAGGGCGCATAGCTCAGGGGAATTAATCTTTAATCTAGTATTTCTCACTCCCTATTCCTTAGAACCTTAATGCTGAGAAATACCAAGGGGAAAGTCCATGATCAAATAAGCCTGGAAAACTCTACATATTATGTCCAGTATTGAAGAATCATATAGCATGGATCATCTTAAGAGATGTCAATACATGAAGCACTGAAGAAACACATTTTCTTTTGTTTAACCCAGTGCTACCAAACTTGTCTGACCTAGAACTTAATTTATGTGGCACCCACGAACAATCCTTGGAAAGATGGTGGCTTCTTTACTGATCAGATGGGCTGAGTTTGGGGTTAAGCACTAACACATGCTTGTGACACTGCATTGTAATTAGGGGTTTTCAATATTTTATTATAAAAGGTTTTCAAAATTATACAAAAATCGATCATAATGTGCAGCAAAGCCAGAATCTCTCCATCTAGGTTCTTTGATGATCATTTTGCTCTGTCTGCTTTACAAAATTAATTACTATTTCTCTCTTCCCACTAGAATGGTATACCTTACTGAGAATTTTAATTTATCTTTATTTCTCTAGAACTTAGCAGGGCAATAAGGGGCCTAGTCTGGAAACGAATGGATCTTTGTACAAATAATGAATGAATTAAAATGAATGGATGGATGAAGTTTTTTTAAAAAAAATCTTCTTGAATCTTTCCCTGCTACCTCACAGAGACTGGGCTTTGAAGATTAGACAGAGCTGTTCTACAGTCTTTCTAAATCTGAGCACTGTTAATGGTAAGTAAAGTGCAGATCCTGAGTAGCCCTTCTCTGGGGACAGAGGATGAAGCTGTAGCTTTACCATTGGGTGCTACTGTGTGGCCCCTGGAAGTCTTGCTTGGACTTCTGTCCTTGTGATTGACCTTGGGTAAAGCAGCTCTTGCAGGCCCAGTGAGGGGATGCAAGGAACTTGTGGCTCGTCTGCTGAGTCCGACATTTCTAGATTCTCCTTTCCTTTACAGGTTTTGTGTTTTTATGAGATTGTCATGTCTTAATTTCCAAAGGTGTTTATTTCCACTCTGGTTCTTATCTGCCCCTCTTCTTGCATTCCTGAAGACCTGGTCCTGGTCTGCCCGACTCTCCACTTTCTTCATTCGTAACTGAGGATGGAAAACTGTTATTGGGTATGTCCTTTTTTGCCCCTGTATCCCTAGTGACCTATGACTTCCTCTGAATCCCAAGGAAGCTATCGCCCTTCTCCTTGCATTTTGTTTCTGTTTGAGCAGCTGCATCAACAAAACAATAATCCACACAATCTTTATTTTCCTCATTTTAAAAATTTGCTTCACTTTTCCTCCCAATGAAGTCCAATTCCAAGTTTCCTGGGATTCTTCATCTTGAGACTCATTCTCTCCCCCTTCTTGTTTCCGCTGTCCTTCCCCCACCCCTTCGATTTTCTTTCTCGGATAGAAAAGAATCCATAAGTTTAGAGGAAATGAAATGAGAGGTAATAACCAAGCTGATCACGTGTGTTGAATGAGGCTTCAGGAGGCTCCGGGTCCCCGTTCAGTTATTCAAACAGCTTTCCCTGTTTTGTAAACATGCCCCAGGTTTCCCATGTGCTGTATTTTTTCCCATTATTTTCTACTGGTTCATAATAGTTATACATAACATTAGGATTCATTTTGACATAATTATAAATGCATGGAAAATAATTTGCTCCAGTTCAGTCCCCAGTACTTGCCCTTACCCACCCACCCCTCAAATAAATAGACCAGTAGAGTAAGGAAAGGGAATGGCAGTATAAATAAAAATATATTTAAAAATCAGTATGATCCTGTATTTGCAATGTCCATTCCAAGATCAGGGCATTGCTGGGATCCATTCTATTTTATTTTATTCCTGTCAAAATATGACTCTCGAGCTTCTTAGGTCTAAATGCTTTGTATTTTCCCTTCTGCAAGCATGTTCATGTTCTTTGCCAACCTTTCTACAAGGTGGTAGGTCATGTTCTTGTTTGTTTGCAGTAGCTCTTTTTATACACACACCAAAAAAATGGCATTTTTACCGTTATTTATTCCCCCTGGATTGCTGTCTTTTAACCTTATTTCCATTTTATTTACCATGCATCAAATTTTAAATATAGAAAAATCTTTGATGATCTCTGGGTTTTGTAACATACTGAGAATATCTGTACTCACTCTATTACACAAAAATGTATTCCCCATGGAATTTTGAGGTTTCAGTTTTTACATTTAAGCCATTTATCCATCCAGTTTACTTGTGGTTGAGGTCCATGTAATAGTTGTGGTATAGGGATCTTTATTTTTTTCTAGAAATTTGTTCCTTTATTGAACAATTCATCATGTCCTATGTGACCAATCTCATCATATGCAAAATTCTTTTATATGTAGCTTTCTATTGCTATTAAATGTTCTATTTCTAATATATATTTTCTATTTCTGATATTTCTTCTTCTCATTGCGCAAAAGCACCACACTGATTTAAATGTATCCCACTATCTGTTAGGTACAGCTCTAAGTCAAAGTAATAAGGATTACTTTTCTTTTAGAATTTTCTTGTATATTCCTACATGATAATTTACCCACATGTAAATAACAATTTGTCTAATTCTAAAAATAAAAATTCTGTTGCTAAAGTTATAGATAATATAGAGAATCGTCCCACTATTTTGTCTTTTTTATCTGAGGATGGAATTTCTTCCTCTTATTAAAGTCTTCTTTTGGATTTTCAGTAAGTTTAAAGTTGCCAAAATTTTGGATGTATCTTTTTACATTTATTTCTATATTCCTTGTGTTTTTGGTTATTTTATGCTATTATAAATAGTATCTTTTCTCCTATTATATTTACTGTCTTGCTGTTGAAACATGACATGACATTAATTTTGCATTCTCCAAAGTACAGTATTCCATAATCCTTGTCTTTTAATCTTCCTTGGACAGAAAACATTGCTGTGTTTTCTTGTAAGATGGAACTTTCAGTGTTTTCTTGGTAAGTTTGATGTCTTCTCTGTCCCTATTTTTCTCTGTGTCTGCCTATCTGTCTCTCTCCCATCATTTCTGATAAGTGCAAATTGATTTTTACTGTACTAAAAGTTATAGAAATCAAGAAAAGATGTTGAATTTCATTAGATGCCTTTTCAGTATTGAAAAAGATGATCATGTGATTTTCTCTTTAGTCTTTTAATATGATGAGCTGTATTTCTTGATACTGGACAATATTTGGTATGAACCTAATTTGGTTGTGAGATATTTTGCAATTATGTACCTTCTAGTTCCTGTTTGCATATATTATTTAGGATTTTCTTTCATAAGAGAAATTGTGGCTATTGTTTTCAGATTTTGATATTAATGATTTTCTGACTTTACACAAAAGAATTTGAAAGTATATTTTCTTTATTTCAGAGCAATTTTAAAGAGCATTTGAAATATATGTATATATATATATTTGAAAGGTTTTAGGGAGCTCATCTAAAAGACAACCTGATTCTTTGTGGTAGAGACAGGGTGAGTAGTTCTTTGACAAATTTGTCTGTCTCCTGGTAATTTATTTGCTTGATTTTCTAATATTTCTTGAGTCTCTTCTGTCTCTAATTTCTAATTTCCTAGAAAAACATCTATCTTTTTCAGGTCTTGAAGTTAATTTGTATGGTCAAGTAAAATACTTTTTTATAATGCTTTAACTTCTTTATGTGATAGAATCTCCATTCTAGCTTCCTGTTTATATACTTACGCTTTACTTCTAAAAACAAAATTAACTGACAGCTATCTTTTTAATAACCCTATTAAGATATAACTGGCATACAATACAATTTATACAATGAGAGAGTTGTGCAATCATTAGCACATTTTAAGAACATTTTCATCATGGAAAAAACCTCAACTAACCAACCAACCAAATTAAAATATATTTCCATATTCAAATAATCAGTCTCCATTTATCACCAACTGTCTCCACCCCAGCCCAGGTAACCACTAATCTACTTTGTCTTTCTATATTTGTATAGATATTTCCACTTATAAATGAAATCATATGGTATAGGGTCTTTCATGACAGATTTCTTTCAGTTAGCATCATGTTTTCTAGTTTTATCCATATTTTACCATGTATCAGTGCATCATTCCTCTTTATTGCTGAATAATATTCCACTGTATGGATATACCATATATTATTTATCTATTCTTCAGAATGGGCATTTGAATTATTTCCCAAATAGCAAATGTTTGAGTGGTGGTGTTATAAGTCACTGTATGTAAATCATTGTGCAGATATTCTCATTTTTTCTGGGGTAGATAACTAGGTATGAAATTGCTGGGTCACATGGTAACTCTATGTTTAACATCTGAGAAATTGTGAAAAAATATATAATATATAAATCATATATATAATATATGTGTATATATAATTCCACTATATGTATACATATATATATATAATTCTTTTATATTCTGGATATAAGTTCCATATAACACACATTATTTGCAAATATTTTCATTCATTCTGTGGGTTGTTTTTCACTCTTTTATGATGCCTTTTGTAGCTCAAGAGTTTTTAATTTTGACAAAATCTAATTCACCATTGTTTTATGGTCATTGTGCTTTGTATGTTACATCTAAAAACATTTTGCTTAGTCCAAGATTTAAAAAAAAAATTTACTCCGGTTTTATGCCAAGATTTTTATAGTTTTGACTTTTATAATTAGATCCATGATGCATTTGAATTAATATTTTGTGTTCAGCTTTATTTGATCAACTGTAGTTGTATGAGTTTATTTGTGAGTTCTCAATTCTATTCCTGAGTTATTCGTTTATCCTGTGCCAATATCATACTGTACTGATAATTAAAGTTTTATGATAAATTTTGAAATTAAGATGTGGAGTACTCCAACTTTGCTCTTCTTTTATAAGGGTCTTTTCATTCTCCTGGGTCTCATAAATTTCAATATGAATTTTATAATAAGGTTGTCAATTTCTGCAAAAAGCCAAGTATAGATTTGATACAGATTGTGTTGAATGTGTAGATCAGTTTGGAGAAATATCATCATCTTAGTGAAACATAATATCTTCTTATCTATGAGCATGAGATGTTTCTCCATTCATTTAGATTTTGTTTTTTTAAACAACACTTTATAGTTTTTAAAGTATAAACTTTGCATTTCTTTTGTTAAATTCATCCTTAGGAATTTTATTTTTCTGATGCTAATGTAAATGAAATTGCTTTGTTAATTTTATTTTGGATTATTCATTGCTGGTAGATATAAATAAAACACGCATAAATCAAAGGCATTCCTGTATATCAGCGACAAATCCTCTGAAATGGAAATGAGGACAACTACTCCATTCACAATATCCTCAAAAAAAAAAAATACTTGGGAATCAACCTGACAAAAGAGGTCAAAGACTTAAACAATGAAAACTACAGAACCCTAAAGATAGATATAGAAGAAGATCTTAGAAGATGGAAAAATATACCCTGTTCATGGATAGGCAGAACTAACATCATCAAAATGGCGATATTACCAAAAGTTCTCTATAAGTTCAATGCAATGCCAATCAAAATCCCAACGGCATTTCTTATAGAAATAGATAAAGCAATCATGAAATTCATATGGAAAAATAAAAAACCCAGAATAGGAAAAACAATGCTAAGCAGGAAGTGTGAATCAGGCGGTATAGCGATACCAGACTTCAAACTATACTACAGAGCAATAGTAACAAAAACAGCATGGTACTGGTATCAAAACAGGCGGGTGGACCAATGGTACAGAATAGAGGACACAGAAACCAATCCACAAAACTACAACTATCTTATATTTGATAAAGGGGCTAAAAGCATGCAATGGAGGAAGGATAGCATCTTCAACAAATGGTGCTGGGAAAACTGGAAATCTATTTGCATCAAAATGAAACTGAATCCCTTTCTCTCGCCATGCACAAAAGTTAACTCAAAATGGATCAAGGAGCTTGATATCAAATCAGAGACATGGTGTCTTATAGAAGAAGAAGTTGGCTATGATCTACATACTGTGGGGTCGGGCTTCAAATTCCTCAATAGGACACGCATAGCGCAAGAGTTAATAACTAGAATCAACAAATGGGACTTACTCAAACTAAATAGTTTTTTCTCAGCAAAAGAAACAATAAGAGAGGTAAACAGGGAGCCTACATCCTGGGAACAAATCTTTACTCCTCACACTTCAGATAGAGCCCTAATATCCAGAGTATACAAAGAACTCAAAAAATTAGACAATAAGATAACAAATAACCCAATCAACAAATGGGCCAAGGACCTGAACAGACACTTCTCAGAGGAGGACATACAATCAATCAACAAGTACATGAAAAAATGCTCACCATCTCTAGCAGTCAGAGAAATGCAAATCAAAACCACCCTAAGATACCATCTCACTCCAGTAAGATTGGCAGCCATTATGAAGTCAAACAACAACAAGTGCTGGCGAGGATGTGGGGAAAAGGGTACACTTGTTCGTTGTTGGTGGGACTGCAAATTGGTGCAGCCAATTTGGAAAGCAGTATGGAGATTTCTTGGAAAGCTGGGAATGGAACCACCATTTGACCCAGCTATTCCCCTTCTGGGTCTATTCCCTAAAGACCTAATAAGAGCATGCTACAGGGACACTGCTACATCGATGTTCATAGCAGCACAATTCACGATAGCAAGATTGTGGAACCAACCTAGATGCCCTTCAATAGATGAATGGATAAAAAAAAATGTGGCATTTATACACAATGGAGTATTACTCTGCATTAAAAAATGACAAAATCATAGAATTTGGAGGGAAATGGATGGCATTAGAGCAGATTATGCTAAGTGAAGCTAGCCAATCCCTAAAAAACAAATGCCAAATGACTTCTTTGATATAAGGGGAGTAACTAAGGACAGAGTAGGGACGAAGAGCATGAGAAGAAGATTAACATTAAACAGGGATGAGAGGTGGGAGGGAAAGGGAGAGAGAAGGGAAATTGCATGGAAATGGAAGGTGATCCTCAGGGTTATACAAAATTACATACAAGAGGAAGTGAGGGGTAAGGGAAGAATAATACAAGTGGAAGAAATGATTTACAGTAGAGGGGGTAGAGAGAGAAGAGGGGAGGGGAGGGGAGGGGAGGGGGGATAGTAGAGGATAGGAAAGACAGCAGAATACATCAGACACTAGAATGGCAATATGTAAATCAATGGAAGTGTAACTGATGTGATTCTGCAATCTGTATACGGGGTAAAAATGGGAGTTCATAACCCACTTGAATCAAATTGTGAAATATGATATATCAAGAACTATGTAATGTTTTGAACGACCAACAATAAAAAAAGAAAAAAAAATTTATTTTGGATTATTCATTGCTGGTAGATATAAATAAAATTGATTTTTGCATATTGATCTTATACTTTACAATTTTGTTTTCCTCGCTTCTTAGTTTTTTTTTTTTTTAGTGAATTTCTTAAGATTTTCTTTATTTTTCAGAAATTGGCAAAATTATGTCATCTGAAAATAGATATTTGGCTTTTCTTTCTAATCTAAATATCTTTTATTCCTTTTTCTTGCCTTATTGTCCCAATAAGACCTCCACTTTGATGTTGAATATAATTGGCCAGTATGGACATCTTTGTCTTATTCCTGAACATAGAGGGAACACATTCAGTTTTGTACCACTATGGATTTTTCATGTTAATGTTCTTAGGCTGAGGAAGTTCTTTTCTATTGCTATCTAATTGGTATTTTCTTTGTAGTTTAATAGACAAATAATTTTGTGGGTGTTTTATGGATACTTTAAAGAAGGATAGTTCAAAAAAATATATGAAAAGATATCCCATGTTAATACATTGGAGACATTAACATTTTGTAAATACCCATACAACCCAAACAACGTATAGATTTAATGCAATTTCCACCAAAATGTCAGTGACATTCTTCACCAAAATTGAAACAAAAATGCTCCTAAAATTCATAGGGAACCACAAAAGATCCTCAACAATCATAGTAATTCTAAGTAAGAGTATAAAGCTAGAGACATTATAATACCTGACTTAAAACATGCTATAAAGCTATAATAACCATATCAGCATAATTAGAGAACCCAGAAATAAATCCTTGCTAATATAGTCAACTGATTATGAACAAAGATGCCAAACCTTTGGTGAAAGGACATTGGAGAAAGAACACTCACTTGAACAGATGACACTTGGGAAAACAGAAATCCATATATGGAAGAATAAAACTAGACATCTATCTCTACCTATATACAAAATTTGATTTAAAAAAATCAAACACCTACACCTGTGAAATTGTTGGAAGAAAACACAGGGGAAACACTTGAAGACATTGGTATAGGGAATGATTTTTTGGATAAGACCCCAACCACATAGGCAACAAAAGCAAAATAGACACGTGGAATTGTATCAAATTAACACATTTTTATACAGCAATGGAAATAAAACAACAAAGTGAAAAGAAAATGTGCAGAATGGGAGAAAATACTTGAAAGCTAATAATCTAATGAAGTACTAATATCCAGAATACATAAAGACCTTAACAACAAAACAATGAATAAACAATCTAATTAAAAAATGGGCAAATATTCTTAATGGACATTTCTTAAAACAGAATATAAAAATGGACAGTACGTATATTGAAAACACTAGCATCACTAATCATTAGGGAAATGTGAATCAAAACTATAAAGAGAGATATCACTTTACTCCAGTATAAAAGGCTATTACCACTACCACTGAGCTGTATTACCAGTTCCCATTATGTCAATTTAAAAAATGATACCATATCAATAAATGCTGGAAAAAAGTATCTGGTTTTTTTGAGACTAGGTTCCTTTAAAAATGAATTAAATATACTTTATATATTGCATTGTTAGGTCTTTATTCTTTCTTAAATTATTTGTCAGGTTGGGCAAAGAGAGGAAAAATTTAAAATCTCTTGACATGAATATTTTTTGTTGTTTTTTTCTTTCATTAACTTTAAGCTTTTGTTTATACAGTATAATATGTATTATCTTGTGTATAACTACTGAGAAAATCATTGTGGATTGGCGTATATATCAGTATAAACAGTTTTTTTATTCTATTTTCTGAATTTAACATTGTCTTAATAGAATATGTTTCTTTTTTTTCTTTATATTTTCTTGAATATATCTGCCCATTTTCATTTTACTTTTCTCCCTTTATTTTATATGGTTTTGTCATGTATGACATAGTGTTGAGTGTTTTTAGTTCTTTTTAAAAAATTTTTTTAGTTAATATGTGAGTTTATTCCATTTTACATTATTGGCTTTAATAAATACTTTATTTTAACTTTGCAACTAAATATTTTGGTATTTATTTGTATTAAATGATTCCTTTGAAATATTTTATCAACTAATATGTTTTTATTTTGATTATTGTTTAGATTTATACTGTTTTTAGTTCTCTTATTACCTTTGTTATTATAACTTTATGTAATATTCTCAGTTCTTTATAAAGATAATATCTATTAAGCAATGATGAAGGCAGAATTATTTAATTATTCCCACAATTATTTCTTCAATTTTCTTTTTAGTTATTATTACTATGTATGTTGGAATAAACTAAAAGAATTCATGACCACTAAGCCAGTACTACAGAAAGTACTTCCAGAAATACTACACACAGAAGACCTCAAAAATGAACTCCAGAGCTCCTGAATGGATGATGCTCATTAAAGAGCAGTTAAGCAAGTAAAAATTAAGACTAAATTAAATATATGAAACAAAATTTTTCTATAATAACTCTGAATTTAAATGATCTTAACTCTTCAATTACAGTCATATGATGGGCAGAGTGGATTATAAAAGAAGATCCAACTATATGCTGTATATAGACAAAGATAGCCACACATTGAAAGTAAAAGAAAAGGAAAGGATAGTCCATGCAAAAACATGTAAGAGTAGCTAGGCCTATAAACAGCAAAGCAGATTTCAAGAAAAAATTATCAAAAGGGACAGGGAAGGTATAGCTTTATAAGATTATCTCTCTCTCTCTCTCTCTCTCTCTCTCTCTCTGCACACACACACACACTTGTGTTTACTTAAATTCAATAATCATTGCCAGATAATTTTTAGTTGTTTAAAAATTCAATTCTCAACATACCCATATTTTTCTCTGATAGTTTTTTCCAAAAATCTAATTATAATTTATATTTTAGGAGGGGGGGTTTTGGAAGTTAAATTTATTATTATTTTTTACTTGAATTATTCAAATTCTTTGTCTAGGATTTTTAAAGCATACTGTTTTTTATTCTTGAAAATTGGCATTGGAGAAATCTGAGATTAGCTATATACATTTTATTATTATTATTGTTTATTTTTTTCAATTTTTATTTATTTACTTATTTTTATGTGGTGCTGAGGATCGAACCCAGGGCCACATGCATGCAAGGCAAGCCCTGTACCACTGAGCCACATCCCAACCCAGTACATTTTATTATTATAAGCAATATTTGTTTATTTTAATGATTATAGCTTTATTTCAAAAATATGATGACATTATTGAGACATGTTTTTGTTAGTTATAAGATATTCACTTTCTCAGACAGAATGGATCATTTTTATTATGTAAATTCAAGTATTGTTTTTCTAAATATTTTCTAGAAATACATCTTGATTATTTTTCTTGTGTTTAGTATTTTCTTCAGAATACT
Organism: Urocitellus parryii; assembly: GCF_045843805.1. Lineage (NCBI taxonomy): Eukaryota > Metazoa > Chordata > Mammalia > Rodentia > Sciuridae > Urocitellus > Urocitellus parryii. Next base: position 185,214,695 of record NC_135534.1, read on the forward strand.
GGTCATAGGTATGAAAGATCTCCTTAGTCTATTTTTTCATTAATATGATTTTTCTAAGCTATATAATGATTTTTCATTTTTTGTTAATATTGGCTTTTGCAATAAAATCTTCTCTATTGTTTTCTATAATTTCATAGAACTATATTCTTTTTTGTGCTGCTTATAATATGGTCCTTATTAATTTAATATTTTTATATTTCCATTATATCTTTCAACTCTGACCTTTCATATTTTACTTTTTTAAATTTAATTTTTTTGTCATTTTACCATACCTCTCTTACGCTCTTATAGCCCATTTTGGGTTCTTTTTTATGTTCTTTGATTCCCATAAATAAATTTTGTCATAATTTTCCTCTGCTTATTAACAATGTTCCTATAAATAATATCTGCTGCTCAATCAATTGAGCAACAGATATTTTATATATATATATAATTTCTATATAAACACAAAAAACATATATATATATATGCATATACATATATATGTATACATATATAAATTTTTTTTAAAGGATGAATAATTTTGTTCACTTCTTCCTTTTTGTCTTAAAGAATCTTTGGTTCCTTGTGTGGGGGGGGGGGAGGAGGGAGAAATGGGGGGAAAAGAAAGAAAGAAAAGAAAAGAAGAAAAAAGAATCTTTGGTTCTTTTTAAATATTGCTTACTTGCGAGTAAAATGAATTACTGAGTTCTTAGGTTGCATGTGTAGGAAGTTTACCCATTTTTTTCTCTTATATAGAAAGTTCTCTCTGTTTATGACTCGTCTCTGCCTATTTTTTTTCCTTGTGTGTGTGTGTGTGTGTGTGTGTGAGAGAGAGAGAGAGAGAGAGAGAGAGAGAGAGAGAGAGAGAGAGAGTTGTTTTTATTTCCCAAATTTTGAGGAGGAAATAAATAAATAATTTTTATGTGTTTTTATTTCTCAAATCTTAGGGCTTTTCCTTCCATCATGATTCATCAACAGAGTGCTTCTTGAAAAAACTGGCATATTGTCTGTTTCTTTGCTTCTTTCCTATTATTCTTTGTTGCCTTAGTGTGTCGTTCCTATATTTTTTCTTTCGGAGATGTGATTACTGCTTCTTGCTGCTTTTAGTGCACCATCTATTTTGATGATGGTGTTCTCCTGACATATTTAAAGATTTGCTGTTATAGACATCTATGCTTGGGCCAATCCCACATCTTGACATCATTTAATCATATATAGCAGTTTGTGATTAGATAGTTTCTTAGTTTTGCCAAAAAAGTACTTACATTTTGTTATTATTTATGTTTCTTCTTGCTTTGGGAGTAATAGCTAAAAGAAGGGGTCATTCTTTTTTTGTACCAATAGAAATATCTTTTTAATGTTGATTTTTAATAACTTTATCCTTAAATTTAGGTACAAAATAGACAGTGATTGAGAAGTTTGGTATAAATAACAAAGTAATTACATGAATAAAAGGATAATAGAAAGAACAAAAGACTTAGTGCTGCCATACTGTATTCGTACGTTGTTTAATTTTAAAACTTTCAGAAATGTTTAGAAAAATAAATGTGGAAAAACAGTATAATATATGGGCTTAATTTATGCCTTTGTTAATTTACATCAACTTGGGAAAATGACTTAGCCAGTTTCCTCATCTGCAAAATGGGGGTGAACTATGACTTTTATACAATCGCCAGTTATATAGCAGGCATTCAGTATATGACTATGATATTGGAATATAATATATATATATATATATATATAGTACCTATTCATTCTCAGTGCCTTTAAAATCCTTCTTCAAAGTGGCATCTTTCTAAAGATTGAAGATATGCAATCATGTAAAAACTATATGATCATTTTGTAAGAAGAGTATGTCTAGAGAGACCTCTGATTTGACAATGCACCGTATCCTAAAAAGTTCCACATCCCTGAAACATTTGACTGTCAAACATCAAACTTTTAACCTATTTTGCTCTAATATAGTAGTATTATTAATAATTCTAAATTATATTTGTCTTTGAGTTTTGGAATCCACTGTGAATGACAATATTTATTTTTCCCTGAGCAGAATTTTTTTTTCAGGAAATTACTTTACTGTATATATCTCACTGGTGTCAGATAATATGAACACAGTACTTTTCAACTTGTGGGTATTCTCATTTGACTTCATTTAATTATGAAAATCTAGACTATAAGGTTAAGGATATTTGACAAAAGCACACTGATTCAGACATGTGGGTCATTCAAAAATCTGGATTGGGATTCTTCAGGAGTTCTAGAAACCAAAATTAATCAAATCCAAATAAGATGGAGAGACATAGTAGAAAAATAACCAACTTTGATGACCATCATATGGTCTAATGTTATTCCTTGCTAATACTGTATAGTTGAATAGCTTCTCAAAGGCCCACAAAAGAGAAAAAGAACTTATGTAAGTTTATATTCTCACCAGGCCAGTCACTTAATGTTACTGAGCCTCCATCTTTCCCAACTGTTTAAAAAGAATAATTCATAACTCTGTTCAATTTAGTTTATTGAAATATAAATATATTGAAAGTCTAGTATGGGTCAGACAATGGGATTTAAATGTTATATGATATGATATCAAATGGGCTTTAAGTGTGAAAATGTTTTATAAGCTATAAAAAGTCTATATAATTGTCAATAGTTTAATTAACCTTATATGCTCAGATATTAGCTATCAAAGAAAACACTTTATTGTTCCTTCTTTTGGGAAAATCTCACCTATTTTATAGCAATTATGCTTTTCAAAATATCAGTGAAAATACTATTTTTCATGCTTTTCTCCCTCAGTTCACATGTTCTACTGTCTACTATTCGATCCTAGAAGATTTGAGCACTGGATCTTACTGACTACACACATCTGTTCATAACTAAATTTTCAGGAACACCATTTCCAAGAATGAGGCTGGGAAAATTGTATGAAGAACATAGTTGAAGTTATGCTGGCAATGGACATTGAGAGGCATGGCCGTGTGCTTTTAGAATGAGCTCACCAGTTAATTTTATTCTAAAGGTTCAGTCTTGATTATATGGAGCCCATTGGACGATTTTTTGTCTACTTTTCTTTCTATATTTTGATACTTAAGGATAACAAATTTGTGATCAGGAGTTTCCAAATGGAAAGTTTCGGTAGGAGCAATCGGTACTTTCTTCAGCATGACTTTCTCCACTTTTAGTGACCTTTTCTCTGTGTAACATGTAATAGTAACAGTGTATTACAGATATGGGTTTGAATAAGTCCCTGCACTGATTATCATCAACCTCTTAAGCTATGGTTCATACATCTGTAAAATGAAGATGTTGCCTAGCTTTCAAGGCCACGGTAAAGAGCAGGACTCCTGCATGTAAAATTCTTTGTAGACTGCTTAACATAAACTCATCCATGGTAAAGGTGATGTTAATTTCTCTTTCCCTGCCCTAAGGTAGTAAGTCGAATGCACATTTCGTATTAGAAGAATTGAATTCCAGTGCTGGCTCTGCTGCTGGGAGCTTTGGGGCCCAGGAAGTCACTGGGTTTCTGCTGTCTCATTGTGAAATGGTCATATCCTTCCCTGCCAGGCCTTTGGTGCTGTGCCACAGTCTGGCTGCAGCAAAATAACCAGGGGTTGACGAGCAACTTGTGTACATTGATACAGCAGGAGTGGGAGCCGTTTATTGTAGGACAGGAGGGGTATATATACCTTACACACAGCTTATTTTAATTAATATAAACTAGATACAGCAGTCAACCAATAAGGAATCTCCACACTTAATGGCTCGCTGGCACCACCTCACAAACCACTCCCTCTGGCAAAATGCCAGGCGCCATCCTGACTTGTTTACAGACCCTAACAGTGCTGTCAATAGGGTCAAATGAGGTCATGTCCTTAGTAAAATGTATTTTGCTATACAATCTGGTGGGTTGTTGGTATCAGTTATGTAGTAAGTAAAACTTAATTAGGGAGAGTGAAAGAGTGGAAAGGGTACTGGATTTGTGGTCAGAAAGTCTTGACTTCATTTCCCTTTCACTCTGAGGCACATTAATCAATCTTTTGGGGTTTTCACATTCTGATTTACATCAGAATAAAAGATACCTCAATTTTTAATATTTAAAAGGATCTCCCAGTTGTTTGCCATAATGCCAACACCAAATTATAGTCTCACTAACAGTGTACATGGGTCTCTCTGTCCATCACACCCTCTTCAACAATTACTATTCCCAATTTCTTGGTAATAGCCATTTTAACAGCTATGAGATGACACCTCATTGTGGACCCAATGATCTCACTTCTGGTCAAATGAAATGAAATCAGTATCTTCCTGAGATATCTTCACTTGCATGTTTATTGTAAAATATTCACAATAGTCAAGATATGGAAACAACCTAATTCAGATGAATAGATAAAGAAATAGTAAGATCTTTGGTGACATATTATTTAGTTTTAAAAAAAGAGGGAAAAGCTGACATTTTCCATAACATAGATGAATCTGCAGGACATTTTATATATGCTGAATGAAATAAGTCAGACACAAAAAGAAAAATACTGCACAGTCTCACCTACATATGGAATCTTATAAAAAACTGAATATGTAGAAATGGAGAATAAAAGAGTGGTCACCGGGGCTGGGGATGTGGCTCAAGTGGTAGCGTGCTCTCCTGGCATGCGTGCCCCCCGGAATCGATCCTCAGCACCACATACCAACAAAGATGTTATGTCTGCTGAAAACTAAAAAATAAGTATTAAAAAAATTCTCTCTCTCTCTCTCTCTCTCTCTCTCTCTCTCTCTCCCTTTCTCTTAAAAAAAAAGAGTGGTTACCAAGGATTAGTGAGAGGGGAAGGAAAGGAGGAGTGTAGGTCAACAGATACAAAATTGCAGACATTCAGAATGAAAATGTGTAGAGATCTAATGGACTACAGAAGGATGATAGTTAATAACACTGCACTGTGTTCAAGATCTCTGCTAAGAGAGTAGATTTGAGTCACTCTTACCGCAAAATAGGGGAAACAAAGGTTACTGTGTGAGATGGTGGTTATGTTAACTTGATTGACTATCAGTCATCTCAGTATGTGTAACTATTTCTGAACACCACATTAAGTATATATAATAAAAAACTAAAGGAATATACCTGTAGGCTTGTTCTAAAAATTAAATTAGATAACATACAAGAAAGCACCTAGAAAAGGTTTACTGTATAGTGCCGAAGTCTGGGTGGGCAAAATAACCGGGGGGTGGGGGGTGGTGACAAGCAACTTGTGAAGGTTGAAGCAGCGGGAGCCACTTTATTGTAGGACAGCAGAGGTATTTATACCCAACTCATTATACACAACTTGTTTCAATTAACATCATCTAGATACATCAATTAGTCATTAAGGAATACTCATCATCTTAATAATTACACACAGCTTAACTTAATTAACATCATCTAGATACAGCAGTCAGTCATTAAGGAATCTCCATCATCTTAATGGCTCGCTAGTGTTACTTCTCAAACCACTCCTCCTAGCAAAGTGCCAGGCGCCATCTTGACTTGTCTGTGGCCCTCAACAGTATAGTAGGTTTTTGATAAGTATTGGATGATTTAAATTGAAAATAGGGAGATTTAGCTCTCTTAATAGAATTTGAAAAGGGGCATTTAAACTGGCAGTATTTCAAATCTTTCTTGTTCTCCATAGTTCCCATACAATTTGCCACGTGAAAATGCTTCCATATGGTGGAGGTCAATCTTTATGTTTCTCTGTAGGGTGAACAACATCTATAGGAAACACGGAAGAATGTCTAGCTTATATATAAATACAGAGTCCACCCTGTACAATGTCTTAATGTCATTGCCTTGGAGACACCTGTGAACAATTTTCTAGGCTCAAGACCTTATTGCTGAGACTGAGTAAGGGATTTTGCATATAAACATGGGTTATCATTAATTCAATTTTTATTTACATATTTTTAGTCCCTTGGTTGGAACAATATGCTAACATAGTTATAATTATGCATTTTTTCATCTTAGTATATTCTTAACATCATCTCTTTTGTGGCCTTTAAGTTTACAAGCCCAGAAAGGAGTTTTGAGCTTCCTTCGTACTTCACAGATTTGAGACCTGAATACTAAACTCTTGGAGGTAAATCTATATAGACATAACTGGGAGTTTTAACTCCAACTTGGCTAACCTTTATAAGCATGTATCCTAGTATAGAACAGTGGTTCTCCAATGACATAGTTACCACTAATGTAGAGATGATGTTTCAGAATCTGAAGTGGACTCTAAGAACCATTTAATAAACCCTACAAATGATGTTGATGAGGATGTTATGCAGGCTGTATTTTGAGATACTGTGATCAAGACCCATGCCTCCAACATGAGGGTACCATTCATGTAAAGAAATATCTCATGAGTAATTTTCAGTACTGGAAATGCCAGAGGAGCCATTGCTGAGATTTCCTGAGTTTAGCAAAAATGGTAAGTCTCTTATCTTTTCTGGATTTCTGTCAATCAAGGTCTTGGTAGCTGTTTGTTTTTTTTTTTTTCTTTTTTTTTTTCAGGCCACTCCATGGTCCTATCCTAGTATAGAACAGTGGTTCTCCAATGACATAGTTACCACTAAGTAACAGTTCTAGGCCACTAAGCATAAAACGGGATCCCCAGATTTAAAAACCAGATGCCTTCAAAAGCTACCCAGTTTCTAAATCTCATGTGCATGTGGTAGATGCTGCAAGTTAGTTCACTTAATGCCCACTTCTAATACCTTGCTTCTGTATTTTCTTGTACTATGTAGGAAAGCAAAAAAATTATGTTATAAAATTTCCATATGGCTAAGATTTCAGAGATTTCTAGCGATTTGGGTAAGCAGATAGAATTGTGATAGGTTTGGAGAGCAAAGTCAATTGGCATATTTGAAACCATACCTTGTTGAAGAGGCATTTGTTCACTGGGCCAGCTGTAGAACACATCCTGCATTCTGGTCCTCTGAGTCATGACTATTAAGAAGCAAGTGATAACGACAGCTGGTATCAGACATAGAAGTTCAGTCATATGTTGGACATTTCTCATGGTTCCAGGCTGAGTAGCATTCAATCTTATTGCCTTGAATTTCCGATGAATTCTGTGAGTTATCTACTTAAGCCAAATATAATGGCTTCTGTTGGCTGCAACTAAGCTGCCTCTAGGTTATGTGCTAAGGGTTTAATGAGTTCAAAGCTGGAATACTTCCTCCACCTACCTATACAGGGTCAACTTCTCTCTCCTTCCTTGGTGTAAGCATCAACTCCTACATTATTCTGGAGTCCATAATCACCTCCTTTAATGGGTGACATGATCCTAGCCTAGGCTTGGTGATATTTTTTACTTGGATATTAAAAAAAAAACTGTTGACATTCATTTTAAAGGTATAGTCTATATTTTTCTAAGTATTTTATATGCCTTTTGTTATATCTTCCATACTTCTCCCCAATTCATCCCTGAGAAATGAGTCCTTATAAAATAGAGAGACTTTTAGATTAATGCCTAAGAATTGGCTTCATAAATCATATAGAACAGTAATAATAATAATAATAACAACAACAATGCTCACAGTAATAATAATGCAATTTTCTGTTATGATTAGTAATAGCTACAATGTCTTGAGCGATTATTCTTCTCCAGGAAACACACTGGGGTATTGTATAAAGTATCTTATTTAATAAGATGTGGAGTTTCATTCAGATGGCCTCATGGCCTGTCAGCCAGTTTCATTTTTGTTCCATATTTTTCTTGCTACTAGAAGTCTCAAGTCATGGAAAGGAAATTCTTTACTATCTTTCGATGTTATCCCCTAATTTCTATTCTTCTTTTCACAGTCAGTGTGAGGATATGCTGTGTTATATGAATGTTATCTCTGACCAAGTCACGTTCCTCACGAGCCTGTCTACCTTGGGAATCAGGCTCATATGCTTTTGTTGGTTGGTATCTGTCAATGTGGCCCTACAAAGGCCATCATCATTGGCATGGTCCAGGATGGATTGATGATTGTGTTGTGCAGTGCCTGGCACCGAGCGGGTGTTCAACATGAATAAGTCATCCTGGTTCTTCTAGGTGGATCCCTAAGAGACACGGGGTTGGCCACAGGTCACTCTCAATTATACTGTGTGTTCTCAGATGTGGTCACCTTAAGCAGATCTGCTCTGGGATGTCACTTCCTTCTATGAGACATTTATTTCTATTTGCAGGAACTTTTCGCTCTCTCTGTCTGTTACCGCTCAAAGGTCACCTGAAATGCAGAGCTTTTATTAGCTAGAGTGAAAGGATGTACTTTTCCCTGAAAGCTCTCTGCCAAGTGCCCTTCCCATTCTTTTATGAATGAGAGAATGGATTCTCTCTTCACTTGCCTCGCCTGTGGCACTTACTTTCTTTCTCCTTCCTTGTCTCTCTTCTCACACTTAGTAATCCTCTGCCTGTGTTCTATCTTTTGCCCAAAGGAAAATGATGGACAGATCCATTTTTCCACTTGTTAATTTTTCCTTTTAATTTTTTTTTTGGGGGGGGGTACCACCAGTTTTCAGATGAGAATATAAACTCACAAAAGATTTCCCTCATTCTCAAAATCATGATTGCCATCCTTCTTTCTGGATAGCACAGGTAAATTACCCTGGGGTGCATGTAATGGGTTTGCTTAACCACTTCCCTCCCCTGTCATGTGGATGGCACAGGCAAGGAACGATTGTGATCGCACAAAGAGGTGGAAACAGTAGGATATGAGGCGTAATTGGCTTCCACTTTGCGAGCTGGAAATTCCTGTTGAAAAGAGGTGACTGTGACTGACATAAAGCTCGTGGGGTAAGAATTTCTCAGCTCTGGTTGGCTTTTCATTCATGGCTCAGGAGAAGAAATCTATCTATCTATCTATCTATCTATCTATCTATCTATCTACTTACCTACCTACAGATATGCTTGAGAATTTGAAAATTAATCAAACTATAAATCACACTCATTTGCATTTTTTCCGAAGAGAAGGTGGAGCATGGGGGAAGCCTCTGTTGATGAGGATTAAACTACCAAAGCAGGATGAGTTCACATAATTCCTAAAGTTTGACCCACAGTCCCAGCTCCAAATATGAAGCATCGCTGGCATTGACTAGTTGGTGGGAAACTTCTGGTCTATATTCAGCTGGCGTTGGCTGATCATCTGCACAGCCATCATGCTGCCAGGAAGCATCATAAAGCATCCTTAATGAAAGGAGAGGAATACAAAGAGAAAAGAAAACCTTGATTTTTTTTAAAAAAATATGTATTTTCTTCTCCTGCCCTTTTGTAAGCAAAGAATATTATACTGAGCATGTTCAGTGCTGGACTGAATTCTTGTGTCCCTTCCAAGATTAGTTTGTTAAAATTCTCACCCTCAATGAACTAGTATTAGAGGGTGGGGCATTTGTGGGTGATTAGGTCATGAGGACTGAGCCCTTGCATATGGAATTAGTGCATTATAAAAGAGACCTCAGAGATCTCCCTTATTCCTTCTGCCATGTGAGAACCCAGGAAAAGACTGCTGTCTATGAAGAGGGCCTTCATCAGGCACTGATCTTGGACTTTCCAGTCTGAAGAACTGTATGAAATAAATTCTATGGCTTATAAGCCAAGTAGTCTGTGGGACTTTGTTATAGCTGCTGGAATGAACAAATATACCTAAGTTGCAGTAAATTATTCATATCAGTGATCTCTCAAAGGAGGAATTTCAAAATCCATAAAATTAGGAATGGGGTTGAACTATCCGAAGACAGAGTCAAGTTTCCAAAGGATGGAGCAGTGGGATGAGAACCAAAGTGAGATATAATTTAATTGAGTATCAAGTCACTGAATTAAATGAAAAAAGCTCAGTTTAAATTTTGAAAGATGCTGACATGACTTAATGGTTGCTCTTGTGAAAGATGTTAAGGAAGATGGAGTTGATTTCAAGGTCATTGTGTACCAGTTGTCTAATGTGGCACTAGACTACAAACTCTTCTGGTTAAGCATCATCTTTCAATTATTTCCAATACTATGCATAGTTTATGGAAAATATCAGGGATCAAATAAAATTTTTAGAATGTGACTGCTAAAAATGCAATAGGATCTTAAGAGTTATAGAACTAAATTTTTGAACTGATGAAAGAAACATTGGGAATAAAAGAGAAACATGTTGAGGATATAGAAGAAAGAAGAAGCCACATTACAGAAGAAAAAGAAATGAGAACTTGCTTTTTTTTTTTGGTAAAGCAAAAATTTTGTGATGAAAAACTCCATGACAGAAGACCTTCCATGTTCTTGGATAGGCAGAATTAATATTGTCAGAATAGCCATACTACCAAAAGTGCTATATAGATTTTATCCAATTCCTATTAAAATTCCAATGATGTTCTTCATAGAAATAGAAAAAGCAGTCATGAGATTCATTTGGAAAAATAAGAGGCCCAGAATAGCCAAAGCAATCCTTAGTGAAAAAAGTGAAGTTCAAGTGAAAATACAATGGAGGGAAGTATCTCTTGAATAGGTGATCAGATAGTATCTTCTATGATTCCTCAGATTTTATATATGAGACATATAGATGATAGTGAAAAAACTTACTTCAGTTTAACATATCTTAGAAGATGCTTCACTTCTGATTTAAATTTCAAGAGATGATATATAACCATGTCAAGTGAAGATTAGCTGTGGGTATTTACTCATGGGGATAAGCCTAAGAGGTTTGGATTGGTAGCGTGTGGAAACTATCGCCACATAGCTTGTAGGATGTGATGTATAAGATATAAATTCTTCTGGGCTCCAGAGGAAAGAGTTTGGATCAGTGGGTGGAAACACCAGGATTATGGTTGGAGCTGTGACTGCCAGGCAAGATTTTTTCCATCTAGTACGAATATCCTCCAAGATTTGGAATTTTTATAGTAGATCTTATTTTGTTGGTTCTATGGTCCTTTGGAATTCTGGTGATGATATTTGATCTAGCAAAGTTTTACTCTAAACCAGACATGGCTCATTCTTTCTATTTTACATTTCTACATTAATAAGAATTAATGAAGTGGAATTTTAGAGGGAAATTTCAAACATTGCTGGGTTGGTTTTTTTAAATGTATAATTTTATCTCTCCTGTTGATGTCCCAAATATAGGTATTTTATGAAAATATCAGTGAGTTTAGTAAGTGTCTCATCTTAAAATCTGAGAGTCATTCCTCTGTTAATCATATTTTAGTCACATACTTTTCAAAAACTATTTGCAAAGAATTATAGTAATGGATGTTGTTGATCAAATAAGAGAACTAACATGAACATAGTGACTGAGATAAGGAACTGGAAGAAGCTCATTTCCCTTTTCTCAGACTATGGGAAAATCTTCCTCCTGAAGGTCCTTTCATGGCTGCCATTTTCCTGGAGTCTGCAATGTGACAGATTTTCCTCTTTCTTCTCTAGGGTTCTCTAGACCATGTGGTCGGCTGGCATAGTTCTTCAGTTCCCTTACGTCTACATTTTGTGAGGCTGAACTTTCTGGAATAATTCATGGAGTCTGGTTGATGTCTGGTTCCCTCTCACCATTGACTTACCTATCTCTACTACCCCTATTTCTGCGGCTCTTGAGGATGACTTCTGGTTCCTTATGCTAGTTTCTCCTTGTACCAGCCATCCTTTTGTTCAATTACCCATTCATCCAATAAACATTTACTGTGGACCTATTTCCAATTCATATATTCTGCCATACACTTGGCACAGAGAGACGAATATGACCCATTTACTCATTCAACAAACGGTTATTATGCTAGGCAACATGTATATAATAGTGAGCAAGACAGATTTCCAGAAGCTCTAAGCCAGTGAGCGAGCTTTAGCCCAAGAGAGGTATACAGACTCATCTGAAAATAGTAGTTAGCATTTATGGAAAGGCTACTTAGTCCCCATTACTGTTGTAAGTGCTTTACACGCATTGTTTCATGGAATCATAAAGCTAACCAGACAGGTAGTTTTCTTGTCTCTATTTTACAGAGGAAGGAACTGGGAAACAGAAAGATAAATATTATGTGCCCAAGATCACACAGCTATTAAATGATGGAACTGATTGTATGGACTCTACATCCTGCGGTTTTAACCTAAAGTGGAGGAGGGGATAGACTGCCCATATGGGGAACAGTATTTATCCCTGATTGATAAATTGTTTAAAATGGTTTAAAATCGCACATACCCAAAGCTTGTAGTCCATTTTTAATTGGGTTTACCTTCTCAGCACATGATGTATCCCTTATTCTGGCACCCAGAGGAGACCACTCCTACTACTATCCCCCAAGGACTTCTCCTGGTTTTAACTCCCATGCTACTCCCCCTACCCCCACCCCATCCCTGTAACACATATGGGACAAATAAAAAAAAGACTAGGGGACAGCCTGATGGAAATTAATTAACCCAGAGTGTTAGATGAAGCCAGAGGAATTAAGCGGAGCTTAAATGATCAGCAGAAGTTTGCTAAACAAAGTGGGTGAGAGGTCAGGGTGCAGGAAAGGGCACTCCAGGCAGAGGGGACTGCTTGAGCAAAGGCAGGGAGACAAAAACAGTACGTGCAGAGACTGACAAAGAGTTTGGTGTTACGGGATCCAAAAGTCACAGACAAGAGTTGCCTGTGGAAAGCAAGCGAGGCCAGGCTACGTGGAGGCTGTGCAAGCCAGGCTAAGAAGCTGGAACCACATCTGCATCCTGAGTTCCATAGAGATCCCTGAGAACATTTAAATCAAGGTGACATGATGGAGTCTTAGTAAAACACACTGGAGGATGGATTGGAGGGAGGCAGGACCCGAGGTAGAGATCTTTTCCAACCCTCTCTCAATACCGTAATTCTTCAAATAGCCTCCCGTACGGTCATCATGGAACAGCTAAAATGGGAAAGTCAGAAACTATTTGGATAGCCCAGTGGGGGACCCTCTTCAAAAATGCATTCTCTAAGAGTTTCTGCTTATGGCATACGTCACCAAGAAGACCTGGGACAGTCAGGGTTAATCTGGAGAAGGCTGTATATCTGAATAAAAGCATCTCTGGGAGCTGTGTCAGCATCTCACTCCAGCCGATAACAAATTATTCCATCTCTGGCAAAGGTGTACTTGCTGACTATTTCATGGGGTAACACTGGATTTGCAACATGAAACACTAGTGTTTGCAGAGGGTGTAGCTAGCAATTTGAAATTGGTACACACAGCAGTCAATCTATTGCTCCCCATCCCCATCGTCCCCCAAAGTAGACTTGCCATTAAACACAGTGTGAGGTACTGTCCAGTGGGGACACGTCTACCCACAGCCAGCTGCATGCCCCCCACCCTCGCCTCTCTCCTCTGCCTCTTACAGACACAGAAGAAATAAAACAAACTGGCATTTGATAGCTCTTTGGAGTTACTTTTTGTTGAGCCTTTTGTTTTCTCCTCTCTTGAGAGCCCATAGCAGGGGAGGATAGGAGATGGGGAGAGAGAAAGGGTGACAGTAAAGGGAAACACATTTTCTCTCTCCAGAAGGGCAGTTTATTATCTTGATTAAGGACTGGGAAGGAAGAAACAGAAAATCAAATAAATTCATTTCAACAGGCACTTATTGAATCCATATGCTTAGATGACTAAGATAGGGTCTCTGTCCTCAAGTCGCCCCAGTTTGGTTGTGGAGACTGATGCACACACATGCACATCACATGAAGAGTGACAGGGATATACCACTGGTACGGAAGCCACCTCAGGGAGGGACAGGAACTTGGACTGGGACTCCATGGGGTAATGGAAGACAAAGGATCTTAAGGAGCAGGGAGGTTGGGTTGGAAGTTCTCCAAACATGAGTGTATAGGAAACATTTCAATCAGAGCAGAGATACAGGGGTGGCAAACAGCATCGCTAATCCCGGAACCAGAAGTCATCCAGTGTCAGGGGCTGAAATTGTGAGGAGCCTGTGATGAAACCCCAGAGGTGGTCCTGTGGCAGGCAGGCTATGGGCCCTGGGAACAAGGTACTAGAATCCATTTTTTTTTTCCCTAAAAAAAAAAAAAAGAAAGAAAAAAAAAAAAAGAAGGAACTGGTGAGGGTTTTCAAATAGGGATGTGACACAATCAGATCCTAGAAGATTCTGTCTATGCAGTGTGGGGGACAGGTTGCAGAAGGGAAGTAGGAGGAGAAGAGGCTATGTACAGAAACACCATGACCTTGGATTTCTGTGTTTTCCATAGAGATGGAATAAGAGGGCTGGTTTAAGATATAGACAGTTGACGACTGTTATGGGAATGATATCAACATTTTTCAGCGTCCTACTTTCTATGTTCTAGATACTTGTGTTTTTCTCAAATTCGTGTGTTGAAACTTAATCTGCAATGTGATAATACAAAGAGGTGGGGCCTTTAGGAATTGATGAGGTCATGGGGGCAGAACCTGCATGAGTGGGGTTAGTTCTTTTCTAAAAGAGGCTCAAGGGTGCTCATGCACTTTTTCCCTCTTGTGAGGACACAGCTAGATGCCATCTGTGAAGCAGAGAGCCAGAGCTCACCTGACACTGAGCTATGCTGGCTCCTTCATCTGAGAACTTTGAGATGAAATTTCTATTGTTTATAAGTTATTCCATCCAAGATGTTTTGTTATAGTAGCCTGAATGGACTTGGAAGTTACAAAGATTTACAAGTCACAAAGATAAGCTAGTCTTGTGTTTTTCAGCCTTCCCTTTATTGCCAATATAATGCAGCCGTTATAGTGTTATGGTTAATTTTGCCAATTCTGGGTTCACCTACCTGGAAGCAAATCTCTGGCTGTGGGTCCTTTGCACAAGGGATATAACTTCTTATTGTCTTCTTTATAAAATGGTGGTATATAATGATGCTACTCATTTTATAGGATTATTGTATGCATGAAGAGAGGTACAATTCTGAAGTGGATTCAGTAGTAGTTGGGGAAGACTGATTGCTTGAGTTTGTATTTCTGTTTCACTGTCTTCTGTCAGTGTGGCCTTGAGCAAGTCACTCAGCATTTATAACAGGTTTTAGTAGAATCATAATTTCTTAAATGAATGACTGAGTATCCTACCTTTGCAATGTTTTTCCACTGTCATTTCTAAGTGAATATACTTTTAGATACTGAGCAAAAGAGAATCAATGATTAAAATTCTATTAACTTATTTTACTTGCATATCATTTTATGATTTTCAAAATACTTTAATAATTTCCCGTATCATCACAAGCCACCATGGAGTCTCTCTGTGAAGTCCTCAATGGATCAGTGGTCATTAACATATATCAGCAGCTAGACTTGAGAAATTAATGGTCAGTTTTAATCTTGCACCTCTTTGAATTTAAGTACAAGTTGTAGAGACAGCTACTATGCAGAAGTAGGAATGGAGCTGGAAAACCTTAGTTTAAATCTTAATTCTGTTGTTTATGAGACAAGTGGCTTGCTAACTTGCTTAAAATCTTTGATTCTGCAGAGTTTCATATATAAGCATCACGTGTAAATGTGTACATGTAAATGGCTCAGGTGGAGTTTTGGAGGGTAGAAAGAACCCAGAATAAAGGCAGAAAAGAAGGGAAGGTTTTTCTAGGAAAGAATCATGTTCCTATAGGTAGTCAATTCATTATTCAAGTTACTCTATAATTCTGACTCTGGGACTAGGAATCTTCTGATGTTGACTGCTTCTTCCAATCCTTAATCTTTTATTATTATTTTTTATTTAAGTAGAAACTCAAGAAGTCTTTTCCAAGGAAGTTTCCAATAAATAGCACTTACTCCTTTCTTTCTGAGGGTAAAGGAATCTGGTGAAAGCAGGTTAATTTTGGAGTCACTGAATCCAAGTTCAGATTCAAGTCCTGCTGCATTCTAACTCTGTGACCTTGGGTAAGTTAATTAACCTCCATGGCTGCAGCTTCTCCATGTGTCATAATATTGTTGATAAACTTTGTAGTAAAAGAACATGGATCCTCAGCCCAGACCCTGGCATATAGCAAAAACCCAGTGCTCCTTTTGTTCTGTTTCCTTCTTTCTTTTCTTCTACCAGTTGGTCTTCCCCTTCTCTCTCCCTCCCTTCTGCAAGCTCCCCTGACCCTCTGCTCCTTTGGCTAAGTGGATTCAGTTCTGGAAACAGAGTGGCTTATGGTTCATTTCAGGACACAGATATTTTGAGCTGTTTGTTTTCCAGCTTACAGTCATGTTTTCCAATTCAGGTTACGTTTCCTGCTGGAAAACTGGGCCCTCACAAGAGCTTTTGGCAGCCACAGACTGATTTGGTTGAGAACCATCCCATCCTTGGCAGGCAGTTGAGGAGAGCCACTCTGTGTGTGCGGGCGGCAATTCACACTCCTTCTCTGAGCTTGGACTGCTCGCCAAAGTCACTACCCACACAGCTCCATCTCCCCTGAGATGGAGAAACCCTTTTCCAGTTTAATGGTTATATGCTTCCTTGGAAGTGGAATGCAGAAGCACTGAAACAGATAAAGCTGTGTTTTGCTCATATCCTTTGTCAGAAGCTAAATATGGACTACTGGGCTTTTAAGCCCCAGTGAAGGCGGTGGATGGGGAAAGGCCTCAGCCATTAGTGCAATTCTGTGGAAATTGGCCCTAACCTACTAGAATGTTCCCTGGTTCCCAGGCCTTGCCTTTTACCTCTGCTGACTTGGATACTAAATTTATCTGACTCTTAGGTGCCCGTACTTGGTACTTCCTACATTTAGGTCCCTTCCTAGTCTCATCTGCCATTCTTAATTGTCGTTCCTTTCCACACCATGTGGAAGCTTGCTATTTTATGTTGGCTTTTTCATTTTTTTTAGTTTTGCCTTCAATGTTTCCATCTTGAGACTAAGTCAACATGCCTGAAACTGAACTATCTTTGCTTCTCTTGTGCTCCGTAGTTCAGGGAAGACTATAATGAGCTCAAATGGAATGAGCTGGGGAACTGGGGGGTCATTTCAGATTCTTCCATGTCCTTGTCTTCTATCCTCACTCAATCTTTTAGGGCTTACCATCTTCTAAATGTCTCTTGATTGTTTTCTTAGCTTCATTTCCCCAGTTCTACTACTCTAGTATAAACTTCATTATTTTTCATTTTGATTATTGCAGAATGCCCCATGATAATTAATTTTATGTGTCATCTTGACTGGACAGAGGGATGTCCAAGTAGTTGGTAAAATATCATTTTAGAATGTGTCCATGAAGGTATTTCCTCAAGATTAGCATTTGAATTAATAGACCAGGCAAGGAATATAAATTCTTATTGACGTGGGCAGGTATAATTCAATATGTTAAAGGTCTAAACTGAACAAAAAGGTGAAAGAAAGGCTAAGATTGTCTTTCTCTTCTTTCTCCTCTTCCCGTCTCTTGCCCTGAGCTGGGACAATCATCTTCAGCTGCCTTTGTATTTGGATGCCTCTTGTTCTGAGGGCTTTGACTTTGGACTGGGAATTGTACCATCATCTCCCTTGGTTTGCAAGGCCTTTGGCTTGGGGGTGAATTTTATCACTGGCTTTCTTGGTTCCATAGCTTGCAGGTGGCATATCCTGGGTCTTTTCAGCTTCTATAGTCATGTGAGCCAATTCTCATAATACATCTCCTCTTCTGTATATCTACATATGCTATTCATTCTTTTTCTCTGGAAAACCCTAATATACTGTCTTCTTCTTTGCTGAACAGTCTCTGACCCACTCCAATTGACTCTCAAATCTGATTTTATATTTCCATTGTGTAAAATCTCTGTCACTTGTTCTTCAATGATTAGCCATAGGACTAGATTGAAATGTAGGAAATGAGTTTATCCTTTCTCTCTTGCACTTTGGCTTCAATAATGTCAAATTCCAGAATATTCTGGGCAATGTCATAATTCCTTTATCTTTGATCCTATAACATCTTCTCCCTGCAAAATCCTCCTCTACACATTCTGCCTTGCTCATTCATTCATTCATTCAAGAAAATATTGCCAGTTCCAAACCCTAGTATAAGAATTCTGCTTAAAAACAGAGTTTGAAAACACTAGACTCAGTAATCCCTAATGTGCTTTCCAGCTTGAAAATCCATGATTCTGCAAAATCTTGCATTTAGTATTCAGAGTCACCTGCTCTCTCTCATTTTTCTTTTTTTCTTTTTTTTTTGTGTGTGCCTTAAAAACCATGTCATAGACTGACAATGCCCTTTAAAGAAGTCTAAACTTGAAGATCAACTCCACAGAAGTACCACCAGCATTGTTTGTAGAAATGAGTCCCAGAGAAGAAATGGTGGGAAAAAAATATGTGTCAATTCTGGTAGAAAGAATATGTGAGCTCAGAGATCTCATGGGACTTGACATTTCCATTGATCAAGGCCAGCAAGCATGGAAGGGGAATGACTTGGTTTAATGCAAATCCTCTGGATCTAGTTAACCATTTGGAAATCATGAATAACAATCACTTTCTCCATTAAGGCCCAATTCTTGTCACCAGCTATAATAAATACATATCATATTGCCCATGCATCAATGTTACACAGTTCTTCAGAAAAATCCTCCAGGGATATATATGCATGTGCAAGCTTGCACACACGTGTACATACACACAGATGAACTTATTTATATACCAGTTGTTCTCTAAAACACAAACTAAGGCTGATTGGTAGATGGATAAACTCGATTGCCCTCTTCCTATCAACTTATAGCACTCTAGCCAAACCATCTCCTTAACCTTCCCACCAGCATATAGCAATCCCAGAGAGTTTAGACATCTATGTTCTATGCTCCACACAGTTCTTTGCCTTCTTGCTTCATTACCATGTATTCTTCCCTTGCCTTACTAGTCTCCTGCATTTACCAGGCTCCGACAGCTTCCTCTCCCAACACCAGCTTCAAGGTGTCATGATTCACAGTCTGGCTTCCCACTTTGTTGTCCTGGCACACTCACTTGGACTCACTCATCCTTTGATTCCATTTGCTCCCAATGTTCTCCCTTCTTTCCAATTTCCATATCAAGTCCCCTGCCTGGGGAATTCACCTTAGCAAAGGCTGCTGGTCTTGTCATAGCCCAGCTGGGCCAGATATTAAACTACTGTCTGTTGGCTCCGAACACACTCTGTGCCCTCAGATTTGTGGTGCACAGACTGGGAGCCTGTAACCACAGTTCTGCTTTGCCGCATGGGTTCATGATAGGCTCTGTCGATAGGGGGCACCAGAGGGAGATGATGAGACAGGAGGAGGAAGAGGGACTTTCTGCTTCCTGTCTGTGTCACGTGGGCTTTTGGTGGGTTACCCAGGGTCCCTTCTTTATCCCAGCAGGAGCAGTTTATTTTTGAAGCAGCAGCTGAATTCAGTTTTCCAGCACTTGAACAATCAACCTCCTAGCATCTTCCTCAGAGACACAAGTTCAGCCCAGCAGAGGGAGCCCCCACTCTAAGAGGTCTGAGTGGCTTGTGGGACCTTAGAGTACTTTTTTGGATTCTTGTGCACTTTTGGATCTGTATCCACACTTGAAAATTTTAATAAATTTGGTATTTTTGCTCTTCTGCCATAAGGATAATAGCTTTTCCTACATATCAGAGATACCTTATTGTATCTTTTTGACTTTTCAAATGTGTAGTTAACACTTTTTTAATACTTAGATAAAAATTCTTTCTATTAAATTCTTTCTGTTAAAATAACTGGCATAATTTCTTTCTGTGACAATAGCCACCAAGGAGATGATTTATAGAGGAATTATCTTAAATTTCCATCACTATCCACAGTTTTGTACATCTGTTGACATGAGTCCCTCCCTCAAATGAGCCAGGGGAATCGTGACACTAATATTGGATTCTAAAGGGTTGGGCTGGACCACTTACCTATCCTTTTGGGTAGCTAAAGCAAAAACAGCATTGTTCAATCTATTTTGGACTTCAGTGGTCATGCCAATTCCACCTTGAATTCAGGTATGGATATTGGTGGGAACTGGACTCATCAGGCACTGTGACCAACCAGGGGAACCTCAAGTTCTTCCCTTTCCTTTACAGCACTGATGGCACCCATCTTTGTAAGATTGAAGAGAGAGAGAGAAAAGGGCAGAGACACTTGTATTCACAGATATTTGGTTTTATTTAGCACATGGTTGGAATGCACTTTTGTATACCCTTGAAGTTAGGTGTGGCTATAGAATTTGTTTTGGTAAATGATATCTGAATGGAATTGATATGTGCCACTCCTGGTGGAAGCTTTAAGATGCAGTATGAAATTGATGCTTTTTTTTTTTTTTTTGCTTTGGCTTTGGCTATTTTAAAGGATCTATTGATTTTGAGCCTCTGTCAGCCTGGGTCTCTGAGTGTCTATGATAAACTGATTTCTTACTCTTCTTGTCCCTGGAAACTGACCTGCACTAGACATGTAACTGCCTGAGAAATAGATGTTTATTGTATTAAGCCATGGAGAGTTGGAGGATGCTTGTTATCATACATAGTCCTACAGGAGAATAAAGCTTGAGAAATTTTGCAAGTGAAAGCTCTGACCTTGTGTGTTGAAGCTGAGGGCATGGTGTTTAGAGACTGTGAGTCTTATTTCTCTGGATTCAGACCTGCTTTAACTCTTGATTTTGGGACCATTTAGCTGTGTGATAATAACCCAGGTTCTTAAGTTCTCTAATTGTTTTCTTTTCAGCAAAATGAAAATATTGTTATCTACTTTGTAGGGTTGCTGGGATAAAGAAATAACAAAATACATAAAAATGCTTAGCACAATGGCTAGTACAAGAAGTTATTATCATTTCTAGGTGAACACAGAAAGCTTATGCTATGTTGAAACAATGTACTGAGTGAACCATCAAAACATAGAGGATACAGTCCAGTAGCCCTTAGCGGCCTTGCAACATTAAAAAGTCACATAGTATACTCATCACTTTATGTGTAAAATTAGGAGAACTGTATCACTGCCTTATCTGGTTCTTAGGGTTGTTAATGATCAAACTTGGTAAAACATATGAAAATATCAATGAACTATGAAGCCTGGAACAGAAGTGAAATGATTTTCCAAGGGATGAGCTATTCTGGGATAGCATAAACATGAGCTCAAAGCTTAGAAAGGGCAGAATAGACCTCGGTAAGTGAGAATAAATATATTTATAATAGACTTAGAAGAACTACATTTCCTCTGGTACCTTACAGGTTTAAAGGGAAAAATAAAAAAAGAATGCGGGGAAACATCTGCCCCCTTACTATTATAAAATAAGGGACTGATATGTGGATTTTAGATTAACAAATGAGTGGATATTGTGAATTGAATGTGGGGCCTTGATCTATCTGTCTCTCTGTCTATCTATCTATCTACCTACCTACCTATCTGTTCATTCATTCATCCATCCCCTTAGCAATAGTTTGGATTTCTAGACATATAAGATTGATGCAGGAAAAGTAGAAATAGAAAAGAAACTAGAATTAAAATCTTCCTGTAGCAAAGCCTGGGCACAGATTAAAAGAGGGTGTGGGTATACAGAAGTATAATTTATTTTACAGGGATGTTATTTGGACAAATTGTTTTTAAATCTCAGCTCTATCATCTGAGCAATGTATATTTTAAAAAAATTATTATACATAACAAAGAATTGTAGGGTTGAAATAACCATGAATCCAGTACCTAGTACCATGACACTGTTATGGATTGAGCACATCCCCCAACGGTTTAGATGTTGAAATCTTAATCTCCAGGTGACAGTAGTAGGCAGAGCCTTCAGAGTGATCAGGTCATGAGGTCAGAGTCCTCATGAACGGGATTAGGGCCCTTATGAAAGAGATTCCGGAGAGATCCCTTGCCCCTTCTGCCATGTGAGGTTACACTGAAAAGATAGCCTTCTAAAACGAGGGCCTTGACCAGACACAGAATCTATCAGTGCCTTGGTCTTAGACTTCTTAGCTTCCAGAACTGTGAGAAGTAGGTTTCTGTAATTTATAAGCCATTTTGTCTTTGGTAGTTTGTTATAGCAGCCTGAATGGAGAAAGCACATTTATTAAATAGCATCTACTATTATTTTATTATTAAAAATCAGAGGATGAGGGAGAAAGGAACATCATCCAACATTTTTTTCCACATTTGTTTGTGACTGAGATGATATTTGGGTATCAGAAAGGGAACAAAAAATATGTTAATTAGCCCCTCTTCATAACTACTTTCATTCAATAGCTGGGCCATATATTCAATCTCATCCCCAAACTCTTTCCTTCAGAAGAAAGTAGATCCTGAAATGGAAGACAGAAGAGAAAAGCGATAGACTGTGAGAGAGGAAAGCAGAGAACAACAACAAAAAGAGAAAAAAAAATAAGAAGGAAGTTAGTTCCAAGAGTAATCCAGATTGAGGACTGATTCCAAGTTCATGAGATGACTCCATAATGGGTAGGTTCCCAGTTAAGAATTACTAGGCATTCTGAGATATTTCTTTAAATTTAAGGAAAGCAGGCAAGCCTTGAAGAAGTGGTCTGCTTTCTGGATTCTAGATAGAATCAGAACTGGAGGTGAAATTTTGGGCCTGAACTTCTCAATTTTTTTTAATAGTTTTGGCCCTGTATAAGTTGTACATTTTTTATTCTGACAATAAAAACTAATCTGAGTTTATTTTTGAATTTTAAAATAACTTTTTGTTCTGATGTAATTACAAATTTATAGACAATTTGTAAGAATAATAAAATGAAACCTTACATGTCCAACATCCAGCATCACTAAGTATTACATTTGGTCCTACTTGTTTTATCAGTCTCACATGTATGAGTCTGACTCTTTATATCTATCATCTATCTGATTATTGTACATATATATGTATGAGAAATTGAGATATATGATTCTGCATGTATATGTAAGACCAGATTAGCTTTTGGATAAGCACATACAGAAAAATTGTTCATAATATTTTACTATGTTGGAAAGATATTTTTCAAAAATTCCTCATTCTCTATTTTATAGATTTTTACTTCTTTATTTTATCACTCTTTTAAGTTTTAATTTGTTTTCCCTCCCCTAGTTTCTTAAGGTAGAAACTTAAATAATTTTAAACCTTCTTTTATCCTCAGATTTATGCATTTATATTATAATTGCTCTTTAGTTACTTAAATTTAATATATCGTATTTTTATCATCATGAAGTTAAAAATATTCTCTAATTTCCCTTGCGATAACTTTAAAACAATCTATGGTTATTTAAAGATGCTGTTTTATTTCTAAATATTAAGAGCTTTTTCTTTTAGCTATCCTATTGATTTTGATTTCCAATTTAATTTCATTTTGTCCAGAGAACATATTTTACAAGATCTCAATATTTTGAAATATGTTGAGACTTTCAACGGGACAGCATATACTCTTCTCTCTTGGTCAATATTTCATATACATTTGAAAAGAATGTGCATGTTGAAATTTTAGGGTCGAGTTTTACAAATATAAGTTAGAACAAGATAGCATATTATTCAGACCTTCTGGATTCTTACTGATGTTTTGCTTTTGGATTGGCTTTATCAATTCCTTACGTAATGATATTGACATTCAACTATTTTACTTCATGGACAGTCACACACTTCATATGCACATTTTGGTCAATGACAGACCACATCTATGATAGGTGTTTCCTAAGATTACAATGGAGCCAAAAAAATTTCTCCTGCTTAGTGATGTCCTAGCTGTCCTAATATAGTTACACAATGTATTTCTTACTCATGGGTTTGATGATGCTGGTGTAAACAAACCTGTCATACTGACAGTTATATGAAAGCATATCATGTATAATTATGTACTTTTTTCGTCTTTGAAATTTTATTCGATTTGTGTTTTGGTTTTTAAAACTCATCTTTTGTGCATTGTGTATAGTTTGGTATCAACTTATTATGCATATAATAATTTCTGCCTTTTGTTTAGTGTTTATCCATTTACTTAAATATAATTTTTGAAATTATTATATTTATGATGTAGCTCTTTGTTCCAGTTACATTTAATTTTCAATATTCTTCTTTTGAGATGATCAAACTAATTTTAATATTCAATTTTACTTCAACTATTGGCTTTTAAACTATACTTCTTGCCATGTTTTAAACTGGCTGTTTAGAGTCTAATATGATTACCATATGGACCTTTAACATTCATAGTGATAAATTTTTATTGATTATGTGAAGCATAGGAAAATGAAACAGTATAGTTCCATTAGCATCACATTCCTTCATGTTATTTTTAAGTGTATTACATGTACACATATACACATTATACAATTTTGTTTGCATAGTTGTTTATTTTTTATTTTTAGTTATATATGACAGTAGCATCCATTTTGGTATAATTATACAAGCATGGAATACATATTATTCTAATTAGGACCCCATTCTTGGGGATGTACTCATTGGTGGGATTCACTGTGGTGTATTCATATATATACATAGGAAAATTATGGTCAGATTCATTCCACTGGCTTATTTTTTTTCTACCCACCCCCCTTCCCTTCATTCCCTTTTATCTAATCTACTGAATTTGTATTCTGTCCCCCACATGGGTTAGCTTCCACATATCAGTGAAAAAATTCAGACCTTTGGCTTTTGGGGACTGGCTTACTTCACTTAGCAACATAGTCTCCAGATCCAGCCATTTACTGGAAGTGTCATAAAGTCATTTTTCTTATTGGCTGAGTAATACTCCATTGTGTGTATGTACAACAGTTTCTTTATCCATTCATCTGCTAATGGGCAGCTAGTTTGGCTCCTGTAGCTTAGCTATTGTGAATTGAGCTGCTATAAACATTGATGTGGCTACATCTTTGTGGTAAGTCATTAATTTTTTAAGAAAATGAAAAACAAAAGGAAAACATCCTTTATGCTTATGCAATCTTTTGTCAATTTTATTGCTACCCATTCTTTTGTTGATCTCTTTGTTTTGTTTCTATTTGAGTGTTATTTTCCCCTCAGGTGTAGAAATTCTTTTGGCATTTTATTTTATATTTTTTGCATGATAAGTCTCCCTGCTGCAAATCTTCTCAGTTTTTATTCAGTAGAAAATGTCTTTATTTTTCCCTTACGTTTTAATAATGATTTTGCTGGATATAGAATTTTTGGTTGTTAGTCTTATTCCTTTATTATTTTAATGCTATCCTTCCATTGCTTGTGTTTTTCATTATTTCTGGTGAGAAATCAGCAGTAATCACATTATTATGCCTCTGTACATAGTGTGCCATTCCTTTCTGACAGCTTTTGAGGTTTTCTTTTTAACTTTGGCTTTCAGAATTTAAAATGATGTCATAGAGTGTTGATTATATTTAGGCCACTTGGGATTAAAGGGACTTATTACATCTAAAATTGGACTTTCTCACATAATTTGGGAAATGAAATTCTTGACAATTATATATTTAGATTTCTCTCTGTTTCATTCTCCCTTTCAGTATTTTTACAATTCTAATTATAAATATGTTAGATTGCTTGATCTTGTCCCAGAGGTCACTAAGACTTTGTTCATTTTTATTAAAATTTTTTAACTTGGATAATTTCTACTCACCTGCTTTTGAGTTCATTTTTAACTGTAATTTTTAATATTCTGTTTGTGATTTCAGTTCGAAAATTTATACTTTTTAGAACTTTTTTAGTGCATTATACTCATACATAATGGTGGGGTTCATTTTGACATATTCATAAATGAGTGTAACAGTTTTCTCCATTCAAATCCCTAGTGCTATCCTTCTTTTTTCATTTCTCCTTACCCCTCATCAGTGAAAAAATTCAGACCCCTTCCTTTACCTCCCCTTTATCTTCCTTCTGATTATTTTTTAATTGATTAATTATAGCTATATGTAAAATTTGAATGCATTGTGGTATATTTATATATGCACCTAATATAATTTGGTCAATTTTATTCTCTGATTCTTCCCCTTTCCCTTCCCTTTGGTTCCTCACTTCTACTCTATTGATCTCCTTTTTATTTTCATACTTCTCCTTTTATTCCTTTTCTCTCTCTAGCGTCTATGTATGAGAGAAAATATTCAACCCTTGACTTTCTAAGCCTGACCTATTTCACTTAGCATGATGTTCTCCAGTTCCATTGATTCAGCAGCAAATGACATAATTTTATTCTTTTTTTTATGGATGAGTAGAATTCCATACCACATTTTCTTTAGCCATTTGTTTATTGATGTGCCCCTGGATTGATCCCATACTTGTCTATTGTGGATTGTGCTGCCCTGAACATTGGTATGCAGATATCACTATAGCAGGCTGATTTTAGTTCTTCTGGATAAATACTAAGGAGTGGGGTAGTTGGGTCATATAGTTGTTCTATTCCTAGTCTTTTGAGGAAGCTTCATACTGCTTTTAAAAGTGGCTGTATTAATTTCCAGTCCCATCAGGAATGAATAAGTGTATCTTTTTTTCCCAACAGAAAGATCCCAAATAAACAATCTAATGCTACACCTCAAGGCCCAAGAAAAGCAGGCAGAAAGAATTTCCAAAACCAGTAGAAGACAGGAAACAATTTCTATCAGAGCTGAAATTAATGACAAAGAGAACAACAACAACAACAAAAAAATACAAAGGACTAATGCAACAAAGAGTTAATTCTTTGAAAAAATAAACGAAACTTATAACCTCCTAGCTAAACTAACCAAAAGAATGAGAGAGAAGACCCAAATCAACAAAATTAGAAATGAAAAAGGAGATATCACCACATATATTGATGAAATCCAGAGGATCATTAGGGACTATTTTGAAAACTTATATTCAATAAATCAGAAAAATCCAGAAGAGATTGACAAATTTTTAGAAATACGTGACCTGCCCAAATTAAACCAATTAAATTAAATCAATTAAACAGACCAATATCAAGCAGTGGATTAAAGCAATAATAAAAAGCCTTCCAACAAAGAAAAGCATTTAAATTTTTATAGTTACTCTTTGTTTACTGATATCTACAATTCTTCATTCACTGTGTTTTCTTAGAAGTTCTTGAACATAATCCTTTTTCTCTGAAGTATAAGTAATATATTCTTATTATATCTCATGTCTAGAAATTTTTTTAATTATATGTAGACTTCGTAAAAGATACATTGTAGAGACACTAGATTTTCTTCTGAAGTGTGTTCATATTTGTTCCAGCAGACAATAAACTTGGTTGGATTTGAACTCCAAACTTTGTCTTTCCTGGATGGATATTAATAGGAATCTATGCTCAGGTCTTTCAGTCTTTGACTTTTGTGTTCTTTCTTACTTAGCACCCAATCAATGACATTTAGCAGAGTTTATTTGCAGAGTTTTTCTGCACATTTCTGTTGGATCTTTCCTCTCCCAAACAACCCTCAGACTCATTTTTCAGTTGTTTTACCAATTTTAGAATTCTATTCTCTGACTCCTCGTATTGGTTACACTAGTTTTCTACTGTTCTGACTTTCAGGGATTGGGGAATGGCCTGAGTAAAATTGTGCTAACTCACAACTACCAATACACTTCTGGTCTTAGAACTATTGCTGTCCCATTCAGTTCTGCAATACTTTGTAATATCTTGTACACATTTAATTATTGTCATCTGTACACTTAATCTGCCCAGGATACTTTTCCGTCACTGGAGGTTGAAACTTGTTGAATTCACTTTGTCTTTCTTATTACTGAGTCCTTGGCAGCCTTTTAAACTCTTAGCTTCTTGGCGACATCAGCTGCAAATGAGTATAAAATGCAACATTGTATTGTGCTTTCAGTTTGTGAGGAATTTTTACACTTTTTTTCTCTTTTAGACTGTGACTCAATCTGGCTAGAAATATATTTTTGTTATTTCTATTTTGTAGATGAAGAAACTAAAATTCAGAGACGCTATCTTGTGCAAGTTCATGCATTAAAGGAAGAATTATCCTGTGAACTCAGTTTTGCTGATTTTAAGTTCTGTGCTTTTGTCACAACACCAAATCTGTCTCCAAAGGGAATCTTTGTTTTATAGCTGAGACCTGAGTAGTTTCTATAACCTCCTCCAAGGAAATTCATGGCTGGATGTACCTGAATGCAGACCACAAAGAGTGAGTGTTGTCTGAGGGCTGGGCACACATCACTGTTGGTTAAACTAGTCCTGCCAATTCCTTTCGATTTTTAGCATATGGAAGTTCCAGAATCTAGATATTTGTTTCCCTAACACAAGCCAGTCCACAAAGGTTGATGGGCCAATGTCTTATTAGTGCATTTTTCCTGAAGCATAAGGTTCAGGGTCTTTTCTGCAGGTTTAAGCTCAGGGAAGGCATGAAAATAGAAAGGGTCTGGCATTAGAGGAGAACCCTTGAGGAAAGAGTCCTGGCTACAGCAATTGGTTACCTGGAAGTGTAGCTAGGCAGGAAGGCACAGAGCCCAGAGAATTTATCAAGCTTGGCATGTGCCAGGCCTGACTGAGCACAGGTATGTGGGAAAAGGTGCTGAGAAACACTAGGAGTCCCATGGATGTCATCTAGGGGACTGGGCCCTAATCCAGTTGGGATCGCAGAAAAAGCAGGACTTTTCCATAAAGGTCTAACTGACAGCATTGATAGGCCTGGGTTGCTAGGATGAGCCAGGAGTAGGGCTTCCATTCAACTCATTGTTCAATGTCTGTTCTTGTGCCAGGTAAGTATTTTTTTTTTTTTAAAAAATTCATTTGATTAAGCAGAAACACATCCTAATAACTGAGCAAACTGAGAAGAGAGAGGTGGGCAATGGGAGAGAGAACAAGCATGAGAGCACCCTGCATGGAGGAGACACTCGGGGTTCTTCCCGACAGGCTTGGGGAACTGGGTGAAGTATCATATTGAAGTTTCATCACCAATGAATGAAAGACCTGCCAAAATGTATAGTAGGCATCCAATGACCATAGGTCACCGATGCCAAGATACGTGTTCATTTTAAAGAATCTTCCTATTCTTTGGCTTCTGGGCTTGCTGGTGCCCCAGAAATTGATTTTCTGGCTGTTGTGGGTTCCTGGAGCTGGAAAAGGCAGGGGCAACTATTCTGCTTGACAGTCATTGTCTGTGCAGAGCTGGATTGAAGCTCTCAAAAGCTGCCAGTCTGACTTAGTAGGAGCTTGATAAATCTACCATCCAATGAGTGCCCCTAGCAAGGCTGTTCCAGGAGACTGGGGTTTGCTCCAGAATAGCAATTCTGACAAATCGACAAGGCAATAGGAGTTCACTAGACTGCCAAATGCCTTTGTAGGAATATAGTGGGACACTAGACCCATTTACTACCTTTCCAGAGAAGTCCTGGGTGTAACATTAATGTCCAGACTGACCCACTGGGGCTCCCTTGCCACATCATTTTGCACAGATGGCCAAATCTACTGGAAGCTGGAAACAGGAACTTCTGCAAGTGGCTCATCATTGGATGTCTATTTTTTCTTTTTCTGCATGCATCAGAATGGCCTGGAAAGTCTTTATACCATGTGTCTCGTGTGGTAAGCTTACTTTTGATTTGATTTTTCTATTTCTGTGAAAGCTTTTATTTTCCCTTGGTTCTACTTTTCTCATGTACTTATTCTAAGTTCAATTTAATCTATTTTTGTATTGAATGCATTTATATTATAACCCCCCCTTAAGTCCTTTCTTAAAAAAAAAGACATAAATAAGCAAACAAATAGACAAACATAATCTCTATGGGAGATTAACTTGAGTTCCATAGAATAGTAAGACTTTTCCCCCCATAGCTCTAGGTAGTAAAGAAAGCTACAGATCAATCTTAAGCAAAGGTGGTTTTCTTGAGTTTCTACTTGAGTTCATTCTTGAAGATGATAGTAGGGTGCTCCAGGCCTGTCCTGGACCTAATTTGTAACATCTCATGAGAGAGAACTGTTAAGATTCTTGGGAATTTAGCCACAGTGGGAGTTTTTGTGCAACAGAACTGTCAGGAGTGATAAGTTAAAGCTACTGCCTCCTCCTTCACCTTCTTCCAGAACTAGCTTACTGACAATGCCACTGGTTATTGCTGTTCCTTTCCCCCCAGTTTGGATCTGAAGAAATAAAATAAAATTGACTTTTGAAACTTAAGTTATAGGTTAACGTATTGTCATCAGAATTTTTTTTTAAATTTTTTTTTTTTTTAGTTTTTCGGCGGACAGAACATCTTTGTTTGTATGTGGTGCTGAGGATCAAACCTGGGGCACATGCATGCCAGGCGAGCGCACTACCATTTGAGCCACATCCCCAGCCTCCTTGTCATCAGAATTTTAAAATAAACACTAGGATTATCCTTCAAAATCTTGCCAGTTTAGAATCTGGGAATATACTTCTCAGAGATTATTAATTGGCTTTTGACCTCCAACAGAAGTGAATTTTTAGACCACATGGAGCATAGTCAGATCCTGGGGTGTAGCACACTCCAAGACACTCCTGTCTTGTGAGGCCACTCTGGCCTCATCCACGTTTGTCCTGGTTACAGCTCAGTCTCATCAGTATGGGCTGTATCAGCCAGGGTCGGAGCAGAGGGAAATTAATGTAGACACTTCAGCATTTAAAGCAGAGGGAAAATAATGTAGACATCTGCTTCTACAGATAGAAGAAAAGCTGCAACACTGAAGTAGGGACAGCAATGCATCAGTCGGAGGCTGGAGGGACAAAAGGTGGAGGTAATACAGCTGGAGTCCAGGGGCTGGAGTCATGACGAGGGAGCTGGAGCCACTTGGCCACTTCCAGAGGTTATTCTCTGAGCCAAGAGAGAAATGGGGAGAAATACCCAGGCTTATTTATTTCTCCTGTTCTTTTATGTCCCTCTCAAGTGTCTCATTGGCCAAACTCAGCAGGACGTGAGCTTGCACAGTGCTGGGGAAATGTAGTTTTCAGGGTCACCGGTCACAATATGCAGCTCTGCCATGGAGCCCAGAGTAGGTAAGGGACAGGAGGCAGATCTTGTTGGCCCTCTTTGCCTTTCTCTCATCAGAGACTCTTGAGGTACACATTTGTTGTAGATAAAATCAGTGTGACTTTGGACAGTGCCTGAGTGCCCCTTAGGTCTGTGCTCCTCAATCAGTAGCAAGGGGGTCCTGGTGAGGTAATAAGACGTCTAGGTTAGGGCCAGGGAAAGCAAAAAGCGCTCTCTCTCTCTCTCTCTCTCTCTCTCTCTCTCTCTCTCTCTCTCTCTCCTCTCAGGTCAAACTGTGAGCGAGATTTTCCATCAGAGACCTTTCAGCTTGCTAGAAGATGATGTGAAGAAGCCAGACTTGACTTACTCGTCTCTCTTTTTCTCTGAGCTAGTGTCTGTAATGTGCTGCTCCTCAGCAGGATTATCATGGTTTTCAATTTCTAATGGAATTGTCACTTTTAATTTTATTTTTAGGATAATAACAATAGCATTTTCTTCCATTTTAACACTCTTAAGTGGTGAAGGAGCTAGTTTACATTTGGTGCATGCATTTTCTCTAACCCTCACAGTAGTACTATGAAGTAGGCACTAATATCCCCAATTTACAGGTGTAGATCTGAGCCTCAGAGAGGTGAAATAACTGGTCCAACATTACATGGTTATCATTATACATTTGTGTATTTATACCCTGTCTTATTCTACAAGAGGATTTCAAGGGTTCACATAATTGGTAAGAGATAGAATTGAGGTTAAAACACAGGTTTATGCTGTTATTGCTATGATGTGATGTTTTTTTCCTGCTCTATAATATCAGCATACCAGGCCTTAGAAAGTCCCCAAAACTGAAAACCCTTGCTTTCTCCCCCTTTACCTGTGTGTCTAATTGTATACTGAATAAATCTGAGGTCTTAATTTCAGTTTCAGGGGTGGAACCACAGGTCCCACAGCCAAAAAATCCTTGAACAGATCATCTGACATTTTTGGAAACTAAACCATCCTCCTTAATTCAATTTAGAAACTGAGACCTAGACTACACCTGGTACTATCATCACTGTGGGGTATTTTCTTATTGCAAATTGAACAGAATTCTCTGTCTCTTTGTAGGAAAACATCCACTGCTTTGGGATCCAATCTTCTCTCTCGTTATACTCACCAATCTGGCTTTGACCCATGAAGAAATGATGGTAAGCAAGATAGAAATGTTTTTGATGTAAAGCACCAGCCTTGTAGTCAAGCTTGGTGTGAACAATCCTAAATGGCTCCTCTCGCTGCTCACATTTCCCATGTGCAGCCTCATGATTTTCTTTTGGTGGATGTAGTGGAACATCTTGATTTGCTCGCTTGAGTCCAGCAACTGTAGCCATAGGAGAAGACTCTTCACTCCTCTCAGACCTTTGGCTCTGAGAATAAAACAGCCGTCTAGTCCTCCCAGTTCTAACACAGAATACCTTCATTTCAATCAGAGTAAAAGCCGACCTCTCACAGGGATCTTTGACACTAACAGATGCCCCCACTCTGTGCCTCTGACCTTAGTGCCTGTCACTCACACCTTTGCTTTTTCTCAGCCACCGTCTCCTCCTTTATTGTGAACACACTTGGGTTTCTGATTCTTCCCAGGCAGGCTCTGCACCATGATATCTTCCTGGTGCTCCTTTTCTTTTAGGTCTATACTCAGATGCTATCTTCTCATAAAATCCTTCCCCGAAGTCCCATTTCCCCCAACACCTTTTATACTTACTTGTCTATTTTAGCTCTAGGTTGTGCATCCTGCAGAAAGAGTTAAAACGCCAGCCATGTTCTTGCCCCGTATCCCCAACCTGCAACAGGGCCTGCAAACAGAGCTGGCACTCCAAATGTGGAATAAATGAATCGGATGACTTACTTTCCCTTCTCCTACCACACTGCCCTCCCTGAGAGCTCACCCCTGCTGAAACCATTCCAACAGTTTCCTCACTGATTTCTCTGACTTCTTTGCTTTGACTTCTCCTTCTCACAGCCGCCATAATGATGGCTCTTGAATGCAGGGCTAACCATCTCCTCCCTTCTTTGAACTTTCCAGTGGCTCCCTATTCCCCTCATGATTAGTTTCCTACCTGTCTTCCAAGCCTCATTTCTGACTTTGTTTTACAAAAGAAAGGAGTCACTTTCCACCCTTCTCTCATGTGATTTCCCCTGTGTTCATTTCCATGTGCTTCTGTGACAATGCACCACCAACTTAGTGGCTTAAAACAACTCACATTCATTATTCTGCAGTTCTAGAGGTCACAAGCCTGACTCAGCTCCCACTGGGCTAAGGTCAAGGTATCAGCAGGGCTGTGTTGCTTTCTGGAGGCTCCAGGAGAGAATCTCTTTCCTTGCCTTTTATGGCATCTAGAGACCACCCTGATTCTTGGACTTGTGGCCACCTCCCTTAACCTTCAAAGCCGGCAAGGTGCCATCTCTCTAACCCTGCTTCTTACTCTCTGCCTCCCTCTTCCACTTTAAAAGGATCTTACTGGGCCTCATCTGTAATTTGGAATTATATAATTAATGTCAGATGATGAGCAATCTTTTTTTTAAATTTTTTTAATTTGTTTTAATTAGTTACACTAAGTTTAAGGCATGAGCAATCTTTTTAAAAAAATATTTTTGGTTGTCGGTGGGCACAATACCTTTATTTTATTTATTTATTTTTATGTGGTGCAGAGGATCAAACCCTGTGCTTCACACCTATGAGGCAAGGGCTCTACCATGAACCTGCAACCCCAGCCCTGAGGAGCAATCTTAACTTCCCCTGCAACCTTAATTTGCTTTTGCCAAGTAATCTAACATGATCACAGGTTTGAGGATCAGGATGTACATCTTTGGTTTGGAAGGCAAACATTACAGTTTCCTTTGCTGGGTTCCCTTCCCCTGGCTTTTTATGTCTACATCTTATCCATTCGTTTCCTCCAAACTTTGAGGAGCATCTTTCAGTTAAAAGTTAACTGATAGTAAATTTTACCTCTACAACATATTTTTTTCCAAACTCCTCCTATGGAGGATAGTACTTTATAACCATGTGTATTACTCAATTCAGGGTACTAGCTCCTACATGATAATAGCCAGACATATCACTGTAACTCAGACACCCATGTATATGTAGGTATTTAATAAGAACTTGTGGAAGAATTAAAGGAAAAGTAAGGAAAAAGAATAGAAGAATGAAAGAAAAAAATAAATGTGATAAGAGAAAGGAATAAGGGAAATGGAGAACTTTGGTAGATAATCCACTTCTTCTGAAGACCCAAAGAAATGATGGCTAAATCCCCAGGCTACCCTGTATCTTTCTATCTGCTTGATGGCCATTCCTTGGGCAGTCAAGCCTGACTTGATTGAATTGCTTATGTACATTTGGATACACAGGTCAGATGTTGCTGAGGTGAGCTGGGTGAAGTTTTTGAGAGATCAAGGGATTAAATGTTCACAGAATTTTTCTCCTCTTTCATTTACTATATCAAATTATACCACACGCCGACATCAAAGAACAGGAAATCTTGAGTCCTCATATCCAAATATCTCAGTTAAAGATTTTACCCAACAATTCTCTAAAGTTTCTGAGACCCAAATACATTGAACATATCTGAATTAAGTGGTGGGAAACTACATTATGTGAAACCACATAACAAAGAGCACAGATTTGGCATCAACAGACTTGGGTTTGGACCCATGTCTCAGACGTTGCTTCTCTAATAGGGAGTTGCTACCATGAACCACACAGGGTCGTTATGGAAAGGGTCTGCCATAGTGCCCCTATTTGGGTGTGTA
Organism: Urocitellus parryii; assembly: GCF_045843805.1. Taxonomy (NCBI): domain Eukaryota; kingdom Metazoa; phylum Chordata; class Mammalia; order Rodentia; family Sciuridae; genus Urocitellus; species Urocitellus parryii. The sequence goes on from NC_135534.1 coordinate 185,249,162, forward strand.
GAAGAGGGTTCTTCTTGAGCTTCTCCCACAAATGGAAGGATGTTGCCATTGCTGGGAACCTGCTCAGACCAGACGATGCAGCGAAACTCCAATCTCTCAGGCATTGACTGATGGATCAAAGGCCATACCTGAGAGAGAGTAGGCCCTACTGTGCCTTTAAAGCATCTTTTCCACTTGGCTAATGATGATGGCCAAGGGCCACACTCAGCTTCACCAGATGACTGAGGCAAACAGATTAGTCCAGATAGAAGAGCAGTGCTGCAGTCTGGCTGGGCACAACTCAGGAGCCACTGTCAAAAGAAACTAACTTTATTTTTAGAACTACACACGCCAAACAAAACAGCTCCTCAGGAAAAAACCCTCAGAGCCCAACTGCCACCACCAGCTTCCCACAAGCCTCTCACCCCCACACCAGCCTCTCCACCTCCCACAATCCTCCTGCTCTTGAGGCTGATTGGCTGGGTCGTGTGGGCGGAGCCAAAGAAGTCCCCCAGTGAGCAGCTCCGTGGTCTGAAAGGGCAGGGAAACATCCCAATGAACATCACCGCAGAGGAGCCAATCAGCTGGATGTTGCTGGGGCCACTGTGAGCCAATCATCAGCCGGCAGCTGGAAGTTTGCTGGCAGCTGGAAGTTTGCTGGGGCCCCTTTGGCTGTGGCTCTCAACAGAACAGTCCTCCTTGTGTCCAGTTCCCACATCTTATCACAGTTAAGTCCCAGCCATCCTTTTAAGGGCTGTCACTGTCATTTCTCTCCCAACTGTGAGGTAAGGAGAGTCAAATCCAGATGAGCCATGAATGGATTAACTAAGTGATAAGTACCCTCGACTTTGAAGTGTGGGCCACTGTAGAAACAGAATTTTATTTTAACTGATCAGGCACCAGGTGTGCTCAGCTATCAAGAGCATTATTTATTATCATGATGGAAGCCAGATAGGGATGCAGTTAGGGAGGAGAATAGCCATAATTCCTTGATGCCTTTTTAAAGCTTTGACTCATTTATACTGACTGAAGCTGAGGCCAGGAATGGAGAAATTATCGAGCCCCTTGCTTGAAAAAGTGAGGAGCTGTCAGATATAGTGCCTGGCAACAGAGCACATTTCAAGAAAGGAGATTTTTATAAAGGCTTATGATGAATTGCAGCAACTCAAAGCTTCCCCTAATAGGAAAAAGTATTGCTTGGGGGCCAGATACGCAATGAGTTGTGGGCAATCACTCTCTCTGGGTTCCTTAACACCTTTGGAGCAATAGTTTTCCTCTTAGAAAACACTTTCTCTCTGGAGATCCCTGGATTCTGGACATGGTAGCATATGCGTAATTCTGACCAACAGCCTTCTGCTTGCATATCTAGAACACTGAAATGACTCATATCCACAGAAAGCCCATTGATCTATAAGAAGAAACTTCAAGCCTGGGAATTAGAAATGAAAAGCTGATTCATACTTTGCTCTCTCTGACATGCTTGAGAGCACCGGTGTTGCCAAATCTTGCCTTGCTGAATACACCTCACTCTTTGCACAGAGCTTGCACTTGTAAAAAGTTCACGTCCAAAGTTGCTAGTTACGAAGCATTTGCAATAGAAACAGAGGCACTAGCAGAGGCTTTGGACTTGTCCTCGGTTATGTAGGTTGAATGACTGAAGAGAGTTTTAAAAGATAACTAAGAACTGGTTAAGTTACGAGTCCAAAGGTATTATAGGAACAGGCCAGCCTTGATTTTCCCTCATAACTTTCCAGAAATTGCTGGGGAGACTGTAAGGAATGTAAGCAGTGTAGAAGGTGGGAGATGCCCAGTGAGGGTTTCATGTGTTCCTTCTTAAGAAGGGGGACATGGGTGCTTTCTGGACAGGTGACTTTCTGCATCACATGTCTGTTTCAAGGGGTAAAGACTGGCCACTGTGGGTTGGCTGGGAGTAGTACCTAGTGATGGGGCAGATAGCAGAAATTATGTTGTCAGAGTTGCAACCCAGACTGGAGACCAGGATCCTTGTCTGGTTTTGTTGTGGTAGATACATAACCAGAACGCTAGGCCAATTTCTAAACTAGGAATTCAAGTACAGGGTCTGAAACCAAAATCCAAATATCTGCCTCGAGATATGAGACAGGACAGCCTAGCATTCAGGGTATTGTATCTCAGAACCAAAGAGGATTGGTCCTGGGCTGTTTAAATTTTTTCCTGGCTACAGGAAATATATGAGTGAATGACCAGATCTGAAAGGGTGTAATAAAGTGTGGAGAGGGCTGAGAAGGAGGGTCAGGCAAAACCTCAAGAACCAGGGAAAGGAGAAAGAAGGTCTTACTTGAGGATCTGGGAAAGATTCATGGAGAATAGTTCATCTGAATGCTTATCTGGATTTGAAAGGTTAATGGAGAGGGGGCAAGCAGTGACAGCAAAACCTGAAATAGGGTTGAGAGAAGTAGCCCAGCTTAGCTACTGCTAGGAAACTTGAAAGGGAATCATACTGCTCTCGGTAGGGAATGAGTCTAGGGAGGCAAAGAGCAAAAGGAATAATCTTGGAGTTCCTGAGTGATTACGACTCCTACATCCAAAGGGTTTACATGGTCTAAGAAAAATTCATTTATTGCACTATGCTAAGGATTCACTGAGATGTAAACATTCTATTAGTTGCTGGGAATACAGAGATTAGGAATAATAATAACAACAATAGCAAACATTTACAATGCATACAGTGGCTCATACAATCTTTTGCAAAAATTCTCTGAAGTGGTTACGTTTATTATTTTCCTCACCTTAATGTATGAGAAAACTGAGGCACTGAGTGAGAGGTTAAGTCTGGTGGTAGAGGTAGGTTCTGGTGGCAGACCTGAGATTAAGATTGAGGCTGCCAGCTTCAGAATTTGGACTGTGAACCACTGTGCTGTGCTTTTGCAAAGTAAATCATGGGTCCTGCCTTCACACGGCATTGATTTGAGACACCAAGGCATTAACCCAAATTATGACACAACGAAGCTGTGTCATTTCACCACAAATGAAAATAAATATGAGCATCAAAAGATGAACACATATGAGAGGATTTGTCACCAAAACACTTTCTCAATAAGAAATGCTGAAATAACTTATTCAGATTGAAGACAAGAGATGAAAACTTTGATCTACAGGAAGGAATGAAGAACATCAAAAAGGTTGAATTTGTAGGCAAATATGAAGAGTTGTCTTTTTTTCCCTGTTCTATATGGCTGTGTAATATTACTAAATGGAAAAATAAAACAGGGAGCATAAATTCAAATTTCTCTAAGGAAAGACAATATGAATATGTCATGTGTCCATGTTACACATATAATTTGCCAGTGGAGATTTTTTCCAAGGGAAAATTTCATCCAGTTAAGTCTGCAAAGAACTCGGGGATTTTTCTCTGATAGAGTCCCAAAGCCCCAGTTCATTTATGACTAGAAAGTCTAAATGGGCCAAACGCCAGTCCCACCTGCTCAAAACATCCTTGTTAGACAGCAAAGTCAAGTGGTGAAAGGATTAGAATGCAGCCTGGGAATTCATTAGAGTTGGAAGAAGGCTCAGGCCTGGATGAGATTTCTCCAATTGTACAGATGTGCTGGAGAACTGTATATAATTTAATAACAGTTTCCAATCACATCACCACCTTAAAGGCCAATCCAAGGATGTGATGCTGATGACTTGAAAAAGTGCTCAAAGCTTATAGGAATTCCTTTGCATATGGAAAGATCCTATATGTGTATTCTTAGTGTGGCTATAATATATGGTTTATAATCAAATGAATAATTATAAGAATATTTTGAATGACATATAGTTTAGGTCAGATTCCTTAGGAAGCAGAACCTGAGACAGGGATTAGATTCCCAAGATTTTTAATACTTAGTACTTTTATTTTTAATACTAAGTATTTTTTAAAAAGTGTTTTTTACTTTAAACTTGGTTGTATATTTGTATTGATAGCTTATTACTTATAAGCAACATACACTTACACTTGCTTTTTCTGTCTGGACTGACAACCTCTGCCATTTAATTAAAATGTTTGTCCATTTATATTTAATGAAATAATTGAAATATTTATATTTAGTGCTATTTAGGTATTTGTTTCCTGTTTACTCCACTTTGCAGCTTCTCCTCTACTTTTCCTGCCTTATTTGCACTCATTAGATTTTTTCCCTAATGCTCTGCTTTAATTCCTCTACTATCTTTTAATCCTTATATCTTTGTTGTTTTTACTGGTTTACTCACTTTTCATTATACATCATTAACTTACTACTTTGTACTTAAAGTTAACATGTGTCATTAACATAAAAATGTAAGAACCATTTAAAATAATTGCATTTATTTCTACATATGTGTGCTATTTTGTCACTTATTTTAATAATGTATTATTATGAACCCACAGTACAATGTTACAATAGTTATTTTAAATAATTAGTTGATTTCTAAAAAAATGAAGTAAAGAAAAAAGTATTATTTTGTGTTAAGCTACAAGTTTAGCAGTTCTGATACTTATTTCTCTACATCCAAATTTTTATCTGATGTCATTTACCTTCAGTCTGAGGAAGTTATTTTAGTATTTCTTTTAGTACAGTGTCTATAGTTGACATAATTTCTTAGGTTGCTTATTTGAAATTGTCTTCCCATGAAAGCTATTTATTTTATTGATTGGGTTAGCTGTGTTTATTTTTGCTTTTTTAAAATGAACTCCAGTGAAGTGCAGTTTACTTACACTAAAATGCACACATTTTAAGGTACAGTGGAGAGTTTTGGCAAATTCTTAAACTTATAAAACAACTTTAAAACTCAAGAAACAAAACTCAATTGCTTCAAAAACTTTTCTTGTATAACTCTACAATCAATCTCCACTCTACAACACGTGCAATCACTGCTATGACTAGATTTTTTCCCCCTTATCCTATAACATCATGTAAATTGAATTATAGAATTATAGAGTATATGCCCTTTTGCATTTGTCTTGCCCACACAACATATTTTTGAAATCTGTTCCTGTTGTCTGTGTGGCACATAAAAAATTTCTTCCTTTCCTTGCTGAATGATATGAACATGCCATATTATATTTGCCATTCACTTTTGGATTCTAGTTTGAGGTTAAAATCTGTGCACATTCATGTACAAGTTTTTGCACGGAAAATGCTTTCTTTTTCTGAGTAACATCCGCATAGGAGTGAGGTTGCTAGGTCATATATCAAGCATATATTCTATTAGAAACCTTAAAACCATATTATAAAACAATCATGTAATTTTACATTCCCACAGCAATATACAGGAGGTTCAGTTACTACACATGCTTGCCAAAACAAAGAGTGGGTATTGTTTTTTTGTAATTTTAGGCAGTTTAATGAGTATGTAATGGCAACCCATGGTTTAAATTTACATTTCTTTAATAATGTGATTTATGTTTCATGTGCTTTATTGGCCATTCATTAATGTTCTTCCAAAAAGTCTATCTTAATATTTTGCTAATTTTAAGTGGGTTGTCTTCTTTTTATTGAGTGGTAGCAGTTTTTATATATTTTGGATAAAGGACTGTTGGCAGGTATATAAATATTATAAATTTTTTCTTCTAATCTCTGGGTCACCTTTACATTTCATTAACAAATAATTTGAAGTACAGAGATTTTAGCTTTGAAGAACTTTAATTTCTTATTATTTCTTTTATGGTTCCAGCCTTTCATGAAGTGTATAAGAAATCCTTGTTTACCCTAAGGTTTTGAAATTCTCCTTTGTTTTCTTCTATAAATATTATAGTTTTACCTTTTGCCTATAAGTCTATGATTCTCTCAAGTCAGTTTTTTTTTGTATGACAAGCAATAAAGGGTGGGGTTATTTAATTTATTTTTTTCTATATTGATGTCCTCTTGTTTCAGCACCGTTTATTTAAAAGACCACCTTCCTCTATTAATTAATATGACACCTCTATTGAAATCAATTGATCATAAGAATGTGGCTTTCTTTGGAGTCTGTATTTGGTTCAGCTGTTCTACATGTCTAATTCTATGTCAACACGACACAATCTCAATCACTGCCAATTTATTATATGCTTTCAAATCAAGTAGCATACCTCTTCTCATGATTTTCTTCTTTTCAAATTTGTTTGAGCTATTTTAGTCCTTTTGCATTTTTATATTAATTTTAGAATCCACTTGTCAATTTTTATAAACAAGCCATCTGGCATTTTGATTTTGATTGCACTAGTTCTATGGGTCAATCTGGGGAGAACCACCACCTTAGCAATATTGAGTGTTGAATCCATAAATATGACATATATTTCCATAGATATATATTGCCTATAGATCCTCTTAATTTCTTTCAATAGTACTATTTTTTTAGTTTACTGTGTACGGGTATAGTAGTGGTATAAATCTAGGTATTTTGTTAAGTTTATCCCTAAGAATGTCCAACTTTTGGATGCTGCTGTGAATTACATAAATGTCAATTTCCAATTGTTCAACACTACATACAGAGATAAAATCAATCTTCCTGTGTTTGCCATTCATTCTGCAGATTTGTTAAACATTATTCAGTACCAGGTTTTGGAGATTGTATAGGATTTTCCATGTACAAAATTTTTTTGTTTACAGATAAAGACAATTTTATATCTTCCTTTTGGTTCTGCCTGACTTTATTTCTTCCTTTTATCTTATTGAATTAATTAGGACTTCCAGTATAATGTTGAATGGAAGTGAGAGTAGACATCTTGGCCTTTCTGATCTACAGTTCCACATTAAATATGACTGCTCTGAAGTTGTCCTCATGGCCTTGTTCACAGACAGGTTTATGTTGATAGCCAGTTTTTCTGAGAGTTTTTACTATGAATGGGTGTTAAATGGTGTCGAATACTTTTTCTACGTAATAATGATGTGATTTTTATCCTTTGTTAATTACTAGGGCATTAATACAGTAAGTTACATTGTTTGATTTTCAAATTCAATCAATCTTGCATTCATGGGGGAAAATTATCTTTTTACAGATTTCTTTGTTTTGTGATAATGCTCGCTTTTTATGTATTTCTGAATTTTATTTGTTATTTTTTTAAAGAATTATGATTTTTGATCTATCCTCATGAGGAATATTGATATGTAATTTTCCTTTCTTGTTATATTACCGTGTGGTTTGGGTACCAAGTTAATTCTGGGTTCCTAAATGAGTTGGGAATGTTCCCTTCTCCAGTTAAACCATGTTTTGTAGAATTCATAAAAGAAGCCATCTGGACCTGAATTTTTATTTGGGGGAAGGTTGTAAATTAAAATTCAATTTCTTTAATACATGTAAGACTATTCAGATGACATATTTCTTTCTTAAGCCAATTTTTTGAATTTTTTTTTCTTTCAAGGAGTTTATCCATTTTATCCAGGTTGGATGGAATCTTGGGATACTTAGATTCTAGGGATGTCCCTGGAAAAAAGAAATTGTCCTCAAAGTCATTATTAGGTAATTTATATCTTCTTTTCTTTTTGTTCTGTTTAACTAGAAATATATTAATTTTGGTTATTTTTTAAATATTCAGGTTTTATTTCATGAATTTTTCTCTTCTTTTTCTGTTTTTTAAACCATTGATTTCTGCTTTTATCTTCAATACTACCTTCTTTCCATTTATTTTGGGTTTAATTTGTCTTTTTTCTTGTTTATGAATGTGCAAATGTAGATCATTTGTTCAAGACCTTTGTTTTCTAATACAAAAACAAAAGGTATACATTTCTTACTTTAAAATGCTTTAGCCTTTATAGTTTTTGTCCTGCTTTTATGTTACTTACTTTTACATAGTTTAAAATATTTGTAATTTTTATAATATTTACTGTTAAGTAAATATTACTATTTAAAAGAATGTAGTTTAATTGTCAAATACTTGCATTTTTTTTCATAGTTTTGCTGAAAATTTCTACAGTGTGGCCAGAGGATATAATCTTTAAGAACTAATTTAAAAGATTTTTACAATTTATTTTATGGTCCAGTCTATGGTCTATTTTGGTGAATGTTCAGCCTGGAGATCAGATGTCTGAATGTATCTCTTTCATTATGTGTCAATTTTTAAGTTTGTTTGATGATCTTTCTTAATGTACGGGATTAGTATACTGAAGAAATTCCTTCTGGTGAAACTGTCTGAAAGTACAGTTGCTTCTCTCTTCTTCAACCTTGATTCCTGGCTCCTTAACAAGACTATCAGGTTTCTCATGCCTGTACCAGTTAAGAAATTACCTCTGGGAAGAATGTCTGGGTGATAGTAGGGTTTCCTTTTCATTTTCCTTCTTTCATGGATTACATTCAGGGTGCACTCATTTTTGCTCCCCCATTATTCTTGGTACATGTTACATTGATTTGTGTTAATTTGATGATGCTCAGTGTCTTCTTTTAGATTATCAGCTTTTAGTTTAATGATTTTTTTCTATTGCTTTGTTTTTGAACTCATTGATTTCTGTTCTTCTTTTCATTATTACCTTTCTATTTATTTTGGGTTTAGATTGCTCTGCTTTTTCCACTTTCTGAATGTAGAAGTTTTGATTAGGGCTATGTTACATTTTTATTCAGAGTCATGCAGTCTTTATTTTATAGTATATTGAACTTAGTATATTTTGCATTAATTAGAACACAAAAATTTATATAAAAAATCACAGACATTTTAAATAAATTGTTCCAAAATTCAAAATAAGTATGACAATGATTTTTTAGTGTGCACTCTATGCTGGTGCTCTGGTATATGTCTTACATATATTACAAACCCTGCAAAATTACTCCCCAGAAAATTGTATCATTTCAATTTTTTGATGAACAAACTGAAACCCAGAATTAAATCATTTGTCTAAGGTAAAATGATTAGCCAAAGGTAGAAACTGCAAGTTAAAATTTTCCATTTTATCTGAAAGTTAAAATTTTCTGTTTTATCTGAAAGTCCCTGCTAATAATAATTATAAGCATTAGCCTTGCCTCCTAGAAATAGAGGGCAGTATGAGTTACACTACATAATATAATAATTTAACCTCTATTTTCGGAAGCAGAGCACCAAGAGACATTTTCCTAGTAGTCATATTATCCTTTGAGTTTTAAGTGTGTCCATAGGAGACAAGGGCCAGGCAAAGGGGAGAGATTTGCCCACGTTCATAAAATTTGTTGGTGGCCAAATCTGCTCTAGCACTCAGCTTTCTTGAATCTCACTTTTATGTTCCTGAAAGGCTTTCCAATGTAGGAATATAACATTAGAATTAGTCCCAAGAAAACAATGGTTTTATGAACTCTGAAATCGGGTTCATCTCTGAAGTTCTGAGACAAATGGGATCACAGGGAGCTGCAGTGAGGAACAGAGAGAGTGAAACCGAAGAAGGGGAAGCTCATAGTAGGAAACATTATTGATCACTCCGCCTCGGTAATCAAACTGATTACTTGATCCTGCAGACTCTCTGAGAAGCCTTGTTAAGTTCCTTTGAACTTAACTTTGAGGGAATAAAGAAAAGCACTTATCCATCCTGCCCCTTCCTATTGGTTAAAGATGCCAAAAAGTTGTTAATTCTTCACATTTTTGGTTTGTACATGTATGAGGGCTCAGGAGGGTCCCATGAGTCCCACAACACTGCAGAAGATGATCCAGGGCAGGAAAGGAGAGCGTTCCACCAGGGGGAAGTGGTTGAAGCCTTCATGGAAACTGGCTGATAGAGCAATTGCTAGAAACAGAGGTAAAGCCTGGTACCCAAAGTGCTGCGTAAGAGGTGTCTAGTGTGGAACATTTGCATTCTGCATCTTCAAACAGGTGGCTGAAGGCAGAAGGAAGCAGCTCCTGACCAAGATTGAGATTCTCCTTGTAGACAACCATGAGTTAGGCAAGCCTCAGGAACCATAGACACGGGGAACTCCTAAAACCAAAATAGCTTCCTCCTCTCATTTTTTGCTCAAGTCATGGAGTCATGGGTCAAGGGCAATGAGCTTGTCAATTAGGACTACATCCCTGAGATGTGGGCGACATAGTTAATGCACAGGTGGTCTCACATGGGTGGTCTGGTCACATCTATGAGCAATGGACACTTTAATGGTAATGGTAATTCAAATATTTCCAGCAGGTCAATGAATAATTGCCAAAAAGAAAAAGTGAGATAGTACCAATTATGATCATTGTTTTACTAGGTAATTAAAATACTTTGTTCTATTATAACAATAACATACATAAAATAAATAACATATAAATATGACAATAAAATATATTGTTATAGAAAATCTAAATATGCAAACAATGAAAAGAAAAATGTTTTAGCCTTAATGCCTCAGTTAGGAATAGTCATTTTAAGATTTTAATAATTAACAAAATTTTACTTATGTGTCAAAATCATCTTTTGAGTGGTTGCATGACATTCCATTTAACAAATTTACCACAGTTTGATGCTCTTAAGGGCTTCCCTAATCAGGTTACTGGCATCTTTTTCTGTTGCTATTTATAAGTAATACTGCTATATTATTTAGGCATATGTTCTATTTTTAATATTTGGGTGGCCAGTTACATAATGTTAAATTGAATTGGCTTTGTGGAAATATTAGTTTAGGGATAAACCATAATTAGAAATATTGTTGTCAATGAGTGGATTCAGATGAAAGAAAGGTTTTGGAATTCCCAGTGATGCTGGGAGTAGAGATTAAAAGCATATATATATTACATTTTAAAATATATATTATATTCTAGATATTAAATATAATATATATTTTATATATATTTGCAAGAGGACCTTAAACTTGAATGTTGAAACATAGATTTATTTTTTCAGACAGAGAAGAGCAAAGAACACTTTAAAAAGAACAAGGTATGGATTTGTGAGAAAGTATGGCACATTAAGGTAATTGCAGAGCATTTAATGGAACACAGGGTGTGTAGAGGACAGAGAAGGCTAGGCATTGAGTTATTGAGTACAGTAGATTGGTTAGGACCTTGATTCCATGATGAGTCATTTGACTTATCTTGAAGGTTATGCAGAGTCACTGAAGGTCTTTGAGCAGGGGCCATTGATGGATACCAGTCTCATTACTTAGATTGGAAACACAGGTAGATCTCCCTGTACGTAGTTGAGGGAGAGCCTCATCTAAGCAACTTGTCCCAGAGGTTCATCCTTTAGGATCGCTCAGTTGTGGATTTGTGTTAACAGCTTTCTAGCTTCAAACCCATGATATATTTTTTTTAAATTTCTCTTGGGAGACAGAGCAGGAAGGGCCCCTAATTTCTCCCACTGAAATTTCCTGTGGAACATAAGCTATTTTGAAGAATTGTTTTCACCAATGACCAGGGTCAGGAGCTGCTGACCCTTCTCCCAAGCTTTCCAGCTTTTCCCACATAGCATAGTAGACCTGAACTTCATTGATATATGAAATTCCTGGGGTGGTGGTAGTGAGTACCTTGACCATTTTTTTTTTCTTGCAAACAAGCACAGAAAAACCCAGTGCATTGAGCAAATTGCCACGTCAAGTGCAAATCCCAGTGCCAAGAACTGACAAGATGTATACAGAAATCTGAGATTGTGTGCAACACGTGACTATCCCTACACAAACCCACCCTTTTGTCTATAAAAGCTGTATTCCTCAAGTTCTCCCCAAGAAGTCTGGGAACCCTTACCAGTGCACTTACTTCCTTGGGCTTGAGCACAAGCTTCTATAAAGCTTTGTTTAGGTAGTATCACTTGCCTCTTTGTGATTTCTATCTTGAGTTGAGCAAAAGGACTCTCCGTTGAGCTGGTAACTGTATGAGCTGGTAACATGAAAATGAATGGGTAACAAAAAAAAAGAGTTCTACTTGGTCTTTTTTACAATTTCTATCCCAATTGAGCAAAAGAACGGTGTGCTGATGGGTGACACTCTGAATCTTCAAACACTTTTGCATGCCCTTCCCTTGATAACTCCAGTTTCTACTGACGCGTCAGCTCCTAGGTTTTAGCACCAATGCAAGTTAAACAAGTATTTCTTCCCCAAGCCTCATTGCTGTAGACTCCCCAGTTTGTTTCTTCCCCTCATAATCCTAGGCAGAAAGCAGTGGCTGTGTGAAGATTCTAGACTGCGTGAGTTGAATAGTTGTGACAGATCATATAACCCTCCAAGCCTAAAATATTTACTTTCTGCTTCTTTGCAGAAAATGTTTGCTGATGTCTGTCCTTGATCAAAATAAATGAATGGTTATCAGGCAGTTATCAAAAAAGGCAGTATGTAGGCACACCCTTGGAATGTCTTAAGATTTCAGGTAAAGAAGAAAATGACACAAATATTAGTTCAAAATAAAAGATCACTCCAAACAGAATAAATATCAGGTTGTTTCAAGAGTATGCGTTGTAGAGAAATGTTTATGTAATTGTGGAAGAAAAATTTTTGGCCTCGACAAGCTACCACACTGCATCACACTGTATGAAAGTTACAAAAGATATTATTAAACAGGAAAGGACACAGAAAATATTTTTTCTCATTTATAATTTTTGAAAAATTACATAGCGCTATATTCCAGATATCTCTGAGATGAATCAAACTGAAGACTGTATTAAAAAAGAAGTGATAGAATGGATGGGCTTGTAGCTTAAATTAATTGAAACACAAAATTCTGTCTAAATCATATCTAGCAATAAGGAGGAAAGAAAAGCTCTAATTTAATTATCTTAAATAATTCTTAAAGTGGCTAATACTTCAAAGGAAATTAATGATAATATCCATATATATACATATATTGATTATAAAAAATGAGTTTTTGGGAAGTCAGGGGATAATATATGCGGATTTGTTGATCACACACAAGGTGTACATGTCTATGTGTGTGTGCTTTGTGTGTATTTTATTCTGGGCATTGAAAATTAAATCAGTGTTAGGAAAACATTTCATGCCTCTTACTAATGACCACCAGCATAGCTTAACATTTGGTGTTTATCTTCCTGATGACATAGGGAAAAAGAAAATATAAAGTACATGGCAAAAAACACTGTGGGAGAGATTACTGCTCTTCATTCATTTCTGCTTTTCTTCTACTTCTTGGTGCAGAGGAAATTTGCTCAGGAAGTTATGTGTGCCCATGTTAACTGTTTGGGTCATCAAATATGAGTGGATGGTGCTCATGTCACTTCTGGGTAGGGACATTTGATTTCCAGTGCTTCCGTCTTCAGCTCACTCCTCCCCACCATGACAGCTCTGGAAGCCTTTGTTCACATAGAAGCCCCCTGGGAGCCCTGAGTCAGCGTGTGGCCAACCTGCAGCCTCTCTGAAGAGGGTCTGGTCCCTGAGTGGACTTTTACAAAATTGTCTACTTTTAAGTTATTTATATTACAGCAACATAATGGGACCTATTATGACTTATAAAATGGAAAATAAAGAAAAACACTAGACAGCACTGAAAACTAATAGTAATAATATGATAAAATTAACACCAAACACATATACTCATGATAAAACACACACAGATGTTAAACTCACATTTTTTTTTAAAAAAAAACAGACTCTGAAATTCAAGCATTTTTCTGTGGACAAGATACAGAAAAGAACAGCTTGGTTATGAGAAAGATACACTATATACATGGTAACTAAGCAAGTGTCACTATCATATGACTATTTAACACTAAATAAGACAATGAACATCTATTTACTTGATGAACTGTACAAAGGACAGTAAGAATTCAGTTACCATGAACCCTTTATGTGTAATTAAACTGAGATATGTAAAGCAAAATCTATTAGAAACTCAAGAAAAGGTGGATATACATGAAGTGTAGCTTTAATGACAAAGAGTTCGGTCACCAGGAAGACACAATCATCCTGGACCCGTACACACCCAAAGTGAGCAGAGGAGGAGAAGGACAATCCAATACTCCAGATGCTGTAGGGAAGTCTACAAGCTCTGAAGGCCTCAGAAGTGTTTTGTTCTGGTTTTTTTTAGTTTAGCTGCTGTGAGGACCTTGGTGCCTGGGGAAGAGCAATTACAGTTAAGCCTGGGGAACAAAACCGAGTTCTCAATTGGCTCATGAGGTGTGAGGTGAGAAGGGACAGCAAGGGCAGGTGAGAATTTCAGGACAGGAGATTCTTGAGTGTGTTTCTGTGCTGAGAACTGTGAGAACACACTGGTAGAAGCATTCCCAGGGTGACAAGAAAGAATGGCACCAAGAGAACATCTCTTCTGTCTAAAGACCTTAGGCAGAAGAAAGCCTTCACCAGACGTAGAGATAAGGGTGGTGAAGATGGAGATTCACTGGAAGGGTGAATTGAAAGGACAGAGTTTCTGATCCATGATCTCTTCTGGTCGCCCCTGACTCCTCCTCTGTCATATAGACCAAATCTAGTCTTTCACATGACAGTCACACTGTGTTTGAAGAGAGTTACTTTGTCTCCTGCAAATTCCCAATTCATTTGTCTAACTATACCCAGGTCATTTAGTCATCTCTTAGAATTTCAAATTTTATCCCCGATGCTAAGGCAACAAATGATGATCAAATGAATACTGTGAATCTCTAAAAGAGATTCCTAGAGGTACCAGTAGATTAAGGAAACTTCTTGTTTTGTTTTTGTAGGAAGAAATAGAGTGGATTCCAGAAATGAGAGAAAGGCGTTTGCTATTATTCCACAGCAACATATGACACAAATGATTAAGCGAGAAAAGAATGTGATGTTCAAAAAGCCAAAGTAGGCTTGCTCAGAACAAGCCAAGCTAACTCAACAAGGTTAGCATAGTGCTCTTGGGATAGTACGTCTTTTCAAGCCTTGTACTATCTGATCTCTCTGTAACATGCAATGCTCTCAACCCCTCCCTCTCATTTGGAATCCAGGTCTCCCTGGACTCCTGGACACTTTCCATTATGATAGTTTTTCTCTTCATTTGCTTCTTCTCAGTTTACTTGTTTCCTTGCTGGCTGCCTCTTCCTCATTTTCTTGTAAACTAGTGCTCTGTAACGTGTTCTCTGCCAACAAGTGGGAATTATCTGGAGTGCTGGCTACAACAAAAATTCCTGACCCATCCCATCCCACGTGTTCAGAATGGGTCTCTCCGGAAGTGGGGCCAACCACGATTTAGTACTTAGGTAATTCTTATGTACATCAAACCTTTGAGACAACACAGCTTTAAATGCCCACAATCCCCAACCATTGTCATGGCTACAACCACCACCTGTTTGTTTATGAAAACTGGAGCTCCATCTGTGAAAATTGCTTTCACACTGTTGAAACAACTCTCAAACTCCCTTGGACGTCTTCATGTTGTCGTACAAAAGAGTTTACAAACCAACAAGTCAAAATTGCTTATCTTTCCCCTTTTCTAATACCATAAACCTTACTACCTATTCCTAGACCTGAGAGTCATCTGTAATTACTTCTTTTCTATTATTTTTCTATTCTATGTCTAGCAAAACTTGCATGTTCTTTGTCTTTAGTATATTTTACTTTGCTTTTCTTCTCTCTATCCCTGTACATTGGCTTGATTCAAACCATTCTCATTTATCAAATGGATAGCTGATACAACTCTTTTTCTTAGTTTTAGTCTTCTTCAACTTTTAAACTAGATTTTATATTACAACAAGAATAAACGTTCCAAAATGTACACCTGTTCATGTCATTTCCCTTCAGCCCATTAAATACTTGGATGTCCTTCTGTCATCTACAGAAATAAGTCCAAAACCTATGGCTTCAAGATATGGTAAGGTACTTAGCAACAAATAGTACCACCTCCCCCGATATGCCTTAGCCCTGGACTAACTGATATGTTCTGGTTTCCCAAAGGTATTGAGCTATCTTGTGTTTTTGTTTTAAAGAATCTCTTAATAATAATTTTCTCCATCTGGAATAGCTTTTCTCTGCTTTTCCATTTAGCAAAATGTTCTTATCTCAGCTTAAGAAGTCTTCTCTGAGTCTATAGCCAATGTGGATTAGGTATCCATCTTTTGTGTTTATGAAGAACCTCATTCTCACCTCTACCACTGAACTTAGTAAGCTGTGTTAGGCTATTGTTAGATCGCCATGTTCCGCACTTGACTAAGAGATTTTTGAGTGTAGGACACTAAGGATTTAGAAATGGGGTAGGTGAAGTTAAATGGGTGTTTGAATTTATACATTTCTCAATTTCAGCAAAGAATACAACCAAGTATTAAATGGGTAAGATATGGACTTTAGGCAGATTGTGACTATTTTAACCAAAGATTTATAATTCATTTATTAACCACTTGATGTTATATCTGCAACAGAGTGAAACAAAATTTTCTTTTTGTTTCTTTTTAGGGATGTAAATAAAGACAAAACCTATATCCTTATCAAAACTGAATATCATACAATGTTTAGAGAGATTCTAAACTCATAGATATAAAATTTAGTTTAAATGGATCAGCAGACAGAAATACTGGCTGGCAATACAAAAAAAATAGCAACCATAAATAAGCTCTGGATTTTAGTTTCAAATCAATTTTACAAAAATAGACAAATAGATGTGCCCTGATATCAACTCATGTGAAATAGATATAGGAATGTTTGTTGACCAGAAGCATAATAAAATCCAGCAGTATGAGAGAGTTCCTAACATAGACAACCCAGTATCAATCTCAACTAATATCTAAGGTGTATCTTGCCTTAAAGTGGTGCTATCCCCCTAAGATCTATGTGTTAAAAGTTTTGTCCCAGGATGGCTGTATTCAGAGGTGGTAGAACCTTTGGGAAGGTCCTAGTGAGCGGGAGTCCTTAGGTCACTGGGAGAGTGCCCTTGATGGAGGTTGTGGGATCCCAGACCCTTTCCTTTCCTTTTTCTTCCTGGTTCATGATATCAGCAGTTTGAAAGTCCACCATGTGCTTTTTCCATAGTGTTCTGCCTCAATATGGGCCCCAAACAGTGGATCCTGGATAGGAACCTCCAAATCCATGAGCCCAAATAAACCTTTCCTCTTGACAAGTTAGAGATATTCGATATTTTATTAGTAGTGACAGAAAACTAACACAGGTGGCATGGTCTCTTTTAAATCTGTCACATTTTAAGAGAGACTTGGAGAAACCAGAATATATGCATGTACTCAAGTAAAAGCAACGATATCAATATTGTAGGTAAATACTACTCTGTGGAGAAATGGCAAAGGACAATTGTCAAGAGCCATGGAATAATTAATCATTCATTCATTCATTTAATAAATATTTACTGAGCACTTACTGTGTGCCAGGCACTATTCTCAGAACAAGGGACAAAGTAATAAGCCAGACTAATTTACCACTCTCACGTTAACTCATGTCCTATTTGGGAAGAGAGAAAGGGAAGACAAAAAATAAGAATAAAAAAAAAAAAAACCTAAGTAAATGAATGAACAAGATCACTTGAAATACATGTAATATTAACTTTTACAAAGGTAATTTGTGGGCACTTGGTACTAGGTGACTTGGGTGATCAGAGAAGGCCTCTGAGAAGACATTTGAGCTAAGACTTTAATGTCCTAAAGGAGGATCCAGTGATGCAAATGTCTGGGGACAGAGTGTTTCAGGTAGGGAGAAGAACAAGTGCCAAGGCCCTCAAAGTGAGAACAGGGAGGAGGCACCTGTGCTGGTCTGTTGTGAGCTTGGGGAAGAGTGGGTTCAGGTGAGGCTAAGAGAAAGGCTGGCGGTGGGGGAGGGGTGGATTTTGTAGGGACTTATTGGCAAGGCAATAAATTTAGATTAAAATGTAAGTTCTTATATGAATTAACCATGGCAGTTAACCCTGCATTCCGTGGCAGGGAAAGATTACTCTGGCAATTGTATAGAGAGAAGGCAGGGGGGCAAAGCTGAACATACGGAGGACAGTCAGGATCTTACTGCGGTGGTCTGAGTAAGAGATGGTGAAGCTTCAATCAAGATTTAAGCAGCTGATAGAGAAAAAAAGAGAACAAATTTGGAGTTTGTTTTAGAGGTAGAGAAGAATAGATTGGTTTATAGATTGGATGGACATGGTGGTGGTGGGGGGGTGAACAACTAAAGGAACCAAGCGGTATCTCTATATGTCTTTAGCAAGTGAGTAGAGAAACATGTTCTGTAGAGGGAACTGAAAATATTGTTGATTTAAACCCAAGGAGTCCATTCAAGACCCAAATGAAGATGTCAAATAGACAACTGAATATAAGTGTCTGCGTCTCAGAGGAAATGCATCACTGGATGCTTAGGTTTGAGTTAAAGCTGGATTACAAAATATCTATGTGACCTTCAGTAAAACTCACCTGGCTACCCCTTGGTCTCCAAATCTGAAAAAAAAATGAGAAGAATAATAGCGTTCATTTCATGTGACTGTAAAATGCTCAGTTATCATGGTGGGTAGGACATGGTAAGGTTTAGCAACAGTAAGCTATTTTATTTATTACTTAGAATACTTTTATTTGCAAGTTATAAAACTGCAGCTGGTTTATAAAGTAAGAATGATTTACAATTTCATAAAATAAGAGATCATTGACTAGAATGGCTCTGGGATTAGCTAAGACATCATTAAGAACCCGGTTCTTTTCATCTTTGTGTTGTGTTTTTCTCTATGTATCAGAATATTCTTGATTATGGCAATTGGATGAAAACATCTAGTGGAGGGAGAAGGTCTATTTCTTTTCATCCATTTCTCTTTTCCTTCACAAACACTTTAGTTTTGAAAAAATTTCAAGCATCCACAATAATCTTTCCCAAACTACTTGAAATTAACTTGCTGACATCATAACACTTCATTCTAACTACTTCAGCAGGCATCTCCAAAGAATAGCAACAATATCCTGCATACAGTCATCCATTATCAGACTTACAGAGTTTAACAATAATTTACTGATATAGATTTTCAAGTCTAGTGCATACTCAAGTTCTTTACTTTCTTTATTGGCTCCCAAATATCTTTTTATGTCTGCTTTTAAATTCTAGGATCCAATGATTATGTCTTCATTGCATTGTTTGTGCATTTTTTTTCTCCTTCAGTCTAGAACGGTGCCACTACCTTTTTAGTTTTATGACACTGATGTTTTGAAGAGTTCAGGTCTGGTATGTACTGCATTCTGGATTTATCTGATTGTTTCTTTAAGGTGTCATCTAACTTCTTCCTTTATACACTGTATATCTCATATTAGGCCTAGTGCCTTGCATAGATCTAATTTATTTTTAGCAAAGTAACCTCGTGGATATTGCTGTGTACTGCATATTGCAGCATATGCATCAGGATTTTATGTCAGGATCTCCAACTATTAATGATGATGCATTTTATCACCCAGTTAAGATGGTGGCCATCCTATGTGTCCATTGCAAAGACCTATATTTCCTTCAGAGTTCTGTATTTAATATAGGGAAGGGAATGGTTTGCCATCATGCTGTTCCTTAGCTAGGGACTTCAGCATCCATTGATGATACTTGCATGACTTGATTATTACTTTGGGGCTTGCAAAATATTGATGTTCTAATTCTATTACTTTTTTTCACATTTATAACTGTATTTTTTAATGTAAAGAAGTGTATCCCCCTTCTTTTTACTGAAGTTTTACTATGAATTTTTATGTTTATTTTGGGTTCAATGTTATTGTCAATTACACTATTTACTTTTGATACTTTAATTGTTCCAAATTATGCAAATGAGAACACCTCAAGCTGCTTCCTATGTGCTTTTACTATCTCTTTATGTTCTATTTTCTGGGCATAATAAAGTAATAATAAATCATCTGTTCATTGTTGTGACAAAATGCCTGAAAAAACAACTTAAAGGGAGAAAGGTTTATTTTAGATTATGGCTTTAGGGGTTTCAGTCTATGGTTGACTGGCTCCATTGTTTCTTGGCTTATGGTGAGACAGATCATCATCATGGAAACAGGGAAGGATAGAGAGGGAGAAAGAGAGAGGGAGAGAGAGGAAGAGGAGGGGAGGTAGGTGAAGAAAAAAAGAAAGTCCCTGGACAAGATATAGTTCTCAAGAGCATACTGCCATGTGTCCACTCCTTCAACTACATCCACCTTTTACATCTTCCAATACCTCCCAATAATGCCACCAAAGTATTAATCCACCAATGAAATCAAGGTCTTAATGATACAATCATTTTCCCCAAATCCCCACCTCTGAATATCACTGCACTGGGGACTAAAACTTCAGCACATGAATTTGGGGGGGGGGAATTCTAGATCAAAATAATTACCTCAGGTATCAAACATTAACCGTGTACTTTTCTGTTTCAGACACAGAATTAGTCGTTTATACAGAAGCTATTATTCCTTTAAGTGAGGACAGGCATTTAGAAATCAAGGTAAGTATGCAGTGTGTTTACTGGTTGTGTCCTTATCATCCTTTCTACCTTCCTTTATTGAAAAGAGCTGGGAGATGCACACACACACACACACACACACACACGTACATATGTATATATATGATGTATACCAATACCAATTATATGTGTATGTGTGTGACATGCACATATAATCTATGTGATAAGTTCATATTGATATTTTCAATTTAAATCTAACATTATACCATCTTAATTTGCTTTATGTTTTCACTTTCCCCTCAAAGTGAATGAAATATGAATACATCAAAGGTGTATAAGCAATACATTAAAATATCCATAAAATAACTTTAAAACTAATAATAGAAGCACTACTATAACAAGCATACTCAGGAAATTGTTAGATTCTTTTTCATCGTTCCTTTTGTCTTTAGAACAGATCTCACTAAAAATATATAGCCAGAAAAGTTTGTGTAGAAGTTACAGGATGTTCTGGATTGGATCTGGAATGTTTCCCACAGGCTCATGTGTCGAAGTTTTGGTCTCCAATGTAGTGTTGTTCAGAAGTAGGGAAGTGATTGGATTATGAGGTCTCTGATGTCATCTGTGGGTTACTTGATGGATTCATAATTGAGTAGACTCCTGGGAGGTGGTGAAAACTGTGAGAGGTAGGGCCAGGACAGCAAAAGGTGGTCACTGAGGGCATACCCTAGAAGGATATGTCTTATCTCTGGCCTCTTCCTTGTGCTCTGTTTTCTGGCTGCCAAGAGGTAAGCAGCTCCATGACCTTCTACTATGATTTTTTTTACCTCACCTCAAGCTCAGAAACAATGAGGCCGACTCATCAAGGACTGACATCTCTAACACCATAGGCCAAAATAAATGTTTCCTCCTTTAAGTTGATTTTCTCAGGTATTTTGTCACAACAATGGAAAGCTTGACTAACACACATGATATAATTATAGTCATTGCATTGATTTGGTATGGAGTTATGTTCAGTTGTTTCAATTCTTGTTTTAGGGCAAAGAAACCCTTCCTAGAAGACCCGTGGTGATCTCTTCCCACATCTCATTGGCAGGGAAATGGGATTTTTGAGATTGACCTTGACTAATCAGTATTCATCACTGAGGAAAATGGAGGAGAGACTGAAACTAAGACAAAATCTGGGCTCTATCAGCAAGGAAGAAATGGGACGGCTGATTTGACCAGCAATTTCAGTGTCTGGTACATCTAATGCTGTGATAGTTTTACCCCATTTCCAGGGCAGTTCATTAAATATGTCAACTGCTGTTCTCTACTTTTTACATTAATGTATGAGAAAATACAAATCCCCAATGTTAGCGTGACTGTGAAGAAGATTCTTTTCATATAGTACTAATGGTTGCATAAATGGGAACTATCATTGCAAAAAATCAGTTTGACAAGGTATTTTATATCAAATTAAAAAAATAACTACTTCAAACTTGTCATGTCAAAATAAACAATTCAAAAAACTTAAATATTCATGTAGTAAAATGGTTAGTTAAGTCATGATGTCGTTGTTTGATGGCAGTGTAGCTCAATCAAAAGTAATAATTATGAAGACCATGTTGTAACCATGTAGTAGGAAAAATGTTTATAATAGGGGAGAAAAAGAATATGAAAGGATGCCTATGCAATGATTATAATTCAAGAATTATGTCTGCACATAGATAAAAGCCAAAACAGAAAATGGAAAGAAACCAAGTCAGTTTGATAGTGATGGGTGGAGAGTACCTGGAAGTAAATTTCTTTTTTTTTCTTTTAGTATTTTTAAAATTTGTTCTTTTTAGTTATACATGATAGTACAATGTATTTTGACATATCATAATACATGGAGCATAACTTCCCATTCTTGCACATGATGTGGAGTTATACTGGTTACCCATTCATATATGAACATAGGAAAGTTATGTCCAATTCATTCTTCTGTCTTTCCCATCCCCTTCTCTCCACCCCATTCCCCTCTGTCCAATCCAGTGAACATCTACTCCTCCCTCTCCTTGCCTACTGTGAGTGAGCATCCACATAACAGAGAGAACATCTGGCCTTTGGTTTTTTGGGGTTTTTTTGTTTGTTTGTTTGTTTGTTTTGGATTGGTTTATTTCACTAAGCATGAGAGTTTACAGTTCTATGTACTTACCTGCAAATGCCATAATTTCTTTATGGCTGAGTAATATTCCATTGTGTATATATACCACAGTTTCTTTATCCATTCATCTGTTGAAGGGCATCTATGTTGGTTCCACAGCTTAGCTATTGTGAATTGAGCTGCTATGAATATTGATGTGGCCGTGTCACTATAGTATGCTGATTTTAAGCCCTTTGGGTATATACCAAGGGGTGGGATAATTGGGTCAAAAGGTGGTTCCATTCCAAGTTCTCTGAGGAATCTCTATACTGCTTTCCAGAGTAGTTGCACCAATTTGGAGTCCCACCAGTGATGTATGAGTGAATCCTTTTTCCCACATCCTTGCCAACATTTATTCTTTTGGGAGGAGGGTACAGTAGATTGAACTCAGGGGTGCTCAACCCCTGAGTCACGTCCCCAGCCCTACTTTGTATTTTTATTTAGAGACAGGGTCTCATTGAATTGCTTAGCTGAGGCTGGCTTTGAACTAGTGATATTTCTGCCTCAGTCTCCTGAGACACTGAGGTTATAGGTGTGTGCCACCATGCCCAGTTTATCTTCTTGATAATTGCCATTCTTATTGGAGTGAGATGAAATCTCAGTGTAGTTTTAATTTTCATTTCTCTAATTGCCCATTTATTAATTGAGCTATTTGGGGTTTTTTTGGTGTTAAGTTTTTTGAGTTCTTTATATATCTTGGATATTAATGCTTTATCTGAGGTGCAAGTGGCAAAGATTTCTCCCATTCTATAGGTTCTCTCTTCATATTCTTGATTGTTTCCTTTGCTGTGAAGAAACTTTTTAGTTTGATACAATCCCCTTTATTGATTCTTGATTTTACTTCTTCTGCTTCAGGAGTCTTGTTGAGGAGGTCAGTTTCTAAGCCAAACTGATGGAGATTCGGGCCTACTTTTTCTTCCAATAGGTTCAGGGTCTCTAGTCTAATGCCTAGATCCTTGATCTACTTTTAAGTTGAGTTTTGTGCAGGGTGAGGGAAGGGAGTGTAATGTTATTTCATTACTTATGGATTTCCATTTTTCCCAACACTGTTTGTTGAAGAAGCTATCTTTTCTCCAATGTATGTTTATGGCACCTTTGTCTAGTATGAGATAACTGTATTTATGTGGGTTTGTCTCTGTGTCCTCTATTCTGTACCATTGGTCTTCATGTCTGTTTTGGTGTCAATACCATGCCGTTTTTATTACTATAGCTCTGTAGTATAATTTAAGGCCTGGTTTTTTGCGATGCTTCCTGCTTCACTTTTCTTGCTAAGGATCGCTTTGGCTACTCTGGGCCTCTTATTTTTCCAAATGAATTTCATGACTGCTTTTTCTATTTTATGAAGGACATCATTGGAAATTTAATAGGGATTGCATGAAGTTTTGTAGTGCTTTTGGTAGTATGGTCATTTTGACAATATTAATTCTGCCTATCCAAAAACATGGGGATCTTTCCATGTTCTAATGTCTTCTTCGATTTCTCTCTTTAGTGTTCTGTAGTTTTCATTGTAGAGGTCTTTCACCTCTTTTGTTAGATTGATTCCCATATATTTTGTTTCCTTTGAGGCTACTGTGAAGGGGGTAGTTTTCCTAATTTTTCTTTCAGTAGATTCATCACTGATGTATAGGAATGCAATTGATTTATGGTTGTTGATTTTATATCCTGCTACTTTTCTGAATTCATTTATGAGTTCTACAAGTTTTCTGGTGGAGTTTTTTGGGTCTTCTAAATATAGAATTATGTCATCAACAAATATGGTTAGTTTGAGTTCTTCTTTACCTTTTGTATCCCTTTAATTTCTTTCTTCTATCTAACTGCTCTGGTGAGAATTTCCAGGATTATGTTGAATAGAAGTGGTGAAAGAAGGCATTGCTATTTTTTTCCAGTTTTTACAGGGAAGGCTTTCAATTTTTCTCCATTTAGAATGTTGTTGGTTTTCGGTTTAGCATATATAGCTTTTATAATGTTGAGGTATGTTCCTACTATCCCTGGTTTTTCTGTATTTTGAACATGAAGCAATGCTGTATTTTGTCAAATGCTTTTTCTACATCTAGTGAGATGATCATATGATTTTTGTCTTTAAGTCTATTGATGTAATGAATCTATTGACTGCAATATCTTGAACCAACCTTGCATCCCTGGGATGAACCCCACTTGATCATGGTGCACTATCTTTTAAATATGTTTTGTATGCAAATTTCCAGTATTTTATAAGAATTTTTGCATCTATATCCATCAGAGGATATTGGCTGGAAGTAAATTTCTGACTTTATCTAGAATTTTGTTAAAATATTTGTCAACCAAAAATAAAAAAGAAAGGCAACTGAGGGGAAAAGTTCTTTTTTATATTCTCTACTCAAACAGATTTATCTGGGCTGTTAAGAGAATTTAAACCTTCTTCTGGGAAAAATCTTTAACGTATCTGCAGACACTCTCCTAGCCTACCTTGCCTCATCTTCTGGGAAAGCATGAGTCAAATTCCACAATCACTCTAACAGAATGTCAATTGTGCCACTGGAATGTCTCATATCAAAAGCTGATGGAATTTGCTCCATTCAGCCACACATAACAACTGCACCCTGGGTGCTGCCAGAAAGCTCAGTCTGGAACTGATTGCTATAGTTCTCTCCCAGAGCAGTTGAGTTGATTGCTTTTTGAGAAAGCCTCTAAGGGATTTTTTTTTTAATTTTGTCCATGTACCTATGGAGTTGTCTGTGCCCCTGGCTGGAGTAGAACCTGAAGAAGGAAGATCCTAGGGCCCACCAAGTGGAAGGGTCTTTTACGGGGGGAAGAAATGCAATGGCAAGAGTTGAAATTGAAAATTTGGAAAACAGGGTAAAGAGAATGAGTTGCAAGTAAACATTCAGACCTCCAAAATTAGAAGGCTGGGTAATGGAAACAACTCAGAGGAAAATGAGATCACCAAAGCATGTATGTGAGGACACACCGGGTAGCCAGGCTGGAGCAGCCATGCGAATTCAGTTTAGATGAATAGCAAGGTGCTCCTTTTTTTTTTTTTCCTGCCCAAGAAAAAGTATATGTAATACTTGTGAATTATCCTGACTTTGCCCATTTTAGAAATGCCTTTACTAAGTAACAATTTAGTATTCTTCCCTTTGCTTTCATAAAGAATCTCTAGAAAAAAAAATAGCTGTGTTAAGACTGTTTCTTTATCTTCTGTAAAGCCACTTTGAAGACATCATCTGTTTTTTACTCAACATAGGGTTGATGAGTTCTTAAAGCTAGGGGATGAAAGCTTTTTAGAATTCTTTTTAGAATGCAGTGTCAAGAACACATCTCTCTCTTCTCAGGCACCAGTTAGCTTCATTTTCTACTTTGGTGAGATCCATGAAGCTCTAACTTTAATTCTCTTTTTTGCTTGAGTACCAGGAAGCTCACAGCTAAATATAATACTTAAATCCCTTTTTTTATAGTTGGTATGAGCTATAATTGTGTCTTGTGTGGTTTTGTATTCTGTTACATATATTTGGGCTGTCTAATTTATATGTGTATTATTCTTTGAGTCACATAAAAAAATTAAAAGGGGAAAAGATGATTTGTAAATAAATATCCAGTGGGAAAGTTGACAGTAAATCATCATAGAAAGAATAGTAGCTTGGATACCCCACAGGTCTGAGTTGTATTTTTTTGCTCCTTGGTGGCCCATGAGCCTGAGCCTACTGCTGACCCTGATTAATACTTGAAGTCCTCATTTGCAAAGTGGAGATAGTTGGTCAGATAAACTATACCATATATGTATCATGTCAATTATGTGTTGTTTTCTTCCCCCATCCCTACCCCCATCATTTTAGACTGGAAAAGAAAACACAATGGGAAGATATAAAGGATATTGTGAAATATAGAAAAGCTATCATGTTTCAAAGTACTAGCAGAGTTAGGAACTAGTAGATGAACATAATAAGAAGGTAGATTTTTATTTCAAAATGGTATCAATGTTCTCACTATTAGATTATTCTAACCAATGTAATATGGCTCTTATCACTATAAATGGTGAGAAAAATCTAGTTTAATGGCTTCAAAGTATTTGATACTGAATTTGGATACTGGGTAGCTATTGCTCCAATCACCACATGAAGCTCTGCCTACCTCTAAGTGTTCCAATTACACCACCTGTCATCCCTTTAAACCTGTTTTTACTGATAAAACTGACCACATCAGACCATGATCTAACCAGGCAAACCTTAGAAAGTAAGTTCATAATTCTTACAAATCTATACAATTTTTAAGAGTTGCATTTATTTGATATCCTGCAGACCACACAGAATCACAAATAGTTCAAATAGAAGGAAACTGAAATTGGAGACAAAAATTTCTCTTCAAACTTAGTATTGTTTATAAAAAACTTATTTCTTATTAAAAGTAACATACATTTTACACTTTCATTTTCCTGCAACTTTACTAAATCTGTTTATCATTTCTAACACCTTTTGGGTTATCAGTGTTATCTTTAGGGTTATCTGTATATAAGATCATGTTGTCAGCAAATAAGGACAATATCACTTCTCCCTTTCCTACTGCCTATTATTTATTTTTCTTGCCTAATTGCTCTAGCTATGACTTTTAGTACTATGTTGAACAGAAGTGGTCAGAGTTGATACCTTTATCTTGCTCCTGATTTTAGAGGAAAATCTTCAATTTTTTACCATTACATATGATGTTAACTGGGCTTAACATATATGACCTCTATTGCTTTGAGGGACATTTCTTCTTTATCTAGTTTGTTATGAGTTTTTTTTAATCATAAAAGGATGTTATATTTTATCAAATGCATTTTTTTTATCCAGTAACATAATCATATTGTCTTTGTTCTTCATTCTGTTAATATGGTGAATCACATTTATTGATTCATATTTATGGAGCCATCTTTTTATCCTAGGAGTAAGTCCCATGTGATTATGGTAAATGATCCTTTCAATGTGTTCATGACTATGTTTTTCTAGTACAGTATACAGTTCTGCCTCACTTACTGATAGAGACACATTCTTGGAAAAGTGTTATGTGATTTTGTCATATGCTAACATTATAGTGTGTACTTACACAGACATAGATGGGACCACTATCATATATGTACTCTATAATTGACCGACATTTCATCATGTATCACAGGATTTTGTGTGTGTGTGTGTGTGTGTATTTTCTTATTATCTTCATAAGTAATAGTGGCCTGTGATTTTCTGGTAGTGTCAGTCTGGCTTTGGTATGAAGGTAATGCTGGCCTTGTGAAATGACTTTTGAAGCATTCCTACATCTTCAACTTTTTGGAAGAGTTTTAAGACTAATCAATAATAGTTCTTTTGGGGCTGGGGATGTGGCTAAAGTGGTAGCGCTCTCACCTAGCATGCATAAGGCACTGGGTTAGATTCTCAGCACCACATAAAAATAAAAAATAAACATATTGTGTTCACCTAAAACTAAAATATAAATATTAAAAAAACAATAATAGTTCTTTAAATGTTGAGCAAAATTCAGTCTTGAAATCATCTGGTCCTAGGAACCAGATCTTCTTTTCCTTGATGGGGAACTTTAATTATGGTTCAACCCCCTTGCAAATTATTGGCTTATTCAAATTTTTGATTTTTGTCATGGTCCAGTCTTGGTAGGTATGTTTCAAAAATTTTATCCATTTGTTCTAGGCTACACAACTTATTTGCATACAGTTGTTCATAATATGTTAATTTGATCCTTTGTATTTCTGTGGTCTCAGTTTTAATTTCTTCTCTTTCATTTCTGTTTTTGTTTGAGTCTTTCTTTTTCACTTAGGAAATCTACTAAGAATTTCTCAGTTTTATTTATGTTAAAAAATGACTCTAAATTTCAATTTTCTTATCATTTCTATAGTCTATATATCATTTAATTCTGCTCTGATTTTTGATATTCAGTTTTTATTTCTAAATTGTAAATTGGCAAACTATATTTGGATACATTTATGGGGTACAAAGTGATGTTATGATCATACTTATATTTTTCCCAGATATTTTGATTAGAAACTTGAGGGCAAATTTTGACTCTTCCTTTATCAAGATTTATCATGTAAAATCAAGAACCAAGGCCAGTCTAGTCCTCTTTTGAAATGTTTTAACACCTTCTTTTGTTTTTCCTCTCAATGGAAAGATTTTAGGTGTTGAAAGTAGAACTTCAAACCTCAGTTCTAACCCTTTCTACCTGGATGGACTTACATGTTATTTAATCTCTATGACTTTCTGGACTTACTCATAAGTCATTGCAAGAATTAAACAAAAGAGTTATGTAATGCATCTCACATAGGGTTAATGTATAATATTTTCTCAATAAATCTTAGTTGGCTTTCTTCCTTTTTTTATCTGAGAGTTTCTTTCATTACATTAGTTCAGAAGGATAACATCCTTTATCAGGCAATCAATTACAGATTGTCTAAAAATATATCATGGGAGAAATTTTATTTTAGCTTGTAATGACTTTATATCTTTTCTCCCAACTAAACTGTAAGCTCTATTTATTCATTTATTCATTTACTTATTATCCACTGATTTAAGATACTACATTTAAATCACTGATTGTCACTTTAAGTGGATATAGGAATTTCTTTCTTAAAGGATGTGTATCCTGATACCAGGTCATGTGCTCATAACATGTCGAATGAAATGCTGAATAAATGAATACCTCAAGCTTTACAAATTAATTTGTAAAAAGAGAAGTTTGGAAAGAAAGAAAGAATATCAATTAGATGAATGTCATAATAAGCCACATAGGACAAAACAGATTTCTGAAGTAGAGAAGTGACAATGGAGCAAGAAATCTGGGAGACAGACGATTAAGTGTGGAGATTTTGAACAGGGGAGAATACTTCTGGACATTAACTCATCAGGAATCATTCAGGGCTGGCTCTTGAGGACTTAAAAGGGAAGGAATAGTCAAACATAAAAAATCAATATTTTGAAAGTTATTGGACTTGTTCTTCAGGTGCCATTAAGAGATGTGGTGGACCACAAACTGGAGGAAGTTTGGAAGGGAAGATGAATTAAATTCTAAATGTTTTTGGTTTGAAGTTCTGGTGGGACCTTCAAGAGCAGATACAGAAGTGTTATTGAGTTATTGGGGACAAGATCTCAGGACAGAAGTGAACAATGTACCCAAAATGAATCCTAGAGAGGTCATGTAGAGAATGAAATTTCAGACAGAGGGAACAAATATGTAAAAGCCTAAAGATTGAAAGGCTGTAGGCATACTTCTGTAAGCAGCATGGTACAAGTAGTGTAGGGCACATGGAGGGAATGAGAGGGTCTGAGACTGAAACCATAAGCAAGGACTAGGATTTAAAGTGGCGTGTATACATGTGAAGGACTCCAGAATGTGTCTTGTAGATGATGGAAAGCCACTCAATGTGTATGTGGGCTGATCATCAGATTAGGTGATAGAGCATAGAAGAAACTTACAAGTTGAACTTGGAAGCAGATCACGAAAGCGTCAAGATTTGAGTTGAAACCTTCATCATCCAGTGTGTTTTTCTGGATTTTGATGTTTGCAATTCCACATCCAGGCAAGTTCTTCCCAATCATTAGGCTCCATGAAGTTTTCTGCTCTGGATTAAAAACACTTTTACTTATTCTTCCTTTCCCATTCTTCTTCACCTTCTTCTCCTAAGAAAGAAAAAGAAAATAACTTTTCTTATGCTTAACATCTCAGCAAACATTCACCCTGGATTCTGAGGGAGGAGCAGTGGTTTTCAAATGTGATGTTGCCAACAGGATAAAGCCACTCACTTCCTGTTTCTGAGTATCTGAGGCTGGGCATGTGGGAGTGGAAGATTGCTACAAGAAGAAACAGTTATGGATGTCTCCTCAGATAAGAAATCTCTGGCACAAATCCTGGAGTTCCTGTTTCTAAGGACACCGCCTCATGGGTTGTGGTCACACCTGATCTAATGATTCTATAATGAGAAGCAGCATGACATTGCCATCTTATATCTCTGACCCGAATGTGAATGTGTTACCAACAGCAAGGAAACTGGGGAAAGGAAAATAGGAAGGATTCTATTATCAGGCCAACATGCCCTCTATTGCAGCACGCCGAATGCCTTATTGACATTCCTATTCACGTCCAACCCCAGCGTAATTAATCACTGGTGCATTTGCTATCCCAGGCTACAAAGATATGTCTTGAAGCCTTTTCAAGTTTCTTCCAAGCTTCTTGCCTTGGCATTTTCCCAAGCTGCTTCTTGAAGAACAGCAAGCTGGTATTTGGAGCATATGGCGATGGTCTGTTTGTGTGTTCATTAAATCAAGATACCAATGAAAAGAAAGCAGAAAGCTTTCTGTCCTTTAAATGAAATTGTCAACCCAGATATCTGCTGCCTTTCCCAAGTCCTGGTCTGAAATGCCTGGCAAGTGGGGCTGTGTTATAATGACAAATTAATTCATATCAGACTTTGATCACAGCCTGAAAAGTTTTCTGACATCAATTTTCAGTAGTTGCATTTAGAAAATCAAAATTCACTCTGATGCCTCCAATTCCTAACAACAAAAGCAGAGACCTCTTGCTCTATCTGGAGCGTCAACGTCTAACATGAGGCTGGGAGGGGAAATTTTAGGACAGTTCCAGGTAGGAGTAAAAGGCCATACTGGTGCATGGCCAAAACCCAACAGAAGGGGGCTCTCTTGCAGACATGAGGCCCGTGCAGGAACAGTGCTGTGGCTGCCTCTCTCTCCCTCATTTTCCCTTGCTCTTTCCTCCTGCCATGTAACGTGTCAAAAGCAAATGAAAATTGAGAGGGTTCGGCTGAAAATAGAATTGAATTCTATTAGTCAGCCTAATAGTGAAGGTGCATTTGGAAATACAGTGCAGTATAGCTAATGTTTACCACTTGACTACTCATGCCCCAGGCTCAAAATGCATAATGATGCAAATTAAAACCCAGCAAATGGAGGAGCTGGAATCTCAAAGATAACCATACCTAACGCAGGGTATGACAGAACATCTGCTCTTTAATTAATCTTACGTAAAGACTGAAGCACTGCATTGAGATGCACAGTGTTTATGACAACTGTTTTTGTGTGTGTGTGTGGTTAACATGCTCCTGGACTCCCTCATGTAATTGTTGCTGCTTTGTAGCTCACACAAAGCCCAGCTGAGCAACCCCCCTCAGCCAGAAAGGAAAATATGGGCAGGAAGGGTACTGAGATGAGAATATGATGATTTTGGAATATAAATCAGGCCAATCCCCAGTTGTAGCCTTCATTCCTTCCTTGTGGGGTTGGATTGGGAGGTAGAAACTTAATCAGAAGATTTTATTTTTTAATATGGAAAATCAACTATGTGCATGTTTGCATACATATACACTATATATTCATGTATATCATATTTTATACTTTATACAGAGCTTAAAGAGCTGTAGACATACTATGATGGTTGAAGTTATAGGCTTTGGGGCCAGATTATCTGTTGAATCTTGTCTCCTCTATTTCCTTTATGAGTAATATGTGCCTCAGTTTCCTCATCTGTTTAATAGACCCAATGGCAATTCCAGTCGGAGAAGGTAATTGTGAGGATATTATTAGAATTACCATGAATAATACATCGATCATGCGCTAGGCCTCAGTGCATCACTTCATTTACATGAACTAATTCAATTGTCCCAATAGCCATCCCTAATAGGTAATAGATTAAAATACACCAAACTCTTATAACTGTAGCCAATGAATTTTTAAGTATGCAATCATGTTAGCTATAAGGATTACCATTACTTTGTAAGTCACCTATAGTATGTATTATTATTTAACCCTTACCACTACTCTGTGGGAATGGAATTGTTGGTTCCTTTACCTCCTGTTTTTTTTCTTCTTTTGCTCTCAACTAAGGCTCAGAAAGATTAATTCAGATGCCCCAAACTGTAAGATTGGAAAGTGATAAAACCAGGATTTTCATTCCATATCATCTGATTTAAAATTTGGTGCTGTAAGCCCTTTCTTATCCTGAGATTGGAGTGTTGGGTAATTGTAAAAATGGAAGGGGTAAAAAAAGAGGAGAGCAGTTGGAGATTCGTTGTAATAATGTGTTTGTTCAAATCAATCCAACCAAATCAAGCATGCTCGGCTCTGAAGAAAATGGAGGTTATCTCAGATGTCAAAACACTTCCCTGTGAATATTACTATTTTGGACAGTGGCCATTTTATAAATTTCAATATTCATTTTTTTCTCCCCTCAACCACCATTTGGTATTCCTGTGGTATTTATTCACCAAACATGATGGCGAGATCCTGGAAATGACGAGACGTCAAGGTCTTAATTTTCGTTCTGACATGGAATCCATTCCTAAGGCATATACAAGTTGGCTGTTATTTTCCAGCAGCTGCTTTAAGGTTGATACATACGGAATTCACACACTGTTTAGAATTAAGTAGAGGGGAAAAGGAGAATAGGAAAAAAAAAAAAGATGAAGAGAGAAGGGAGATGCTAATGTTTTCTTGACACCCAAATGGAATTCTTCAGCAATAAGGATTTTGAAGCATGACAACCATTCTCCTGTTTGCTAGGTGAGCTTCGTTTAGTGGTATATTTCCCATGGATATTAAGAGTCTTCCTGAGATGAGCACCAGAAGCTAATCACAAACAAACAAAGAGGAGACTGGCGAAGCTAATTCTCAGCCACCTTGTTCCTTCCACTGGAGGGGGCTCTCTCAACCCCTTCTCTTAGGATGTGAAATCAAACCAGATGGGTGTGCTATCTCCATCTTTTGGCCTTTAGCAGAGTCTCTGGAACAAAGCAGGGCGGCTGGGCTTCTTGAAGACTTGCATGGAAAGAGAGAGAGAGAGAGAGAGAGAGAGAGAAATAGAGAGAGGGAGACAGAGAGAGAGGGGCTGGATGGAATCTTGAATAAAAATGATAGGTTATGCTTTAAGCTGAATAAAAATAAGCCATCTGAAGAATATAGAGAAGTGGCATACATGCTGCCTCTGGAAAGATTCATTTTTATTTGTCTATCTATGTATAAAGGAGGAAGATGGATAAATTGAAAGGGAAAGTGCCATTTCTGAAATGTTCACTCTGGCGAAGGGTTTGCAAACAATATAAAAATAGCGGCTCTTCCAAAATGACGGCTTTACTACCAAGTTTATCCACCTCTCTCCCCATTTCTAGCACCCCACCTCCCCCCCCCAAAAAAAAAAAAATTCAAAGCCAGTATAGTCACTGTGGGGGAAAGACAGCGATCTTTTGTATGTTGTTATAATTAACCGGGCCCGTTTCATCATCAGATGATAGAATGGGATGCAGTGTTAAAAAAAGAACTAAAGGAAGAAACCAGGAGAAATGGCCATTTTAATTGCATGTTTATTCTCTCTTCGCTTTCCCAAATTGGTTTCGTTTCCTCTGAGTGGGGTAAGTGCCAGGGTATTCACAGGAGCAGGGGGCCAGGGTGGATTCCAACATTTACCAGCATTTGAATTACCTCCGGACGGTTTGGCGGCCTCTAAATTTATACCCTTGAAGGCACAGCAACAAGCCTTCATCTCCTATGGAAGAAACTTGAAAGCATGCCAGAACAGGACCTCCGTCCTCCCTTCTTAGAGTCCTGGCACGTAGAATCACACAGGAAAACAAAAGGCATTTGTGAGGAGCCGTCCAGGAAGAAAGATTAACAATATAAACCGAAGGGGGAAAGAGAAAGAAAAGGGAAAAAAAGCCCTTTAAAATGGTTTTGTGCTTATTTTAATAGAACTTGCACAGTCCCTGAATATCCTCTAATCAAAACCAAATGCTTGTTGCTGTACAGCGCTCTGCCTTTGTTCCCCGGTAATGCCCACTCGGCTTGGATGGGGGGGTGGGGCCCGGCTGGCGGGCTTATCTCTCCACCACGAATAAACAATGTTGTCCTCAAGGTTAGGCCATGCCACTGCCTTGAAAACCCGAGGGAAAACCCTCCTTGGCATCGGGGACCTTGTTCTTCAAGAGCCCCCAAATGCCAGATGAAAAACTCCAAGATTTTTTTCTCTTCTTCTTCTTTTCTTTCTTGCTTTTGATCCTGAAATTTGTCAGGGAATCAGAATGGGAGAAAGGAGCTCCTTCTTCTCCCTCTCCATCTCTGGCTCTCATTCTCTCCATCTGTTCATCCCTACCTGGTGATGGCTTTTCTTCTCCTTTCTCCAGCTCTTTCCCCCTCGCATCCTTTCTCTTGTCTACCTCCGTCCCTCTCTTGGTTTCTGATTCAATTCAGAAAATCCTCAGTCAGCTTCCAACTTGATTGGCAAATGATGTCTGACCTTGACTTGGTGTGGGCTGGAAGGATTTCAGCCTTGAATTTTATCAGGATTAGCTTTTTTTTTTTTTTTTTTTTTTTTTTTATCTGCACAGAAGTACCCGAGCAAGTAACTCATCTCCTCATCTTTCACCTTAGACTTGCTGCTTTCTCCTCTAATTTCTCAAAACAACAGGGAGAAAATAAACAGAATGATGGCGATGGTTCTGGCCGATATGACTTTTACTACAGGGCAGAAGGGATGAAGCCATAATCTAGTCCCGGGCTCAGGATCAATGTCTTTGGGTTGCACTGGGCGATGTTATTAAAGGGAATCTCTCGGCAGCTTGTTCTGTTTTTAACGCCAGACAATTCTTTTCAAATGCTTATGGGGTGTCCAAGGCATCCTGCATGGGGGAGTGGGAAGGAAGAAATCCCGATCCACAAGATCTGCACCTTTCCATGTCGCCCCAGCTCCTTGCAGCACAAATTGACTTTGTAAGATTGGCTCTGAAAATGAATACCCAGGACATCACTCTGTGTTACTTTCCTGTGAAATTACTTTTCTGAATGAAAATATTGAATTCCTTTGAAAGCAAGTAGTATAATATCTCTGGAAATGAAAATCCTGTGGAAATCACAAAGGAAAGAAGACTGAAGGATATGAAAGCTTTATATCTCTAAATGTTAGTCAGGCCTTGGACTTTTTTTTTTTTTCTTCTTTTTTCTTTTTCCTTGAGAACAATCATAACTGCTCTTTCTGATGTAGATACTCATCCGAGTGCTGGAATCTCCTGGATGCTTCTATTATAGATTTATGTTTTATCTACAATAAACAGCCAGTATCATTATCTTAATTTACTACAGCATTTGTATGAACTTGGTGCTTTTTGAGTCCACTTGTTTAGCAAGTCTGACCTGTGGAATTTTCCTTGTCTCAAGGGGAACGTATTGACTTACCGCCAGGCGTCTGGGTGTCACAGACAGTGCCTCTGCTGAACTGACAGATGAACAGGGCAGACCCTTCGGAGGAGCAGTGGTGTGGAAGACTGTCTTCCACGATGCATCAGTTGCCTGGTTGCTCACCATTATCCCTCAGATCATCTAGAGAGGGATGGCCTCCACCCTTCTTGTAACATTGACAGACTCACCAACTGGGGAGGGGAATTTCCTGCAAATAAAAGTATTCTCTGTAAAACTTGTTACTCACGTAAGTTCCTCGAGGCTTCCTTAGTTGAAGCACCTTACATTGCATTTGGTGTCATTTATTCTTCTTGTTCCTTTTTTTTTTTTTTTTAAGACCAGGTGTCAACTGTCAACTGAATAAATTATAAAATGCCTCTCTTTCAGCTTCTCCCCAGATCAGTACAAGAACAGGAAAGAGAGGAACTCAAAGGAGAGAGGATAAGGAAGTCCAATCAAGGTAAAGTGATATTGCCTTTCTGTAAAGGAGATGGAGCCCTCTGCCCAGATGGAATGTCAGGCTAGCCTGACGGCTGAGAGAGATTGCAGATTAGATGGCTGAGTTGCTGTCAGCCATGTTTGAAGAATGTGCAGAGCAAAGAGGTGCTAGGTGGCCGAGCCAAGAGCTTGATTTCCAAAAGCTTTAGAAAGATTGAAGATGTCTCTGATGTTTAAATAGATTAAAATAAAAAGAAAAAATTTAACAATTGAAAAATGTACACTAATCCCTGGAAGTTAGCACATCATCCTTAAAAACAAATTATGCCATAGGCATTTCAATTCATTTTTGTGGATAAAATCTTGGGCATTTATGAAATGCTATAATCACAATAAGTGTGCTTTGTAAAATCTTCAAGATGAAAGCATGGCTTGATGGTTTTCAGTTTGGAGGATATGTAGCTGTTGGTGCCAATAGAGTATTTCAATGGCAATGGTGCATGGAGGTGTTCTAAAGAC
Source organism: Urocitellus parryii (assembly GCF_045843805.1). Lineage (NCBI taxonomy): Eukaryota > Metazoa > Chordata > Mammalia > Rodentia > Sciuridae > Urocitellus > Urocitellus parryii. Next base: position 185,285,601 of record NC_135534.1, read on the forward strand.
ATAAAACCAAGATCAAGCTTGGTCCTTCCCAGGGCAACACTTTCTTCAAGACCCAGGTGAAGACGTATTGTTAAAGGTGCAGATGACATGAAGTTGAAGAAATCATAAAGATTGTCTTTTTACTGACCAAATGACATGTTTATGTAAATAGAAATATGCCATAATAAAACCCACCATTCAGTATGATAGACTACAATAAAATGTATTTTATGTCAAAATCAGGTATCAATTCTTAGGTCAGTGAAAATACACTGCATGGTGCCAAATGTTGAACACTTGTCCAAAATGTTCCAAAGAGTTAACCCAAGGGCAAACTGTGAATTTTAGGTGAGAGTAATTGTCCAAATAGGCTCATCAATTGTAGCAAATGTCCCACTCGGGTGGGATAATAATGCAGGATGCTGTTCATGTGTGGAGGCAGAGGGTATGTGGAAAATTCTGAAACTTCCTCCTAGTTTTCCTGTAAAAATAAAACTGCTTTAAACAAAATTATTAAAAATGAAAGAAAGAGGGAAAAATCCTAAGATGGTTGCCTAGTACCAGAGACAGGGAGGACTAGGGAGTATGTTTAGTTGGTATAGAATTTTAGTTTGGGGAATATGCAAAAGTTCTGGAGATGCATGTTGGTGATTATCGTCAAACAATGTGAATGTGCTTAGTGCCACCAAACTGTATATTATAAATTGTTGTTATGTATATTTTACCATAACAAAAAATAAGAAGCAGGGTTTGGATAACAATAACAACAACAATAAAAACTCAAGTATACAAAAAAAATCTTTAAAAAATGAGACAGTTAAAATTTAACATAAATAATAGGAAACCTAATACCTGAATATCAGTGTGGTTTAATGTGAAATTTGAAACTTGGAATGCAAAAACTAAAGAAGACTTGGGCAAATGCAGTCAATGTGAAAAGTTTCTGATTATTCTGCTCCCATGTAAAAGTTTTCTAGAAGATGCTGGTCAGCCTAGTCCATCTCTACAAAGATGTTGTGTTCCTTTTCTTTAGATCTCCCATACCTATTTTGAGATACCTTTTAAAGAGCTCATGATTTTATCCTAATTTATATATGTGAATATATATACCTAGATATATATTACCATATGATTGTATATACACGTAGGTTCCAAAAGATACTTGGTGCTCAAAATATATTTGTGGGTTGAGTGGCTGATCAGTTTAGGTTCTGTTGCTCCCTTGTAAAGCCCATGCTTCCTTCATGGTGGGCACTCTATGATGGGACATTCTTTCCTTGTACTCCCATTTGCAGCAATCTCTCAATGTCCTAATAAAACACTAGTGCGATTAATATCCTAAGTTAAAGTTCTGATATGGATTTTTTTAAAAAATATTTTTAGTTTTTAGATGGACACAATACCTTTAATTAATTAATTAATTATTGTATTTATTTATTGTTATGTGGTCCTGAGATTCAAACTCAGTGCCTCACATGTGCTAGGCAAGTGCTCTACCACTGAGCCACAACCCCAGTCCCCTGATAATTGATTTTTTTTTTATAACAAGTATCCTTAAGGCTATTTGGCCAAGTGAAGCTTGTCACTGATTAATCTTTTTTAAATGTACAAATACCATTTTGATGACTGATATGTTAAAGTTCATCAACTCAGGTATGTATACATTCCTTGACATGACCAGTGACTGAATTCTTTAGAAAGGATGTCAGATGAATAAATAAATAAATAAATAAATATGCCCTAAGCAATTTTGTAATTAGGAATCCCTTAGAAGGGAGTTAGGGCACTTTAGGGGATAGCATCTCTATTTAATCTGTAGTTATGCAAAGCTAGATTCATTTAATAAGGATGTAGGGTGAGAAATGGAGTGAACAGATAATTGGAAATGAAAATATCAGCTTCCACAATCCTGCCATAAGGTTGATGGCTATGAGTCATGTCCACTCTTAGGATGTTCTTTGTATGTTTAAATAAATTGAAAAATGTTAACAGTAAAGTATGTACCACCATTGCTCTGCATAGTTGTATAACCACAAGCAGTTAATTAATATAAGGAAAGGAAATTTTAATTTAGAAATATACAAGCACAACATGGAAGCCACTTGTTTGACAGGCAGTGGAAAAATTATGGGGGTGAAGGATACATACTGGTACATTGTCACTCATTATCAGAGCCCCCACATATGGTGATACCTATATACCATGGGACTTGCCCAAAGATACATTATAATTAATGCATTATTTTGCCAAAAGTTCTAAATAGAATGGTGTGATATTTCAAATAAATAAAATGCAATGTATAAAGTCAAGAATAACCTGTATAAATGCATATAAAAATAGTTATAGATCCATGGAATGCCTATTTTCATTTTTCCAGGTTTGAGATGAAATGTGATATCATAAATGGGCTTCTTTGATTTTAGAAACTATTTTTTCATGTTCTTATAAAAACAAAATTATAATATTGATACCCAAGCTATTTCTCTTCAAATTACTCTGAATCAATTAGTAGCAAAGAAATTATTTACTACAGCAGGTGCCTTGTGTTTGGGAAACATGCCCCAAACATTTATGCCCTCCTTTCTCTGAAAGATATTGAGAACTGCTTGAAAAATAAGAGACATATAAAGCAATTATCACAACACACTGTGGGCACTGCTATCTTAAACTATGCATGGAATTTCAATGGGACCCTGACTTGGGGGTGGGTGACTGAAGTTACAGAGTATTTTCCGAAAGAAGTAACAACAAGGTTAAGGTTGCGTCTTAGAGTTAGTGTGTTATTTTTCACCATTTGAATGAACTGTCAAACAACAAAAGGATTTTTCTAAACTTTTTAGTCTTGCTTTAAAGTAGAGAAGCAAAGACCTAAAACTTACCTTAAATGGCAAAGTTAGATGCTCATACCTTGCTCTCTGTCAATTTTGCTTTTCATTAGAAATAGTTTTGAAAGAGCCAAAGGTGCATTGAGCTGCTTACAATGTTCAATTAGTAAAAGAAAAAAACCCAGGATTTTCTCATTGTGAACTATTGAGCAAAATAAATGAAGGGAACAATTCTTCCTAACAGGGTGGTGGGGGTAAAATATCTCTTGGTAAAGGGAACTACGTGTGTGTGTGTGTGTGCATTGTTATTGTTGTTCTGCGGAGAAGTAGGTGGGGTGAAGGACTTCATGTAGAATTTCAGGTACTTGGAAGATGTTGCCTATAATTACATAGCTAAGCCCCATTCAGTTTGAGAAGGATTCTGGATAAGTAGATTACTTTCCATATAGAGGAGGAGTACCAGTACTAGTCTTTTATGTTATCTATATATTGCAATTGAGATAGCCAAAGATCTGAATTTGAAGAACTAATTGTAGGTCATCTCCACTTTACTTTGGTAGAGTATTGGGAAGATGTGGTTGAGGTGAGCAGATGGATGTGGTAGAAAGATAATGGGACGTAGCCTGATTCACCATATATCAAGATCATGATGTTGCTGTCAATATTAAACCCCTAGGACTAACTTTCCTTATCATACAATTTTGCAGGAAAAGGGGACAAGCTTTTGATTAGAAGTAGTTTTTATCTATTAATCTATAGATTATCTATTTAATCTATACATTATCTCAAAGAGCCTATCCAGTTAAAAAATGTTAACTGAGTAGCCAAAAGACAATTCAATTTTGTTCCTACTTACCTATGGCATACTTTTCTTTAATGACATATTTCATGAATATTCAACAAACATACATATCTACAAATAATGTAGACGGCATATTATATCTTATAGCTAATAAAGGTTCCCCAATTCAAAGTCTTGCATCCAAAGACCTTAACCATCTCATTTCAATCTCTTTGTCTAAAAGTATCTTCAATTACTCACCTTCAAGCATCTTCCAACTCAAGTCAATTCCCACAGTTCTCTCAAATGTTAAGCATACTCCCATCCCATCCCTTGACTTGTGCTCTTATTAGAGAGTTTGATAGCCTGGAAATCCCATTTTCAGATCTGGCCCCTCCTTCTAGGGCTGTCAGTGGAGAAAGTGTCTTCAGGAGTCATGCTGGATTGCCTCCTCCTGCAAGCTGGGAGGAATCTCGGCTCCCCATAAGTGTAACTTGGTGATACTTGCTCACTTGTACCTTGCTGTAGGTTCATTTGTCTAAATATCTGTTTCCTTTTTGAAGAAGGCCTGAATCTTATTAATATCTGTGTTCCTGGAGCTCACCAGAAACCTTCAAACATGGAGACCATCGGTTTTTTGCTGGTGGAAGAGAATCAGGAAAAAATTGATATTTGCAAATGGACACTCATTCAGAGTGAAAGTCGAAGCCCTTTCCTTCGAACTGGTCTTCTGATCTTCCGCATCCTCTATTCCAACCATGCCATCCCATTTCTGTCTCTTTTCCCTGAAGGCCTCTGTACCAGTTGCTTTGCTGCCTAGACTGCACTCCCTCTGACACCAGCATGCCCCAGTCTTTTATTTCTACCATTTCTCTGCTCAGCCAGGCTTTCCCTGACTGCCCTGTTTAAAATGACAATTTATAGCACTCCTTTGCTCCCTTTGTTTTTCTCCACAGCACACATGACACTCTGACATAACATGTACTTATGCACTTATTTGTTTGCTAACCACTTTTTGCCCCCACCAGAATGAGGCCAGAGAAGGGCATGGCCTTTGTTCACAGCTTTATCGGAAGTGCTTAGGTCTATGCCTGTTGCTTAGTAAACGATGTGTCTTCCTTCAGTCTCTGCTTATTCTTGCTAGTGTATGGAGGTGCCCACAGGAGACCAGTGCTGCCTTGTTTCTGGGCCTGACCTCAACCTGTGGACAGTCCACAGTCTCCTTTCTATTGTAGATCTTCAAAACTCTGATCTAGTGGAAGTGGAAGGGCTGCACTACAATGGGAGACAAAGAATGAGTGATATATTAAAGAGAAAGGGGAGCAATAAATAAATGAATAAGAAGATAAAGTATGTGTATTTTTTCAGGGGACTTCATAACCAGAAAAAGATTTGAATGAAATACTGTTAATCTGTTAATGATAACATATGGAAGAGAAGGCCAATGGTTGAAGTTTGGCTTGAACACTGACTCAAGTGAGATTCCAGTACCTATGGAAGCTTCAGTAAGTGGCTTCCATGTGTTATAGATTTGAAAGGAACTTTAAGGACCCACTCTAGAAATAGTCATGTGAATGACACCGTTCATAGTCATTCATTGATAAGAAACTTTTTGCTATGGTCCATCGAATTTTATCTTGACAGTGTAAAAGAATTTAATATGTACAGATTAATGTTTTATCTAGAGTCAAGGACAATCATACCTGGTCTATTAGTGTTAAAATGGTCCTCCTCATCTTCACTTGGACACACCACCATGACTGGAAACCATCTCTCTTCCTAGTTTGAGGCTCTATCCTGATTCTGTGTGGGTACTTTTCTATTCATTTTGTTTTCTGATGAAAATCTTAAACAGGCTGGACCCTGATCAAATGGGTCATATTTGTTATTAGGGTTGGTCTTTTGCAAAATAAAAATGGACAAGACTTTGAAGAGATACAACACAGGAGTAAAAGCCCAGGAAGAGGAGAGGATGGCTTTTAAATCTATTCACTGAACAAATGCTTATTGAGCATTTCTGACATGCCAGCACTGCCTAGGCATGAAGGCTATAATGATGATTATGGAGAGCTCCCTGGCCCTCAGGGAGTCCATGTCTAGGTTTTCAGACAATGTGACTCGTGCTGTTGGTGGAAAAAGAAGAAAGGACGTCGGGTGGAGAAAAAATGTTCGAGTTTGAGACTTGGGCTTGTTGAATTCTAGAGGAGAGCAATACATTTAAATGGTCTCACTGTGCTTTTGAAAAAAAAAGAAAGAAAAAAACCTACATTCTGTGGGGGAAAAGCAGTGAATAATAATGGTAGTCCAAGATAAGTTGGATATGAAGTCTGTTTTCTATTGGGGAGTATACATTTGATACTTCAGGATGGGAGACGTTTTTTTTTTTTAAGTTGGAACTTCTTGCCAAGTTTCTGCTTAGGAATTCTGAACTGAACTTCAAATGTTTAGGGGCTTCTGTTTTAAACACATTTGGAGTTGTGGCTTCTTATTCGAGGAAGAAAACCCCTTCAAGTACATCAAAGAGCTGTGAGAAAAGATACAGTGTGTTGACAATTTGTTTGAGGGCATTGAAACCAGAAACATTGTCTCTGTAGTACACATATTTCAAAGTTTGGGGGAGGGCGGGGGGCTTCTGGCCAGAGACTTCTGGTGCTGTACAAAACTCCAAATACTTGGGAAGTAATTTAACAGATTCACTGTGCCTAAAACATAACCTGACTCACCCAGCGATTTCAAACTAAGGTCTAGAGGATGTCTTCTCTGGGGAATGACCTTTAAATAAATTGTGAGGCTTCTCATTGCTGTACCCAGGTGAGAAGAGTCAGGGATAGAAGCCGAGGGAGGAATCTTCCCAGAACATCAGAAGCCATTTGACCCAGGACCTTGGTGAAAACTGCTTAAAAATTCAGTTTGAATTGCAATAGTCTGGGTCTTGAGAGGGAATTATGGAAGAAGATTGACTGTGTTGATTCGAGACCGGGTCACTCCTTAATCCTACCGAGGACCTGGTTAAAGAGGGGACTGTGTACAATCCATTCCTTCAAAGGGTGAACTTACTATTAAATGTTTGACTGAGGAGCATGGGAGTTAGATGCACACAGCCCCTGTCTCCAGTCCCCGCTGTATCGCTCAGGACCTGTAACCTTCAGGTAACCGAAGGCAGGTCGATCTCGCCTCCTGAAGCCTCTGCTTTCTCATTTTGGAATTGGAAGTGATTACACCAACCTCACCAGGTTATTGCTTGAGTAAAGGAATGCTCACTATAAATTGCCTAGCAGATTATCTGATGCTCATGAAAAGCTCCATAGATATTTTTTTGCTCCCCTCTTAATACTTTTTCTTTTCCCCCTGGGAGGATAAAGTAAGCTTAGGCATCATTTAAGTTAAAGTGAATATTTCGAGTTCAGAAATCAAGGAGGTATTATGGGCATGTACAAATATGTCACAATGAGTCCCACTATTATATGTAATTATAATGTACCCAGAAATGATTTTTAAAGAAATCAAGGAGGCAAGGATTCGTGTGCCACTTTGCTACCACTCGCTATGTCACTTAAACTCTCTCACCTCTGTTTTCTTACTTACAAATTGAAGGTGAGATTGAAGTTTACAAATACTTGTAAATTAGAATGAAAGGGCAATTTTAACTCCTAGGCAGGAAGAAGCAAGTAATCAGAATGATCAAGAGGGTCGACTTTGATGTTTGACTTTCCAAGTTCCAGTGTGGACACTAAAACTGACTTGATGTGTGATTTTGGTCTAGTCATCAAAGATCACTGTCTCTCAGTTTCCCATCTGCTATGTAGGAATAATAATAATAATGGTTTGTGCCTTTCAGATGTGAAAAATAAGGGGGAATTCATGTGAAACACATAGGACATACTGACACATAGTAGATGCTCAATATACAATATATCCTTCTTATCTCAGAGAACTCTGTTGGAAACCTCACAACTTGTGATCACAGAAGATAAAAAAGGGCATATCAATAATGTAGAAGAAGAAGATTGAGAGACAGAGTGAGGGGATGGGTGAGGGGAGGCAGTGCAGAATGAATTCTTAAAAAAAATAATGTCACGTGCATATATAAATATGTCATGGCAACTTCACCTGTAGGCATAAGTTAAAAGAGCCTATCAAATATGAATAAACGGATGAGTGATTAAAAAAAAGTCTAGTAGAGTAAAAGGAAAATGGGGGAGGGGAGGGATGTAGGGAGGTGAAAGTGGGAGGGAAAAGGGCAGAATCATAAACTGAAATTGAATTCTATGTATGTATGAGTTTCTCAGGAGGATGAACCCAACTAGTATGTATAACTATAAAGCTCTAATTAAAAAAGCAAAAAGAAAGATTGATTTGGAAGAGGAATCTCAGGGCTTTTGGCATAGAGACCCTGAACAGATCTCTCAGATTTCTATTGTATAATGTGATGTCAACTACTGCATTGTTGGGGGAATAGCAATGACTTATCTTCTTACCAGAATTGCTCACCCCTCTGAGCCTTTCTTTGTGGAGGTGACCTTCCTGGCATAGAGGAACTGCCAATCAGGAGATCCTGGAAGAGAGCCGGGATTGCTCTAGTATGGGGCAGTTTCTCTACAGCCTGAGGAGCCTCCTTTCATTAATTGTCCAAACATTTACAGGCTGAAGGCATAGGGGATCCTAATTTAATACTGCTGCTGGGTAGCTAGGGCACAATACACTGTGGCTGCCGTCCTGTTGCTCCAACAGCCTTACACTTGGTTCAAACCCCAACTTGGCCTGTAAGTTGCTAAGCATATCCCTTGGCCACAGCCTACTACTAAGGATGAAGGTGAAGTCCGGGGCATTCCATGAATGATACATTCAGCTCACTGCACTTCTGCTGCTCCCTGGTGTCTACAAACTCCAAAAAGGGTTTCCAAGGGAGGAATGAATGTGGGAATCAGCCAGAGGAGAGAAGACATGGATAGGGCCACTTAAAGAATTAGGAGATGAAAGTACTCAGAAGATCACAGTGCCCCGTTCTCACCCGTCTTCCCTACATGATACGCAGTGACATGAAAGTAAATTTTAAATGTAGCCAAGCTCAACCAAGTTCTGATTTTTGCATGATGATTTACAAATGTGTCTACACCTACTTTTTTTGTTTTTAAATCTCTGCTTTTCTGGTTCTCATAGTCTTCCATGGGTAATCTAACCCTGTCAGAGGGAGGACTCACCATCCAGAGACTGTCTGAGAAACCTGGGAAGTGACTCTTTTGCTAATACAATAATGTAATTAACTACAACAGATGAATCATTTCTTAAGGGTTTGCTTTTCCCAAAGGAAGGGCAGAGATGGTATGACACAGACACAATGTCCTCAGCCGCAGTGGTATGCACATGACTCTGGAGTGAGCTCACATGACCTGAGAACTCTGGACTTTGGAATCACCCTTCACTAGTGTGCTTTACTCTAGTCTTGACTTACTTTCAATGGGTGCTTTACATTGTTGCCAGAGTGATTTCTTCCTTTCTTTCTTTTTTTAAAAGTGACCATAAGTCTCCTGTGTTTATAATACTTGATGTGAGATTCAAGTTCCTGACAGAGTAAAACCAAACTCCGTTGCCCCTGAAGATTCTTTGGAACCCGTTTTCTTTCTGTCTATTGAATTTGATCTCCTCTGGTTGCCCCATGGGACACAGGGCTCTAGCTATACACAGATGCTCTTCCCAGCCTCAACCTTGTTTTCATGAGTCCCTTCTACCCCACTTTCTTCCACCTGATAAATCCCAGGCATCTCTTGGAACACTGCTCAAATGCTCCTTCCTGGGGACAGACTTCTGATTCTCTAGACAGCCTCCGTGTCTTTCTTCTGTGCCTCCACAATTTTTTTTTATTGGTTGTTCAAAACATTACAAAGCTCATGACATATCATCTTTCATGCATTTGATTCAAGTGGGTGCCTCCACAATTTTCAAACCTCTATGGTGGCAGTTCTGCTATGACCTTTGAGACAGGGTGGTTTCTATGTCTTTATCCTCTGGTAATGGTGCGCTCCTTGAGGGATGGGACCAGGCTTTATTTGTTGTTGTTTTTTTTTTTTTTTTTAATCTTCATTGACTTACCGTGTCCAGCATGAAATGGAAACAGAGTAATATTTGCAGAGTCAATGCAATCCCTGGTGAATAAATGGTCAATCGTACACGAATACCCACCTTTACGAAGGCAGAGCCTCTGAAGCTGACACTCCGTTGGTTGAATAAGTGGGTGAATGAATGGCAACCTCGTATTGTAAAAATCAAAATGAACACCACGGAGGCTTTGTGCACTGTGAGTGGCTGGGCCCAGGTGAGGTTGTATTGCTGTGACTGCAATGAGCACAATGTCCTGACTCTCATGGTGGCATGGCTGTGGGCAAAGGGCCACAGGAGCCAGCTTTTAGCTGTTTGACTGTCACCCCAGGTAAGGAAAAAGCAGCGTTCCATTGACTGGGCGTGTAATGGGGTGATAGTGAACCTGCTGCTATTTCTTTCACAGCTTGTGAAGGCTGTAATAAAAAGGTCTGAGAGACTTTTTTTCTCCCTGGTCCTAGAAGAGAGTGTCATAAATGACCAATTTACCACTGATTGCCACCTAGGCCCGGGTGCTCCACAGCAACAAGCAATGGAAACATAGTTAACCAGAAATACACACATTGAGAGAGCAACTCCCTCTCTTTTACCATCCTCACCATTCTATTTGAGTAGCCAATTAGAAATCATTCTAATAACCATTCATTGAACAACTTCTGTCATGCATGTGAAAAATCTCATTTGATCTCTACAAAATCATACAAGTGGGTATAGAGTCTCTGGTGAAGAAGACAAGAGTCTGAGTCAGTTTGAGTGATTTCCAAGATCACTCTCTGGGTTTCAGGCAGCTACCACTACATTACACGGAGGTAACAACTCTGATGTATTAGTGTCTCGGAACAAGATTTTAATTCTTGTTCATATTATATGTCTACCACTGCACCTGAGGTATCTGTGACTCTGCTCCACATGTCTTTGTTTCAGAATTCAGGCTGGTTTAGAAATGCACCGCTCTCCTGATAGAAAGGGAAAGCCAAGCAATGAACGACTTCCCCAGGGCTCCCAAGTGCTTCTGGACTGCGCCACTCATCGCCTCAACCCACACTCCATTGGCCAAAGCAATTCCTGTGGCCACACGTGGAGTCGAGCAGTTAGCTGTGTGGCCACAGTGAGGCACCGTAGGTCTCATGGCAATGGACAGGGATTGGGGCCTTAGTAAATTCTCCTAGAAAGAGACAGAGCTTGGTTGAAAACTGAGTTCTTTGTAACCCCGATCCCATGGACCTTTCATCATGCCAGGTGGTCTCCTACGGGAACCTGATTGGAGCTTTATTAACTTTGGTGACAGAAGATCTGAGTCCAACTCCAGTGCTTTTTGATTCCTCAAGTGCTGGAGAAGGAAGAACTAAGGACCCCACCTTGTCACTTAACAGAACAGGATTGCAGGTGTGTGTCAGTAAAGTCTTGCTCTGTAGTCTGTCAGTGTAATTGGCATGAAAAACCTACTCTCTTTCTGCAGCCCTTATTGCTCCAGTAAATCTCCCACTGTACCTCCCATTACCCCTCGCTTAAAGCACCGATTATTCCTTTATTAGAGCTCAGCCACAAGTAGGCCATGAATTTTTATGGCTTTTCCGGATCTCATAAGGCAATGGGAAGCATCCATTTAAACACAGTCACTAAACTGTACCACAGGTTTATGGCCTGATGCAGCATTTCCCTGTTTCAGAGAAGCCTCACCACTCACCCCTCCTTGAATATTTAGTCTACTCCTTGAAAAAAACAGAGAATTTCAAGTTTTCACTTTTAACCTCCCTGGTGGTTACCCTGAGATGTGACCGGGTTGACATGCCACCATTGACAAAAATCTGATTGTTCCATCTTTGGAAATCGTTTGTACATTGAAAAAATATTCTTGTGGTCTCCTATAGTCTTCTTGGGATGTAGAGTCTATTTAATTTGTGTGTGTCTTCCCTGAGCAGTTTATTCACCAAATATTAATTGCATAGTTATTATATGTCAGACCATGTGCTAGGTATGGTTATTGGCCCCTAAACTTCTGATCCTATTTCTGTGGTTCCCTTCTCTAAGGAGAGAAAGAAAGAGAGAAGAAACTGATGTTCCTACCAGAAGAGTAGAGGAAAGAGACCGGAGAAGGGAGGAAGGAAGGGAAAGGGGAAATACTAGGGAGAAATATTGACCACATTATATTATTATGTTATTTGCATGGATAAATACGTTACAATGAATCCTCACTATTAGGTATAATTACTTTATACATAATAAAAATTTTTAAAAAGGAAAGCAATGCTCCTTAGTAGCTTCAAAGCAATTTCAAGACATTGTTTTATTTGACCATTGCCATGTATTTCACCGTGGTGTAGACTCATCTCATTTGGACCTCACATAGTGGAAATGCTCCTGAGCACAACTGGGTATATGGACCTAAACACAGTTTGCTTAACGAGGAAAGAAACATGGTCGTAAAAGCAGTTCAGTTTCAGAAAATAACCACTGTATTTGCTGTTAAAACACTTCTTCCAAGGACATTCTGACATCAAGTAGCTACCCTTAGATGCTTTTCCCCCTGAGTTTTTACCCTATAAAGTAGGGACATATATCCGTAGTTACTGAAATTTTTCATCTGCATTTTACAGGTTTGTTTGTTTTTAATTGACATATACCAATTGCACAGATTTATGAAATACAAGATGATCATCTGATACATATATACCATGTGGACTGATGGCAGTGAGCTAGTATTTCCACCATCTTAAACATTTATCATGTCTTTGTACTGGAAATTTTCAAATTCCTTTCTTCTAGTTCTTTATAAAATGTCAATTCTTGTAAACTGTAGTCACCCTGTGCTATAGAAGAACATCTGAACTCATTCCTCCTATTTAACTTTATTAACATGAGTGCTGTTATATTCATTCAAACCAAATTCACTATTTCCCATATCTACCCACCCTTACCCTTGCTCATCTTCTTCTCTCTTTCTTGGTCAGTGTGGAACTCACCCTTTCACCAGCATTTGTAATTTGGGAGACAGTCTTACTCTTCATTTTCGTTACCATTCAATCAGTCACAAAATCCTGCCTTTTTGTCAGTGTTCTCTCCACCCCTATCCTCTCTGTCTTTCCTTACCAGAATCTCTACAACATCTTCTCCCTGCCCCCAGTTGTGGTCTTCTGGCCTCCAGTCTAACCCTGCTTCAGCCCAACTTAATATCTCCAGAGGGAACTTCTACATCTAGAGATGATCATGACACTCTCCTTCATAAACAGGCCTCCGCTGTTCCTTCCGTGTGTTTATTTAGATAGATCTTTCCTTTTAGTGCAGAATTACAAAAATCCCATATAGTAGGATTTTTCATCTTGATATTTTATTCCTCTTCCAATTTTTATAATTATATATCTCAGCCCTCAAAATTCACTTATGAACCAATCATGTCAATGGATAGACCAGTGTCCTAAAACCAATGTCTTTTTTTTTAAAAAAATTTATATCTGCTATACTATTGTCTCCTTTTGACCTCTTAGAAAATTTCTATCCAGTCCTAAAGACTCATTTCAATTCTACTTTCCTAAGGAAAGTGTCTTGAAATATCTCTAGGTAGAATTAAGCTCTGCGACCTTTGTGCCTCACGTTATTTCCTACTTTTTCTTCTGCTCTACTTGGACTCTCAGTTCAGTAGAACAAAGCACTACATCTTATGATCCATACTTGTTTTTCCTCTTTGTGTCCTTGGTCTCATAGATCCTCTAACTTATCATATATATTACCATTACTCCATTTCACAGATGATAGTTGTATTTATTTAATGTTCCAAGATTGTGCTGTTAATAACTGGAAGGATTAGAGGTGTCCCCTCTGTCACACACTATACTACACTATCCTACAAACTGGGGTTTTTTTTTCCCCAAAAGACTTTTTATTAATGCTTTTTAGATATACATAAAGGTGAAATTCACTGTGGTGTATTCATAAACATGCACAGACTAATTTGGTCAATGTCATTCCACTGTTCCTCCCTTTTCCCATCCCTCCTCTCCTCCTTCATCCCTCCTCCCTCAACCTCAATCACCTTCTTCCAATCCACTGATGTCCCTTCTGTGTTCATAGGACCTCTCTGCCCCCACCACCATCTTTTCCCCTTAGTTTGCTCTAGCTTCCATGTAGGAGAGAAAACATTTGGCCCTTGACTTTTTGAGCTGGCTTGTTGCACTTAGCATGATGTTCTTCCTTTTCACCCATTTACCAGCAAATGGCACAATTTCATTCTTCTCTGTGGCTGAATAAAACCCCACAGCAGCATCTGCCAGGAAGACAGGGGAGGCTTATCAGAGAACATCTGGTTGGGAAAAGTCTAGCAAGAGTGCATTAAAGTTGCACTTTAAAAATAAGAACAGAGGTTGTGTTCAGATATCATTAAAAATTATGAAGTTTTATTGATATGTGTAATGATATCATTAATACTTATTATTTTTGATGAACAAATCCTTGTCCAAAACATTTATGGGGTACAATGTGATGTTTTCATATAGATATACAATGCAATGATTAAATCAAGCTAATTGACATTATCACTTCATTGTCATTATCTATAGTGAGACATTGGAAATTTATTCTCTTGGTTGTTTTGAAATATATGATACATTATTATTGATGAGTCACCCTGCACTGTGATCAATCGCAAAGCCTATTTCTCTTGTCTATATGAAACTTTTGTATCCTTTGATCAAAAACTCTTCATTCCCTTCCTTCACACTTCCACCTAGTCTCTGGTAACCATGGTTTTATTCTCTACTTTTATGAATTCAACTTTATTTGATTCTATTCACGATTGAGATCATACGGTGTTTGTCTTTCTGTTCCTGGCTCATTTCACTTGGCATGCGGTCCTCAGGTTCATGTTTTTGCAAATAACAGGATTTCTGCTTTTTTTATGGCTGAATAGTATTTTGTTGTGTATACATACCACATTTTCTGTATGCAGTCATCTGTTGTTGCACACTTAAGATTATTTTCTTATCTTGGATATTGTGAATGATGTTGCAGTGAACACGAGAGTGCAGCTATCTCTTTGATATATTGATTTTAGTTCCTTTGGATGTGTACCCCAAAGTGGTATTATTGGGTCCTATAGTAGTTTTAGTCTCACTTTTGTGAGGAACCTCTACACCAATTTCCATAGTGGCTATACTACTTTATGTCAGCAACAATATATGAGATCCCTTTTTTCTGCATCCTCTTCAACATTTATGTTTCATCTTTTTAGTAAAAGCCATTCTAGCAGGTGTGAGGTGCTATCTCATGATGGTTTTCATTTAGGTTTCCCTAATAATTAGTGAAGTTGAACATTTTTTTATGTGTGCATTATCCATTTTTATGTCTTATTTGAGAAATCTCTATACAGGTCGTTTTCCTGTTTTTAAAGTGAACTATTTATATTCCTGTTGTCTGAGTTTCTTATATATTTTTGGATATTAACCCTTCATCACAAGGCAATATTTTCTCCCACTCTGTATGTTGTCTCTTTACCTTGTTAAGGGGTTTCGGTTTGATGCAATGCTACTTGTCTCTTTTTGTTTTTGTTGCTTGTGCTTTCAAAAAAAATATATCATTAGCCAAACCAATGTCATGGAGCTTTTCCTTTGTTTTCTTCTAGTAGTTACTATAATTTCAGGTCTTGTATTTAAGTTTTAAATCCATTTTGAGTTGATTATTGTATATGATATAAAATAAGGGTCTAATTTTATTCTTATGCATTTGGCTATCCATTTTTTCCCAGTAACATTTATTAAAGAAACTATCCTTTTCCCATTGTGTGTTCTTGGCAACTTTGTCTAAAACCAGTTGACAGTAGATTGGAAGAGGGGTTATTTCTGGATTTCCTATCCTGTTCCATTGGTGGATGTGTCTGTTTTTATGACAGTACCATGCTATTTTGATTATAGTTAGTTTATTAATATGTCTTGAAATAGGGAATGTGATGTCTCTAACTTGGTTCTTTTTGCTCAAAATTGTTTTGGCTATTTGGGGTCTTTTGTGGTTCTATAAAAATTATAGGACTGTTTTTCCAATTTCTGTAAAAAATGACATTAAATTTTTGATAGGGATTGCATTGAATCAATAGATCACTTCAGATAGTATGGATTTTTCCACAATTTTAATTCTTCCCATCTGTGAACATGGGATATCTCTATTTATTGCTCTTTTTTTAGTTTCATCAGTGGTTTATAGTTTTAAGTATTAAGAAACTTTACCTCCTTGGTTAAATTTACACATATTTAATTTTTTTGTTGCTATTTTCAATGGAATTGTTCACTTAATTTTCTTTTCAGTTAGTTTGTTATTAGTATATAGCAACTTTTGTATATCAGTTTTGTGCCTTACAACTTTATTGAATTTATCAGTTCTAAGAGTTTTTTGGTGGAATCTTTTGGATTCCACCAAATAGAGAAAATTTCATTTTTTCATCTTTCCTATTATGATGTCTTTCAATTTTTCTTTTTGCCTAATTGCTCTGTCTATGGTTTCCAATACTAATTGGGGGGAAAAAAGTGGGTAGAATGAGTATCTTTGTTTTATTTCTGATTTTAGAGGAAAATCTTCTAATTTTTTAACATTTACAATGGTATTAATTGTGGGCTTGTTACATATGGCCTCTTTGTGTTGAGGTAAAATCCTTCTATCTCCAATTTGTTGAGAATTTTATCATGAAAGGGTCATTTGAAACTTTTTCAAATGCTTTTCTTTCATCCATTGAGATGATCCTATGATTTTTATCCTCAATTTTGTTAATATGATATATCCCATTTATGTATTTCTATTTGTTGAACCATCCTTCCATCCCAAGTGTAAAGACCTCTTCAATGTAACTACTTACAGGGGGCCACCCCTGAGATATTTGGAAAGTCTCTACTCAGCCTTGGAGCCAAGGAGATTTTGGTCTGTCACTGCAAGTCATTTTGCAATGGCAAGTCATTTTTCACTTAATGGATGGCGAAAAGCACGTGACCTCAGTTTTTGCTGGGCTAGAGAGGCGCTCTGTAGCTCTGGACTTGGGAGTTACCCATTGGGCTTGGATAGCCCTCCTCCTACCTTATTTGGCAAAAGAACATTCCATGAAAATCCTTTGCAGCCCCTTGTATAAATAAAGCAAATGTGGGCTCTCTTGCACTTGTCTCTCCTTCCAATGTGAAAGCAGGACCCCTAAGGTCATAGAGCCATCCAGCCCCCACTTTTCAAAAATTACTTTCTGTATTGTGTGATTTTTTGCCATATTTCTCAGCCAGTACACTTCACTCAAGGGAAACCCAAAATTCATTGTCCGTGAGTAAGGGAAACCCAAAATTCATAGGGCGTGAGTGAGAGCTGGTGATTCTTTTACTGTATTCTTGAATATGGTTTGCTAATATTTTCTGTAGCTTTATACTCATGCATCGTATAGGATTCAGAAAATCTGAGTTGTCTGTATGAAAACATACATTATCATTAGAGTACAATCTCTCTCTCTCTCTCTCTCTCTCTCTCTAGAAGGGAGTTTAAGTTTGGTAATTGTGGGGAAGGGCTTTAGTCTTCCTTTAGTGGGGCTGCTACCAGCCTTAGTGCATTTCCAGACATGGATTAGAAGTTCAGCCTGGATCATATAAGTTTAACCTCAACAGAAATGCATTCTCCAGGTTAATGCTTAGGGTTCTGGTCTCAGGTTAATTGCTATGTGTCCACACGAACACTTTTGCACCTAAGGACTAAAATCACTTCTTGCTTTGTGTATTCTGCTCTTCAGTGACCTCTGAATAAAGGCACCCCATGACAAATTCCTCTGCAACTTAGAACTGAGGAATTGTTTCTACTAAGGATGTGTTAACCTTCCTTTTATGATAATGAGTGTTATGGAAAGCAGTAGTTCCTAAATGTGGGCCATGAATCAGGATATCTCTGGGGAATGTAGTAAAAGTACTGATTCCTGGACCCCATTCCCAGATATTTTGATTGAGATGTCTGGAGAAGGGATGAGGAACTTGTTCATTGCAGGCTGGCTCCCTACCTGGGCTCTTGGTGGTGTGCTAATTAATTAAGCCACAGTTCTCACCATTAGCTTCTAACGATTTTAACTTGAGATGCAGCTGCTCCCAGGACTCTCAATGTTGGACGGAGGAGGCTCCCTCCTGGTCTCTTGCTGTGAAAGATCGGAGTGTGGTGCAGAAGACAAAATCTGCCTCTGACCCTTTGCACTTTTTCACCTCTGGCCCAGAGGGTACTTGATCCTGGTAAAAGGTGAGGCTGGGGCTGAAGGAGCTCAGGTGCCCCAAACATCTGTCTTTAGTGTGTGGAGTACTGCATTAGTGTCTAGGGACATGGAAATGGGGATCCCAGATCCTCAGGGAAGAACATCATCTCAGGTGTTTATGGGTCAGTAGTGTACTGACAGGGAAACTCGAGTTCTGAGTGGATTTGCCCAGGGTCACTGAAAGTGACAGAACCTGACAATGAGTCCAAGCCACTTGACTCAGACCAGTGCTGACTCCACCACTGCCTGCAGCTGAGGACTAGGAATGCTGTCCCTGCCTCTGTTCCTGGAGCAAGGGATGCAAAACATGGGATTAGATGACTGCTGCATATTAAAAATCAGCCCTTTGTCTGTCTTTGAACAGATCCACTGCTTGTGCTCCCATTATGAGGACAGAAACTTCCCAGGAGAGGGACAGGAGGAAAATGAGAAGGATTCAAGGAAGCTCTATATTGGGGACATTTTTTTTTCTTTTTAAATTTCAGGTTAATATGAACCTGCTTATTTCCTCTGCATCCTTAGTGAATACTAAACGCAACTGATTTATGTCACTTCTCCTAACTGGTGTTCTAATGGGTCCACAAGAGGAAAATAAAATATTTAATAAAATAAAATGTGACAAATGAACTCTTGGAGTGAAACAAGCCACATTGGTGAGAGCTGCAGAATGTCGCAGAAGGAGGAAGGGGGTTCTGAGAGCTGGAAAGAGGCCGAGGTGAAAATTGTGATGGGTTCTGGAGATTTTTTTGAAAAAATTTTAAATTGGAGGGATTTGACCATATTATACATGATCTGATGTATCCATGTACACATTTCATCTCCACTCGCCTTTCTTTTGTCGCTCCTCATTTGCTGCAGTCAGAGCAGGGTTCCCTATTATGTAAATAAGGGAATGAGACAGATGGTGCCACAAAGCAATGAATTCATTTGGGGGGAGGGCTTTAATTATGGATGGGTGGGCCCGGCTGTGTTGTGGGTTCAGCAAACGTCCCAAACGTTATGGGATTGGCAAGACCCCAGATGCAGTTTTCCAGGCACATTTAAAAATCCTATCATATTTGCAGGGGAATTGAAGTTGGGAATTGAACTTGTTCTTTATTAAATTCCTCAAGTTGCTGGCCCTGATTTTTAGCCTTTAAAATTGTGGAGGAATTTAAACAGTGTTTCAAGGAGCTGGTTTATAATTCTTTCAAGGCTAAGGTACTCTGTAGGTGCTACTGATGTTTTGAGTCATCTTTCTTATGGATTATTTAAAAATTGGAGGTCAAAAATTCCTATGAAAGGAAAATGAAAATTATTTGTAATCCCAGAAGATAATTGCTATTAATTGGTTGGATATTTAATCTTGGGACTTTTAGAGTATTCTTTTTGTACAATTGACATCATGCTATGTTTGCCATTTTATATCTTGAATTTGGTCATTTAATACCATATCATAGGCATCTCCTTATATCACTTGATTCATAATATTCATGAACATATAATGGTTCATTGAATTTATGAGTATTCACTTGAAAACATTTAAAAATATATATATTTTTAGTGGGCATTTGTTTTGCCCACAGTCGTGTAAATTAGATCTTTAGATAGTATGAATTTGTTTTTATACTTGGTTGATAAAATTTGCTTTGCAGAAACAAATGAACAGAATAATTAGAAATGGCTATAAGGATTTCGGGGGTGCTGTTTAAGGTCAGTGTAGATGATAAATTGGATAACGTCATGTGGCAAGTTCACAGCCAAAGGCAGAAACTCCAAGAGAAACCTGACAAGCTGAGCTGAGGACACAGTGTATACAAAAGACTTAGAGCTGTGGATATTACATAGAAAGCCAAATGCAAGTTAGGTGAAAACTTAAGGGACAACAGTCCACCATTAGCATTTGTGAATTTAGTATCCATGAATGCAACTACTCACAAGAGACCTTGCGAGGCCAGGATATGGGATGATTTATCATTTTGCTGCAATAACACTACGAATCACATGGGTTTGTAAAGCTTGCATTTTGACCAAAGCCACTCGGTCTGTGAACCTAGCCAACCACACAAGCTTTTGCATTTCAGTCAGCGTTTGGATTCTGCATTCCTTGATGAAAACCTAGCAGTTCTCATAATTGTGATAAGTTGTGTTCTTTATTAAGCAAACAAACAACAACAACAACAAAAACTTAGCCAAGAGAAGAACATCAACTGTAAGCGCTGATACTGAAAAGGAATCAGAAATAAGAAGCCCAAGATTGTCCCTTGCCAGAAAGCCGAACCCTTGGATTCATTAAGGAGTGGAATGTCACACTTGGCAGTCCTCTGGTCCTATGACATAAATGAGTACACCAGACGCTCTCTCTACAGCATTAAGAAAAAAGATATTTGCGATTCTACTTCAGGCAGCCCTCTCCTCTGTGCAAATACTGCTCATTAAGTAAATTATTAAAGTGCAATTAAATCTTGCAGGTTTTCATTATTTCTTTTTCGGGGAAGAAATTAGAGTAATGTTTGTGAATGTGCTGATTCACTAAGACCTTGGATGTGTCAAGGATTTATCTAAAGTACATTTCTTTTAGTGAGAATTTGCAGTGAGTTGATTTCAACTTTGACAAAAGTCTGTGTTCCTTATACCTTGTGAGGTAGAAAGAGAATAACCTGTTGAGGAGAGAATAATGAACTTGCTATCTGTTCTGGTTTATGTGAGGGGTCCCCCAAAAGCTCACATGTGAGACAATGCAAGAAGGTTCAGAGGAGAAAGGATTGGGTTGTAAGAGTCTTAACCCAATCAGTGATTTAATCTCCTGATAGGGATTAACTAAGTGGTAATTAAAGTGGTAGGGTGTGGCTGGAGGAGGTGGGAATTGGGACCTGACTTTGGGTATATATTTGTATCTGGAGAGTGAAGTGTCTCTCTCTCTGTTTCCTGGTCACCATGATGTGAGCTGCTTCCCTCTGCCACACTCTCCCACCATGTTGTTCAGCCTCACCCTGAGCCCTGAGGAATGGAGCCGGCCTTCTATAGACTAAGACCTCTGAAACCAGGAGCCCGCTAATAAGCTTTTCCTCCTCTCCAATTGTTCTGGTTGGGTCTTTTAGTCACAGCAGTGAAAAAGCTGACTAAAACACTATCCAGAATGTGATTGGCCTAATGATTCAGATGGGCAAAAGGAAAGCTGTGTTCATTGGAGTACCAGATGTACCTGTGACTCTTGTTGTGGTAAAAAGAGACCCTTGTAAAGCCAACCATGAAAATTTGCTTTGGCCTAGGACTGGAGATCCACAAAGAGACTGGGACTAAATGAAATCATGCTGAGGTCAATTTTAAAAAGCAATCAAAATGGAAAGTGTTGCCCACAAAATCTATACGTTGCCCTCACTGGTAACAGGCAAAATTATGGAGGAGACCAAGTTGGGCTCTAATGACCCTCCACTGAGATGAGTCCAACAGACCAAAATGAAATCCAGTTCAGCTCGTTGCAACTCTCTATAAGTTCACTGCACCCTTCTGAGCCTCAATTTCTTATCTTCAAATAAAGGGTAGTGTAATTGACCCTGCAACACGTACAATAAACTAATGTTTCACATTTTCTATTCACATACCCACTTTTCGGAGGAGAAGGTAGGTAGCTGTTCCTCTGGAAGGACTGGAAAGTTCATAGCAAAGGGACTTGCAACCAGTTCTGACTTTTGTTTGCTTCAAAGCCTAATGTGTTCACAAAACTGTGCATGTGGACAGCCCAGCAGTCTCTCCAGCCTGGCCTATCCCCTGTTTTCTTACCCTCTCTGGCCTTCTTTCCATTTCTTGAATGTGTCCTAATCTGCAAGGCCTTGATCTTCCTGGTGTTCTACCTGCAAGGTCTTGTGTATAAATATAAGACAATTTAAACCCCTAGAAAGTTAAACAGATAATTATGACCAGGTGAACTTTCTTATTCCACCTATTCTGTGCCCTCCATCTAATCTTGAAAAAAAAATGTGACATATTTTCAGTATAGTAGAAGGTGATGTTTGGCTCTCACCAAATTTCTTAAGACGGATTCTTCAAAGAGACCAGGGCTCAGATGGAAAGTGAACAAAATAATAGACATGTGTTGACTGATGCTCTTCTACCTTTTAAATTGCTTTTCAAGCCCATTTTATAATAGTCTTTCTTTCAGGGATGCAACTGTTCAAGCTATTAAAAATATTTTGTTGTAGGCGACATTATAGTGTGAGGATTGTGAATCAGACTGCTGGGGTTCCAATATGATACACTAGCTAGTTTTATTTAGCTTTTTTGATGCCCTCATTTCATCATTGATTATGGTAGCACCCACCATATAGAATTGTATCAAGTGTCAGTCAGATTTGAACTAAAGCGATGGTGCTCTGCCTGGAGACCATTGTCTCTTAAAGAGCCTTCAGATGTGGCATGCTTGGGGCTCAAGTCCAGATCTAACTTTACTAGGATTTACAATGATAGTAGAGTTCTGTGTTGGAAGTTTTGGAACTTCTCCTTGGGAGGAAAAAAATCAAAACCCTTTCTTTTCTACTCATCTACCTTAATTTAATCATTCATGCCTTACTTAGTTCAATCTCTTCCTAAGAGCTACTTCTGATAAAGGAAGGAATTCATTTTGTTTTTATATACTACTGTGAGAGATATCTATGTGTTTGACATTTTTCTTTCTTTGAATCTTTTTTTTTAAATAATTTATTAAAGGAAAACAGTACCTTGTCTTAATTTTTTAAAGTTGAGTATCTTCTTGACTGAATAATCTGCAGTTACTAAAATGATTGTTAACAAAGACATAGCAAAGTGAAATTGATATTGTAATGGTTCATTAAAAAATAATTTGTTGGGAATCCCATGAAATGAGGACTCCTAACAGAAGCAGTTTACATAAAATGGAGGAGACAGTTAAATAAATAGGCAAATAATTATAACATGATCTATGCCTTCATATTCCTGAAGACAGTGATGGTTGAATACTTTCTAAGAGCAGACTGCAGTTTGCCAGCTAACAGGTAGAGAAGGTTGGTTTTCCATCAGGCAGGAAGCATGAGAGATCAGTGCTGTGCTAGGAAACTGTAAATGGTTGGACCACAAATAGAAAGATACAGATGGGGAAGTCAGTGCAAACCAAGTCATAAAGATGAGCAGTTTTACATTGAACATCATGAGAGACTATTGAAAGGTTTTGATTAAGGAAACAGCTTGCAGTTTCTATAGACCAGTGTGACAATAATTTGGAGGAAGACAACAAAAGGAGAGATAGTGGGATTACAGCATCCATAAGGTAATGCAACCCTGGCAAGGAAGAGCACAGGTGTCAGGTGTCGTATCCTGCAAATAAACCTGTTTCCCACTCTTATACAATGGAAAAGTAGTAGCCCATGCTTGATAGGCTCATTGTTTAGCTATGCTATTACTCTTAAATCTACTTAAGTCTACCCCGTAAAGAAAAGAGGGGGACAAAGAGCATTTCTTAGAAGTTAAGCTCTGTGTCAATCACTTTCACATATTAATAAAATCTAGAGATTGATGTTCTTTCTAACTATTTTCAGCTGTAAAATCCTTGAACCACACTTGGTGTGAATATATTCCCTTCTGTGTGAAGATGCTGTGAAAATGGAAACTACATTGAGTTCAGAACTTTGGCATGATATTAGAACATCAATAATTCTTCCTGGTATTATTCTTATTCTCCACCTCCACACCTTGAACTATTCATTTGACTTGTGCATCATACGTGAAACTCTCCCCCGTTTGGGGTACATGGTAGAATTCACTCCCTAGATCCTTTTTGCTTAGATGGAGTCATGACTCGTTGTAGCCAGTGGATTTGAGTCACGTCAGACCTGGATCATTTAGTTGCATTGGGAGATATTCCAAATCTCTCTCTTTCCTCAGCCATTTTACTTTAGCCTGAATCCTGAGGAAGATGATGATACCAGAGCAGAGCTTAAGGCTGATCTACAACGGCCTTGTTTATGAGTGAGTAATAATCCTTTGTTATTTCGGGGCTGGATAATTCTTTCTTGGGGTTAGGGTAGGGGGCTCTCCTGTGTACCACAGGATGTTGAACAGTAACCATAGCATCTATTCACTTACTGCCAGTAGCAGTCCCTTCCCTAGTTGTGACAACCCAAACCACCTTCCAGACATTGTCAGATATTCTCAATGGAGAAAATTCCCCCTGGTTGAGAACCATCATTTTAAGCCACTGAGATTTGTGTTCATTATTATAGCACAAACTGTGTGGAGCAGTTATGTTCCCCAATCCATTGCTTTTATCTTTCACTCCTTCCTTGTAAGGTTTATTCACTGTATACACTTTTGATCTGTGAAATATTATTTACATTGAGCATCAAGAGAAACCATTTAAAAGGCCTAACATTTTTGGCCCTTTTTATGTGCTTAATGGTATCTTTCAGTTCAAATGCTGTTAAAACTTATTGTTTCATGCTCCACACTTAATCTAACCAAAATGGTTTGTGATAATAAAAGTGTCCTTGATAACAGTTGTCATTAAAACAAGTAGAACTTTTTTATTATATCCCAGTGTAGTTTAATAACATTTCTCAGTTTGCCACCGTACACTGGTTCATTTTAGTTTAATTGAGGATATATACAAAGGCAGCAAACACTGAGGAGGAAGAGACTCTTATTCTCAGTGGGTTTATCAGGCAGCTAGTGTGCATTCCTAAGATAGTCATCATGTACCTGTACTGTTATCCTGTAGGTAGAGTACTGACAGGGAGCCTGGGACATGGTGAGGACTCAACAAGTCATCCATGGTTATTATTGCCACTACTATTTTTGTAACAAATATATTTATTTTACAAATCATGTTGATATTCCCAATTTATTTCCCTGTTTCTTATGCCACAAAAGCTAGGACCATATCTTACTGAACTTTGAATTCCCAATGTTTAGCACTTTGGTGCAAGAAAGACACAGAAATATTGAATAAATGAACGTGAGTTGAAGTCAAAGGGGGAGCATACAACACATTTTACCAGGATTTAGAAGAAGAAGGAGAACTTTGGGCTAAATATGATCCAGGGATAGTCCATAATGTTGCTTTTTTCTAAATCCAAAGGTGAAGAATTTAGGAGAAGATTCTCTATATAGTAGAGAGTCCTAATTTATGCAACTGGTTACTTTGCTTTCTTTTAGGAATGAGGTAACATGGTATGAGGTGAATAAAGAGACTTGGGGTCTGAAGATTGCATTGGAGGGGCTGGGGGCGTGGCTCAGTGGTACAGTGCTTGCCTATCACGTGTAAGGCACTGGGTTTGATCCTTAGCACCACATTGAAAAATAGATAAATAAAATAAAGGTATTGTGTCACTCTAAACATTAAAAAAATAAAAGACTGCATTGGAGTTTCAGCTCCACCACTTTTAATCTGTAGGAAAACATAATCTTTCAGACCCTTCACTATCTCATCTGCAAAGTGATCATCATTAATAGTGCTCTTCATACATCATGGAAGTGTTATGAGGATTTCCTTGATAAATGTAAAAAAAAATTGAATAAAACATGAAGTGTGATGGTTACTAGCTTACAGATACTGATGAGGAATTCCTGGAGACTAGACAAGTATCTCGCTGAGCATCTGGAAATAGGTCTACAGAGACCTATAGAAATGCCTATTTCATACTAAGAGTGAGATGAAAAATAAGGGAATCGATGCACTGAGAGGAAGTGCAAGAAGGAGTACCTAGGGTTAGACAGCTGGACTTGGTTGACTGCAGGATCTAACCCTGGTCTTCTAGTCATCAAGAGGCATGGAAATTGAGAAGCTCTACTGTCCTGTTAAGGACTTTCTTCTACCTGAGGCCATCCTGACTAGGTTCTTCTACACCGGTGTTGATTCAAAGTTAAGATGACTTGGGGGGGGGGGACTTTTACCAAAGCGTTACTTAATATTGTTTAGAAAATGCAAAAGATTCACAAGTATGAGTGAGTGAGAGAGAATTTCAAGAGATGGGGCAGATTTGTGTGGTCTGGTAGCAGCTTGTGGCTTCCTTTAGACTTGATGTGGTCAGTCGAGATAGACTGTGGTTAAAAGTGTTTGCCAAACTGCCTGAGATGTATCTTTAAGCCTACTGACCACCTCCTAGGATGTCAAGTAGTTGTCTTGCATGATGAAGAGCTTGGTCTCTATCTTGATATAGTTGACAGCCTCACATTGAAGATGCCAGAGCCTGATTTTGATGGCTCCAGGGAGGAGTATGTGGGCCAAAGAGTGATAGGTTTTAGCTCAATATAGACAAGATCTTTCTAAAAATGACGGTGCTCTAAAAACTTAGTGAGCTGCTCCATGCAATGGTGTTTCTTCTGTTATTGTGTATTTGAGCAGAAGGTAGATAAATATTCTCCCGTGTGGATTGCTGTGGATGGGAACTGGACTACGTATCCTTTCCAGTTCAACATTCCTATTGCTTTATTCCTATCTTCCTCCCAGCATAGGAATTTTCTCCATAGTCTCCCTGGAAAATGGAGTCCTTTCACCAATTTTTTTTGAGAGTTTGTTAAGTATGAATATTACTAGCTGCAGTTTGATCTTTCAGAGGTTTTAACTCGTTGATTTATAAAACATCTTTCCTGGAAATGGTAGTGGGGATGATTTACAGAGTGCAAGTGGAAGAGATTCCTTTAACCAAAACATTAATAGAAAAGAATATGCTTCAGTTTGAGAATTTCTTGGGGAAGCTGCAAATTCTTGTACTTAATGTTTGTTTTGCCATTTATCAAAGACATATAACTTATTGGCTACCAATAGGGTTACTCACTATTGAGTATTTTAAAAATTGCAAAGACCTTTTGACATAGGAAAAGTTTTATTTAGACTTCAGGAAAACGATAGCATTTCCCCATTTCTAAGAAGATGACACTTAGAAAATAATAGATACTGTAAACTTAAATTTCCTTTTATGTGCCAGGACTGCTACACACTTTACATGCTCTACCTTAAGATCTGTACAAAGTGATCGTGATTCTCATTATTCCCAGAAAGCAGACAGAGAGACCATTAATGTGGATCAAGGAATGAAGTAGCAGGCCTTAAACAGAGCCACCATCTACAGAACAAAAGGGCACGTCATCAGATCAAAGAGTGTTAGAAACAGGAGTCCAGGGTTCATTCCACATTCAACAGATCTGAATTTGACTCTGTTTCTGGCCTCAAAGAGCTCATAGTATAAGGAGGATCCAGGGCCCATGTTTTCTTTCTGGCCTGGAGACCTCAGCACCTAGCGTGAAACATCATCAAACACGTCTCGTGTCATTCCCCACAGTAACGTTGCAAGAAAAGTATGTAGAGGTTGAAGACAGACCACACAGTTACTGTACAGCAAAGCTTGAATTTGTGTAGTTCCCCTGGAATTGAAAGTTTCATGTTTTTCCCAAATCTATGAATTTAGCTGGAACTTTAGTTAAATAAGTATTATTATTCTCATACTTCCTTGACTTTTTTCTACAAAGACTGCTTTCAACTTTCTCATGCCTCTCAAAACCCCACATGTTCAACAGATAAGCTAACCGCCAGTAAGCTAAGCCCCACTTAAAACAAAACAAAATCCCCCAAGATTTCTGGCCATTGCCTTCATTTCATCTCAGATTTCTATTCTTTTTTTTGGGGTAGGGGGTGGGTACCAGGGATCGAACTAAGGGCACTTGACCACTGAGCCCCAGCCCCATTTTGTACTTTATTTAGAGAGAAGGTCTCACTGAGTTGCTTGGTGCCTCCTGGTTGATGAGGTTGGCTTTGATCTTGCGATCCTCCTGCCTCAGCCTCCCAAGCCACTGGGATTACAGGTGTGCACCACCACTCCCGGCCAGATTTTTATTCTTTTACTCACTCCTGACTCCTGTCCTGCCCCCTCATTATGGAGAAAAAAAGCCATGTGATGTGTTTTCGTTATAAGGTGAACTTCCCTTCTGAGTTTGTGCCAAACTCGTATAAGACCTAGAACACCAGAATCAGGACCATGGATTTGGGGCCCACGCTCTGCTCTTGACTTCTGGCTGCTCCTGGTCACTTTCCCCTGCAGAGTGTTTCCATTGTGTTGTTCTTTTTCTTTTAAAAGCAAATTCATCATCTCTAAATTCACTACCACCACAACGCTTGCGTTAGGTGCTATTGTTATTTTCATCATACAAATGACAAAACTTTGAGAGATGAAGGCATTTTCTTAGTGGCACACAGAAAATAAGTGATGGAGTCCAGAATTGTCACAAACTGTCAGAACCTAATGAATGCCGTAAACAGTGGCATGGAATTCCTTCTCTGTAGAAGGAAGGTGTTGTATCAATCACCTTCAGTTCATTTCTATGGAAGTATAAGAAGAACCCAAACATATAAGTCAAAAAAGCAATGTTTAGTATTTTTTTAAAAAAATATAGTTATACATGACAGTAGAATGCATTTATGCACTTTGATATATCATATATAGATGGGATATAATTTCTCATCTTTCTGAATATACATGTTGTAGAATCACATTGTTCATACACTCACATATATACATAAAGCAATAATGTCTGTTTTGTTCTACTGTTCTTCCTATCCCCATATCCCCTCCCCTCCCCTCCCTTAACTTCCCTCCACCTAATCTAAGGTAACTCTATTCTTCTCTAGTGTCCCCTCCTTATTGTGAATTAGCATCTGCATATTAGAGAAGTTTAAATGTGTATTTATGTATGTATATTTATATATATATGTATATAATAGTCTTATTTTCTATTACAAAGTCAACTAATAAGTTTCAAAATTAGTGTTTATAAACATTATTTTGAAATCAGAGGTTACAGATAATAACTGGTGTCTGAATCCAATTATTCTAACTAATGTTTTGGTTTCATGGCAAAAAAAAAAAAATCTGGATTCCCATAGAGAAGTTTTTAT
This sequence comes from Urocitellus parryii, assembly GCF_045843805.1. Taxonomy (NCBI): domain Eukaryota; kingdom Metazoa; phylum Chordata; class Mammalia; order Rodentia; family Sciuridae; genus Urocitellus; species Urocitellus parryii. The sequence goes on from NC_135534.1 coordinate 185,314,406, forward strand.
TTGTTTGTTTTGTTTTACTAAATGTAACAGTTTTTCAATAGTTATAAGCTTACTCTTCTCCTAATTTAGAAAAGATAAATAAATAATGGAATGTTTTTATTTCAGGAGGGATGTAGCATCATCTAATAGCTCCTCATTTGCATTACTTGGTAAGTGTTTCATTTGGGCAGTGTTCATAAACTGGCTTCTGTTTAGCCCGCTGAAATGTCTTTAGCAGGAAATACTTCTCAAATATGTCTGATAACAATATAAGATTTCTCAGTGATTTCATTTAAAAAAATTCTCAGCTGCCTTTGCACCTCTGTCTGTCATTTTTCAAGGCTGTAAAAATCTACTTTGTTTTCCATTCAGTAGGAACTTCAAGTTTCGCTTCCCTTGCTGACACCTTATTTGCAATTATAAGCATGAAAATACCAGAATTCTGAAAAGCTGTTGTATTTTCTTTTAGCTACTTAATAAATGGAGTTCCTTCACTGACACACACAATTTTTTTTCTTCCTTAAAATCTTTGAAATATTTGTACTAGCACCTTGCCTTCAGTTCATCATAAAACCGTCTTATAAAAAAAGACTCTTCTGGAACCCATTGCCAGTATAATTACCAACAACTCTGAATGATTGCAATTTTAAGGCTGCATCTTAATACAACTGATTATTTATATGCCTTGATCCAGTGTTTACAAAGGTGTTTGTATGTTTGTAACAAGTTAACATCTAGTATTGGACTATGCAATACCATTAAATAGTCATCAGACTACTTGAACAACACACGGTGATGATTTTTTAAATGAGCCAATACTTCTGTGATTTTCCCAGACATTACTTTCACATGGTCTGATAGATGTTATTACGCTATTTTAAGGTAAACTATCTGCTTTGTTTTTATCTGCATGAACCTAATATAGAAAAAAATAACATGTTGGGAGCTAAAATATTACTAGTATAGTCCAATAGAGTTCACAAATGACTGCTTTTAGTAATCCATCATGTATTTTTGATGATAGAAATTTTACTCCTGTATAGATATATCATCAGAAAATGGTACTGTGTGTGTGTGTTTGTGTGTGTCTGTGTGTGTGAGTGTGTGTGTGTGTGTGTGTGTACATATAAAATTATCCTCTCACATATGGGTTGGGTTTTTAAAATACCAGGTTTTAAATATTTTCCTCCATAGAATCTGATTCTCACTGTCATGGGAAGAACTGATTGTCCATAATCTTTCTAACATGAAATTTTCACTAAGCACACCTCTAATCCCAGAGGCTTGGGAGGCTGAGGTAGGAGGATTGCCAGTTCAAAGCCAGCTCCAGCAACTTAATGAGGCCCTAAGCAACTCAGCAAGACCCTGTCTCTAAATAAAATACAAAAAGGACTGGGGATGTGTCTCAGTGGTTAAGTGCCCCTGGGTTCAATCCTTGGTTTAAAAGAATGAATGAAAGAAAGAAAGAAAGAAAGAAAGAAAGAAAGAAAGAAAGAAAGAAAGAAAGAAAGAAAGAAAGAAAGAAATTTGCACTGTTTACACTAATACTGTACAATTAATATTGAAAAAGGCAAGCAGAAAGACTCATTTGATTTCTTACTATCTTTTGTTTAGTTATGACTAATCTTTCAGGGACCATCATACGATTTTGAGTAGTTGGATGCATAAAACACACCACAGATTTGGATAATTTTAGGATCATAAACATGGATTCCTTGTTTTTTGATCCATCACTGTGGTTTTATAAAATTTTGAGTGTGTATGAGAGTTGCCAGCAATTGCTCCTTTTATTATTCTCCGTGGTTGATGTTGGTTGATATATCAAAGGATGATAATGTGCCATATCTAATTTACCTTTTTAATTTGCTCTCTCTCTCCCTCCTTCTGTTCCTGTCTCCTCCTCTCTTTCTCTTTTAAACAGAAACCTCTTTCTAGTTTAAAGGTATTTTTATATCTCCTGACAAAAAAAAAAACAGAGTAGTTATAAATACAAAGATGAGAGAAGAATAAGTCAACATATGCAAAAATGTTTAATTATTAATAAATTATCAATAGAAAGTCAAAACAGAAACCTACTAGGATTCAAATCAACACTCTAATATGATATTATTTTGACTACATATTTTTCATTCAGTTCCTTCTGCATTGTTCATTCCTAATCAAGGATGAGAGCATGCACCAAGCCATGTGGCAGAGACCGGTGTGGGTCTTGTGCTTGTGAGCTGAGGTCCTGTGCTTGCTTGTTCAAATTTATCAGTGTTGACATACTTAGTTATAAATTTAAAAAAATTCAAAGCAGAGCTATAATCTTCCTAACCAGTGATAATGTATCACTGAATACAATTTAATCATTTGAATGCATTCAAATGTATGTATATAAAATATGCTATAAATATATAATCTATTTTATATATATATATATATATCAGAAAATTTTATTTTCATGTTTTTCCAAAACAAATTAAAATGGTGAAACAAATTGAAATTTTGATAACCCACAAGACATTGAAATTCAGATCTTTCTATTTTTGCTTATATAACACTCAAAATACCTTTAAAATATACTTATTATATACTGAAATATTTGAGCCTCTGTATTGAATTCCAGAACTTCACAAAATAGAATTTGAAAACCATGGGATCAGATCATTTCCACATTTCTGTCCTTTTCTGTTTGTGGCAATTTTACTGTATTCATATCACTTTTTCCTTTGTCTCTCTGATTTCTCATTGTCTCTTTATTCTCTTTCATCTTTTCTCTCTTGTCTGTCACCTCTTTTCTAACAGAGGACATCTACCATCAAACTGTGGTGCGACTGAGGAAGTTAATATTTAACTTCAATTTTAATTAGTTAAGATTTAAGTAGCCACATGTGGATGGTATAGACCATATTAATGCAAATATGGAATACATTTGCCTTTATAAACTAATTATATAAAATGGTCCATAGAAGAAATTTGAAAAGCCAGCAAATATATGAAAGGGTTCTGGGGCTCACTGGCAACCACAGCTCAGATTTCCTTTTTCACTTTTCAGGTTAACAGGAAACACAAACTGGCAATATCCATTTTAGTGAGGGTGGAAGAAAGTGTGTTTTCTCATACACTTCTGGTGAGAGAACAATGATTAGGGTCTTCTTGGAATCACTCTGTCGGTGTCACCGTTTAAATCATTCATATCCTTTTCTCTGTAATTCCAATTTGGGGTTCCCAGCTTAGAGAAATCCTGGCATTGAGAAGAACAAGAAAGTCCACTGTAGTAGCATTTGTATTACTGAAAGAAAATGAAAACTACTTAAATACAAGGCCACACCTCTGCAGCATTCACCTTATTGTCTACATGAATGGTGCCTTCCAGGTGGTACCCTCTGGAACCTCGATATGTCTAACAATGCCAAAGTGGTTAAATTAGTTGTGGTACATGTCATCTGCACTACGAAAGATCAGGCAGCCACCAACAAAACAAAACAACAACAACAATAACAAAAAAAACCCAAATAAGTACCCCCCCCAAACCAAACAAAACAATGGAGCTATATATGTGCTGGCATGGACACCTATAAGCTAGATTGTCAGCAAAAATATCATTTGTAGAACTATATGTGCAATGAAATCCCTTTTATGTTTTGTAAAACAAAATATTAAAAGCAACAAACCAAACCAAAAATATATGTGAGGGATTTTATTATGAATTTTAGAAGTATATGGGCTCCAGAACTAGACTAAGATTGAACTGTACCTGTAACACTTGCCAGCTGTCTGTCCTTGGAAAAGTAACTCAGCCAATTATACATCTTTCTTTTCCTCTGTACAATGGGCATAACAATAACGCCCCTTTCATAGGGTTGTTATGAGAAGTAAGTAGGTTATATGAGAAGCCATTAAAGTGGAGCATGGCACACAGTGAGACATGGAGTCAGTTATCAACATTACTGATATTATTATTACTACATGTTTGTATATACCTGAATATACAAATAAATGCAGAGAGAAGTAACCAGATTGGTAGTATTTCCCTCACCACAGAAAGTTCTAGCAGACAGCCGTGTTTCAATATTAGTCTTGGATTTATCTTTTACATTATCTCAAAGACAGTTGCCTGCACTTTAGGACTTTTGGTATCTTTTGCAATGCACATATTTTTAATTTTACATGTTCCAGCATGTTAATCTTTTTTCTTTCAGGCAACTTTCCTTTTATTTTTAATTTGAAAAATATTGTGTATATTTATAGGATAAAATGTGATGTATACATTATAGAAAGATTCAGTCAAGTTCATTAATCGATCTACCACCTCACCAGCTTATCATTTTTGTGGTGAGACTCTTAAAAATACATTCTCTTAGCAATTTTGAAATATAAAGTACATTATTATTAACTATAGTCACCATGCAGTACAATACATAACAAAAACTTATTCCTCCCACCTGAGACTTTGAATACTTTCATCATCTTTCCTTTCTCCATTCTTCTCCAACCTCCACACCCTCTGTGGTTGTGGTAATCACTGTTGTACTCAGTGTCTATTGGCTTCCTCATTGCCTTGATCACTTGTCTTAGCAAAGCTGTGGAAGCAAAATGTTGAAAGAATGAGACGGTCAGGTTACACTGGGAGTTTAATTTTCTGAGTTAGCATTTGGCTGCAACTCAGAGGCCAAGTGTCCCATTCAGTTGGGGCCTATGTCCTTTCATTACCATAGTCCCTTCTGCTCCTTATCCATACCACCAGTGTGCTATTGATGATTTAACTACAACTACCCATTCATTTATATTCTAGGAGAGAGCTACTTCTTCATTTCTTAACACCAATTCTCCCTGTGTGTGTGTGTCAGCTTTTCATCACTGTGATTGAAATACCTGAAAAGAACAATTTAAAGAAAGAGAAGTTTACTTGGGCCCATGCGGTTCAGTTCATGTTTGGCTAACTCTGTTGCTGTGGTCCAGAGGTGAGGCAGAACATCATGGCGGAAGGGCATGGCAGGAGAAAGCTGGCTTGGTTCTTGGCAGCCAGCAAGCGAGGCAGGCATCAGTGAGCACAAGGAGCCAGGAGCAAAATAAAATCCCCAGCCAGGCGGGGTGGTGCACGCCTATAATCCCAGTTGCTCAGGAGACTGAGGCAGGAGGGTCATGAGTTCAAAATCAGCCTCAGCACCTTATGGAGGCTCTGGGCAACTCAGTGAGACTGTATCTCTAAATAATATATATATATATATATATATATATATATATATATATATATATATATATATAAAGGATTAGGGATATGACTCAGTAGTTAAGTGCCTCTGGGCTCAATCCCTGGTACCAACCAACCAACAAATAAATAAATAAATAAAATCCCCAAGGGCACACCCCTGAGGACCTACTTCTTCTAGCCACATATCCCTTGCTTACAGTTACCACCTAGTCAGTGCATTCAAACCAGGAAGAGTTCATCAGATCATAGCTCTCATAATCCATTCATTTCACCTCTGAACATTGCTACATCAGAAGACCCCTGAGCTTACTCCTTGGAAAAATGAGAAATGATACTCATTTGATTCAAATGTATGATATGTCAAGATCATTGTATTGTCGTGAGCAACTAATAAAAAAGAAAAAACAAACAAAAACCCCCATAATACTCCTTCTTTATAGTAGTACTTGGCTCTATAGATATCTGGGTGTGTGATCTGTGAATCTCTGTTTCTTCTTCCTTAGGTACTATGTTATTACAGAACACATTATGTGCCTGGGAATAACATCGTAATCCATATGTGCATGAATTATTTACTTTAATATTTTTCAACTCACTTAAAGAGGATGGCTTGAACTCCTATTTAAAGAGTATTAGCAATTATCATTGATAGTTTAAAATTTGCTAGATTCTCACAATAATCTTATGAATAGCTATAGACTAGAAACTTCAATCACAGAGAAATTAAAGTTTGGCCAAAGAAGCCCAGCTATTAGTGGTAAAGTCAGAATTTGAGCTCTGACTCTGATATTGCAGAGTTCAGTCCATACTCTGGGGAAAGTATTCAATTTTTAAGGAGGAAAAGTAATGAAAAGAAAAAAAAATTTCGGTAAGGAAAAGAAGCTTCCTTAGGTTTAGTAAATGCTATTTTCCAAAATCTTCTGTTTTCTAGATTTTCTAGGTTTATTGATTGAAATTATTGAGCTCTTAGCTCCTCCACATCTGTTTCCCTGCCTCTCACATTGTAAGAACTGTTCCTAGGAATCTAGTTTTTCTTCTTTGTTGTGATCCTACTGGCCAAAAATCTGCCTATATTATTAGTTTTTACAAAGAATGCACTTTAAGTTCTTATTAATATGGTCTGCTTTTTCAAATATATTTTATTTAAACATTTTAAAAAATCTTCAATAATTCCTAGATCACATTTCCTTTGCATTATTTTGTGTCTCTCTTAATTTTCTTGAATGAGGTCTGGCTCACTTGTGTTCAGTAACCCTTTCCTCTTATAAAGAGTTTTATGGCTTTGCATTTCCTTCTGGGTACCACTTTGGTCTCTGCCCACGGGCTCTATAATGAAAGGCCCTCCTATAGATCATTTCTGAATCATTTACACATCTCATTTTGATTATTTCTTTAGCCTATCATTCTGTCCGGTGGTATTCGTCAACCTCTAAATAGATGATTTTGTATTATTTTTTTTTTAGCTTTTAGAGTATGTGACAGAGGATATGGCACGGAATTCCTCAAAATTATTTCAGATCTCCCCTCTTCTAAGCAGATGGAAAATTGTAACTCTCCAAATCTCACAGTTAGGCAAGTCCATACAACCAGATCTCACCCATAAAATGTGAGCAGAGATGGCATATGGACACATCCAGACAGAGGCCCTGTCTTAACTTTTCTACTGCTGTGACCAAAAGACCTGACAGGAACGATTAGAGGAGGAAAAGGTTATTTGGGAGCTCATGCTTTCAGAGGTGCCAGTCCATAGATGGCTGACTCCATTTTCAGGGTCCAATGTGAGGCAGAACATCATGGCAGAAGAGAGTGACAGAGGAAAGCAGCCTAGGACATTCCACCAGGAGGGAGGGATGGCGGGGTAGAGGGAGGGAGAGAGAGACTGATACTCACCTCACTGTGAACAAACTCTAAACTCCAAATCACCCTCAATGACCCAGGCCTCTCAGCCACACTTTACCTGCCTACAGTTACCACCTGGTTAATACCTATCAGAGGATCCATGCACCGATTAGGATAAGGCTCTCTTAACCCAATCACTTGACCTCTAAACTGTCTTGCATCGTCTCACACACGAGATTTGGGGGACACCTAACATTTAAACCATAACAGGCCCTATTTCATTTTACAATTCTTTAATCTTTCTGTCCTCTTGAGTGGTGAAGGATGAGGCCTTTGAAAAGATAGTGGAATCCCAGAGTTGATGTGTCTTTATTGGAGAGAAGGAGAAATAGCCTGAGGTGGCCTACTTGAATGGATTTTTGCAAGAAAAAGAATTGTTGTTTTGGGTCACTGAGATTATGGGATTTGTATCTTACCACAGTCTGCCCTGACGAATAAATATGTTATTACACCAGGAAGGAGGGGTGGGGAGGGAGAGGGAGGGAAAGAGAGATTGATACTCACCTCACTGTGAACAAAATATAAACTCCAAAACACCCTGAATGTCCTGATAATCATTGCTATTTCCTCTTACCACCAAATTAGAAAAATGTTTCCTAAATTACCTACTATGGTAGCAAAATAGTCAAGCTAAAAATGTCTGGTATTGGGAAAACCCAACAGAATCTTGCCAGTACTGTCAATTTAATGAAGTGGAAGTACCTGTGTTCTTAGTCTGCTATAATAAATGTCATCCACTCATTAATTAATTTACATTTCCCAAGTCCCTATTATATGCTGAGCTCTTTGGATACTATGTATGAATAGAACCTCCCATAGGAAATGGTGACAAGTTTTCCTGAAAGTTTTAAATAAGAACGAATAAAGATGACTCAAAGCGAACGTTCTTTCCAGCGTCCTTGGCCTTTGATTTCTATGACAGTACCCATCTCTCTCATTTCCCCCAGGGTTGTAGCTTATTATTGAATTTTCCTGATTTTGGTTATTGTCCCAATTATCTCATGTTTTGTGGAATTTTCATCTTTCAATGGTAGCTTGACGATAGCTTCTGGTTTGTGAATTTTTCACACATCCTATTGTTTGCAGACACATTTTGGCTGAGGCCTCATCTGACTAGCCATTTGTTAGTTCTGATTGAGTAGGTCACTTGTGAGCTCAATTAACCACTTGCCCTTCATCTGACGGTGCAAGTGGCCAATTGCACCTGCAATTAGCTAATTAAGGGTTCGGTCATTTCCATGGGCAATTTTGCCTTTATCTAATTGTGGGCTGCACAAAGTTCCTTTCATCATTTGAGCATATACCACCTCGAGTAGGCTGAGGATGATGACTCCTAATGAAGGTAAAGTAGAAAAAAAAGAAAAATTTAAATTTTATTCTCCAACACAGTTTTCCAAGGTAGGCAGAAATCGCACATTAGTTGGCATAGATTTTTTTTCTGTTCAGATTGAAAAGATTCTATGTAGATGTTTTGAGCATGTTTTGCTGACTGGCTATCTACCTAGCATCACGACTTAGAAAAATTTCTGAATTGATTGATTTTGCGTGTGTGTGTGTGTGTACGCGCGCGCACGTGCTGGGGGTTTATGTAGATGAACTCATTCTATGAACCTGCATCCCTGGTCTGAAAGTGGTAAAAGTGCGTCAGAACAGTCTCTCTATAGAGGAATCATAGGGCAAAAGAGAGCTCTGCACTTGGGAGGGGAAGAGGAATTCATCACTCCTATCCTTTGGTAAACACTTTACAAATAGCTTGTAGGGGGCTGAATACTTCTTACAAGAACCAGGGAGCAGAACTGGAAAATACTTTTTTTCCCCCCTTTAATTTGAGGACAAAAGAACTGCAAACATCTCAGGACCCCTCTTCTGCCTGTTATACAAACTGAAACCCTCCAGTTCTTCCCTTCTAGAAAGTAACCAGCACATAGACAACAATCAGAGAAAACACTTATTGTCCAGATTTTTCATTGTATGTAATCTTTTGGAATCACAGCCACACAGCCAATTTCTATGGCCCATCTGTCAGGACATTGAAATTGCTTTATTACACAGAGCCGGCTCACAGATTCCGTGGATTCAGTAAGGAATATTTACCGATGTCATCTGAGATCTCAGGGGTTCCATAAAACACTTAATTAACATACAAAATCCACTTCAGCTAAGCCTATCCCTACTTTCTGAATATCAGTTACTGATTTGATTACTCCTGAGGCTCGGGTCAGCATGGGGAAAAACTGCAGAAGCTGCTGGAGAACAAGCTAGAGGCGAAGCAAGGTGGGCAGCCTCTGACAGCTGCCATTCTCTCCCCCGGGGGCAAGAGCTGGTGACATGGCTCCACGAAGCAAGCACAGAAAAAGCAGGGCTGCTTTTGTTTGCTTCTTCATCTTTTTGCTTTTGTTTGTATAAGCCGGAGTGCTGTCTTGCATTGATAATTAATTGCTCATGTCACCCGAGTTGCCTTCCTTGACGCCATCCTTTTTATAAGCCGCGTTACTTTAAGCGAGGTACTTTGCCTCTCCGAGACTCAAGTTCCCATCCGCCTGTGGTCGGCTGGAAACTAGATCTTTAACATCAAAGAATATTGCTCACAAATATTGCTCAGCATGTAAGAGAACTTTGCATAGACCCGGTGGCAAATGCTGTCTTTGCTCATATAGATATTAATGAGGTCACATCAGCAATAGCAATGGTAATTCCATAGCTTTGGGCTTCTTGTGTGTACATGACCTTATTTCCATGTAACTACCTTTCAAGTGACTACCTTTAGGGATACCTCCTACCTAGCACCATGGCCAGCCAGCGAGGTTATTTGGTACATGCCAGTAACAATAGGCAAGCAACTCTTGAAACTAAATAGGGCCTGGGGCCTTTAGGACATAAGGCAATGGGCAGGACAGAGAGAATCCCTCCCTGCTTTGTGTCAGATTCCTTTTCAAGGGTTCCATTGCAGAGCTGAGCTTGGTGATTCATTGGGTGCTCAGATACAGCAAGCCTCTTGGGACCCATGTGGGGTGACAGATCCAACAGTCACCATGCCAGTCTCAGAAGGAGATTGCCCTAACTGGGCTGGCTCCTTCCCTGAGCTATGTCCCAGGAAATGCCTCATGTCCTTGTGCAAAAATGCATCTGGCAGAGCAGCCCCAGACTTGTCAGATACATCTGGACGTGTCTGGATCCCCAGCTAGGCTCATGCAAAGACCCCTGTTATGTACAAAGATCTTACAGTGTTGGAGGCGCAGTAGAAACTTGTGAATGTTAGATTCTTCCCTCATCCTGGAAGCCACATCCGAGAGTGGGATCTTCGATTGCTTTCCATTATCATTTTTTATTTTGCTTTACATATAAAGCTATTCTCAAACTAATGTGTTTTGAATCATAAGAAAAGAGTCATGATTCTCACCAACTCTGGTTATTCTGTAGAGACATGGGACTGGCTTGAATTTGGAGGTATACTATTTACAATTTACTATTTACAATATTTACTATTACTTCCTCTGAAGACAAGACTGATCCTCCGTTGTTCCCCTATTGTCATGTTACATTTCAAACTGACTTCAGAGAAACCTCTCCATTTCAATCAGCTTAGGCTAAGTTTGGCTGAGGTAACAAATGATCCCCAATCTCAATGGTTTATAACATAATAAAGATATGTTGTTTCTGCTGGCTTTCCATGTCCATCATGGGTGAATCTTGTTCCATTTCCTCTTCATACTGGGACCCAGGATGATAGAACTACCCTTTTCTGGATCCTTCCAAGGAATTAGTCTCATCCTAGGGTTGATGGACAGTCACTATGTGATTTTAGAGAGGAAAATAAAATTATTAAATCTGGGCTTGAAATGGTCCCTGAGTCCTAGAGTGGAAGAAAGGTAAGTTGAAAAAAAAAACTATTAGCAGGGGAACCAATAACAAGGCCTGCGCCAGGTGTTATGAGCAGGATAAGTAATAATCGTAGCTACTGAGTGCTGTTTTCAGCATGATGGAGTCACCAGGCAGTGAGCAGGGAGAGGATACAGCTGGCACCCTTACATTCAGACCGTCTTTTAAAGAAAAATAAGGCAGGCCAGATTAGTGACCAGTTGCCGTAGAGACAAACTAACTCCTGGAATGCACAGTGAAGCAGGCCACATCACAAAAAGCCCAACAAAGACCTCTGACTTGTGTAAAACGACCCGCCGCTCCAGAAATACCTTCGGGTTCTTGGAGAGAGAGAATTGTTGCCAGCCTGGGGCCTGCAGCAGGAGCTCAGCATCTTAGCAAATGAATTTTTGTCTCCTCGCACCTGTCAGTGCCCCAGCGATGTCTTGCTAATCTCTCTGTCTCATTTGTCCCAGGGCTGGCTTTCCATCGGATGGAACAACTGGCAGCCCCCCCCCCCCCCGGCAATTATGGGGCAGAGACATCCCCTTCAGAATACACGCAGGGTTTTATTTTCAGGGAGCTGCCTGGGTCCCTTCCCGAGATGGTATTTTTGGCTTTGCTAGCCATCTCCCTGGGCTCACCATTTGCAGATACACCCGTGGAAATTTTGAGAGCAAGCCTATGACTTAGGAGGAGGGAGTTGAGGGGACTTAAGTATTTAAATGGGTTCTTTGTCATCTCTCGCTCTCTCTCTCTCTGGTTCACTGAGCAAGCCAGCCTTACAGCAATGCATTGATCATTCTCCTCACAGCCTCCTAGAAGAATGAGCAAGCTGTGAGAGATTTATCTCCAGGCTGGACTTTCCTCCAGCTGTGAGTAACCCAATCAGAAGGAGGCGGTCAGTGATGTCCCCATGATGGAGCTAGGGCTGGAACATGCTAGAGGTGAGAACCCTGTTGGCTGACAAACCTTCTTCATAAAGAGGTCAAAGACAGGAGCCTTGGACAGACCGAGGCCCCAGAGAGGGCAGAGGAAAGAGGGATCCTGGAGGAAAGGAGTCGGTCTCGGGGCTGGAGTCAGACTCCTGCCACATCTGTGAGCCTTCAGCTCAGCTCAGTGTGTCTCTCTGAGTGAGGAGACTTCTCAGATTTCAGGAGCCCTGCCAGGCTTTGGAATGCTTACCAGTGAGGAATTTGACATCAAAAGGTTCAAAGGTAGTTAGAAAAATCCAATCCTCAAATTGTCGGAAGCAAAACGACGCGTCTTGTCTGTCCTATTTTTATGACTTTCACAGTGAAGACTGGTGGTACCCAGGAACCGGGGGGAATCTCCGGCTTTACCTAGCAAGCCCTTTCTTCTAAGGCAGGCTGCACTCTGCAGCATGATCTGAAGGTTTACAAGCTGGGGAAGGAGGAAAATGGTTATTTTATTTGCAGTCACAGAGCCGTTTTAGTGATAGCCGTAATGGAACACTGTAAATCTGGGGAGTCAAAGTTCAAATATGGGTCTCTTAGCATTTTGACATATTTTTTATTTTGGGTCCAAATGAAGTACATTTTTAATAGGCAGGACAACCCTTGCTGCCTTCCATCAGAGATAATACCAGACTGAAATTATATTCTGAGACAGCAAGTTGCATTTCGACTTAAGATAAATATGCCCCCCAGTAAAATTTCACCCATGCTGGCTTTAAAAGATGTCAATCGTCCAAGGTCAATTAATAGTACTTGCAACTTAAAGCCAATCAGGAGGACGAGTTAGCATCAAGACTGGTTTTGTTTTTTTTTTCAAAATGAAAATTTATCTTCAATCAGTGTTTCCCCCCACCCTGCATTGCTTTTCATTTGGAAACATAAAAGGGTATGCATTATTCAAAAATTAGAAAGAAAAGAATGGATTAACAGTGGGAGGTGACAGTGTACCAAGACACTTAAAATAAGTCATGCTTCCATGGAGTCATACCAGGTTAAGAAACTTTCAGTAGCATCTGAGACCTTGAATTTCAGTCAGAGATTGTCCTTCAGAAGAAATGGAGTCGCCTTCAGATGGAGCAGGACTGAGACTTGTGGTGCTTCGCTTGATGGACATTTTTATGAGGACCTTGGGGGAAGGTCCAGAAAAAGAATAAGGTGTGGATCAGGGCCTCCAAGAGATGCAGGACCAGGATGATCATGCATGCATTTCTCGGCCTTCTCACAACTGCAGCTGGGTCATTTCTGAAATTGGAATGAAAATATTTCTCCTGTCATTCTCACGGGCTCCTTTGAAAATTAGGAAAAGGAAGAAGAAGAAATGGAAAGAGAGAGAGGAAGGGATCCCGAGGATGGCAGGACGGATTTGCAGGACGAGGGGTTATTCAAAGGCCCTCTGTGTACATTGATAATTGTCTCCTACTTTCAAAACCTGACAGAGTCTTTTCCGTGAAGTAGCCAGTGTAGCATCCTTATGAGAAATGCTCCTTATATTAATCCTGTTCTCTGGTTGCCTAGAAACGATAATCTTATTTTCCTGGCCCTCACTCTTTTTCTCCCCCGTCTGTCGTGGGTCTGATTGGGAGCTGCTTCCGTGGAAGGTGCGCCTGTGATCTGCCCACGTGGCCCTGTGGGCTGCGTCCGTCTCTAGACTTTGAGCTGGCCACTTTCATATTCATCATCTCATTAAGTCTTTGCAGAAACCCTGGGAGGTTTTCTGCTCTGATTGTAAGTACAAGGAAACCGCGTCTCAGGGAAGTTCAGGAATCGTCCCAAGGTCACACACCTAGTAAGGAACAGACAGGTCTCCACGGTCGGCTTTCGTTTTCACTTTCTTGGGATGCAGTAGAGAGGAGAGTGAGGTCCCCGTCTTGGATTCCTTCTTTGACTCTCTGGGCCCTTCACCTCTCCTTCCTGGACGCCCTCTGTGGGGCAGATCTGGCTTGGGAGCCTGAGCAGGCTCTGCACACACCTCTAGGACGCTAAGAGATGCTGGGGGTGTCCTCTGGCAGCATGAAATCCCACTTCCCTGAGTTTCTTCCATAAACAAGCCCTCTAGAAGAGGATGCTGCTTCAAATGCAATAATTCACTGAAAGACATAAAGTTCATCTAATTCAGTGATTTTCCAAAATGCTTTTTTTTAAAAAAAAAAAAAAATTATGGTTGCCTATTTTTAAAACGAATCTGATAAAGAACCACATTATCCAAAACTAACCAAGGAGCCAAGGAAAGGCTCTGGCTGGAGAGCCTCTGGGAGCCCAGAGTCTGCCAACATAAACCCTTACCACAAAACTTTCCCTTCCCAAACCCTGAGGTAAGTCATCTTCAAGAAAAAAATGGCCACTTAATGTTTATCAAGAAACGAAAACATTTTCATGCCCTTTGACCCCAGTATCTCCTTTTCTAGAAATTTATGGAAAGAAACTGATTTTCAATGCAAAAAGTGATTTATGCACAGATGTTTGTCGCCACATTAATCACATTAAAATAAAAACTGTCAACTATCTATAAAGAATGGGTAGAATGGTTGAATAACAACAGGGCTTTACCTCAGGGAATATTATACAGCAATTAAAACTGATTTTATGCAGGACCTACTTAGGGGTAAAATTAGCAAAATATGTTCAAGAATTATACACTGAGACCTATAAAATATTTCTGGGATCAATTAAATAAGATCCAAATAAAATAAGATATACATATCTTAGTATTGGGAGACTCAATGCTATTATGTTGAGTCCTTCAAGTTGATCAGTAGATTCAGTGAAATGCATTTGAAATCTTTGCAGACATTAAAAAAGAGATTAGTAAGACAATTCTAAAATTCACATGAACAGAAAACAGAATAGCTAAAGTAATCTGGAAAAATACATTGAAAGGCTCACACTACCTGACTTCCAGACACAGTATAAAGCTATAATAACCGAACCAGTGTGTTATTAACATGAGAGTGGACATACAGATCAACAGAATAGAACAAAATTTCCAGAATATACCTACGTATATGCCAAGGCAATTCAATGGGAAAAGAATAATCTTTTCAACATGCTAGACAGAAACAATTGGTTATAGATACAAAAGAAAATTAATCCTTCCCTTTATGTTAGCTCATATATAAAATAACTCAAAATGAATCCAAAACCTATATATAAAAATGAAAACTATACAATTTTCAGAAAACATCTTTATAATTTTGAAGCAAGCAAAGATTTCTTATGACATAAAATATACCATCTAAAAAGAAAAAAAACTTGATAAATTGAACATTATAAAAAGAAACTGATCTGCCCCCTTGAAAGTCATTGCAAAATTAAAGGAGAGAAGGAATAGGTTTTTATTCATTAAAACTGGAGCTTGAAAAGAAGTAACCTTTTTAAAAAAATAAAAAATAAAAAGCATTAAGGAGAACAATGTCTCAGAGTCCTAAACACAAATCAGATTCCAAACAATGATCATTGTGCTTGTACCTATTTGCCATCTTATGGTTTCCAGTTTTATCTTTATAAATATTTATTATAGTCATAGTTCATTAAAATTATAATATAAAGGCAGGTCATGGTTCAGTAAAAATATAATACCTATACCATGTATTATTTAAAAACTTGGGTCCAAAATATGTAAAGAACTCTTATAAACCAATAATAATAAGATAAATAACCCAATAAAAAAGTGAAAAATGTTTAAGTAGACACAAAAAAAGATATAAAAATGTCCACTTGGCATGTAAAAATATGTTCAATATTACTAGACATTAAAGAATCTAAATAAAAGCACAATGACAGATCACTGCACAAACCTCAGAATGACTAAAATCCAGAGGACTGTCAGCACCAGATGTTGACCAGAATATGGAGTGACTAAACTCTCCTACATTGCTGAAGGGGATGCAAAATAGTACAGCCACTTTAGAAAACAATTTGACAGTTTCTTAAACAGTTAAACGTTCATTTACTTTACCACCCAGCAATTCCACTCCTAGGTATTTACCCAAGAAAAATGGAAACATATGTCCACAGAAAACTGGTTCAAGAATGTTCATAGCAACTTTATTAATGATAACTACAGGCAATAAACATCCCAAATGTATATCAAAAGGGGAATAAATAAACAAATGGGTGTATAATCATACAATGGAGTACTATGTATAAATAAAATGTAGCAAACTTGATACACATAACAATAAGGATAAATGCTAAAACTGATAGGCTAAGTGAAGTAACCAGACATGAATATTGTATGAATCCATTCATATAAAATGGTAGAAAAGGGAAATATTAACAGGGACTTTTAGTAAGCATACCAGTGGTTAATTGGGGCTGGTAACAACAACGACTGTCTGCAAAGGGAATAAGGTAATTTGGGGGTTTGATAGGAATGTTCTACATCTTGGTTCAGGTGCTGTTGACATGAGTGTATATATTTATCAAATATTAAACCATACACTTCAAGTAGATGAATCTTGTGTATATATTCCACCTCAATGAAGATTTAGAAAAAAAATATTTCATTATGGTTATAATGTAAAAAAATGTTTAATCACTTTAAGCAGTAAATGCAGGACACAAAGATGGTGGGCACAGCCTGATTCTTTTTAAAGTGGGCATTAATAATCAATGAAAATTCAACAAAAATCTTTTAAAGGTACTGATTCATTATAACCTTTTTCATACCCATTTGTGTGTGTGTGTGTGTGTGTGTGTGTGTGTGTGTGTGTGTGGTGCGGGGGATTGAACCCAGGGCCTTGTGCATGTGAGACAAGCACTCTGCCAACTGAGCTAAATCCCCAACCCCATTCCCAAATATTTTCTCTGAGCTTTCATTTGAAGTTTCAACCACCTCACTGATGTCCCCATAAGGGAAGAAGTGTCTGCCAATATACAAAGACATGAATCTGCAAATATTCAGAATCAACCCTTTGGTGAAAATGACTCCTCAATAGTCGTTGTAAAACTAAAGGAGAGAAGGAATAGATTTTTAATCATCAAAACTGGAGCTTGTAAAGTAACCTTTTTTTTTTTTTTTTTGAGTATTAAGGAGGACAACGTCTCAGAGTCCTAAACACAAATCAGATTCCAAACAATGATCATTACAGACTTGTGCTTGTGCCTCAGTTTGCCATCTTATGGATTCCAGTTTTATCTCTGGAAACCCAATTAGGCAGAGAAAATCCAAAAGTTAAGAAACAAGGTCTGTCTGTGTTGCAAAGATAGGATCAGAGTTGTAAGTTGATTTTGCATAGACTTCACACTACATCTCATCTCAGGGTGATTTAGTCAAATCCTCCCAATCCAAGGACTCTTCTTGTTTCCTGCCTTCTCCTAGGAACAAATACTTCAGTTTTACAAAAGAGAAATACAAAAACTTTATTATTAAGGAGGATATATATATATATATATATATATATCCAGTAATTTTAAGTAGTCCATTTAAAGTTTTAAAGTTTTGGGTATGTAAAATCTCAGCAGCATAGCAAAGTGTAATCTTTGGGCTCTGTAACTTCATTCAATTCACTCTATTTATGTAACTACCCAGGGTTCACATCAAGCATATTTTTCAAAAACGTCTTCTAATTCCAGGTTTGCAATTCAACTGGAAAAAAAAAAATCAAAGACACCTAAGAACATTTTATGACTTAAAAAGTTTTCTTTTCTTGAAATAAAAAAAAAAACAGCTGTTGGAAATCTCTCCTCCCCTATCTTATCAGCTCAACTACCTAGTGTGATTTGAATCACCCAAACCTCAGTTTAAGAAAAAAGAGAGGGAGAGAGAGAGAAAAGAAAAAAACCTTTGGTAAAGTAGGTTCCTTTGATCCTTTTCTGCTACTTATGAAAACTCACACTGTATGTTTAACACATTCCCAACAAGGCAGGATAATGAAGCACATGGGACACCGAGACTTAATTCCGTGTCTGTTTCTTTATTTAAAAAAAAAAAAAAAAAAAAAGCACAGACTCTATGGGCCAAGCGAAGAATAGACCAGACTAGCTAGGAGCGAACAGTAAGAAACAGTTGTGATTGCCGAGTTGGGAGATATCATTAAAAAGCAAACCGGGGAGCTCCAGTTTCGGATCTGAGGAGATTATTGATTCAAATCCTTTAAGGCATTCTTCAAAGGGCTTCTTAAAAAGTTGTATTGTCTGAGGAGTTTGGAGCAAGTGTGGAGAGAGAGTGTGTGTGTGAGTGTGTGTGTGTGTGTGTGTGTGTGTGTGTTACCCAAGGAGGGAGATTAGTAGTTGGGAGGGCTGTATCTATGTGAAGCACAGGAGGATGAGTGGCGGGCAAGCACTGTGAATAACTTCCCAGTCGGTCCCCCTAAATACAGGTAATTACATAACAGGTTTTCTGGTGGCTGGCTTAGGTTTTTTTGGTTCTCTGGTGATTGAGCCTCGGTAGCCACCTTCTGTGCCTTCTCCTACCACTCTCCAGAGTGCTAGAGCTGGGAACAGGTGCTAGGAGGCCAGGCGACCTGGATTCAGACTCACATTCCTCTCCCAGCTGTGGAACACTGGATTATTAATTAATCTCGCCAAGCCTCAGTTTCCTCCTAGGTAAATAGGAGTAGCAGTACCTGCATCACAGGACTGCTGGGTTAAATTAGACAGTTGTATGAGACATGTCATTATTAACGGCCCCGCATGGGACATCTGAGCAATTCACAGATTTTCATGAAGTATTTTTTGAAAACTTTCCTTGCACCGAGTGTAGATACTGTCTCCTTCCAATCTGAATGGGAACTGTATAAGTTTTCTAAGACAACTGTCACAAAATACCACAGAGCAGGTGAACTTGACATTATGATTTTCTACCAGTTCTGGGAGCTGGAAGTCCAAGATGGAGGTGCTGGCAGAGTGGGTCTCTAATCTAGGTCCTTGGCTTGCAGATGGCTACCTCTGCTCTGAGCATTCACAGGGCCTTCTCTCTGGGCCAGAGTATGCCTGATGTCTCTTCCTCTTACAAGGACATCAACAATGTTGCAGTAGAAGCCCATCCTGAAAACATCTTTGAAATTAACCACCTCTTTAAAGATCTTATTTCAAATTATGGTAATGTTTTGAGGTACCAAGGTTAGAACTTCAAAATATGAATTTTTGAGGAGATGGAGGAAAGTGACAGAATGGGGCCAATCACAGTTACTAAGTCATAATACCTGCTTTTTCAAACAAAGATCGGGAGGGCCTGGGATGCCTTCCTTTACTTTTCCATGTGGCGATCTCCCTCCTGTGTTCAGTACAGTTTAGATACCTGATTCGTGGCCAGGAGACTCGTGGTTAAATACCCATCTCTATAGAGAGTCTATGGAACTCACATACACGGCTAGACACAAGTTCTTAGATGATGTAATCTGTTATAACATTTAGTATTCTACGTTCACCTCAATTTACACATGCTTATATACAAATTATGAATGTACATGTGCACATATACACACATGCATATGTGTATTTACATGTGTACATACATGCATACATAAGGTTACATAGAGAGATGTGTATACAGTAGTCTTCTCCTATCCCGGTTCCTCTTTCTGTAGTTTCAGATACCCACGCTCAAACCATGGTCTGAAAAATCATAGGTAAAAAACTCCAGAAATGAACAATTCATAAGTGCTCATTGTGCACCATTGTGATGATGAAATCTGTCCTGCTCCATCCTGCCTGGAACGTGAGTCATTCCTTTGTCCATCATATCCACACTTCATTTGCCACCTACCCATCAGTCACTGAGTCGCCCTTGAGGTTGTCAGACTGACTGCTGCAGTGCCACAGTGCCTGTGTTTAAGGACCCTTGTGTAGTGGCCTTAAATCACCGTGCCTACATTCATTCACTTCACGTCCACCCTTCACTATTTCAATCAGCAGTGCATTCCCCAGTCAGTGCCTAGAACAGTGCCTTGGATGGTAAGGGCTGACTCTCATTCTTCTCAGCTAAAAGGTCTAAAGCCTCTTCCTAGTAGTATTCATTATCTCTTAAGACAAAGGATTTCAAAATATGAATTTGGGGGGCGGGTTGGAGTGAGGTGACACAATTCAGCTCCGAAACTCACTCTATCAATCTTTGTTTAACAAAATAAAGAAGATTTTTATAGGCTGGCATGCAGTCCTCTGAAACTACGTGTGTGGACCATGGTTGAAGACGTTAGCAGGCTTATTTTGATCCAGTAGGGGAACCAGAAACATATATCCTTTTGATTATGAAGCCACAGTTGATAGGAAGAAAGTCTTCTGAGTAAAAACACTGAGCAGAATTTGAGACCAATTGTTAGCAGTGTATTTCTCTCTTTGAGATTTCCTTTTCTGCACACAAACTTGGTTTGATAGGTTTGACTGATTTGACCATGCCTTGAGGCAAAGAAATATGATAACTATGTACCTAGGGGTGGATTAAGACAAAATAAGGGGCCATCGCTGGGCTCTATCCAGTTCTGTCTCTCCACAAGTCCCTCTGGGTAAATCCTATAGCTTACACCTGTCCAAGGCAGCAGAAACCTAGACCATCACATCTGTCAATGGCTGCCCAAATAATTAAAGCCATCTGTGCCCAGCGTCCCAACACTTCTCAGAATCAGTGCACAGATCCGCAATTTTTTCCAATAAGAAATAGCTCTGGAACCATTATGGTTAAATAATTGTTTTTTTTTTTTTTAATGAAAGAAAAAGAACCTAGAAAGATAAGTTCTCTGTGATTCCTCTTGACCTCATCCACAAAAGTTCCCATTTAAATAAAGCAGCTGAGATGTTAGGAAACTCTTCAAGAAGGGCTTGCTAAATCTCCAAATCAAGTTAGAGGTCAGTGCATGTATTTGCCTGCATTGTTTTGTTCAGCGCAAGGAATCCAACCTACCTGCTCTCTTTGTGCGTCTAGTGATGAATGTGTTGACTGATTGGAATGCAGCCAAATGCTATTTCATGTCGAGCCTTCTCCTCAGGGTATTATGAGGCCATGCAGGGCAGGATGAGAAAGAACAATGCATGGGTAAGAGCTCCGGCTCTGGAGTCAGACACAGTGGAATGGAAGCCCAAGCCTCGCCATTTGCCTGACCTTGGAAAATTACGTGGCCTCGCTACATCTGTTTCTTCATCTGTAAAATGGAAATGATAATAATACCTACTTCATTACTGATGGGAAATATTGCATGAGAAAATGCACGTTAAGTACTTACCCAACGACTTGGCACACGGTTGGCATGCAATAAATGTTAAATTATTGAGGTTTTCTTTATTGTTGTAACTCCCAGACTGCACAGACTCTACTGAAAATCCTGCTTTTCAGTAGACTGAAAGAGAACAGGATCACAATTATTTTCCACATTCAACAGGATTGCTATTTTGTTTAGCTGGACTTCCTGTTTGGTAAGTCTTTGGGAGGAGGTGCCGTAGGTAGTCTGTACCACCCTGCCTTTTATTGCTCAATTAGGAATCAAACTGTATAAGACACTTTCTATCTTACAGATGTCACGCTAGGCACAATTTCCCTGCAACTGTTGTTTAACACTCAGGAAAACGCTGTGAGGTAGCTGTTATGAATGTCTTTGCCCTTCCACAGTTTCGTCTACTGGCTTTCTGGTGGTTACACACCTAATACTGTCAAAGTTGTGATTCTGTTATGGACGTGTGGTATTTTCTTCACAGAATCTCTTGGGTAAGGCTGTCCTCATCCATCTTCTAATTGTCCAGTTCAATCCCTTTGGTTTGCATGAGATTGAATCCATCCCTGCCCTGGAGGGTGCTAAAAGGACAGTAATACAGACCCAGGACTGCATGATCCCACTAGTGACAGAGATAGCTGTGACACAGCCAATATATTCCTGAAGAGCTCACACTGAAGGAAAGATCTCTCTCTCCCTTTTTGTCCTTAAAATTGCAAAAAAAAAAAAAAAAAAAGTGCATCCATAAGAACGGTGGAGAACATGAAAGTTATATAAACTGTCACTTACTTGCCTCTAGTACTTAAAAATAAAAAAGCATTGAGGTGGAAGGGAGGAGATAGAGAAAGAAGAGGGAGAGAGATCTGAACAATCTGATAACATCTTTTGAACCCCTGGATGCAGATGTGCCTGAAACTAGTTAGGTAAGGTCATAAATTATAGTCTTAGGCTACTTGGAGTTGAGTATCCTGCTAACACAGTTCTAGTTAACACAATTGGATCTGTGAAGCTCCATGCTACTTCTTTACATTATTTAAGAATGTAGTGTTTGGACAAAAGATTTTTTTGTGTGTGCAAAAAAAAAAATTTCACACACTAGCCTTATTTGGACCATTAATATTCATCTCCACCTCAGGTTGATTTAATGACTGTATTTTGTTATTTCTATGTCCATAGAATGTCTATATACCTTTTAAAACTTATTTAATTAATCTTATCCTTACATTTTAACTTCAATCAGCAGTGAAGCAGCTTTACAGCTTGTTTTTGAAAAAAAAAAAAAAAAGCAGTCATACTTGTATTGAGATAGATCTAGTGAGGGAAACATTAACTCTGATGCCCTCAGACATGTGTTGGGCTGTCAGCTCTGTGACTTTGCAGCTGTGTGAACTTGGACAAATTGCCTATCTTTTTGGAAACCCAGTCTTCTTATCTATACACAGAGCTAATAATACTGATTTCACACTGTTAATTCAGGAGTTAAATGAGACTGCGCTTGCAAGAAAGCACCATCTTGTGAAGTGCAGTGTGCTGACCTTGAGTATGACATACAATACAAAATAGGCATTCACAAAAACAGTTTTTAAAGATTAAGGTAAGTATATTTTTGAGAACCAGTTTAACTTGATGTCTAGTGGCATAACCTTGGATTTTTATGAGTATCATTCGATGAATAATGGTGAATATTTTTCTCCTTGGGACAGCAATTTAAAATTATAGGCATGTAACAAAAGAGAAATAATCATCACCCACATCCTTCAAAAATCAATCACTGTCTACATTTTGATGTATTTTTCTTATCTTTTTTCAATATTTACCCATATTTATTTTCAAATTCATGCAAACAATACATGAACCAGTTACAACTAAAAATAATGAGACTATTATCAATTAAATCATGTTTTACTGAATGAACACTTTATTCTCTACATTGAGATTCTCCCACCAATAAAATAATCTCTTTGATGAGTTTGATGAAGGAGTTCTCAAATTATGTACAACATATATATATATATAGGAAAAATACAAAATATGGTTGTGGGTGTTTATTTGTGATGGACTCATATTAATATGTGTAAATCTACTTTATTCCTTTGAATATAGTAACTCTTTGTGTTTATGGAATTGTATTCACCCATTCCTCCATGAGTAGATGTTTAAATCATTTCTAGTGGTTTATGTGACAAATGCAAAATATTTTGTGTCTATATGCATCAACGGTTTTGTGAATGTATGCAAGTCCTCCTTCACAACAGAGAGGCAGAGAGAAATTTCTAGGGTGTAGGATAAATAATTGGATACTGGTATCTTGTCTGCCAGGTAGGCTGTGCCATGGACAGCTGTGTTTAATTTACTTTTCCCGATTCCTCTGCTTGTTTAGACTTGATATCATCAAACTGTATCATCTTTGCTGAACAGGTAGTAGAATGGTAGATCATTGTTATTTTAACTTACATTTTCTGATTCTTAATGAGGCAGATCCATTTTCACAGAGCAAATCTGATTTCATCCTCTCTGATTACCTTTTCATATCCATATTCCCATTGGCTTTTGAGCTCATTCTTATAGCTACATAAGAAACCATCAAAAGTGTTGAATGCTTATCTTTTGTACTTTATAATTTTGCAACTGCAAGAATTTCCTCCCAGATAATTTCTTATATTTCACCTTTGTTTATGATATGTTTGCTATAAAGAAGTTTTAAATAGGTAACGTTTAAATTTCTATTATTTTCTTTGTTCCTTTGTTACATAACTGGATTCTTTTTTTTTTTTTTTTTTTTTTTTTTACAAAACATTTCCAACTCCAGGATCACATTATTGTCTTTCGGAATCTTGGCATAAAAGTGGTTTTACTTTTCCAAATATGGGTTTATTTCTGCCTACGAGTAAGACAGTGTTTTAGATTCTCAATCTAATCCATCAATCTATTGGCCTGTTCTGGAGACAACACCATGCTGTTTTAAGAACTGTGGTTTTATCACATGCCTTGATTTCTGGAATGAGACATTGATAAAAGCAACTGTTATTGTATTTGTAATGTTTATATACAAGGCAAAAAGTAAAGGACACAGCTCTGTGCTGAGTGTGGAGGGTAAAGAGTTTTTTCAAGTTTTATTTTACATCAACTGCAAAGGTGGAGGTATTGGCTACATCTGACACTTGAAGAGACAGATATTTAGCTGGAGATACCTGACGTTCCCAGGGCTGCACAGCTTGTAAAAAGTGCAGTGAATATTTGGATGTCGTGTCTGACTCCAAAAGTCAATGATTTTCTCCACATCTCCCACATCTCAGCTCCAGACTCTCCTTGAGGAAAACACAGCCGTGGTCTGATTCCTTTTATTTTTTGAAGCTGTGTGATTCTTCAGATATGATCCTTAATGTTGTTAGAAGCTCCAAGTTGAGGCTGCACTTGGATCAGCCATGTACAAGTTTTGTGGAGGATAAGAAAGTCAAGGAGAAACGGAATCTTTGGTAAAGCTAAACAATTAGTATTTATTTTAAGGAATAGTATAGCCTTCATCCCCCACCCCACCACTTAGCCTCAAGTTTCTTTATTCCCCCTAATTATTTCCAAATGTTCTTCAGTTTTCTGCTGTCTTCTCTCGAGACAGAAACCTAATCCCAGCAATGGGCACCAAGCCTTCCCTTTGGCCTTTGCTCTTTGTGACCGGGTCGCTGCCTTCAGCAATTAGTAAATCATGGACAATTTCAGCTGTCACATACTCTTGGATTTGACTCTGACCTTTCTCTGGAATCTGAAGTCTCTTGAACAATCTGCCATTTTCCCACATGGACTTCCTTCCTGGTTTTGCAGTAAAGAGAAATGTCAAAAAAAAGACTTTGGTCGGGTGCTGCAAAGGTTCCTGGCTACAGATTGTCCACCGAAGCTTTGAAATAGTTCCAGTTTTTTACCTAAGAGCACGATAGTTAAATTTATCAGGTTGTTAACTTTGCCATAAAACAGGAGAAGTCTAGACTTCCCCCTCCCTTCTCTTTCAAAGAAGAATGAAGACCTGTCTCTGTTGATTTATGATCTTGGAAAGAAGAGAAGGACACAAGATAAAAGGAGAGACCTGGAATGCTATGATAAACTGGGTAACACCTGAGAATCTTTCCTGCCTGGAGACAAGAGGTCGTAGCTATTGAAGACGGGCAGACTTAAGTTTTTATGTTTTTTTCAACTCTTATAATGTGAAACTACACTTACCCTGACATGTTCATGCTAGGATTCTGAAGTTCTACCAGATCTTCCTGGGATATTAAGTAGTCAGGTCTTAAGAAGAGATTTCTGACACAGAAAACTTTCTCTTCAAACTGAATGGATCAGTTCTGTTTCCTCCAGTACAATGAAGAAAGGCTGATGAGTAAGAGCCTGCTCTTATGTTTTTAGACAACCGTCGAATGGTTGAAATTGTTGCATATGAAAAACCCAACACTTCTTAGGGGCGAGTTTACAAGTGAGACTTTCTGTAACTTTGGCCAGTTCTTGTTTGCTGTTCGGCTTACATGGAGACTAGCCTTTGTGAATCTGAGCCCGAGGTGCGCATGTGGAGTGAGAGTGCAGAGCCACAGAAATGGTAACAGGAGGGGCTGGGGATCGAGGAGAGCAGAGTTCACATGTCCTTACTTGCCAGCTGAATTTTGGAGAACAGCCATCCATTAAATGCAATGATCACACTGTCTGTCATATTACTGAATTCAGGAGGCTGTGATCACATCACTGAGCAGACTGTTTTCTTCCACTCAGAACACTTTAGAGTCTAACCTTGAGAAAGGCTGAGGACGCTCTATATAGCACAGCAGATTGCAAGAATGAGAGTCAGCTGAACTGTATGCGAATGGCAGCTCAGTCCCTTCCTGTGTTCTCCTAGGAGTTCTTGATTTTGGAATTCGGGATACAGATAATAAAATGATGGATTAAGTGAGATGAGTTCTAACTTCGTTTCAAAGTCAAAAAAGAATATGGCGATCGTAACAAAAGAATATGGTGATCTTAGCTCCAAAGATCACGTTTCCTTGTGCCAAGGGCTCCGTAGATGAGGACTCATTCATGAGCTAAGCATTGAAGACGTGCAAACAGAAGAGCCATACAGGTCTCCTAGTAGATGAGTCCTCCCAGCCATGGATCCTTATTTACACTTAAGAAGTGTGAGCCCAGCATCAAACTCACTGTGGTCTGTGCCTCTGTCAATGTCTCCAGCAGTCAGTTGGAGAAAATCCCGCCCTCCCCTCAGACTTAATTGGTTTCTGGGCAGTGTAGTCCCCTAGTGCCACAGTTATCTTATTCAGTGTGAGCTCAGGTGCAGTTTTCTGTTTTGCCTGAGGCTAACCAGACAGCTCTAGTTACCAGGAATACCTTTTGTAGGAAACATTCCCCAAGTATATTCAAAGAGATGGATTGGAATTCTGAGAAATGTGGCTTCCTTCAGATGTGCCTGAGAAGCATCATGTCGGAAGAAAAAAAAAGAAAAGAAAAGAAAGCTTTTGATGAGTGAAAATTAATTATCTATAGCCCTGGGGTTTTGCTGGCATCTGATAATGACCAATTCAGCTCATATCAATCTAACTTTTCTGCAGATAACAATAATAAACTCCAAAATAAAAGTTAAAGAATAACTACCTGAAGGCTGAAGAGTTAACAAAACACAGGTACATTTTTGTAAGAAAGTGTATATTTGGGAAAAGTGAATAACATTTGTGTTTTTCTCCTGTGTGAGTGGGGGTGGGGGTGGGGGTGTTTTGTCAGAAAGCAAGGCCTAGTCTGTACTACTCAGGATGGTTGAAGCTCAGATGTGAAACTGCAATCTACCTTCCCTGAGGACCAGTAGAACAAGTTCACGGTAGCCATAGGTATTGGAAATTGAGCGATAGGAAGGATACTAGGAAGGAGAAGAAAAAGGAGGTAGAGTCATACATTCTGTGCATAACTTTTATTAAATTATGTGGTTGACTCTAGAAACATACATGGGGAATCCAGAATCTCTACACTATAACAATCAGCCGAATGAAGGCTAACTAACTAAACTGAGACTTGAGTTATTGCCCAAGAGACAGAGTTTACTGTTTGGTGCCAAGTTAATTGCCTGATCAACACTCTTCCGAGGAATATAGAAGAATCCAGAATCTCTACAATATAACATTGACAAAGTCCAGGGTATAATCCCAAATTCCTCATCATATGAAGAAAGAGGAAAATGTAACCTGTTATTAAAAACAATCAACAAAAACTGACCAGATGACTCAAATATTGGAATTAACAAGCAATGATCATAAAGTACTCATTAAAACTCTGCTCATTAATATGAACATAATAGGTACTATAGGTACTATTAGAAGATAGGAAATCTCAGAAGACAAGCTAGAAATAGACAAATGGAAACTTTAGGACTGAACAAATAATATATGAATTTATCTAAAGCCCCCTTCTTGCTTTGATAAATCCTCATAGTTAAAGGGTTTTAAATGGCCTAAAATGGAAGAGAATAAAGATCTTATGTTAGGAGGATCAAAAATGTTCCAAGAACATCCATTATGTTCTAATTTCACCTTTCCAAATAATTTTTAAATTGGACATTATTATCTCTTATAACAACAAGAAGACTAACATTCAGAGTTACTTTTGTGCACAAGGACATACAGCTGAAGAATATGAAAATAAAATTTGAACCCATAGTGTAGTTTGATTTAAGAACTCAACATTTTTTTTTCTATAAAATTGCTTCTCAATAAAGTCCATGACCCCCAAAATAGTCTTTTTAATTTAAGGGTCATTTCTTATTTTGTTTATCCCTTACCATGTATAAATTTTCATTTCAAATTTTTATTTTATATCAGAATATGGAAAATGTATTCATTCTAGTCTTCATTCAATATTGATGGAAGATTATCTCCAGGTCCATTATTTGCGGGAAATGAATTAGAAAATAATTAAGAAAATGATCGACTGAGTCCTAAACTATCAATAGGTACCTTAAATATATTGATCTAATACACAAATTAAAAGAGATTACTATCTAACTGCATGTTAACAAAAATCAACTCACTTCAAATGCAATGACATGTAAGTCATGTAAACATGACTTGTTTTAAAAAGCAGGAATTGCTATTATTGACTTCAGAGCAAAGAAAATTATTGTATTCATTACAGAATGCTAGTCGTAGATGGCCTGTTCGGAGGCACAACAATGCTAGATCGATATGTACATACCAAATAACAGAGCCTCAAAATACATAAAGCAATGGCTGACAGAGCTAAAATAGGCAAACACATAATTATATTTGGGGATTGAGTATCCCACTCTCAGTGACTAACAAGACTAACAGACATAAAATCAACATGATATAGAGAAAACTGACACACTCAACCATCCAGATCTATTTGGGATGTGTATAAGACACCACATGAAAAGAACACGTATTTTACTCAAGCACTCATGGAATGTCCAAAAAGATAGACCATATCCTGGGCCATAAAACAAACCTTTGAGAAATGTAAAAGAAGTAAAATCAAATCAATACAGAAAGGGAAAGAAAATTCTTAAAACACTTAGAAATTCTTCCAAATGTTTCTAGATAACCTGGGGGTAGAAGAGGAAGTCTCAAAGGAAGTGAAAAAAAATACATAAAATGAATGAAACTGAAAATCCAATCTTTCAAAATATGTAGAATGCAGCTAAAACAATACTATAAGGAAAATTTATAGCACCAATGGATTACATTTAATCAAAGAAAACAAAGTCTCAAAGGAATAATGTGAATTCCTCCCAAACATAAAAACACAGACAATAAAGAACAAAATAGAGCAAACTAAGTAGAGGAAAAGGAATACTAACAAGAAATTAACAAAATTAAAAACAAGAAGGAAAGAGAGAAAAAAAATCAATCGACAAAAAGCTGATTCTTAAAAATTACTAAAGTTTAAAAACTTATAGTAGAACTCATGAAGATTAAAAAAGATACAAATCATCAATATCAGGAATAAGACAAAGGATATTACTATAGTTCCTTCAGCCATTAACAAAAATAAAGGGATAATACAAACAATGTTATATTGATATATTTTAATTTGGAAGACATGAATCAATTCCTTAAAAACCTCAACTGCCAAAAAATCATTCAAGATGAATACCCAATGTTTCTATAATCACCCCAAAATTAAAAAGCACCCAAAACAGAAGTCTGTAAGCCCAAATGATTGAACTAGATAATCCCACCAATTTTTTAAAAATTAATAACCAATATTATACAGTCTCATCCATAAAATAGAAGGGAACATTTCCAAAGATATTTTATAAGGCTAGATCGGTGTGTACCTGATCAGATAAAGACAGTACAACTAAAAAGAAAATCTACAATCTTTCTCATGACCTCAGATGCAA
The DNA here is from genome assembly GCF_045843805.1 of Urocitellus parryii. Classification (NCBI taxonomy): domain Eukaryota; kingdom Metazoa; phylum Chordata; class Mammalia; order Rodentia; family Sciuridae; genus Urocitellus; species Urocitellus parryii. The sequence continues at coordinate 185,343,842 of NC_135534.1, forward strand.
AATTGTCAACATAAAACTAGAGAATCAATCTCAAGAATGCATAAAATTATTATATACCATAGCCAAGTAAGATTCATTTCAGGCATGTGAAGCTACTTGAAAAGCAGCTGTATATTTTTGGAATGCACCCTATCAATTGGCTTAAGAAGAAAAAGCATGTGCCCATATCATTTGATGTAGAGAAAGTATTTGGTAAAATCTAACATTCATTCATGATTAAAAAGTCTCTAAAAACTAAAAATCAAGGGAAATCACTTGATCTTGATAAAAGGCATTGATTTTAAAAATGCAGCTAATATTAAACTTCATGGTGAAAGATTGAATGTCTTTCCTCTATGTTCTGTTTGAAAATAAAATAAGAACTTTCAGTCTCTCTAATCCTATTAAATAGAGCCCTGAATGTTCTAGCCATTGCAATAACACAAGAAAATAAATACAAACCATTCAAATTAGAAAGGAAGAAATAAAATCAACCCTATATGTAGTGCCTTAATTGTCTACCAAGAAGATTCAAAGAAGCTACCAAAAAATCATAGAATTAATAACTAAGTTCCACAAGGTTACAGAATACAGAGTCAGTGCACAGTTATCAATCTTACTTCATTACACTAATAACAAATACAAGGAAACTGAAATTAAAAGCACAATACCACTATAAGTTCTTCTCTCTGTTGGTATATATGTTTCTGAATATATATACATGTGTGTATATATTTCATGAGAAATATACACGTGCATATACATATATTACTCATGAAAATATATCATAAAATTAGATTGTTAGATCAAAAAGTCATGCTTTAAAGCTTAATATAAATTGCCTGTTTTCCCTTCCAAAGAAGTGAGCTAATTAATATACTTCTACCAGCATTTTGTAAAAGTGCTCTTTTTCTATATGTTCACTAATTCTCAATATTATATTATTATAATTTTATAAATTATTGCTAGTATAATAGGTGAAAAATTCTTGTTTAAATTTCAATGCTTGATTATTTATTGAAGTTTTTCATCTTTTAAAGTGCTTATTAATACTTTAAATTTCTTTCCACTTTTTAGCTCATGTCTTTTGACTAAGATTTTTAGCAAGATAATACATATGCATTTGCATGGCTTAAAGGTTCCACTGACACAAGTATTATTAGCACATAATAGCATTTCTTTGCTCATTTTTCTTTCCCTCTCAATCCTGCTTCCATAAGATAATCAAGTTCAATTTTTTAGAGTTTATTTTAGAGTGTTTAATCAATTTAACTTCATATTTCTAAATAATATATGAGCAACTTTATGTATTCTGTTTTACTACTTGATTTGAAGTAATATGCTATTTTACTACTTGATTTTTCAATTTCAGATATTAACTATCCATTTCCTACTAGTTCAGAGGAAAATTTGACTTTCTTTCAACATTCTCCTCATCCCACCTTGTCCCATGGACACATTCAATTCTCATCAACAATCGTTCCAATGTAGATTTATCTTAATTTGGGGCCAACTTCATATTCACTGATTACATCATTATTACATAAATATTATTTGCAGCTCAGTGAATATTGTATATGGTATAGGTTTTCTTTCTGGTTCAACTTTCTGTTTTCCCTGGAGTTAATAATGACCTCATTTTGGAATTTGCTTAATTTTTTATACATAAATCTCTTTTATTGCCAAATTCTTGGCTTATGTTACAATTCTCTTGTTAGGTTGTATATACTATGTGATCTATATTTTCCTTTAAAATTATACCTCCATCATATTGCTCCAATCTCAAGAAGATACACAAATTTAAACAAAAAAGAATGTTCTACAGAATGAATGGAATAAAAATGATGAGTGAAAGTTGAAAATAAATAATCATCTGCCAAATAAGAGTTGAACCTTGCACAATCTGATCTTTTTAGGTTAATTGCATTAGCAAAGTATAGGAGTCACTTACCTTTCTTCTCTTTTTAAAAATTTATTTATTTATTTATTTACTTATGCATTACAATTCTTAATACAATCATATCTCTGATTGTATATAAGATATGTTGACACCAAACTCACATCTTCATACATGTATTTTGTATAATGATGAGGGTCTCCTTTCACCATCCATGCTATTCCCCTTCTCCCTCTCTTTCCCTCCCACCCTTATTCCCTATCTAGAGGTAATCTTCCTGCCTTGCTCTCCCTCCCAACCTCATTTTGAGTTACTCCCTTTATATCAGAGAAGACATTAGGCATTTGTTTTTTGGGGATTGGCTAACTTCACTTAGCATAATCTTCTCTAATGCCATCCATTTCCCTGCAAATGCCATGGTCTTATTTTTTAATTCCATTGTGTATAAATGCCATATTTTTTTTATCCATTCATCCTTAAGTGGATGGCTCATCTAGGTTGGTTCCACAGTTTAGCTATTGTGAATTGTGCTGCTATAAACATTGATGTGGCTGTGTCCCTATAGTATGCTGTTTTTAGGTCTTTTGGATATAGTCTGTGAAGAGGAATAGCTGGGTCAAATGGTAGTTCCATTCACAGTTTTCCAAGGAATCTCCATACTGTTTTCCATATTGGCTACACCACTTTGCAGTCCCATCAGCAGTGTATGAGTGAACCTTTCCCCCCCTCCCTTCCTCGCCAACACTTGTTGTTGTTTGTCTTCATCATGGCTGCCATTCTTATTGGAGTGAGATGGTATCTTAGAGTAGTTTTAATTTGCATTTCTCTGATTGCTAGAGATGATGAGCATTTTTTCACATATTTGTTGATTGATTGTATATCCTCTCCTGAGAAGTGTCTGTTTAGATCTTGCTCTTAACAGTAAAATTTTCAAAAAGTTATTAGAATCTCCCATTTGTGTGCTTCATTTTCTTTATTCTTTTTGTTATTGGTCTGCACTTTTTCATTCCTCTACTGTCATTCTTCTGTAATCCCCGGAGGGAACAAGATAAATGCATATGTTCAAGATACAATGCCTTACTAGAAGTGGTATTCAATTTTTTTCCATTGAGGTATTGGACTATGATCTATTATTTTAATAATTCTATTGTTGCTATTAACATTTATTTCAATATGCTTTATCTGGTTTTGGAATCAGGGTGATATTGACCTCAGAGAATGTGTTTGGAAGTGTTCCCTCTTTTTCTATTTTATGAAATAGTTTGATAAGTATTGGTGTTAGTACTTCTTCAAAGGTCTTATAGAACTCAGCCTGTGAATCCATCTGGTCCTGGGCTTTCCTTGGTTGATAGGCTTCTGATGTCATCCTCTATTTTCTTGCTTGAAATTGATCTGTTTAAGTTGTGTATATCATCCTGATTTAGTTTGGGTATATCATATGCACCTAGAAATTTGTTGATGCCTTTGATATTTTCTATTTTATTCGAGTACACATTTTCAAAATAATTTCTAATTATCTTCTGTATTTCTGTAGCATCTGTCATAAAATTTCCTTTTTCATCATGTTAGTAATTTGAGTTTTCTCTCTCCTTCTCTTCATTAGCATGGCTAATAGTTTACCAATCTTATTTATTTTTTCAAAGAACCAACTTTTTGTATTATCAGTTTTTTTCAATTGTTTCTTTTGTTTCAATTTCATTGATTTCAGCTCTGATTTTAATTATTTCTTGTCTTCTACTGCTTTGGGGTTTGATTTGTTCTTCTTTTTCTAGGGCTTTGAGATGTAATGCTAAGTCATTTATTTGTTGATTTTTTCTTCTTTGAAGGAATGAACTTCATGCAATGAACTTTCCTCTTAGAATTTCCTTCATAGTGTCCCAGGGATTTTGATATGTTGTATCAGTGTTCTCATTTGCATCCAAGAATTTTTTAATCTCTTCCTTGATATCTTTTGCAACTCATCTGTTCATTCAATAGCATGTTATTTAATCTCTGGGTGTTGGGGTGGCTTTTATTTTTTTATTTTATCATTGATTTCTAATTTCATTCCTTTGTGGTCTGATAGAATGCAAGTTAGTATCTCTACTTTTTTGTATTTACTAAGATTTGCTTAAAAATTGAAAGTATTCCCTCTAAAAACTGGAACAAGACAGGGATGCCCTCTTTTATCACTTATATTTAACATAGTTCTTGAAACTCTAGCCACAGCAATCAGACAGATGAAAAAAATTAAAGGGATGTGGATAGGAAAAGAAGAACTTTTTAAATAAATTATCATTATTTGCAGATGATATGATTCTATATATACCTAAAAGACCCAAAACATTCCACCAGAAATTTCCTAGAACTAATAAATGATTTCAGCAAAGTAGCTGGATATAAAACCAACACCCATAAATTAAAGGCATTTCTGTACATCAGTGACAAATTCCCTGAAAGAGAAACTAGGAAAACCACCCCATTTACAATAGCCTAAAAACAAAACAAAACAAACAAACAAACAAACAGAAAACCTTGGAAATGAACTTAACGAAAAAGGTGAAAGACCTCTACAATGAAAACTACAGAATGCTAAAGAAAGAAATTAAAGAAGACCTTAGAAGATGGAAAGATCTATCTTGTTTTTGGATAGGCAGAATTAACATTGTCAAAATGCCCACACTACCAAAAGCACTATACAGATTCAATGCAATCTCAATCAAAATCCCAATGGCATTCCTTACAGAAATAGAAATAGCCGAAATAGCCCAGAATAGCCAAAGCAATCCTTAGTAAGAAGAATGAAGCTAGTGGCATTACTATTCCAGACTTTAAACTACACTACAGAGCAATAGTAACAAAAACAGCAATGAATTGGCACCAAAATAGACTTGTAGACCAATAGTACAGAATAGAGGACACAGAGACTAACCCACATAACTACAGTTTTCAGATATTAGACAAAGGTGCCAAAAACATATATTGGAGAAAAGATAGCCTGTTCAACAAATGGTGCTGGGAAAACTGGAAATCCACATGGAACAAAATAAATTTAAACCTCTATCTCTCATCATGCACAAAACTCAACTCAAAGTGGATCAAGGACCTCGGAATTAAACTAGAGACCTTGCACCTAATGGAAGAAAAAGTAGGCACAAATCTCCATCATGTTGGATTAGGCCCTGATTTCCTTAATAGGACTCCTATAATGCAAGAATTAAAACCAAGAATCAATAAATGGGATGTATTCAAACTAAAAAGCTTCTCTCAGCAAAAGAAACAGTGAGGTGAATAGAGAGCCTACAGAATGGGAGCAAATCTTTGCTTCAAGCACTTCAGATAGAGCACTAATCTATAGAATATATAAAGCACTCAAAAACCAAAAAAAAAAAAAAATCCCAAATAACCCAATCAATAAATGGGCCAAGGAACTGAACAGACACTTCTCAGAAGAGGATATACAATAATCAACATATGAAAAAAATGTTCAACATCTCTAGCAATTAGAGAAATGCAAATCAAAACTACTTTAAGATTTCATCGAATTTCAGTCAGAATGGCAGCTATCAAGAACACAAACAACAATAAATGTTGACAAGGATGTAGGGCAAAAGACACACTCATACATTGGTGGTGGGACTGAAAATTGGTGCAACCAATCTGGAAAGCAGTATGGAGATTTCTTAGAAAACTTGGAGTGGAACCACCATTTGACCCAGCTATCCCACTCCTTAGCTTATATCCAAAGGACTTAAAAACAGCATACTTAAAAACAGCCACATCAATGTTTATAGAAGCACAACTCACAACCAACCAACCCAGATGCCTTTCAGTAGATGAATGGATAGGGAAACTTATGGTATAAATACACGATGGAACATTACTCAGCATTAAAAGAGAATAAAATCATGGCATTTGCAGGTAAATGGACGGAGTTAGAGAGTAAGTGAAGTAAGCCAATCCCCAAAAAACAAAGATCAAACGTTTTCTTTGATATGAGGATGCTGACTCATAATGGTGATGCAGGGCAGAGTATGGGAGGAATGGAGGAACTTTAGATAGGGCAAAGGGGAGGGAGGGGTAGGGAGGGGGCAAAGGGGTAAGAATGAGTTAGACCCTAAGTACATGTATGAAGACACGAATAGTGTGAAAATACTTTGCGAACAATCAGTAACTTGAAAAATTGTGATCTATGTGTGTAATATGAAATGAATTGCATTCTGTCATCGTGTATAACAAATTAGAATAAATAAATAATTTAATGAAAAATATGCTTCATCATTTTTCTTTTTTATTTGCCCTCAATTATTTAATTTTCTGTTCTATTTTAATCTTCATATAGTCAAATTTCTGAAGTATATTATATTTTCAAAAGATTTCTTTATTTCAAAATATTTCAGAAAGTTTTTCAATTTTTATCATTTTTTCTGATATTTAAATGGGAATTTTTTTTTTCAATAACTTTTTTAGTTGTAGATGGACACAATACCTTTATTTTTTTCATTTTTATTCGATGCTGAGGATTGAACCCAGGGCCTCACATGTGCTAGGCAAGCGCTATACCACTGAACTACAATCCCAGCCCTGGGGAGAACTTTTTAAAATATAATTTAAAACTATTTTATACCAGTACAATATGTTAATTTTACAAATATAAAATTTTATCAACTATTAAGGCATTTGCAAAACCCACACATTCTACTTCAGTTTTATTGCATAATATCTACAAGAAAATATTAATTTTTATGTTAGAAAACATAAAAATGCTTTCAATATAGAATACAATCAGATTTTAATGATATAACTTTGAACGCCTTTTTGGATCCATTGTGATATAGCTATCAATTTATGTTTTTTCAAGTGTAAAGTATTTAAAGTATCATCCAAGAATTAGTCTCACCAATATTATTTTGCATTTTTATGATACTTAACCCTCTAATGTCTGTAAATGCACTTCTAAGTTCTCTATTTTATTACATCATTAATTATTTTCTTCATTAGACTTTTACCATAGAGATTACATTTGTATGTATCTGTGGTAGACTTTGATAACTTCAATGAAAAATGTCCCCATTCTTTGGTCTCTATGATATGTTCTTTTTATAGCTCCCAACTTTATCTTATTTTATGAAATGAAATACATATCAATTTTTGACTTTGAAAAAATTAGATTAAAAATTTTATAGCCTATATAAAATTTTAGATTAATTTGGGGCAAAAGTTACATTCTTGTTTGAGTTCTCTTGTTTAGCAACATAAATGTCTCAGGGAATTCAATAGTTTTTCTTTGTCAAGATCTTCCATATTTCTTAATTAATTTATTCTTGGTATTATTGCTGATTGTGAATTTGATAGATTTTCATGTGTTTATCTGAAATGTGATTACCTTGAATTCTATCCTCTATTATCTGTGAAAACATTTAATTAATTCTTTTGCATGTTCATTGAACAGCTATTTATTGTTTTATTTTTATGATGTACAACAAGTGTTTCAAAATACATAAACATTGTGAAATGTTGACGCAATCAAACTAATTAATGTTTCCATCACTTCACATAGTTACCTTTGTTTCCTTGATGACAAGAGCATTTGAAACCTATTTTCAAGTTTATAACACAAGTTTATAAACTGTAGTCACCATACTATACTTGGATCTTCAAAAACTAAATTACCCTGTATGATGGAAACTTTGTACACTTTGATCAACATCTCCTCATCTTGCCTACTCACCAGTCTGTGGTAACTACTATTCTGCTCTTTTCCTCTATTGATGCAGCTGTTTTAAACTCCACTTATAACTGAGATCATGCAGTTTTGTTTTTCTGTACCTGGCTTATTTTTCTTAGCATAACATCCTCTGGGTTTATCCCTGTTGTCACCAATAAAAGGATTTCTTTCTTCTTTAAGGCTGAATAATATTCCATGCATTCCATGTATGTGTATATATATATATATATATATATATATATATATATATATATATCACATTTTTCTTATTTATTACCTGTTGATGAGCACTTAGGTTGATTGTATATCTTGACTATGGTGAATAATGCTGCAATGAATATTGGCATGCAGAGCATGCCTTTGAGGTAATGATTTCATTTCCTTTGGATATATACTCAAAAGTGAGACTGTCATGTTAATTCTATTCTTAATTTTTTGAGGAATTTCTATACCATTTTCCATAATGGCTGTGCCAGTTAGCATGCCCACAGATAGCATACCAAGTTCTTCTTTTCTTCACACTCCTGTCAAGACTCATTTCTAGACTCTTAAATATTGGCCTAACATTTGGATCTATCATTGTGGTGTTGATTTGCATTTCTCTGATGATTAGTGATGTTGAGCATTTTTTCCCATAAATATGTTGGCTATTTGTAGTCTTTTTTTGGGAAATCTCTATTCGAGTCCTCTGTTTTCTTAATCAAGTTATTTATTTTCTTGCTATTGCATTCTTAATATTGACCTGCTTAATATTTTAGATATGAACATCTTGAAAATATTTTCTTGCATTTCCTAAATTGTCTCTTTAATCTTGTTTTGCATTTTAGTTTGCTGTAATTACATTTGCATGTTTTTGCTCTGGTAGCAAATCCCTCAAATCATTGCCCATACTTTGTCAAGATATGTTTTTTTCCCCTTTCTTTTCATGCTTTCAGGTGCTATATCTACATATTTAGTCCATTTTGTGTTGATTTTTTTTTCTGCATGTGGACTTCTGATTTTTTTCCAATGCCTTTGATTGAGAAGACCATCCTTTCCCCACTGTATAATCTTAGCAATCTTTTAAGAGATCAATTGATTGTGTATTTGTGCATTTTTTCCCAGACTCTTTATTCTCTTCTGTTGATTTATTTGTCTACTTTTACGCTAGTACCATACTGTTTTGGTTAACATACCTTTGCAATATATTTTTAAATACAGTAGTTTGATCCCTATAGTTTTGCTCTTATTGCTTAAAATTACTTTGGCTATTCATTTGTGGTTCTACATGAATCTTAAGGTTATTTTAGTAATTCTGTTTAAAAATCCATTGGAAAAAAATCTACAGAATGATTTAGGTAACAAGGACATTTTAACAAGATTCATTCTTTTAGTTTATAACCATAAAGAATCTGTATCCATTTGTATCCTCTTGCATATATTTCAGCAATTCCTTTAGTTTCCAGTGTTCAGCTCTTTCACCTCCTTGTTTATTTCTTAGTATTTTTGATGCTATTATAAATTGCATTGTTTCTTAAATTATTAAAGGGGAGCCTTTTCAGGATTTTCTACATACAAGATCATGTAATCTACAGAGACAATTTTAATTCCTTTATTTATTTTTCTTGACTGCTTACTCAGGCCAGGACAATCAGTGCAATGTTGAGTAAAAGTGGTGAGAATGAGCATCCTGGTCTTATTCCTAATCACAGAAGAAAAGCTTTTGGTTTTTCGCCATTGATTGTGATATTCATTGTGGGTTTGTCATACTTGGTCTTTATTGTGTTGAGATACATTCCTTCCACACTTAGCTGAGAGTTCTCATCATGAAATGATGTTGAGTTTTGCTGAATGCCTTTTCAGCATGGGTAGAGATGCCCATATGTCTTCCATTCTATTCATAAAGGGGATCACGTGTATTAATAATTTGCTTATGTTGAACCATCCTTGCATCCTGGGGTAATTCCTACTTAATTCTGATCAATGATCTTTTCAATATGTTGTTGAATTCAGTTTACTTGTATTTTATTAATGACTTTTAAATCTATTTTTTTTCACGACACTGGCCTATATATATTTTTTTTCTTTCAGTGCCTTTGGCTTTGGTATCGGGTAATGCTAGCCTCATCAAATGAGTTTGAAAGTATTCCTTCCCCCTCATTTTTTGGGAAGAGTTTGATAAGGATTAGTCTTTAAAGACTTGGTACAATTTAATAGTTAAGCTAAGGGTCCTGGACTTTCTTTCCTTGGGAAGTTTTTGATTACTCTTTCAGTTTTCTTACTATTAGCCTATTAGGATTTTCTATTTCTTCATGATTCATCCTCAGTAAGCTGCATGTTTCTAGGAATTTATCGGTTTCTTCTAGACTACCCAATTTTTTGGTATGTAATGGTTCCTGGCAGTCTCTTATAATTTTTTCTATTTCTGTGATATCAGTTATCATGTCTCCTTTTCCATTTCTGATTTTATTGATTGGAGTCTTTTTTTTTTCTTGGTCAGGAAAAAATTGGTCAATTTTGTTTATCTTTAAAAAAAGAACTAACACTCCTTTATCTTTATTATTGTTTTTCTCATCTCTAATTCATTTATTTTATCCCTAATCTTTGTTATTTGTTTTTGTCTATTGACCTCTGGCTTGGTTTGTTGTTCTTTTTCTGGCTTCTTGAGGTGTAGAGTTATATTGTGTACCAGAGATATCTCTCTTTTTTAAATGTACATGTTTATAATTTCCCTTCTTAGAAATAATTTGGTAGCATTCCATTTTAGTATGTTGTGTTTCCATTTTTGTTTGTTTCCAGATTTTTAAAATTTCTCTTTTGATTTTCTTCTTTGACCCAGGCACCAGGAGCAGGGTATCCGAGAACTTTTTTTGGTTTTGATGTAAAGGTCCAGAGGTTAGTTGATAGAAAGGACTGCAAGGAGTCATTTCCATGAAAGCTTTATTGTTTTGAGATGATCCTACGTACTACCTTCATTTCCTGGGTGAGGAAACAGACACCAGGGACTGAAAGAGAGTAAGTTAGGGTCCAAATTAAAAATAAAACCTCATTCATCTGATTGCCTCACCTGTCAGTAACACAGTAAACAACATTACTGTTTTCAGAAAGAAAAAAAAAAATCAATGAATGGAAATGCCATGAGAAAACAAATCAGGAGAAATCTTTATTCTTACAGGTCTACATACCAAAAAAAAAAAAAAAAAAAAAAAAAAGAAAGAAATTGTTGCTAGCTTTTCACTTATTCAGGTAGGAAACACTAAAAAGAATGCTTAATGCTGACAAGGGTTCAGAAAAATAACAGCCCAAACATTATTGTAAAATAACAGTCCTTTGGAAGACAAGTTTGGAAACTAAGGGAAATGCTGCACACGTGAAGGTATTCATCCCATCCAGTATCAAATAATAACAATGATCACAAAAATTGAAGCAACCGGATTAACCAGAGGGAAAGATCTAAGGAAACTGGTACCTATGGAGACCCTTACGTGGGTCCTGAGTTTGCAATTACTGTTGGGAGCACAAACATGACTCAGCACTCCTGCCTGGGTCTTTACTTTTCTATTCATGACTCAGCAGACTCTGTACACACCTTGTTTCTCAAGCACTCTAAGCATGAAACTGTGGCCACGATTTTTCATTTCTATTCCACTGTACCTTAGTTTTTTATTACAGCACAACAAATTAGTACAAACGTAACCATTTAAAACAACACCCCTTTCTTAGGCTGCACCAGGTTCTCTGCTGAGGATCTCACAAGGCTGAAATGTAGGTGAAGCCCAGCTTGATTCTAGTTTGGAGATTCAGGGAAGAATCTGCTTCCTGGCTCATTCAGGTTGTTATAAGAATTCAATTTCTTGCATTTGCAGATCTGACGTTCCTGTCTTCTTCCTCAATCCTAGAGATCCCTCCAAAGCCTTTCCATGTGGCTCCCTCCATCTCAACTATGGACAACTTACCTTACACTGCATTTCTTTCACATTTTAAATCTGACTTTTTTTTTTCTTGTACAACTGCACAAAACTCTACTTTTATGGAATTCGTGATTAGGTTAGCACTACATGCATGATCTCCCTATCTTAAAGTCAACCGATAATTCCTTTTGCAATATAACTTAATCATGGAAATCAAATCAAGGATGAAGGTCTGAGATCACCTTAGAAATCTGCCAACCACATGACAGAAAGTTACAAGTCTCACTCCCTCAGTTCTTTACTCAGTTGTTGACAGTTCAGAAAGTGTTTTCTGAAAACCACCTAAGTTTCAGATATATCACTATCTTCCCCCAAACTTCCACCTTTTTTACTGGCTTTTAAAAACATTTATAATTAAGGTGTTTATTCTCCATTTCAAGGAACACAGAAGAAAAAAAAAATAGATGGGAAGAGGGTCAACTGGGTTGGGACAAGTGAAATACAACAAAAGAAATCAGTCTCATTTTCACACTATCAGGTCATAACGGTATATAAATGACCATTCCTGGGACAAACCCCTTTCTGTCTGTAGCTGATACTCATTACCATTCCAAGTTCTGTTCTAAGCTGCTTGATCTTTTTTATTTGTTTTCTCTTTAGCACTTATCACCTAACACTTAACATATTTTACTTACTTATATTGTTTATTCTGTCTCTTCCATTATAGGTAATCACAATAAGATCAGGGACTTTCTTTTTGGTTCTCAGCTATAATTTCCATTTCTAGAAGTCTGGCACATAGCAGGCACTCAATAAGTACACATTTGATGAGTGAATTAATAATCGGTAATAAATTTTATGTTGAGTATACTGACAACTATTATAAAAATATAAAAGTATTTAAACAATTTAATAAAAAGATGGTAAAATTTTAATAACTAAAGATCTATTTCTTAAACTTCTCAGTTTTGCTGTATTGACTTAACAAATAAGAAGCCCAGTAGAAGGACTGTCCTCTGGGGTGCAGAAATTAGCCAGGTATGACGTAGTCAATAGGCAGATTATTTTGAGATAATGCTAAGGACCCTCTGGCTCATAATAGTCAAAAACACATGTCAGAGTCTGTGCAGTGGAGAAGAAAGAACACATAAAATGAATAACAAAGACTTGGATTTGAGTCTCCTTTGTAACATTGTTAGTTGTGTGACTTCAAAAGTCACTTAACTTCTTCTCAATGGATTAATCCATTGATGAGATAAGAACTCTCATGATGCAGTCACTTCCCCAAATCCCACCTCTGAACACTGTTGTACTGGAAACCAAGCCTTCAACATATGAACTTTTGGGGGGACATTTCATACCCAATCCATAGAACTCACTAAAAAAAATGAGGATACTAAATATTTTTCATCACAGAGTTGTCATGAGGATGATGTGAGATTCTGTATTACTCATCAAGTAGCACATGATCAATCTTATTTTCTTTCACTTCATTCAGCACATGAGTTCCTTTGATTGCCAGGGGAAAGTTTGCTCATGACCTCCAACTTCTCTACATTTAACTTGTTCTTTATAGAAGACGTTTCTAGATAGGTAGGGCATAGGAAAAAATTTATAAACTAATGTTGAGTTATAATAATAGTAGCTAACATAAGATGGCAGAAATACAGCAATTTCAATGTGGGATATAAAAGAATTTCCCCTTGACTTGAGCTCCAAAAGACTCCCTGCGCTTTCAAGTTATTATAACATGATATTGCTTAAATAACTGTGTTCTTTATGTTAGGAGTTTGGAACACCAAATATTGTTTGCTACAAGATAAAATATAAAATTTTAAATGAGAAGTAGGAAAAAATGTGTTTAAATTCTGATTTCATAAATGAGCCATTATTTGATGTTGAACCTTCTCTGAACTTTACTACTCACTCTTGGCCTTCCAATACAGTCAAAGAGTTTTTGCATGCATAAACAAACGGTCCTTTGTGGAAAAATAGTTCTCATAAAAATAAAAGCTATCACCTCTTAAGTGTCTAGCATATTCCATGCAGTGTGTATTATTATATATTTTGTCTTTAAAGCTGGTAACAACTCAATCAGTAGATAGCATTGTTTCCATTTTATTTTAATTTTAAAAAATTTTTAGTTGTCAATAGACTTTTATTTTATTTATTTATATGCAGTGCTGAGAATTGAACCCAGTGCCTCACACACGATAGACAAGTTCTCTACCACTGAGTCACAACCCCAGCCCCATTGTTTCCATTTTATACACAAACCAGCTGAGGCTTAGAGGCATTAAATAAGTTCTGTAGAGTAGCACAACCAAATGATAGTTTTTCTAGATCTGTAATATGTTGGCATCACTTTGAATCTGGGTTCTTTTCATTGCATTTACTCTCTGGCCCAATTTTATAACCAAGAGTATTTGGTTCAACATTCTCTGACTTCATTTAAGTCTTCAATTAAAAAAAAAAATCAACAAAAGTTTTTTTGCCCCTTGCTCCACCCCCAGTTCTTTGCATAATACCTGACACAATGTATATGTTCAATAAAGACATTTAATGAATGAATGCATGAGCAATATAGGCCCATGCCTCCCTTAGTGGATAGCAATATTGTGATTTTTTCCCGGTCATAAATCTCCTGGCTATAATGACAAGATATCCTCATTCCTATACTTTTGTCTATAATTATTTAAAAGAGACATTAGAAAACCTTTCTGTGTGATCTGGTATACCATATCTGTAAATTTCCCTTAAACACCATTCTGATCATTTAACTTTACAAAAATATAAGTGTATATTATATTTCATGAAGACATTTCTTTTCTTTCTCCTAGAAGTCAAACATTTTTAGTTTTATCATTTGTTGAAGAAATCTGCTTGGGATAAACACCAAGTACATTAGCAGTATACTTACTCCTTTTAGTGAAGCAAAATTGCATGTTCTCTCTTAGATTTTGGCAGAGTTTTAATGATAAACATACTAAGTTCTTAATAGCAACAAAAAAACATTAACTAAAAATTTCAAGTGTACAAACACTGCCTGGATACCTGCCCTACATTATCTTAATTTCCCCCAAATCTATGAAATCAACATCGATATCTGAAATTTGTAAATCAGAAAGCCAAGAGTAAGAGTGCTGTCTTCCCTTTTCAAAGTTGAGCATATTCTAATTTTTGAAGAACACAGAAACAAAATGTGGGTTGCCAAGGTCAGTTTTTCACTTTCATCTTCATTAAAAATTGCTCCATTAGCTCCCGTACTTCCTTCTTGCGTCTTACAAAACTAAGTAAGCCCTTTTGCTTGTTCTTCACACTTATTTGCAGAGTCATGTAAATCTAGTTTGTTATTCTCTTACGAGTTGGTCGCCTCCATTGTTTTGCCGTTTTATGTGTGTCTTTTAAGCCCTGAACTCATTAGAGAGCTCCCTGTGAAGTTACACTGACATCAGTAACCTGCCCCCTCCCTTCCCAGCACCACGAAGATTGATTACTGTAGTCATTATTGTATTCTTGTGGACCTGATGTCCTCTGAGATGTTTTTTATTTGGGGTATTAGAGAAACTTTGAAGAGAAAGATTAAAAATGTGTATTCCTCTTCTATCCTTTACTAGCAAGACCTAGAGAGCCGACAGTTCAGACTGGAGCAGGGGATGGAGGATAGAGGACTCTGGGAGAGAAGGTTTCCCAGCAGTCTCGTGTCTGGTAATGCTTGAACATTTGAGAAGTGAATGTATTATTGATCTGAAGGAAAATTAAGAGTAGCTACATAGAAGGCTACCCATCCCAAAACAAACAGAAGACATGGTAAAGTTGTCCTTTGGTAATCTTGGGGATTGGTTACAGGACTCCAAGTCAATGCCAAAATTCAGGGACACTCAAGTCCCTTATATAATATGGCATAGTATTTGCATATGACCTATGCACAGCCTCCTAAATATTTTAAATCATCTCTAGATTACTAATGATACCTAATATAATGTAAATACTGTGTAAATAGTTGTTGTGCTGTGTTTTTCAGGGAATAATAATGAGAAAAACATCTGTAATGCTTAGTTCAGATGCAATATATTTTTCCGAATATTTTTGATCCTTGCTTAGTTGAATCCCCAGATGCAGAAACCATGGATATAAAAGGGCGGTTGCAATCATGAGCTCTGGGAAGATTAAATACAATGCACAAAATAGGAATATAGCTATAGTTTCTGTGTATAGTATTTAAATAATAATAATAATAACATAGATTAAGCAAACAGAACAGTGGTGAATTATATCCCAAAATGACTGCTATAACATCTCCCATTCTGCCTGCCTTTTGCAATGAGACTTTGCCATACCATTCATCCAGAGGTGAATTTCCACTGCTCTAGAGTCAAGGCTTGGCTTGTCACTTGCATTGGCCAAATCATGTGCTAGAAGTCACATTGAAACCTTGGGAGGCTAGACTTTAAATGAGCTTGTAGCTCCTGTTATCAAACCTTTGGAATGTTTCCTCTTGGGATGCTGCCTTGAGGTTGCCATGCTTGGAGGAAGCTCAAGTTATGAATGTGGAGGACTAAGTAACTGTGACTGAGATCCTCACTGATGACCAGCTCCCCACCAGTTCACTACCTGCAAGTGGTCACGTGAGTGAAGCTAAGTAAGAGCAGCAGAAAAATCACCCAGCAAATCTGGAGAACCACAAAAAATAATAAATCACTCTTTCTTTAAACCACTGACTTTGGGGTGATTCATTACCCCAAAATAAAAATACTGAAACAATATCTATATTAGGAGAATGGAAGAAGAGGAGGAATGATAAAAGACAACAAAACTAGCTGCCCCAATACCAGGAAATTAATAAACAGTATTTTCAAAAGACAAGAAAAACACCACAGGAGTCTATATTATTAGAAATGTGGAGACAAGATACCAGAAGAAACAACTAAAGTGTTTAAAGTTGTTGCCTGGGGCCAGACTGGAGGGCAGGCCAGGGGAATGCAATTTTTCATTATAGACCTTTTAGTGTTGTTTGATTTTTAACATGTGAACATGAATTGCTTTGATAAAAAATAAAATTTATATATTTTTAAATTTTCCCTGGGATATGCAATCATGTGAAGTTAGAGCACTGGAAGGCCTCAGGGCTTGACAGATGAATGAAGAGGCAGCTCTAATTCAGTCCATGGCTTTCTGCTGTCCATTCTGCCCCTGAAGTCTTGTCCACCCTTCTAGGTCTTCCTTTGCCTTTTCAGTTCTTGGCAACCAGTTCAAACCAAGAACGATTTTTAAATTTGCAGGTGAAGACATTTAGAAGAGAAACAAAGAAACAAAACCAGGATATAGCAATGAATTTTCTTTTGGTTTCCAACTAGTTTCTGTCAGGGCCCCATGATTTTTTGTTTTTTTAAAGAACAGAAGGAGGAAAAAAAATTTTAAAAAGAGCCCTGAAGTCCTTCAAGTACTATAATATCTTTAAATGACTAGTCCTAAATATTTCCAAATAGCCACAATTCTGTGCAATCTGATTGCTGGAAAAAATACTTGCGATTCTTGTGATCTCTTTGAGATCCCCTCCTTGCTTCTGAATACAAATTTCATTTTACACGAATCTTAGAGAACTTGGGGTACGTCCAGTAATACATAGGTAGGAGTAGCTTCAGAAAATCTGCTTCTTGTTATATTCACCTTCTTTCCCTTTAGGCTTCCTAATGCCATTCTTTGTCCCATTGGAAATGCTCTATTCAAGCCGTCATTATTTCTTAAAGCAAAATAATCCAAGACTCTGACTATACAATTCTGACAACTGGACAACTTGGTTGGTTCGGGTTTTTAAAAGAATCGATCAGAGCAGCTGTTTGGAAAAGTGTATTGAGTGATTTTCTCATTTTTCAGCAAGCTTTTGTGGAATTATATCACATCAACTCAAGTATCTCTCATTCCCCCAAATATCTCTAGCTTTAAATGGCTTTCCATTTGCAATTTTTTCCCTTGTCCCTGCTCCACCCCCGCCCCCCAACTTAACCTACCTTCAAAGGAAGCACCACAGAATTATGCTTTGTGTTTGGGAGATGCCAGTAATGAGGGCAGGGCTATTCCTAGGAAATGCATCAGAGAATATCTGTATGGTCAACTGTATGCAAAACTGTCAGGATGACAGGGCTGAGCTGAAGTTCTCACTTGTGCTTTCTCCATTCTTGCCAGTGGTGATTGCTCAGTTCATGCACAGCCAGTCCCACCAGCATCCCAAGTTGTGCCAAGCCCACCATCCCTAGGACTCAGAACTGAATGTTCTGCTCAGAGGCCATGCTCTACTCTGCCAAGTATAATAACAACAAGAATAAATCCCAGTTGTCAAGTGCCTGCTATAGGTCCAACGTGTAACTGACGACTTATTGGGAAGCCTACCAATCCTGAATGTTAGGTGAAATCTATCCCATTTTAGAGACAAGGCACATAACTGCTATATGTGGAGAGAGGATTTTCATCTACATCTTTTTGATCACAAAACTCAGTATACTCTGTCACATTGCTGTGGATCTCATTGGCTCCTATCAACTTTTCCTGTACTATTATGTTGACCTTAAATAGACAGATCTAAAGGAACTTTTCTATCTAACATTAAGTCTCTCTTTTTAAGGGCTACTTCTCTTTCTAATAGCCTGTGCCCCAGTGATGATGACATTTGCCTGAATCTGGCCAATCCATTTGACTCTGTTAGTTGATCACCTGTTTACTTTGGCAGAGGTCAGTCTATAGAATGGCCAGTCCTCGGAGGCCCATGCTGCCTGGTCTTGCCTGCTTCATTTCCCTGCTGATTACTGCCCAAGACCTCTACCCTAAACCACAGACATTTTTTTTAAAATTAATGAATGCCATATTCATTATTTATTTGTGTCATTGTGTTCTAAGCATTGTGTGATGCTGTGTGTGAAACAAAAAGAAAAATCAAGCACAAATTCTGAGGTCAAGGAGCTACTTCTATTAGAGGTGATCGAGATGTATAGATGCATCCATTAGTAATCATAATTTTAATTGTAAGCACCTATATACTCTTACCAGACCCCGGGCACTTAAAAAAAGTGCCCGGGGTTTGGTAAGAGTATATAAAAACCTGTGAAGTATGTAGTTCTATTTGTGTCCTATTTAATAATTACAGAAACTGCAACATAGAGATCAGATTATGAGCCCTTTTTTGATTTTAGGTTTCAGCTCTTAATCACTACAGGGTTTAATGAAGATGCTGAACAGGTTGCAGAAGAAGCATAAATCAAAGGAGCTGAGAGGAGAGAAAAATAATATTCAGTTGCCTCAAACTAAGCAGGCTTCCTGCAGTGGTGACCCTTGAGCCAGGCCCCAAGAGATGATGGGTAGCATTGGGACATAAGGAGAGAGTAGGAAGAGGACAGAATAGCAATTTTCTGGTTGTTCGTGGGCTCCAGTTGCTGAAGCCCCGACTTGGCTCCTCTCTGAGTTGTGACATAAGTCTCCAGTCTAGGATTAAATATCTGTCAGTGTGCAAGACTGGGTGGCCATTTCCTCCATCAGCTCAAATAGGTTTTTGGAAAAATGCCTTAATCCCCCTGATTTCTCTCCTAGTGCATCACTGCCCCTCTAGTAGTAGATTTCTCTCTATAAGAATGTCTGTATGAAAGGACCTTGAGTAAGGACAATGACCCAGGCAGGAGAGCAGCCATCAGCCATGGCAAATGAGTGAAATCACTGCCCAGCCTAGGGAAATTCTTTCAGAGTTGCTCCACCCCAGCGATTGCTCCTAATCAGAGACAGATGGCGGTGGGCTATTTAACCTCTGTGCATTTCCTGAATGTGACATGTCTCTGCTCGTCTCGCTCGATGACTAAAGTGAGGAGGACACCAAACTGAGATGGTTTGGAGAGAAACCTGCAAATGGCATCTTTACCCTGTGCATCCTGCATCACACCCCATCTGCTCCAGCAAGTGGCCATGGTAATAAGTCTGTACCCTGGGTTTCCTACTGAAGGAATAACTGAGAGAAACCTGGGGACCAAGCTGATCTCCACTGTTCATATCCATACCAGGGACCAAAGCAGAAGCTGACGCTGACATTCTTAGGTTGTCTTAATCCTCCAAGTTGAATCCTTTTAACATACAACCTCACTGCTGTTTAGCCTGTTCTTTACTGGACTTTTTAAAATTCACATATGATTTCTCTTTTCCAGATGTGCCATCATGGGTAAACTCACTCTAATTATAGCCATCGTGGGTTTTGTTATTCTTTTTTTTTTTTTTTGCTAAATCACCACTTCCCTGCTCCTGACATTAACAATGTATCAACTCCTTTCTTTCCTAGGTTTAAACTCTAGTTTCACTGCTTGTATTCTTCATGCTCTGAAACAATTAGTCTTTACCTCTGCACATAAGGTATTGGGAATTTTCTTAAGAGTTACTTCTAGAAGTCTAAAAACAAATAAACAAAACCCTCAAAATCCTTTGGTTTTAAAAATAACTTTTGACATCCCTCTCTGCATATGTGCATGTATATGTGTGCATATTTTTGTTTATATACATGTGCATATGTATGTATATGTGTGTATGTTTATAATGTCTATATTTGTGGATATGTGTTTGTCTATAACTGTGTGGGTTTTACTTTCCCTACCCCATTTCTGTTGAACCTCCCAGTGGTCTTTGCAAAGCTGGTACATCACTAGTCTCATCCTAAAACATATGGGAGTCCAGCTCAGGGACAAGAAAAGATGATGTGGGTTTCTGAGGAGAACATTTCCTTGGCTTCTGTGGAGTAATGATGAGTGGGGTAGAGGATCCCAATAAAATTCTAATATAAGAGAAAGAGAAAACAAATTGAATGAAAAACAAAACGGTGACCAATATCCCATCACAGATATTCCTCTAGAATAAAAAAAAAACAACATCAGGTGAAAAACTTCTCTGATAGTTTTGAAAAGACAAAGTATTCAAGGGTCCCACAAGGTGCTCTGAAACCAGTTAATCACACTGGACATTTATCCTTTTGTTGTTTGCGTTAGGTGGGTGCGTTACCCCACCATCACCACCACCACCACCATAACTTCTATATCACCTACTTGTGAAAACTTTTATACTCTTATAGGGTTATTTAATTTTTTTTCATAAAATGGGGTTGCTATATGTATCTTGTTCCTAAAGGACCCTGAGATATCCCCCAGTGCACTGACGACAAAGATCATCACAGAACTCCTGGTAATGTCACCCGATAATTGTTTGTGTGCTGGTTGAGTTTTGGGGAAGCTTTGCTTTCTCTTCTCAGTGAAGCCGGTTTATGGCTCTTGCAGATTCACTTAATCTTTTGCAACACATGAATGACCCCTTCATTCTAAAGGCCACATGGTTGATTTGGTACTTTCTATAGATCTGTCTCTCACTGGTTTGCTTTTGTCTGCTCATTCCTTTTCTGTTACTTAATTATTTCATGAGATTTTTGCTCTACCAATTTGCCATCTCCAATTCAGGCCATCCCTTATTCTTTTCCTCCATTTAAAGCTTTACAGCCTTGCCTCCAAGAGCCTGGGGTTGCATCTCTACAGAGCACACATCATTCCCACTCTCGGTAATTGAAGCGGAGACCAGGAGTTATGTAATTCCACACTCCATAAGCCATTTGCAGGGTTGACTTTATGATGAATTTTGACTCCAAAGACCTTGTCCCATGAGAAATGTGGTGCTCTGAAAGCTGGAGAGCAAAATTGCCAGTCACTGTGAGAACTTGTCTGATTAGTTCTCCGTGTTCATTAATTTGGTAAGATATATATGTTCGAATTCTATGCAGGGAAACTTTTTGGTGTGTTTTCATTTTTAAATTGCATGAACTCTCACTTTGGATGCTAATATACTGAGGCTTTAAAAATATTTTAGTGTGGTTTTATCAATTTAATAATTTTATGATATATTAGTTTTTTAAATAATATTGAAGATGTAGTATTTTTGTTTTAACTTTGTTGACTCCTTTTTTGTTAAAATAAACTGCAATTTTTAAATGCCTAGTTTTTATTCAAATTTGATTATCAGCAATTCAGCTAATTTCAGTACTTTTTGCAAACTCAGGGCTTATGAAGAATTAAGAGAAAAGCCATTGATGACATATGTAGATATCCTACGGTGTTCAAAATAATTCACTAATTCAGTTTTTGAAACTTTAATCAAAATATCAACTTTAGGAGATGAGAAACAACAGTGTGAGAAGTTGCAGAAATCCCATATTTCCGTAGTTTCAGTCGTTACATCTCCTAATTCACCTTTTTAAAGTAATCATTACTATAACGCTAATTACTAAAACATAATGTACATTGAGTGGCTGAACTAAAACCTTCAATGGAGTCATGTCCTTTCACAAATGAAGCCCCAATTCTAAGAATCAACAGCACAAAATCTCCAGGGTGATTTCAACTTCTCTCATCCTCATTTTTTCCTGTTTTCTTCCTTCATCCTTCCCTCTCTTTCCTCCCTCCTTCCATCTTTTACCCTTTCCTTCCTTTTTTCCTTCCAAAATATAAAACATCCAGGAACTAATGATGAACTAAATAAGCCATCCCTCAAAGATCTCTAGTATTCAGCAGAGCTCTGCGACAAGGTGTGCACACTTGGATCCTTTCGTCTCTCCTCCGTGTTCCTACTCCTTCCCCTCCAATGCCATCCACTATTTCTCCCACCTACCTCTCTCCAAGCTCACCTCTTGTGTGAACACTCCACTACCCTGCATGTCCACCTTCTCGGTGCCTCTTATTTTCCCTTTGTTACTTATTTATTTTTTTCCTTTTCATGAAAGTAATGCATACTCACTCGACAAGGCTTTGAGATGGAGAAAAGTGTGAAAAGAAAATTGAATGCATGGTCTAGTGTGATGAGGTAGTCACTGGATGTCTGGGTTCTAGTCTCATCCCTGCTACTTAGGTGCTCAGTGACTTGGGGCATGGCCTTTGTCCATTTAAGGCCTCATAAAAAATAGAACTTAGTTTTCTGATTTCCAAGGACTATTGCAATTGTAGAATTCAATATTTAGTGTTCATGTCTCTATGTGTGTATTGTGTGTGTTGGTCTCTCCACTGGGTAATGACAGGGCCCCTTATTACCCTACTTGATGCTTCACCTTAGAGTAGATCTTCCGGTCCTGTTAGCATGTGCCAAGACTCTCATAATTTTATCCCCAATAGATTCAACTTGTAGTAATTTTCACCCATGCAGATTTGTTGTCTAGCTTATGTAATAGCGGAAACACACTGGGCTTGAATTTCATTATTAAGTGTAAGGTTTATTATCCTGTATCTCTCAGTAGTCTTTTGATTTCTTTTTTGTTCTTCCAACTTAAAAAGATAGCACTAAACTAAACATTGAAAAACACTGTAAACATTATTTGCATTGATTTTGTTCACATTCATTGCAAACCCATATGACACATGAGTGTATTTAATGCCATCCTCTCTTCTGAAATTTGAAAAGTTTTCTCTGTCTTGAACTGCAATTTGAAGAAATGAAAAGAAAAAAAAGAAAAATAATTAAAAGAGTAGCAGCTTTATCATAAAATTCATGCCAGCAATATTGGGTGACTAGATTAGAGCACAGATTTATAAATCCCTCCAGTTCCTTAGAGTTTCTGCACATTTTTTATGAAGTTGTTTATTTTTTCATAACTGGTCTCCTCTTTCTTAAACATGATCTCTAGGAAACTCTTCACTTATGTTTGCTATATAATTGTCTTTCAGAGCAGTTTCTGAATCTTCTAAAAGCAACTAGTGGGTATTTTGTTTCCTGGGCTTCCAGGTGTGGGGGATGGGTGGAATGGAACCGGAATGCTACACCATCCCCTACCATCCCCCACTGACCTTGTTGGCTGAGTGAAGGTGGGAAAATGGCAGCTTCCTGGAGACTCAGTTTCCATTTCTTTACCTTGAATTAATCACCTTTCTTACTAATTTGTGGTGGCAATCAAATGATATGAGCAAGACTTCTGAAAACTGCAAAGTCCCATGGTAGGGGTAATTATTCTTTAAAGCTGTCCCCCGTATTTGTGGGATAACTGTCCCATGTCCCATCTCATGTAAAAATCTCTGTTCTTACAGAGGAAGAAGGTAGTTGAGGGACAGATTCACTTTATATTTGTTTTAACACTACAGTCATAAACTGTAACTACTGCACTGATGTATGGATTGCTTTCATCTCCTATTTTTCCTGTTATTGGAGGCACTTCTCCATGCTCCCTAGAAATGTATTAAAAGTCATTTGATTAGAATTTTACAATCATGGCAACTAGCACTCTTAAGAGTATAAGCATGTAAACGCCTCCGCATCATGGGCCTATGTCTCACATGCCAGCATAATGCCCCATTATGCCAGAGAGAAGGGGAAAGCAAAAACAAAATATCTGTTACTGTCAACATGTGAGGGAGCCCGAAACCACAGGAAATCAATGGCAGAAATGGTGAAAATAATCTATTCCCTTATTTGCATGAAAATACACCATACACACCGCCTTCCCCCAATCAAAATAGAAAGGACATGGATAAATTTTGAGTGCCATCTCTCAAACTGGCCTCTTCTGTTGGACTTTGCCATCTGCTCCTTCCAACCATTTCTTCCTCAGAAGCTTCTGAGGCAAAACAACAGTTCTGCTAATGTAGCAGGTCCTTCACGTCAGCTTTGAGTTTGGAAATCACAGTTTACTTAGGTCAAATGGGTTGATAAGTTTGAGTAGCTGAATTTTGTATGTATATAAAATAACTCACATAAATGTTGTCCTGTAGGTATTGTCCTGTTCGTTTTTATAGCATGGGGTTCTAAAAACGAGGTCCAGAGAGGTTGAGTAATTTAACCAAGGTCATATAACTTGGAGAATTGAGTTGTGACTTGCCTTCAAGCCCCACATTCCAAACTTGGCCATTATGACATTCCTGATCATCTTCCTCATGTCTGAGCAGCAGCAAGGTTTCTCTTGTCCATAATCCTGTGATTCTTGTTCCTGGGCCATATTGCTTCTCACTTTGAAGGATGTAGTTCTTTTGATGATGTGGTGGAATCAGCTAATGGCCTGCTACCTGATCACGGAGCTTTCTCACAGAAATAACAGGAAGAGACAACATTAAAATAAGGCACAGTGACTATCTTTTTAAATTCTCCCATTCAGGTCCTGTCCACCAACTAAGTTCTTGAGTTCCCAGGTGAATTCCTCACACAAGGAACTTGTCTTTGGGAATGATGTGCTCCTTCATGAGGTTTCACGGGAAACGGCGAGATATTTCCAATCCCATCATCTGACAGGTTTAGACCTCCCGCGAGAAAGGAAACTGAGACAATTTATGTGAAAGGAACATGTGAACCAGTTTGTCCTCTGACTAAAAGACGTGAGAACATCAAACTATAAATCCCAGGTAGACTCGTTTCTTCTCAGTTGAGAGGCTGCCCATAGATCCACTCTGCTGTGGAACCGATGCTTTATGGAGGGCAATTGTAGCAGCCATTTCCCTAGAGGCCGCAGTTAGTTTTTTCTTCTGTGCTTCACCCCAGGGTGTGGTTCCAATGTGGGTGACAACACAAGACCCATGTAACTCTCTGGACCCTCTCATGACTGTACCACAGATATAAGCTTCCTATCTTCCCAGGCATCAAACAGTTATGATTTCATGGGCATCAGTACAAGGTCAAGATGACACCTACCATGTCCAATAGGTCAAATGTATGGGGTTCTGTGTGAAGGACTAGGTCTGAATCTCACAAAGATTAAATGGATATGCATGAGGTTCCCATGAGGAGCCAGGCACAGGGACGTGTACTTTTATCCATGTTCTTTCCATTGGCAGGACTGTTCTCCTACGAGGATGGCAGAAAAAAACAAAACAAAACACAACTAACCTCGATCCTGTTCAACTCAAGCCATGGCTAAACTGTTTTATTGCTGTCTGTAATTTCACCTCCTAATCAGTCTGAACCAGTTCCTGTCTGAACCAGTTTCAAAGACAACTGATCCTTTTGGAGCATATTTCACTGGCAGGTCCACTAATCTCTCCTGGCTTGCTGCTGGTGGTCAGCTAAGAGAAGAGGGTTTTTTGGCTCATTCCTTTCTCAGATGAGAATCTTCTCTGAATCTGAAATACAGCAATCCACCTGGCCCAACATCATGAGCTAGAGAAAGAAGAACAGAACATTTGGAGTCAGACAGAGCAGGATTGGACTCTCAGGTCTACCTCATTGTAGCTGTGCTGCATTAGGCAAGCACTTGATCTCCCTGGGGCTTAGTCTACCAATATGTGACACAAGGATGACACCGAGGTCACTGGATTGTTGTCAAAGTCAGATAATCCTTGCAATGTGCTTAGCTTCTGATAGACTTTCATTCATCCTGAAGTCTTCTTCCCTTCAGCTGGGCTTGCATGAAGTCTCTATGAGAGCAGGTATAATAGAGTTAAAATGGAAGATACATAATGAGCCAAGAGATTTGGAGATTTGGGATGGTCAGCAAGAAGGAGGGTGCGAAAGTTGAGAGGGAGGGAGAGTCATGAGACATGGCCCATTAGCCTAACATGTAACATCAGAGAGCAGAGAGGAGTAGGAAATGGTGAGTGGTCAATGGTTCCAGGCATCATGACCTCTAAATAAAGACTTTGATGAAGGGAAAAACAGTAGCTGCAACCCAAGACAACAGCTTTTCCAAGATGGCCTCATTAGATGTTTAATTGGCTGAGAATATTCTGTGGGTTCCCACATGCTGCCAGGAGCCTCATGCCATGTTTCATTCTTTGTCTAAGTGGCTTTAAAGACCCGAGACTTGCTGGAAAAATCTACCTGCTTGTTTGGTCAGAGAATACAAACTGATTATTGAGGGGAAAGCAGGGTTTTGCAAGCTCTCCTGCCCTCCCGGGGAGGGTGATAGGAAAGGTGAGTGAGATGATTTATCAGAAAGATAAGCGAAGGAGGCTTCCAGTGATCAATGGGCTCCGTGAAGTCAGGGGTCACTCCAGGGTCAGGCTGGAGGGCTGCATTCCACAGAGCTAATATGGAATGAATTGGGTTGTTCTTATTTTACCCAAGAGGTAATTGTCCCCCAAAATGCATTGCCGGCGATATTTCAGGTTGTCTTGGTTATATACGAACTCACATAGATTGTGCTCTCTCCCGCGAGTGGCCCTGGCCTAGTTAAGTCCTGTGGGGAATGTAGAGGGAATACAAGATGTGGTTTCTGCTCTCAAGAAGCTTATTTAGTCAAAGAGAGAAGACTAAAAAATCCAAGAAAAAAACACGAGATGTATTTAGTATCCTCTCCATCCTGAATGTAAGTGGAATGGGAGACCAAACCCTTCTGTTATGGTCAATGTTTATTAGTGATGAAATAGTTATCACACCAACTTAAAAGGAGAGAAAACATGAACAATATTTAAACATCAGCATATGTGTGTGATACAGAGCATATAATCTGATTATTATACTATATTTAATTTTCATTTTGTATATGTTTGTGATATACACATATATCCAACTATCTTTCTTTCTGACTGTTCTTTATTTTGATCCTACTAGTGTTTCTTTAGAGTTTTCCTTTAATTTTTTTTCTTTATGTTGTGCACTAATCACGAAGCTATAAAGTAGTTATTTCTTCAAGGTCCATAGTTGGTAAAATTAAAAATTGGGGGAGTTGCTAAATGGTCATATTTTAAAAATGCTGTCCATCCCTGACAACCATTGGTTTGAAGTAGAGAAAGGTAAGTGTTTCAGAGGCTGTGAGAGAATTTCTTGGAAGAAGGAGGTGATTACTGATAAAGAGGAAGTTAGGGAAAAATAAGTAGTTCATTGAGGCAGTCAGATAAAAGGCCAGGTTAGGAAGTTAGACTTCATGTAGTAGTGAAAAGCCATCCATTGTCTTGAACAAGAGTGATATAATAAAATTTGTATTTAGGAGGGTGAGCTTGTCATTGTGATATAAGATGGATGATAAGATGGCGAATTAGGACATTTTAAGAGAAAGCACCAGTGATAGGCATTCTGCTCAGATTTGTTGAAGACCCAGGTGATATACAAGAAATTTACCAATGGAAGTTTCTACTTAGATGACAAAAGTCAAGGAATACAGTACTAGAGACAAGTTTACGGGATTCTAGTCTTCTTCTGCCTGTGAAGTCAGAATGTGAGCTTTGGAATCTTTCTTCTGCCACTGACTGTACCACACTGGGCAACACAACAGAATGGGCTGAGTGTGAATCTTGGCTTCATCTCTTAACCACAGGAAATTTAAGCCTACATCTTGCACATGACATATACGTAGCCCAATATTGCCTATAAGTTCATTTTTAGGATTAAAAAAGACAATGCAAGTGACGTGCTTAACCGAGCATATAGCCCAGATCAGTCATCCAATGAGCAAAGTTACAGATTTTATCTGTGTATTCTTGGGGAAAGCATGTAACCTCTCTGAGTCCAAAGCACCCTTCAATGTGAAAGGAAGTGAATCAGAGACACCTTTAAACACTTACTGTGAGAATGAAGAGATGGATGTGAGAACACTGTGAAAGCTGGAATTTGTAATAAAAATGTTAGTTTTTATGGTTATTATTCATAATAACTGCTGTCATATATAAGCCATGTATTAAAGTATTCTTTTAGGTTTACAAGGGATGTGATGATCTATTCTTAGGTTAAGGACCTGGGCTTGGCAGTAAATGCTGAGATGGCCTACTGGGTGTGACAAAGGGTGACCCTTGGAGCATATCATGAAGGGCTTTCAGGTTGCCCAGGTTGCTTTGGTGTAACCTGAAGAGGCTTATTCTGAGTCCATTGCAAGAGCTCAGCAACCCTATCTTGTAATGAACAACTCAGGCCTTTCTTCTTTGCTTGACAACAAACACTTCTCAAGCACTTTCCCTATGTCATGCCCACTGCTGCGTGAGGACAGGAAGGAATCATTCCAAGTTGCTACTTGCAGGTGCTTACAGTCTTCAGGGAAATTAACCATAAAATCAAGCTGGGCAGAGCGGCCACCTGAGGCTTCTAGGTGGGTTCAGGTTCCTCACTGAGCACTGTGCTATATAATGGAGACAGGTCAGGTCACAGTGTCAGGACTCAAGCTTAACCAGTTGCTGTGTGATGTTGGCTGAAACACTTAATCACCCTGATCCTTCAATTCTTCATTTAGGGTGCGATAATCAGACACACCTCCTCCTGTTATATCTATATCTATATCTATATATATATCAAAAGAAAGAATTAGCATCTGGTCAAGAGTAAGTTCTCCATATGTGACAGCTGCTTTTACTATAGAGGAAGACTATAACAGGCAAACACACAGGACATCCAAGTGACCACATTTTATTTTAGTTAGCAGCTCAACTACATTTTAGTTGTTGTTTATAGCTAAAAAGGATCAGGTTAAGACTTGCAGTTAATGGAAGCTAGCTTCAGTCATTGATTTTCATCAGCTTAACTCTGGGATAGGTCCTTTTACCTACATTTTCTTTTGTAACGCCTCAACAAGGGTAATGATATATCTCAATCTTATAGATGGAAAAGTTCAAGTTCAGAGAACATAAAATTATGGGCCCAAGGGAGACAGTTAATCAAGATAGACAAAGATTGGAGCCCAAGTACTTTGTGTATTAACATGTAAGAAAAATGTAACCATGATTTTCTCCTCCCATTCTCACCCAAGGGTAGAAACTTGAACTTTTAGCTTATCATTGCTACCGCTCGGACAAGTCTAGATTACCTATAAAAAGTTGAATGTTTTTCTCTAGTAATTAGAGAAATGCAAATCAAAACTACTCTAAGATTTTATCTCATGCCAGTCAGAATGGTAGCTATCAAGAATACAGACAACAATAAATGTTGGCGAGGATATGGGGGAAGGGGCACACTCATACATTGCTGGGGGAGTGCAAACTGGTGCAGCCAATCTGGAAAGCAGTATGGAGATTCCTTGGAAAACTTGGAATGGAACCTCCATTTGACCCAGCTATTCCACTCCTCGGACTATATCCAAAGGACTTAACATCAGCATACTATAGTAATGCAGCCACATCAATGTTCTTAGCAGCTCAATTCACAATAGCTAAACTGTGGAAGCAACCTAGATGCCCTTCAGTAGAAGAATGGATAAGGAAACTGTGGTATATATACACAATGGAATATTACTCAGCAACAAAAGAGAATAAAATTATGGCATTTGCAGACAAATGGATTGAGTTGGAGAATATCATGCTAAGCAAAGTAAGCCAATCCAAAAAACCAAAGGCTGAATGTTCTCTCTGATAAGTGGATGCTGATCCATAACGGGGAAAGGGGAGGCATGGGAAAATGGAGGAACTTTGATTGGGCAAAGGGGAGGGAGGGGAGGAAGGATGCATGGAGGCAGGAAAGATGGTAGAATGAGATGGACATCATTACCCCAGGTACATGTATGACTGCACATATGGTGTGATGCTGCATTCTATACAACAATAGAAATGTAAAGTTGTGCTGCAATTGTGTATAATGAATCAAAATGCATTCTGCTGTCATATAACCTAATTTAAATAAATAAATAAATTTTTAAAAATGGAATGTTTTATTATTTTGGCCAACCAAAGGATATGTGCAGATATGTTTGAGGTGGCTTTTGATCCTTTAAATAATGCTGTAGCATCACCCATTTGCCAATTGAGACAAATCTCTTTTGAATCTGTTTGTATCTCCATAACAATGTGCCATTCCAAATAGTTATCATGGCAGACATCATAATCTGTAATCCTGCATGTAAGGGAGTAAGGATAGAAATTAATATTTGTTGAACACCTACCATTTGCCATGTACGCTGGCCATAATATCCATTCAATCCTCAGAGTATTTGTTCATTTACTAAGTGATTGATCGGTACTGTAAACCATTGCAAAATGTTGGCTCTTTCTGTAAATGAGATGGTAGACACTGGAGGGTTTAAAAACAAGTGAAATGACTTATGTTTGAAAAAGATCACTTTGGCTGCTAAGAGCAGACAGATTATTCAGAAAGCTTTTGCAATAATCCAGGAGGGACTGGGATGGTGGCTTAGACTATTGGCTGTGGAAGTGAAGAAAAGTGGTTAAATCTGTGGCGTATCTGAAAAGTAGAACTGACAGCATTCTCCAGATGGATGGATTAGAAGCAGGAAAGGGAGGAGCCAGGGGTGACTGTAAGGCTTTTGGAACTGGAGCAGAAAGAATGGAGTTACCTTTAATGGGGACAGAGAGGACCACTGAAGGAGCTGCTAATTAGCAGCTGCTGACATCTGCACAGCTACCATTGCACACCTCTGCCCCTTCCACTGGTGGGATCCACAAAATGATTGATAGACTTTAGTCAAGTTCATAATCAGGCATGATGTGGAAGACAGACTTGCCAAGGGCTCTGAAAACGACTCTCTTTCTCCCCTTTTAAGTTAATTAGGAAGCACATTCTTGTTTTGAAATTAGAGTTCTCTAGTAAACCTAAGCCAAACTCTTGGTCAACTTGTTGATTATGGAAAATGGGGTTTTCCTGGCAACTTTTCCATCTGTTTCCACTGCTTTTCTCTACCCAAGAGATGGGTCTAGATGCCAAATTCCTTTTTTCTCCGAATTATATCTCCTTGGATAGCCTCTCTGATGGGTGTGGAACCAGCCACAGTGGTTATTCATAGTTGACCTTCAGACTAAGGAACATCCACCAGCAGAAAACAAATAACAAAAAGCATGACAAGGTCATTGGATTCATGAAAGGATAACTTTAGTGAAATCGTAAGACAAGGCACCCCTAGAAGACATGGACCTAACACAGCCTTCTACAAGGAGACTGTTTATCTGGTCAGCCATCCTTGATCCTGAGAGTAACCAAGTCTACCCTCATACCTCCCAGACCAGGTATCTCTGTAGCCCCACGCCTGTAAAAATCTTCTAACTCGGGCTTTCATAGAAGACAGCAAAGGGATTATCTGTATATGATTGAGTCTCCACCTTGGAATGAGAACTACATAAAGCTGGTTCACTGTCGACTTTATGTATAACATGCCATAAAGAACATAGTGAGCACTAATATAAACTCCCAATTTTTTTCTCCAAGGGACAAATGAAAATGTCCATCCAATGAAGCTAGCATGAGTTGATTCACATTAGTATGTACCTTCATTCATTCATTTAATAAACATTTACTTAGCAATCCCCGTTTCATGCATTGTATAAAGAAGCATTGGCGAAGAAGATCACAGACTATTTTGAGAGAGGACAGAGGGAACAGCATATATGCCTATAGTATTCCAGGCACTATATTAGACTCCAGAGATGTGGCAGTGACCAGAAAGATAAGGTCTTGGCTCACATGGATTTAACAGAAAATAAATAAACATACCAAGGTGATTAAAATATGACTGTTGTGGAAAGTGGTGCTATACAGACAAGAAAGGTAACAATTAGAGAGTTAATGGAGTAGAGGGTTGAGGTATTTTGGAAAGAGTAGACAAGACAGGGGTGACACAATCAAAAGGAAAATCATGCCTGAAAGAAGGATCACAAGTGCAAAGGTAGTTGAATTGGGAAGATATGGAAAGAGAGTGAAAATGAATAGGTAGGAAGTCCGTGTGGTTAGAGGCTTAGTAAATAATGAAACTAATGGAGTGAAATAATGGAGTGAAATAAGATCAAAAAGAGAGTCTGGGGCCAGATCACCAGGGCTTTAAATGTTATGACTAAGGAGTTTGATTTTTTAATTTCAAGTGCAATTGGAAGCTATTGGATGGTTTTATGCAACAGTTTTATATGATCTTATTTATGATTTAATTTAACTGTATGCAGTGTAGAAAATGGACAAGAGATGGCAAGGTGGATAAAGGGAGAGGGGAGGCTCTAGCAGATGATGTGTGATGACAAGCAGGACTGATTTTCAGCAGTAGAGATACTGAACAATGGTCCCATTTGAGATATATTTGGAGTGAAAGGCAGGAGAAATGAAGTAC
Source organism: Urocitellus parryii (assembly GCF_045843805.1). Classification (NCBI taxonomy): domain Eukaryota; kingdom Metazoa; phylum Chordata; class Mammalia; order Rodentia; family Sciuridae; genus Urocitellus; species Urocitellus parryii. Next base: position 185,376,253 of record NC_135534.1, read on the forward strand.
ACAAAGATGGTCCCTAGATCTGGAGCTAAGCTATTAGTGAATTAGCTTAGCTAATGGTGTGGCCATTCCATTGTATCCACAAGACTGGGCAAAGAAAGAGATTATGAATCAAGAGTGCTTTTAGGAACTGCTAAATTTGAGGTGGTAATTAAATATCCAGCTGTAGGGCTCAGGAGAGAGGCCAACACTGGAGAGTTGTCACATATAGTTGGTATTAAAACTTGGTAGATGATATTGTTCAAGAATAAATTTAGATACAGAAGAGAAGAAGGGTGAAGATTGAGTTCTGGAGGCTTCCAACATTCATACTGGAGGCAACTAAGAGACAAACCCCAAAGCAAACAGTAGAAATCAAGAGAGGACGTAGAAATCAAGAGAGGAAGATATTTGAAAAAAAAAAAAAAAAGAAGAGATTCTCTTTCCCAAAGGCTTCAGGCAGTTTAAGTAAAATTATAATACATAATTGATTACTGGATTTGTTAGCATAGAAAGGTCACGGGTAATCTCCACCATGAGCATTGCAGTAGAGATGCGGGTATGAAAATGTACAGATTAAATCATATATGACCATGTACAGATTAAAACATTCTGGAAAATGCATTTTGAGGGGGAAAATGGAGAATCTGGACTTAAAAATTTAAGAATAAGTTGGGTAAAGACAAGTGGAGAAAGGCATTGCCGAAGAGAGTTCAGCATCAAAGAATCGAACTTAGAGAAAGATCATCAAGTAAGCAATTTGGTTGCTTTCTTGCTGAAAGACAAGTCGAAAGCTGGAGGAGGGGTTTTGTCAGTGGGCTCCATTAGGAGGGATGTGGTGAACACTTCTGTAGGAAGCAAGGGCCCACGGGAAGTTCTAATCAGGAAGTGACATGTCTCATCTGCATTTTCAGAAAGGTCCTTCTGCAATATGGACCCTGGCCGACCAGCCTGGAAACAAGGAAACCATAGATGAGTGGCTGAAATGCTATGGGTAAAAATCATGAAGGTACAAACTTGGGTAGCTATCTAAGATAGAAAAGAGAGCACATTCTTGCAACATCAAGGAGGTGAAGTTGAGATGTCTTTAGGGATCATTTAAAGTACCTTCTAGGTTTTAGTAAATGGAAGCATCAGTATCTCTGATGGGAAAGACTAGAGATGGAATGGGCTCAAGTGTGCATTAGTAAGCTCAGTTTCATACCTATTGGCATGAAGGTGTTTGTGGAACATACTCAAGGAGTTTTTCAGTAGATAGCTGGATATTGGTTTGAATTTTTGTGAACAGGTGTAGAATATTAAAATTGGGGGAATTATTGAAAAATATCCAAGATATCTGACAAGTTAATGCTATTGATAACTTTAGCTTTTGTTAATTTTGATAGTATAGTGTTAGTATTTTGAAGAGTGAGTGGAAGGTGAGGAAACAGTGAGTTAGAGACTGCCATTTCGAGGGTTTTGAAAAGTTTAGATTAACAAGAGGAGACAGATTAGACAGGAATAGGTAGGGTTGAAGAGATATTCTTGTGTTTTTTTTTTTTTTTCTTTTTTTAGGATGGGAGAAGTGAAAAGTTTCAAAATGTTTTTTTAAAATTTTATTTCTTTTTTTCTTATAATTGATTTTATTTTTTAAAATATATGACAGCAGAATGCATTACAATTCTTATTACACATACAGAGCACAATTTTTCATATTTTTGTATATAAAATATGTTCATGCCAATTCAAGTCTTTATACATGTACTTTTTTACATTAAAATTCTTATTACACTTATATACCACAATTTTTCATATCTTTTGTTTGTATAGAAAGTATGTTGACATCCAATTTGTGTCTTCATACATGTACTTTGGATAATGATGTCCATCACATTCCACCATCTTTAATAATCCCCTGCCCCCTCCCTTTCCCTATTCATCTATTCCTCCCATGCTCCCCCTCCCTACCCCACTATGAGTGGCCTTATATTAGAGAAAACATTCGGCATTTTTTTTGGGGGGGGATTGGCTAACTTCACTTAGCATTATCTTCTCCAACACCATCCATTTACCTGCAAATGCCATGATTTTATTCTCTTTCATTCCTGAGTAAAATTCCATTGTGTATATATGCCACTTTTTTTTTTTATCCATTCATGCACTGGAGGGCATCTAGGGTGGCTCCACAGTTTATCTATTGTGAAATATTGTGATGTGCCTGTGTCCCTATAGTATGCTGTTTTTAAGTCCTTTGGGTGTAGTCCAAGAAGAGGGATAGCTAGGTCAAATGGTAGGTCCATTCCCAGATTTCCAAGGAATCTCAATACTGCTTTCCATATTGGCTGTACCAATGTGCAATCCCACCAGCAGTGTATGAGTGTATCTTTTCCCCCACATCCTCGCCAACTCTTATTGTTGTTTGCCTTCATAATAGCTGCCATTCTGACTGGAGTGAAATGAAATTTTAGAGTGGTTTTGATTTGCATTTCTCTAATTGCTAGAGATGCTGAGCATTTTTTCATATATTTGTTGACTGATTGTATATCCTCTTCTGAGAAGTGTCTGTTCAGGTCCTTGGCCCATTTGTTGATTGGGTTATTTGGTTTTTTTTGTGTGTGTGCTTACTTTTTTGAGTTCTTTATATACCTAGAAATTAATGCTTTATCTGATGTGTGAGGGGTAAAGATTTGCTCCTAGGATATGGGCTCTCTATTCACCTCACAGACTGTTTCTTTTGCTGAGAAGAAACTTTTTAGTTTGATTCCATCCCATTTATTGCTTCTTGGTTTTAATTCTTGTGCTCTAACAGTCTTATTAAGGAAGTTGGTGCCTAATCCCACATGATGAAGATTAGGGCCTACTTTTTCTTCTATTATACTCAGAGTCTCTGGTTTAATTCCTAGGTCCTTGATCCATTTTGAGTTAAGTTTTGTGCATGGTGGCTCAGGAAAAGGAATGACAGCCTAATTCAGGAGGAAAGGGAGATTATGGAAAAATCAAGGGGAAATGGGGGGAGGATGCCCTAATGACTCAGATGGGTGGCTGGCTGTGATTAAGAGGAAATATGGTGCCATCTTCGAGAACAGCAGGAGAGCATTTTGTATGGATGTAGATAAGGAAGGCAGAAGGATTGAGAGGATTCAGTTTTCTATAACACAAGAGGCATGAGATCATTGCTAAGAAGGAGGAGTGTTGGGCAAGTTATTTGATATCAGTGAAGGTTTAGAAGAGTCTAAGGGACATACGGGAGATGAACCAAGGGCTGATGAAGAGACTGATGAACCACACTTGGTTCCACTGGAGAAATTGAGTTTGTAGAGTTGTCAATCTGCATGGCTGCTTGCTTTGGTGGAAAGAAACACTAAACAATTTAGATGTAAAAGTGGAAAAATAAATGAAAATAACAAACCAAGTTTACATTTATATTAATAGATAAAGTGGAAAAATGGGGTGGAGACTGTGGGTTCTGAAGAGTATTTGAACAACCTATTATGGGTCCCAGTTTGGATAAAAAGAGGAATAGTCGGAATACAGCTGAACATACTGGGAAAGACCCAAGGTATCAAAACTGTTGAAGGACAGTGAAAATGAGGGTAGGGTATTGAGGGGGTTGGAAGCTGGTTTTTGTGATGAGAAATTGAAACAATATTTCAGACAAGGAATCCTTCCCCATGAAATGGAGAGAGAGGGAATGGTCATAAAAGTGGATGCCTGGGTTTAAATGAGATGGGTTGAAGGTGAAAGCCACAGGCTGGCAATGTTAGATGCAGGATGGCTCATGAACATGGAGGTTAAACTCACTCTTTTCATGGCTTAGGAGTTGAGGAGAGGCCAGAATCCACCATGTGTGAAGAGGAGAGACTGATGCCACCCAGGAACTGGGGACCGTGATGGGGGAGGAAAGAGGTTGAAGACCTGAGGGTTTTTTTATTTTTAAAGGTGGATAAACAAAAATTGGAAGTAGCATTGGAAAGCAAAGGAACCCTCCCGCTTACCTCCTGACACTGAACAAGGTAAAATGTGGAAGAATGAGAAACTTTCAGCTATAAGGTTAAAAGCAAAATCCTGTTTTCAGAGGAGTGTATAGAAGGATTCTGTATCACGAAGTTAACAAGGGAAGACTTGTTTATAATGAAGGGTTCCAGATGTTTGAATGACAGAGAAGCAGTAGGATTGGGACCAGGACCAAGAAAATCAGAGCAGAAAGGGGATAGAAATAGTAGCAAGGAAAGATGACGATGGGGTTTTTACGTTTTTGGACAGCAACCACTGAAGGGAAGCTGGTAGAATGTGCTGGCTACAAAGATTCACAGAGAACATTGGCATGAGGCATGGAGCCTGAGTCTGGTGATGCTTGCATCTTGGCAGCTTGTTCTATGGACTGGTACGGGAATAACCCTTCAAGGTTAGTGGCTGAGCTAAGAGCTCTAACACTCGTGTAGAGCAGGAGGACGTCAGGGCAGGATTAATCTGTGTGCAGAGACCTCCTTTCTATTAGTCATGGTCAAGTTTCCTCCATGTGCTCCTTGTTCTCCTTCTCCTTTGCCATTCAGCCATTAAACGTCTCTCTTTATCAATCTTTGTTTACGCCCTCATTCAGAGTTCACTTAGGATATTTTATCAATTGATTCAAGTTTGTTAACTAAAACACATTATTCAAATGCCTGCTATTCACCCTCTAAGTCAGGCTTGGGTCTGTGAGGGACTCTACTACTTTCACTGGGGAGAACAATTTCCTCATGAAGCCTCCAACTAAACGTTGCTACCTTCTTTGTTTCTCTCATGGGGTAACAATATTTGAACCTGGCCACTTTCTGAGTGATGTCACTTAACTTCTTCCCATGGTTTCTTACTTCCAAAGTGTTCTTGCCTTAACACTTCACATTAACTCTCATTTGGGTTATGAAATAGTTGCCAAAATTTTACAAAATAATGTGTGTTCTTCCCTGCGTCTTTATTTACAGGTGTGACCTCCACTGCCTTGGAGAATGTTTTGTGTACACATGAATAATGCAAGAATGACCTGGAAGGCCTGGAAACTCTACATCTTTCTTAATAAAAGATGAAGTGCAATTTAGAAATTCTGACTGCAGCATGTATTCTCCATAACCTTGTTCTAACCATGCAGAGCTGGGAGTGTAACAGAAGGCAGACCGTGAACTGTCTTTACTTTAGGATCAGAGGTTGGTCTGGTGTGATTTGCTCTCCGACATCGTTATCCCTGATGCTTGACCTGTCCAAATGCTGGAATTTCCTTGCTCATATGCACCATTGTGATCTAACCATCTCTGACTGCTGTTTGAACTTAACCTGAATAGCATTCATCCAGTCTTGTTAGTTGTTCGGGGATCAATCTACTGCCCCCTACATTTCTAAAAGTTGGAGAAGATAGACTTTGGTTGAAAACCAACTGGTCACAAGGGCTTGAAACTGAATCTAGAAAGAACAAATCCAGACAAAACTGCAAACCCATGCACTGTAATGAACAGCATGGCTTCTGGTGGATAACCTTACCTGTTGTCCTAACCATGCCACACTGTGACCTCTTTATACCAGTGAAATGCCAACTTCTGTATAAATGCCCTCTTTACATATGTTTGGTTATACCATGTGCTTATTCAAAATTCTAGGGTTTTCTAATGATCATGGGAGCAAAATACAAAGTCCTTATTGGGACCTTCATGGCAATTTATGACTAAACTTTATTCTAACCTTCTGTTCCCAGACCATGTCATTTTTAATCCTGCCCTCATGTTCCAGCCACATTGCAGTGCTTTTCCCTTCAACAGAGAGGGTTTTTCACACCCTTTGTCTTACGTATGTTATTGTTTAGTTTATCGCCTTTTTCCTGAAAAACATCATAGCCTTCAAATCCCATCAAGTTTTAATATAACCTGTCCTGGAATATTTCCCCAACCTCTGTTACCCAAGGTAATGGATTGCTCCTATATGTTCCTCCTATGGATGTCTATTCATGTGTGGATAAATTTGTAAGGCCAGCTAACAAACTGAAAAATTGGGTTCAGGAGCTGAAGCTGCGATCTAGAGGTGGGAGTTCTTTTTTAGAGAAACCTCAGCTTTGCTCTTATGACTTTCAACTGATTGGAAGAGGCCCACCCAGGCTATTGATGATAATCTCTTTACTTAAAGTCATCTGACTACAGATGATGTCAACCACATCTACAAAACACCTTTAAAATGACACCTGGATAAGTTGTAATGGAATAACTAGGTACTATAGACTAACCAAGTGTTCAACAGCCACTGCAGAAAGATATAATTATTACTATCCATTGGAAGCAAGTTTTAAGATATCTGGAAGTAGCTCTAGCAGAGAGATATTACTGTGGAATCATACAGACCGTGTCACTTTAATTTTTTTTCTTTATTGGTCTCATACATTAGCTATTAAACAGGTAGAAGATACTAGGATACTCAGTGTGTGTGTTTAATAACAAAGGTTCAAATAATATAAAATAAAATCAACATCATTAAATGGAAAAAACAAACAATTCTACATAGTTGGAGATTTTAACACTGTATTGTAGAAATTGATAAACAATTAGACAAGCAAAAAACCAATAAAGATATAAATGATCTAAACAATACAATCAAATCACTTGACCTACCTGATATTTATTTTTAAGAAAATACTAAATGCTGATGAATATATGGTGTATTCAATGGTTCATGGTATATTCACAAAAATAGAACAAATGTCAAACCATAAAATGTCTCAATAAATTAAAAAAGGATGAATATCATAAAAGTGTGTTATCTGATAACATGGAATTAAAATAAAAATTCTTACTAGTATACCTAGATGTCATCAGTCAAAGTTCAAGTAGCATATTTATATAAAAATTCTATATAAATATACGTAAGCACATATTCCACATATAAATATATACGTATTAGCTTACGCAATTGTGGGAGTTGACTAAGTAGTTATTGTAAGGCTATTGTCTCTGTGATTTGTGTTGGAGCTTGAAATCCCCAAGGCAGATAGTTGGGAGGGGAGGATCACAAGCAGTCTGGAACACACAAGCACAAGCTGGAACACCACAAGGATAAACTTGAACCTATATCCATGCTTATTGCCTCTGATTTAATGATGAGAGCACCTTACAGAAGCCAGATTTTTTTTTTAATTGTACTGGAGATGGAACCAAAAGTCTCATGATGCTCTACCAGCACATGCTCTACCAGGAAGTAACTTATGTTCCCATTCCAGGAACTAGGATATTTTCTTGCTGAGCTAAATATGCATAAACAACCTGATTCAGAGAAGCTAAAGGAGGATCCAGGAAATATCATAGGCCCAGCTACTGCTTCATGTCAATGACCAGTCAGTAGAGCAGTACCACCCTGCATGAGTTAAGACTAGCTGTAGCTTACCTTATAACCTCCTAATCATCATAACCAAAACCATACAAGAAAGGAAATTCTGCAAAGTATAGTTAAGACTAGTGAAGTTGATGTATTATAAAGTATTTGTTCCAGGAAAAAAAACAAATACTTAAAAATTCACATGCACTATTAAATAGTTCATGAGAAACCACAAAGGCAATTAGAAAATATTTTGAACTGAATGAAAATGAAAATATAATGAAATTTGTGAAATTCAGCTAAAGCAGAATTTAGATAAGAATTTATAGCTTTATATGCTAACATTGGAAAAGAAGAAAAGTTTAAATCTAACCTCTTAACAGAATTAATTAGTGTTCAAAGAAATTAGGATATAAAAGGAATGGAAATTAGTGAAATAGGAAATAGACAATAGATTAAATTAATAGAGTGAAAAATTGTTTCTTTGAAAGAGCATCAAAATTGATAATCCCCTGCTAGATTAATCAAGAAAATAAGAGAAATGACACAAATTACTAACAACAGTAATAAAAGAGGATAAACTTGAACCTATATCCTTTCAAATACATATCTGAAAGACATTAAAAGACTAATAAGAGAATATATTAACAAAACAATGCCTATATTTGATAATTTAGATAAAAATGGACCATTTCTTTGAAAAAGGCAAATACTAGAATGAATAGTAAATAAGACAGAACATTCTAGAAAATGTGAATTTATTATCAATATCCTTTCTATAAAATTCCAGACCCAGATTATTGTATTAGTGAATTCTATCAATCATTAGAAAATAAGCCTATATTCTACACAAATTCTTTCTAAAATAGAAGGAAATATTTCCTATTAGTTTTATGTGGCCACTATAACCCTAAGACTAAAACCTAAGAAAGATATATCTCAGAAAAACTAAATTCTTATCATTTATTCCTTGTGAATATTAAACCAAAAATACTTAACAAAATATTAGTAAATTTAATCATGTAAAATTTTAAAGTATAATACACAATAACCAAGTAGGATTTATTGCAAGAATGCAAGGTTGGTTTTAACATTTTAAACTCAAGCAGTAAATTAACCATATTCATGAAATAAAAGATAACATGATCTTTTCAATGATTATAAAAAGCATTGAAAATCCATTAACCATTAATCATTAAAGAAAAAAAAATGTTGTCCCAAATTCGAATAAAAGGAAATTCCTAAGTGTGATAAGGGTCACCTAAAAAGCCTACAGTTACCATTATATTTAATATGAGATATCTTTCCTTAAATTAGGAATAATTCAAGGATATTCAGTCTTATAATAACATTCCACATTTAAAAAATATGTTAAGGAAGGGAATTAGGAGAAAATATTTGCAGAACAAATATTGGGCAAAGGAGAGGAATTTAGAACACATGAAGAACTCCTACATTTCACTAATAAGTACTTCACTAAAAACAAGCAAAAAATATCTTATTATACATTTCACAAAATAAGATATGTGAAAGACCAAGAAACATATGAATACTTGATCAAAACCATCATTCAACAGAGAAACAGAAATTAAACCTTAATGAGATACCATATGCACAGACAAGAAAGGTTTCAATTACAATGATTGGTCATAAAAATCATTGGAGAAGATGTGGAGAAAGTGGAACCCATACGTAAGGTTGATGGAAGTATAAACAGGTGTGTGATCCTGTTAGAAAATGGGCTCATAGTTTCTTGTAAACATAAGCATTCACCTACCATAAGACCCAGCAATTTCAACTTTAGTTATTTACCTAAGACAAATGAAAAGGATTTAGACAAAAATATTTGTAGCAACTTTATCATAGTAGCACATATTGGAGACTCCAGATGCTAATCAAATGGAAATGAATAATCTAGGTGGCATATTCATACAATGGTATATGATTCAAGAATAACATGGGAAGAATTGTGGATACGTAGATGCATCAATTTGCAGAAAATTATGCTAAATGAGGAAAGTCCTAGGCCAAGGATGTAGAATGCATAATTTTATGTATATGTGATAGTCTAGAACAGGGAAATCTAATAAATGTTGCAGAAAAAAATCAGACCAGAAGTTACCTGCAGAGTAGTAGGGGTAATGATTTGACTACAAAGAGAAAGAGAGATTTCTGGTGGTGAGATAGTGTTATCTATCTTAACAGGCATTTGGGTTATAACAGAGATTTGAATTATCAAAACTCAACAAAAGTACAGTTTTGATTTGCACATTTTATTGTAAGAAAGCTTTAGATGAAAAGAAAATAATGACCAAGCAAATATTAAATTCTAGTTAATGATAATGCATGATGAAGTTCTTAGAAATAAATGCCTACAATGGTGTTTTGAAATGTCTCAAACGTGAGTTAGGATTATGTATAGAAGGATGAACAGAAAAGTATGTGATAAAAAAACAAGTCTAGTTAAGGTTAATGATAGAATCTAGGTGAATGGTATTCAGGTATTGATGGTAGGATTCTTTCAATTTTGTGGTTTGTGAAATTGTTTATAAGACATGTTGAAGAAAACTAAACAGATGAACAAGTAATCAGAAATGTTCCAGGATTTTGTGATTTAATGTAGTTTTAGAAATGTAAGAGTTTTCTTCATTTGTTTTTAAATATGGCACTAGTACCATGTTTCTCTACCAATATTCTTTAAACCATTCTATGATGAAGTGATGAAAGAATCTAGAAGAGTTTTCAGACATTCCTGAGAATTGGCTTCTGCTTGGACAAAAGAATTCCTAAAGTCTGGCTTTTAGAACCAAATGTTTCTTTTAGCATGGAAATAGATTAGGTTAGCTTCTCATTTTTCTCAAAACCCTAGGGTTTGGAGCAGGTGGAGTGTGACTTTCAGTCTGAAACCAAAAAGTGCCTTCTTTATTCACCAGCCATATCTGGAGGAATCAGTCACTTGATTGACAGAGCCCCTAATGACCTGGTGCTTTTTGTAGCATAATGGTACCGCAGGTGTCTTTCAAAAGGATGTTTCAGATAGGACAGTGAGCCCCTTCCTTGGTAAATCATACTTGACCATGCACAAATAAGATCTTTGTTTTGCCTAGGGACTGGGTTTTAAAAACCTACCATCTCCTTTGGAAGGTTCAGCTGTCTGAGACAGCTCACTTACGCTTTTTCTTTACTTTAAAATTTTATCTTGCCTTCAATAAGTAATAGTTCTATACTTCAAGAAATTTACTTTGTTCTAACAGTTAAGGTTTATTTTCTAGCTTCAGTCTATCTTGTTTTTTAGCTAGTTGTTTCAAAAACTAGGGGGTGAAGTTTAACAGACCTGGATGTAGCTTGGAGAAAAGACTGTGGTCTTTTGAAAGTAGTAGCGATTGGCCCAGAGGAATTGAATTGAGCTGCTCTCTCTGTAGAAATAATAAGAGAATATTTAGGAACCAAGTCACATGTTGGATGGGAACTAAGAAGAGAACACTGATGGTCAGAAATGAATGTGAAGAAGGCAACCATCTTCACTCTGCCCTGGGAAGGAACAGGGAGAAAATGTTGAAATGGCACTTTGACTCCGAGGAAGATGATAATTCCCCCTTCACATATACCTTTTCCTGGTCTTTTCCCTTCTGCTCTCCTCCTCTTCCTCCTCCTCCTTCTTTTCCTCCCCTTTCTTCTTATGCTAATAAACTGCAGAAAGTATATCTGAATCTACATTAAGATTTACATAGGTACAACATGCATAGCTATATATAACATCTGTTAAAAAATAAATAGATGTCAATCTTGCTGATTTCCAAATAATGCACTTGTGAACTTAGAGGTTGGAACTGACACTTTGAACAATGCTTGGTGTAGAATTAAACAAATACGTGGCAGAAACTTAAGGAGTCTTAACTGGGAGGTAGTACAATCGTGAATACATTATTGTTTTCTTAGAATATGTTGTCTTGTTTGTTTAGATCCCATTTTCTTCAAAAATAATTTTATATGCTTTAAAATAAAGAAAATGATGTACCATAATATCATGAAATTGGAATGAATTAAATTATGTAGAAGAAAGTAAAAATGTATAAATACTAGTAATATAGTAAAAAAAAACTTGCCTAGTAGTGGAACATTATAGTTAATTTTGTACTTCTCATAAATTAAAGCAATATGTGTGTATATGTGTATAAAATCACAATGAGTCATACACTCCTTTTCAACAGTATAAAGAAAGCACAGCAGTTCTTTAGTAAAGAAAACCTTTTACCTGTGCTAAATTTTTTAAGGAATTTAATATACTCATACTATGCATGAATATTTACAGAGCTCTTTAGTTTAAAAACTCTCACTTTTTTCATTACTATTCAAAAATCTATAAGTATGTTTGTCTTATTGTACAGAAGAATAGATTGAAGTTAAGAAAGAGGTGACTTGAGACCAGTAAATTACAGAAGAGGAGCTCCAGTCTGTTTCTTTTAACTCCAAGTCTTATGCTCCTTCTATGTCACCCTGTCAGGGACATTGGGTATGATAATGGATGCTTTTTTCAACAGTGCATTTATTGAAGATGCAGAAATGAAGATAGCATATGACATTTCCTGTATTGACCCTTGGTTAAAAGCTGAGGGCGCAGAGGTTAAAGCAAAATTCATTGAGTGACTTGTGTTGTGGATAATTTACTGAAGTCTAGGTATTTTGCGTTCCAATATCTAAATTTGTGAGTTTAAAGACTTCAGAGTAACTAAAGGAATTACGTTGAAATGTGCCCCTTCAACTAGCAATCTCATTAATATTTTCTTGATTGGAAATTGTATCAGTCAGGGTCCCAGCTGGAAACAGATGGTACCTCTCAAACTGGATAATCAGAAAGAGTTTTAGTAAAGGAGTTTTTTTTTTTTTTTTTTAAACAAAGGAGTTTGGGGAGATCAACAAGGGTGGTGCAGGATGTTCAGAGAGGAGTCAGTCAAGGAATAGCACCCCTGAAGAAAGGGGGCCAGAGGAATAAATTCCAAGATAATCTCTCCAATCTCCTGCTGAGGCTCCTACTGACCAAACTCAACAAAGTAGAGGGCATTGGAACCCTTTAACACATTCCAGATGGTCAGTTGTCCAAGGATAGAAAGCAGAGTGGAGAAAAGCAGAGAACAGATCACAAAGGTGGATGCAAGTTGGTACAGGAATAAACTCTCCAGAAAAAGCAAATAGGGCAGAGACATGATAAATACAGATCAAAGAAACGCTGATCTGTTCTTAATGATATCGGGGATGGTTCTAATATAGATTAAGCTAAGAATGGGGTGGGGAGTAAAGAAGCATTTTTTTTTTTTTTGGTACTGAAATTTGAACCTAGGGGTGCTTTTAAACTAAGCTACATCCCCAGCCCTTTTTGTTTTTTTGGAGATAGGGCCTCGCTAAGTGGCTGAGGCTGATCTACAACTTGCTATCCTCCTGCCTCAGGCTCCCAAGTTGCTGGGACTATAGGCAGGCACTCTACATTCCGCTGAGGCAAACATTTCTTAAATACCAATTGTGTTCTAGCTACTAGGTAGATTGCTTTCCCCCACGCCAGCTCATTTAATTCTTACAATAATAATATTGGATATCATCATCATGGTTAGGCATACGATGGGAATTAAGGCTCAGTGAGGTTAAGTAGTTTACCCTACAAAAGAACTAATCAATAGCAAATTTGAGATTTGAATCCCAGATTTTGTGACATTAAAACCTGGACTTTTTTACCTTTGCAGTTTTTCTGTCTACTTCATTCCTATGTGACCACAGGAATGCCATAACATATCATTCTTAGTACTTTAAGGCAGCAGAGGTTAGAGGGAAAGGGGCTACAAAAAGAAAATCTTACATTATTTTGTGTAATATTATGACCAATAATGTTGACATTGTTATTCTGAAAGTATTATGCATGTGATGTGATTCATAGGTTTAATTTGATATGCTACAATAAGTAATATTACTTTAACATAATTATGATCATTAAGTACCAAAATTTCATATAAGAGAAAAAGAGGTAGAAACCTAAAATTTAAAAATGTTAAATGAAACCACGGTCATTTTCAACATGAACTGGAAATAACAGTATATGTTCATGACATATAGCTGTGCACATTGGAAAAACAGACATAATAATGAACCCAGAAGCAAAAAGCACTACCAGCACGGAGTTATGTTCTCTAATTATCTTTTTCCTGGAGGAGCCAGGGCTGCTTGGAAAAATGGCTGATTCCAGATCTGTGACAGGAAATGCACAAAATGAGCTGGAAATACTTCATCGGACCAGAAGGTGAGGAAACTCAGAGGCTATGGGGCTCTGCAAAAGGACTTAGGAGCCAAAGTGGTGAGAGTCTCACTGAACCAAGATGAGGCAATTTGAATATCTACAGAAATAATACATGTACGTATTAAAACACACCAAAAGTATAAAAAAATCAATGCTCCTATGAGGACACTTTAAGAGGAAAAAAGTCATCAGTAACCTTTGGAGTGTGCTAAAAAATTCATTTCTCGGAAAACTGATGAATAGAGAAAAGAATCAAGTATTCCACATGGTTTTCTGTACAACCTCAGGGAAACCAAATATTTGATGAAGAAACTTTCTTTTTATAAACATAAACCAGCAAACAGATGAAAGAAGAAAAATTTGGAAGATGATTTTAAAAGGTGGATATTGCGTGCTTCCTATTGCAACTATGAAGTACCACCTCTGAATTATTTTTTTACCAAATACCTACCTACATATGACCCTGCTTGTGGATCTATGTAACCATTATGTCAAGAGAGATGCAGGGGGCAGAAGAACACGGTAAGTGTTATCACAGAGTCATAATCAACAAAATCCACAATGTGAATAATTCTACAGGACAGCACTAATGAATTCATTCTTTCCAACTAAGTTATAATGAAAACAAAAGAGGGAACACTATAGATTAAACGAGATCCATGAGAATCATAAAAAATGCAATGTGTGGAAATTATTTGAATGCTGATTCAAATAAACTATAAAAGCATATTATGAGATACCCAAGAATATTTGATACTGTCTGTATATTTTATATTAAGGAATGACTGAAAATGTTTGGGGGATTAATAGTATTACAGATATGTTCTTTAAAAGAATCCTGAATTTTGGGGATATAGACTGAACTAAAGAAATAATGTGATGTCTAGGATTTGAGTCAAAATAATCTAGGGGCTTGGGGATTGGAGTTATGCAGAAGGGTTGATGACACAGGAATGGGCCTCTACTGATTATTGTTGAAGATAAGAAATGGATATGTGGGGCTTCATTATATTTTTCTTTACATATATATTTGGACCACTACATAATAAGGTTTTAAATTTTCGTTTTAATAGATGGTGTTACTAAATTCTGTATCTGGGTGGTTCTGAGATCTATATAACATAAAGAAATTTATACTAAAGTTAAAACAAATGGTTCATCCAGTTTTGCCAATTTAAAACCATTTTTTTTCACAAATCCTTTCACATGTAATGGGTATGAGTCTCGATCTCCAGTATATAACTCCAGTGGGTAATAAAACTTTTTTTTCCCAGAACTTTTCTGAAACTCAATTATGTTCTTTTTTTTTTTTTTTTTTAAAAAAGAAGACCTATTTTCCAAAATGTGGAGATATGTGGAGACCTAATCTCAGTCAATGCAGAACACTGCCCCTCTTTCCACGGGGTGCATCCAAGTTCAAGGGAGTTCGCATATTGCTATGGTCTGGGGATTAGGGGCATCTGGTCTTCATGGTCATCTGTGCAGCTGACATCTGGACACACCCATCATGCCATTTAATTCTTGATTCCTAGTCCACCAGAAGTCATTGTCCCTTTTTCCAGTCTTCAAGGCTCCTATAGGTCTGGCTTTGTCCAGCTGATAATTAAATATCCCTCTTAGGTACAGATGAGCCATTCTTTCTGCACCATACTGGTATAAATAAGGAGGTTTTGGAGGCTTTCCCAGCCCTGCCTGCCTGGATATACAGTATAATAACTTCTTTGGGCTTTGGGCTCCCAGGGTCTCCACTTT
The DNA here is from genome assembly GCF_045843805.1 of Urocitellus parryii. Classification (NCBI taxonomy): domain Eukaryota; kingdom Metazoa; phylum Chordata; class Mammalia; order Rodentia; family Sciuridae; genus Urocitellus; species Urocitellus parryii. The sequence continues at coordinate 185,391,572 of NC_135534.1, forward strand.
GAAAAAAAGCACAAGTCTCTTTTGCTCTTGCGTTGCACAAACCAGAGTGGAGTCCAAATCGTTCCTTCCTGGCCCTCAGTCCTTACAGGATCAATGACATCAGGAGATGACACTTTTTCCAGGTACTTGGTAGAGTCAATGACACTAGTTTTCCCTTTAACTGTCTCCTCATTGCAGCCCAGAAACTGTTCTTATCTCACAAGGAAGGAGGGACGCCTTGGGCAGATTCATATGGATACTCAGTCGAAGTCATTTTTATTTCCCCAAGAGGTAGGCATTCAAAACTCAAAAGCCAGGAAGAGCTTCTTCTTTTATTCCTTGCTGCTAACAACCCAATGGAAATGAAAGAGCTGCCCAAATGGGGAAGGCAGGTAAGGAGAGTGAAGATGAGGATAATAACACCAAAATATTCAAATAAACAGCTAAACAAACACTATATGGCAAGTACTATTCTAGATGCTTTAGATACATTAACTTGCCTCGTCCTCAGATCAACTGTATGAAGTGAGTACAATCATCCCCATATATCTGAGGCACTGAGAATTTCAATTACTTGTCCAAGATTAGACAGCCAATAAATGCTATAACTGGAATTCCAATCCAGGCAGTCTGCCTCCAGACCTGTGCTCTTTGAACTGTTAAGAAAGATGTGGATAAAAGACTAAATCCATTTGAAGATTCTAGTCCAAGTCTTGTCTGCATTCTTGTTTCCTTTGCTTAAGCATCAGAAGTATAAAACCTGCGGCCTCGTTTTTATTTTCTTGTCTTCATCTATATGCAATGTAGATAACACGGGGAAAAGAAGAAACTTAATACCTTATTTACTGTGGTCTCATCTATGCCTCGTGATAGCCCTGGAATGTAATATTACTAAATTTCCATTTCTTCACATGAAGATGCGAACCTCTTCAGTGTGACGAATGCTCGGATAGACCCACGGTGAGGAAAGCGGAAGAAGTGTGACACAAGCCCAAGGCCATCTGAGTCACCAAGGTTATGCTTTCTCCTCTGCCACACAAGAGAGATGGAGCTCTGATCTGAAATTGAAGGTGGACAGTTGCAAGGCCCCTCTGAACATCCAGCCCTGCCAGAGGAGAGGAGAAGCAGGCTTTGGACCTGTCAAACAGATACCTTTTCACCAGCTGTGACTCTGCTTGCCTTTACGCAGCATTAATGAAAAGGCTAGAGCGGTAACAGATGGAACACACTGGAACCTTCCAATCAGGGTTCTTCCATCCCCTTCGGCTCCTCTCTGCATGGCACACATCATCTGCATTAGAAAGCCCAGTGGAACTTTTTTCAGCTGCTTCCAGTCAGTCCACATAACGTCCTTTCTGACACTCCTCTGGGGGCAGCCCTGTGTCGTGCAGTAACAGAATGGGGAGGGTGCAAATAATTAGAACTTACAATGTCAACCCACACTCTCCAAAATCAGTCACACAGAAAATGTAACAGCTTGATGTATAATGCACAGCACCATTTTATGGAAATAAATGGTCTAAACTGCTTATTTTTTGGTAAAAGCTGATGGCATATTTTATGTGTCCCAGTCATTCATTTTTACAGAAGCAGGAGCAATAACGTTGATGAAGACGAATTCTTCAGAGCCAATGTCAGTTAACTTTGGTTGTTCATGGAGTATCATTCAAATAACTTTTCCTTTTCTGCTCTGCCCCCTCGTAAGTGATACATTTAATTTAAACACTCATGTGTAGATATTTAGAAATAAAGATGTTCGGGGATATGAACACAGTGCTCTCTATGAATAAGAAATTGTTATTTAGATGTGATATTACCTTGCAAGTTTTTTTTTTTTTTTTTTTACGGGAGTCCTAAATTAATGCATAGAAATGCCCCCCCACCCCTGCCAGACATAAACACCTTGACTGAGGTTAATCTGATCTCCTCCCCTTCCTGTCATAATAGCTTAACATAATGATAGTGCTGTCATTATAAATATTTGGAAGCTCCTGCATCTTGATAATTGATGGATTCTGAATGCTGAAGAACTCAGAAAATAATTTTTAAATCATCACAAGCATCATGTTCAAAGTGTTTCCTTGGATTTTTCAGAATGAAAACCAGAACCAGCTTCTCTTTCTTAAGAACTGATGGGGAAGACAGAGGCAAATACACTGGCCCTCTGTTATTTCCTAGGTCTTCCTCTGATAAATTGAAAATGGTACCACCCCTCTGTGAATCTGCCGCCCTCCAGATGCTTGGCCCGGATGCCATACACCTGCTCAGCGTCAGCCAGAACCCACCGAGCATATGGCAGCTCACATATTGCTTTGTCCCAGGATGGATTGGGAGCACTGGTCACCTGGGCTCTGTTTTCAAGTGGTGTGACAGCAGCTGTGGGAAGCCCAGAGAATGACAGGCTCTTGCTGCTCTTCTTACTAGTAGGAAGGAAGAGTGAAGGGAATAGAAGGGAGATGTATTCATATACCCAGAAGCTACCACTTGACTCTCCTATAAAAGAACACACTGCTTACTGGCTTTGCCCATAGTGTGCAGGTGCAATAGAAAGGAAATTCTCATTTGTTTTGGGTTCATTTAAAATTGTAATTGTAGTAGATAGAATTATGGTCCCTAAAGATGTCCCTTGTCTAATCCCCATAGTCTGTTTTCATGTAACCTTATGTGGCAAAGGGGAATTAGGAAGTAGATGGAATTACGGTTGCTCATCACCTGACTTTAACATAGGGAGATTGTCCTGGATAAGCTGGGGGTGGGCAGTACAATCAGAGGGATCCTTAAATGTGGAAGGGGGGAGCAAGAGGGGAGGTCAGAGTGAAGCTATTTGAGAAAGACTCCACCTGGTGGTGTTGGCTTTGAAGATGGAGGATGGGGGCCACAAGCCAAGCAATGTGGACAGTTTCTAGACTGCATAGGGAAGAAATTATTCTCCTCTAGAATCTCCAGGAAAGAATCCAGCCCTAGTTACACCTCGTTTTTAGTCCAGTGAAACCCATTTGGAACTTTTGAGCTATAGAACTAAGATAACAAATATGTGTTAATGTCACAGAAGGAAATAGAAACTAATTCATGGAGTAATGGCTTGGATCTATGGCTCTCAACCTTAGGGTACGTTAGAAGCAGCTGGGAAATTTCTAGAAGTCTTCATGCTGGAGCTCACCCCAGACTAATCTTATCTGAATCATTAGGCATGGGATCCAGGAATCGGAATTTTATAAGGTCACAGGTATTTCTAGGTGATTTCAATGTGCAACTAAAGTCTAGAAACAATGATTTAGTGGATGGACCGCTTCTCCATACATACTGTGTTTACAGTTGAGAAAGTTAGATTGGAATACCATTCGTATCCTCTCAAGATTGAAGCTAAATTTAGTTCTGCATATTAAAAATAAATGTATATATAACAGATATATTTAAATCTATCAAATACAAATATATATATGTGCATACACAAACATAAAGAGCTCCTCTTAAAACGAATAGTCACATGTAAGTGAGGTTTCACAGTCTAGCAGACAGTAAGTGCTTGTAATGGAAGTTGTTTTGGTATCAGTGAGCGGTTGAAAGCTAATGCAGAGATTTTAAAAATCTTTCTCTGGTAATATCAAAACATATGTTTATTGTCTTACTGTAGGCTTTATTGGGCCCAAGAGTCTGAAAGCATGTACTAAGGTGGGAAGCCCTCCTTAACTTTTTCAGGTCACTTTCTTGAAAAAAAAAACAAGATTATTTAACAGAAGTTCTTGTTGGTTTGTTTTTAATATCTACACACTTAACCAGTCCTTTCTCTTTAGTTTCCCATACTTCCCTCTGAACTTTCAGGCTCAGATTGTAGGCTGAGACTTCAGGCAATTTCCTTAACCTTGCCTTGCACCTCTATTTCTGTTAGTAAAGAAGAACCAAACTTCTCCTTCCCATCCATAGTTGTGATGGGAATTGCAGCAAATATAATGCACCTAGCACAATACCCGGCCTACGATCATGACTCATTTAATACTATTTTTGCAGTAATACAAGTCAAGTCCCAAATCTAACAAAGGGAAAGGACGAATAAAGTGGAAAGTGAGTGATAGTGAACACTAGTTTGACCAGATGTCCATATTTTACAGGTGCCCAACAGGTGTGGCTGCAACAAGCACAGCTGTGTGCGGTAGCTCTGGCTAAGACTCTGGAAAGGCAGAGACATAAGACAACTGGTCAGCTTTACAGACATTTAAGAGTGCAACAGGCCACCTTGTGCACAAATAATGCAGGTTTCATCATTTCTGTCCCTCAGGCTCACAGTTAATTCCTGGAGGGCAGGGGCTGTGGTTCATGGTTCCTTATCATCTGATTTCCAGGCTCAGTTTCCACACAAGGTAAATGCACAGTAGAAACTTGCTGTTTTCATTAGCCCATGAGAGTAACATGAAAATTATTCAGAGAAATGTAACACATTTTGTCCTTTCAATTTCAGTAAATGAAAGGAACTGGTAGTTTTTGAAAGCAGGGATATTGGGCTGGAATTCAGGCCACAGCACCCACACATGGGCAAGCCCAGACTTACTGTTAGATCTTGGCTATCACTGGCCTTGCTTCATACCAGTTCATGCATCTTATGGCAATGAAGTAATAGCAATATCTTACTTGCAATACCTCTCTCGTGAGTCAATGGCTGAAATAAGAAAGAGGAGGATGAACATTTGTATAAATTTGAAATAAATGTTAGGGGTTCAGGAGAGGTAAAGTTCACATTTGTTTGGAAAGATAATAATAACAGCAAAAATTCTTGAAGAAGCACCCAAAGGTAGCAACTAAAGATATTTTCTTTTTAAAGTTGCTGAAGATTCAGATGCTCCTGATTCCTAGCTCCCCTGGTAGAAATGCATGGTAAGGATGGGCAAGACCATGGGCTGTGAAACCACTCGTACCTGGGCTCATATTCCCACCATGTTCACATACAATATGTGAAACCTCAGTCGAGGCACAGCTTCTCTGACAAGAGTGTCACAAGGAGTGACACTCTTGATGTGGCAGGACTGGCTACTTTCACCAAATGCCTTGGCAGAACCTGCAATATCATATGAGAGAAGCCTCAGTTTCCCTTCTTTCCTGGCATCTCTCAAGAAGCCAAGTGGTTTACAGAACAGATTCTAGTTGAAAGTCTTCTTCTGCTAAAAGTTAATTATTTATTTAGGTTAAAATTTTAAAAGACTTATTCATAATGATACATACACACATTATATAATTGTATTCATTACTCTATGTCATATATTATATATGTGTAATAGTATACTTTACATATATTATGTATGCATACATGTATAGAAACACATTGTACATTTATGTGTATATCACAAGAACACATGTTTATATACATGTTCCTGCAGTAAAAAAAAAACATCAAATAATACCAATAAAGTTTCTATCCATTCATTTTAAAGATAAGTTTCCTTCTCCAAAAATCAGTCTCATGAGAAAACATATGAGTCCAAATTATGGTCCTATCTGACTTCAAGGATCAGACAGCTGGGATTTATTCCCTTGAGACAGTCAAATATAAAACTATCTTCAAGAGGCTATGAGAAAAGCACCTAGCAGTCCTAGTGATCTGTAGGTCACTGATCTCTTCCTGGATTCTGATTGGAGCCAGGTTAGCTATCTCCAGATAGTTCTGTAATGTCCGTTTTACACACTGTGTCTTTTATTCTTGCCAGGAGCATAGGCCATGACAGATAATCTGCAAGGACGTGGGATAGAGAAGCGGGAGACAGCAATGCTCAAAGTCTGGTGGGTGGCAAAAGGTGGGTTGTGGAAACTAATTCTCAACTTTAGCATCTGTGAAATAGGAATGGTATTTGTTTTAATCACATCACAATATTGCTATGAACCTTGAATAACATCATGCTTTAAAATCTTGAAGTATTTCTAAAATACAAGACACTAAATAATACACATGATAAAGAATGAAAAGCATTTGAAGATACAAGAGTGGACAGCTTTTAATAGACATTACTGCATATTATTCCTTTTTAATTTATTTATTCCAATTTGTTATACACGGCAGCAGAATGCATTTCAATTCATAGTACGCACAGGGAGCAAAATTTTTCATTTCTCTGGTTGTACATAAAGTAGAATCACACCATTTATGTCTTCATACATGTACCTAGGGTAATGATGTCCATCTCCTTCCACTATCTTTCCTACCTCCATTTCCCCCTCCATTCCCCTTCCTCCTTTTGCCCTATCCAAAGTTTCTCTATTCCTTCCATGTCCCATCCCAATGATGAATCAACATCCACTTACCAGAGAAAACATTTGGCCTTTGATTTGAGGGGATTGGCTTACTTCACTTATCAAGATATTTTCCAACTCCATCCAGTAACTTGCAAATGCCATGATTTTATTCTCTTTTAATGTTGAATACAAGCAAGCAACAATGTGTTGGCAAGGATGTGGGGGAAAAGGCACACTCATACATTGCTGGTGGGACTGCAAATTGGTGCAACCAATCTGTAAAGCAATATGGAGATTCCTTGGAAAAGTTGGAATGAAACCACCATTTGACCCACTATCCTTTTCCTCCATCTATACCCAGAGGCCTTAAAAACAGCATACTACAGGGGCACAGCCTCATCAGTGTTTATAGCAGCACAATTCACCATAGCTAAATTGTGGAATCAACCTAGATGACGTTCCATAGATGAAAGGATAAAGAAATTGTGGTGTGTGTGTGTGTGTGTGTGTGTATAAATTCCCTTTTAACAGCACTCCTAATTTCATAAAAAACTATTAATTTCATCTTTCACTATTGCACAGTATTTACTCAACAATTTATTGCATCTATGGAATAATTTATAGTGAAGGAGTTTTATCCAATTAAATTTATCAAGTACCTACTAAGTACCAGCCTGAACCATATCAGTGAGTGAAACAGACCGAAAGATCTGCCTTCATGCTGTTTAATTGACTTTGAGAAGTCCCAGGCATGGTGGCCCAAAAATGGAGATTCTCTGATATACAGTTGCTATAGTTAGTCCCAGGTCTTGTTTCCTTCACCTTCCACCTAATGTAATCCTGAGTCCTGATTCTCTCAAAAATCCTCTACCTGGCTTTAGTCCAGGACAGGCATTTGGAATTTTGAGCCAATGTTTGGTGCTCAGAAGTTGGACAGGAACCATGTGCTGAGTGCCAGCGATGCAGTTTGAAAACTGGTATCTGGATTTAATTTCCACTGTCTGTCAGAGGGAAGCTTTGATCAGATCCTGCATTTTTTTTCACTTCTACTAAGTGACTAGAGGCTACTACTGGCCCATTATCACTGCCTCCATGTGAACTCTGGATTAGAGGGAACATTGGGGATTTATTTACATGAGTTCCCCCAGAATTGTCTTCTCTGTACTCTCCAGTCTTTGCACAGTTAGTGCCAGTGGCTGATTGAGAGAGTGATTGTGTGTTGGGGAAGGTATGGATGAGAAGTGGGGAGAGGGACCCACACCTATGGCAAAAGGAAGTGCCCCAGGAATAAGTGACTGCAGCTGGGTCTTAATGGCTTTTCTTCTCTGCCGTCATTTTCCTTTAAGTCCAAAAGAAACTCTTTGTAATACGTGTTAAAATTATGGTTCAGATTTCTGATGATCAAGTTACATAGATTAAAGTAATGGATACCAGACTCCGCATCAATTCAGGTATAAATATGGATGAAATGAATGTACATTATCCACTGTTATAAATCTGTGTGTTCAAGGAAAGACATAAATCTCCCAAACCTTTCCTACCTCAGGGTATGAAAGTGTGTGTGTGTGTGTGTGTGTTTTTTTTCTAGTGTTTTCGATGAAATTATGATTCAGAGTAATTTGCTGGTTTTGCAGAAACCTCAGGCTTTTTTTTTAAAAGAAAGGGTAGAGTATATTATTTATAATGGTGAGTCATTAAAATACTCCAGGAAGTCATCGTTGCAGAGGGGGTTGGAGAGGCAAGGGGTTATGCGGCATTCCAGATGTGCATGTGTGGAGAGGGCCTGAGCCTTTGGAGAAATTTATAGCACCTGGCTGCATTGTAAAGGGCTCTTGGCCTGGGGCGGTTCTGTTCTCTGGCCCTCCCTCAGCCCTATCACCACTGTTCCTGTAGGGACTCACAGGCAGTGGCGTGATGGGCACATGGCCACAGGATGTTGTGGTCTGGAAGGGAAGACTGAGTTCTCACCCCTGCTGAGCCACAGGGCTCAGCTTCTTACAGCTGGGGGCCCTCTTCCCAGCAAGAAGAAGCTTCGTGGTGAAAGGGCAGAGCCTAGTGCTCTGAGCCATGTGCACCCAGCTCTGCTGCTCCACAGCTGGGTGCTTTACCCTTTAAGTTTCACCATCCATAGGCTGGAAATACCAGAGTACTTTCCATGAGGCTGCTCTGAGAAGTGAGATCATGGGGGTGAAGCCCCCAAGTGCAATTCCTTTATCTTCCTACAATAACTCCCAACCAGTAGGACTAAAAGATTCATGGTCCCACCTCACATCATGGACGCTCAATCATTTCCTTAGCTCCTGCTCTTCCTAGCTCCCCTCGGCTAAGCTCACTGCTGAACCCACCAGGAAGTTCAACTGCTTAAGTCCTGAGTCAAGAACAAAGACCTTAATGAAGATATACAGGCCCTTTGGATGGGATTGCTCCATTCCCTCTTCTCCTCCAGCATCCACATGGGCTCCCAACTACCTTGTGCTCATTCCAGCCAGCAGGAGGGAAACTAGGAAGGGCTGTGAAGCCCCTTCCCTTCAGGGACTAACCTGGAAATGACCTACATCACCTGCCTTCCCATTTCACAGACTAGAATTCAGTCTTAGGGGCTGTACCTCATCTTGAAAAGGACTAGAGGGGATTCTTCACTTGAGATAGGCACAGATCTAAACAGATTCACTTACCATCCCAGAAAGGGAGAGGAACATTTGGGGAGCAGTTAGCATTCGCTTTCAGATGGGTCACAAGGGATGTGCTAGAAAATTCGAGTTTAGCCACATTCTATAAGAAAAAGATCTGGGCTCTTAAGGAGTGAAGAGCTATGACTATGGGTCATAAAATGTGTCTGTATCCTGATAATCAGACTAATCAAGACATAGCTATTACCAAAGGCCAAATGTTCTCTCTGGTACGTGGATGCTGATCTGTAATGGGAGGGGAATGGGAAGAATGGAGAACTGTGATTGGGCAAAGGGGAGGGAGAAGAGGGGAGGGAGTATGGGGGCAGGAAAGATTGTGGAATGAGATGGACATCATTAACCAAGGTACATGTATGACTGCACATATAGTGTGACACTACATCATGTACAACCAGAGAAATGAAAAGTTGTGCTCCATTGGTGTACAGTGAATCAAAATGTATTCTGCTGTCATATATACCTAATTAGAATAAATAAGTAAATAATTTTTTAAAAAAGTTAAAAAAAATTAAATACATAGCTTTATGGCTCACTTTATTAAAGTGCTGGTTTCAGATACAAAGCTACTACATTTAGCCTATGGTGGGTCAAGTACAATTTACCTTTCTCTGTAGCCTCAGTCATCCTTTGCTTATCCAATGTGCTTTTGCCTCTGTGTCACCAGTGCATTCTCCATGACCTGATGCATAGATGATGATTATTAAATGAATGAATGAATGAATGAATGAATGAGTGAGTGAGTGAATGAATAAGTTCCTGTGGATGTGAAATGAATGGCAAGAAGCAACTGGGCATTAGGCGCAGTGATGTCCATGGGCACTTTCATAAGAAAAAACAAATCATCTCTGCACTGCTGAGCCACCAATGTCCTTAACTGTTAAGGATTTCCTTGCTTCTCATTTATACAGAGAGAAAAGAACAGCAATTCCTCGGTGACTGTCACTTACCAGCACCCACATCCATTCTCCCTCAGTTCCTCATATTCCTCTCTTCTGCTCCTCAGGACTTTGTGCCACCCACACACCCTCCCTCAAAACTCTTCCAATTGCTTTTTCTTTTCTGGATCCTTCAGGCTTTAACTAGGTTCACTTTCCCCCCATCTTTAAAATAGGATAAATATTCTCTTGACCTCAACTTAGAGGTGCATCTTTTCCCCGACTTTATTGTCAAACTTCTTTAAAGACTTGAAGGAACTCACTTTCCCTGGATCTTCACCACCCACTCCCTCTCTGTTCCATTTGACTTTTGGTCTGTATCTCTACCAAAACCCTTATACTGTGCTGGTCAGAACCAGGGATGATCTCCCTGTTACAATGGCCAAGGGAATTTTCTAGTTCTTATCTCACTGTGTTCTCAGAAGCATTTGACCCTGTGGCTCACTCCCTTTTTTGAGAAGTTTTCTTCCCATCACAAAATAATACCCATCCTGGTTTTTCCTCCTTCTTGGGATGCTTCTTCTATGTCTCCTTACAGACTCTCTTTCTCTGCTCATCCTTAAATGATGGTACTTCTCAGGCCTCTGTCCTAGGTAATCTTCTATTCCCACTCTACCCAGATTCCAGGACGTCTCATTCACTGCTTTTGTTTTTGTATGTGTAATCTGTATGTATATGAGGTTCAAATGCTTATTTCTAGGCCACTCTTATCTCTAGAATGACGATCCAGTTGCCTCCTCCATTCATGTAGATAGTATAAAGACACAGGATATTTCAGGTGTAAAACTAATGCAGGTTCTGCCACTTACTATCCTTGTGCCTTGATTTTGCCTAATTTTTAAAGCAAATGTTATAATAGTTGAAGACCTTCATGGGGTCAAACTGATTGGCATAGACGAATGTGCTCTATCTACTGTGACGTGCTAGATGCATGTGAAGAATGACAATTACATGAATCAACAAGGCTTCGCTGAGTGCCTACAATGTGTCCAGCAAGGTTCTGACTGTTCTGGAGATTACAGAATAGGAGGAACCATGTGTCCTATTTTGAAGACCTAGCATCCAGTGGGAAGCAGAGAAATTAAATAATGAAGCACTCAACTGTGATGTAGGCAGCAGAGCTCACAAGATGGAAAGGCCAGTGGTGTTGCCAGTGGGGTTCTTGAGGACTCTCTATTCCCCCCAGCCCCACTCACCCTCTTCTTAAAGACATTGCCCTGCCCACAGCACAGAAGACACAGTCCTAGTTATCACACGACCTCTTACCCACAGCCACTGTCATTTGGATTGGTATCCACCTGACCTGGGCTGAGCCTGTCAAAATGTGTCTCCCAGGGATGTGTTCTTTCGACTGAGTTGAGGGATAGTAATGTACAGATGGCACCAGATTTAATGCTATTGGGACATAAACAAAGGCTATGGGAACCCAAACCTGCAGTGGAATCCTATTCACTAAAGGGGTAATAGAGCCGATAGGCAGGAGATAAATGGAGATGGGGGCATGGGGTCCCAGTGACAGCAATGGAGAACAGGAATTGTAAGACACCTTTCCAGTTGAATTGAGACCTGGCTAGTTGATAAAGTTTGGATCTTGAATGTCCCCCAAAGGCTTATGTGTTAAAGGCTTGTACCAGGGTGGTGCTATTGGGGAGCAGTAGGTGCTTTAAGAAATGGGACCTAGAGGGAGGTCTTTAGATCATTGGGAATGTGCCCTTGAAGAGGACTGTGTGACCCTAGATTTTCTGCTCCCCAGCTGATAATAATATAAGCAGTTTTGCTTCACCACACACTCCTGCCATGATGTGCTGCCTCTCCACGGGCCAAGAGAATAGGGCCATATGATCTGTCCTGGAACCTCCCAAACTGTGAGCCAAAATAAACTATTTCTCTTTAAGTTGATTATCTCAGGTATTTTGTGATAGTGACAGAAAACGAACACAGGACTTTTCCTGCAATATGTTAACTTTCAACTATAAATCCTAAGCTCATTCTGTGTCTTATGGTACATTATCCCATTTATGCTTGTTTTTTAAAATACAGGAAGATATTGAAATATTATGAACCTTAGTCATGTACTAATGTACATTTAAGTTGTGATTTGATTCAAGTTGATCAGAATATATGGGAATTTGATTTTTTACTACCTCTAGCTTTTAAAGGAATTATTTCTGTTAATGCATCCATCATGCATTAATTACTTTAATAATAATAATAATAATAATAATAATAACTATGCTATTGTCTTGATTTTATAGTGGCTTATAGTTTACAAATGGATTTCACATATATTATCTCATTTGAACCTCACAAAGAGGTTCAGAAAGGATAACTTATACAGCAGGTTTGGGAGATCTATTGTGGTTTCTTTATTCTTATTCGAGTTATAAAACAGATTAAGAGTACAAAATTTCAATTAGCGCATTCTCCAACCTAGCCTTGAAATTGATTATGTGCAAAGATACATCTTGGAACATTGCAAAGACTCTGAAGCCACTTTTGCCTGTCTTTTATATTCAACATTCTAACAGGAAAGAAAGCCCCAATTCAGCTCAGCTCACTAATATTTTCTGATTTCTTATTATCTACCAGCTCTGAGCTAGGCCCTGAATTTTTGGCACATGGACATGCTGAGTCTGAAACATCTGTATTAGAAAAGGTAGAGTACCAAGTTCGATCAGTGAAAACATCAAGTTTAACATTCAAGTGATCTTCTCTACAGTGACAGTGGCTGTGTTACCCGGGGACAGTGGTCAGCTGTTTCATGGAAACATCTCCGTCTACTTAGCTCTGACATCTGGCTCTCTAGACACCTGATACGGAGAATGCTGAAAGCAAACAGCCTGGTAGTTCAAGGCTTTTGATACCGAGAGCAGGAGCTTTCACGTAATCTCATAAAACTTGCAAAAGCTGCTCGATCGTCCCTGAGACAGCCATTCTCTCTCCCATCTATTTTGGGAGGAGGAGGAAAGCCCAACTTGAATCACCCTGTCCAAGGGTGGACTGAGAAAATGTTTCCAACTATTTCCCAGTTTCAAGAGAGCAGAGAACTTCCTGGTAGGAAGAAGAGGTGATTCCTTCTCAGTATACTCTAAGGACAGGCTCAGGCTAATGGACACCTGCCCATCTGCACCCCCCGTCCATTGTTCTGCTTCTTGTGCCAGCTCTTCTGCCCCCACCCCCTTGAGAATGCAGGTTATGTTAAGGAAAATGAATGCCAGGGGGTTTGGCTGAAGGTGAATGCACAAATAGACACACGGCTACCAATCCTACGCCATCAGCATTCCTACCTTCTCACAAAGTCCCCAGCATGAAAAGGGGTACGTTTAGACACCAAGCCTCTGACTGAAGAAACAGAAAACAGAGCCATCAAAGCTGAGGGTTTGGCCCAATTCCCTGACATGTTTGGCCCGCTTTTCAAGAAATAAATTGGTCTTGAGTACAATAGGGAGACTCTTTGATTCCTCTGAAATGGAAAGGGGAGCTATCAGGCATGAGAATTGCCCTTCACACCTCCCTGGCTTGTGGGAATCAGAGTAGATTCTCAGAGCCTCCCTTGCTTATTGGCTGTTAGGAAACTCCCTGCCTCCCTGCCCAGGCCCTCCCACCAAAGCTGAGTTTCTCAGAAATACCTGCTCATGTAGAATCCCAGCATTTGAGAGGAACAGTATTTGAGAGGAACTGATAATTTAACATTATCAGTTAAAGCAGGGGCCAGGGAACACCTCAAATCCTATCTCCTTTTCCCTAAGAAGTCAAGATTCGTAAGAGGTGACTCACATAGCTACAGGAAGTTTGTAGACCCCAGTGGACTAATCTAACTTAACTGGCTCATAGAGGCTTCTCCATTCTGCTTATAGGTCCTACGCCCAAAATATTGACAGAACTACCTCAGTCCAAAAGAATTAGAAGCCAGTTGTCTCTCCATCAGCAGGAGCCCTCAGAACTCAGGGAAGGTGCTACCACCCTGAGGAGGGCAGGGTGAAGTGGAAAGTGTAGCCCCATCCCAGGAGGGACAGCCACAACCACAGAAGGTCACAGGCAAGGGTGCACCTCCAGAAGACACTGGGTGGACACGGGTGAATTCCATGTGGCCAAGGCCTGTAGCCAAGGAAGAAAGAATAAATCTTTCTAAGCACCCCATTTTGTGCTTAGAAAGAAAGGAAATGGTAATTTTGAAAATTCATCTTGCATCTAGTGTTATTCCAAAGGAATATCATTTTTCTCTGTGGCTCTCCTTGCTGTTTCTAACATGTATTAGTTTGATTTTCACTTGATGAGTTTGTAGAACCTGTATACCTATGGGCTACACACTAGCAAGGAAAGGGTAAAGAGAACTCAGGCTGATATCAAGTTGCCCATAATCTTCTAGGAGAAATGAATGAACTGACAGTTATAGCTTAAAGTGGCAGGGATGGGCTATACTCAGGGGACAACCTGGGAGTCCCAGTTGACCTGGGAGTTGGCATCTCCGAAGAGAGCACAACCAAGAATAGCAGATCATTTAGATCATTAGAGGAATTAGTAAATAACTCTTATATAATCATGTTCTAAGCATCCAGTATGTGCTATCATTTAATCCTCACACAGTAGCCCCATGAGGTACATAATTATTATCCTCATCTCACAGCTAAAGATCCCCAGGCTCAGAGAGGTTAAGTAACTTGTCCAAGACGAAGAATGCAGCATGCCTCAGATTCTCACCCAGGCAATCTGGCTTGATAGATCAGGCTCTTGGACCCTCGTGCCTTGGACTTCACTACAATGACAAAACCTCAGACAACTGGAGCCAGAAATCAAGGTGAGAAACACAGGATGAGCAATGAAAGGGGAGGTGAAAAGCAGAGACAGGTCTTTGAAAGCCATGCTAAGTCTTTATTTTTCAGACTGGCAGATATTGTTAACAGTGTTTGATGAAGGATCAGGGGAGCTGCTTAGTTGATATCTATCATTTTGCAAATATAAATTTTACAGAAGTAAAAACTTAAGTTTTTATTCCAAATATTTTGATGACACACCTCACGAAAGTTAAAATCAAGCAACTATTTTATCTTACAAATTGCATTTGGTCACATGCTTTGTTTATTAGCATAGGATTTACAAAACATTACATGCTTAGTTTTATTTCCTATCGGCGAATTCCCTAACAATACAAAAATGTAGCTGATTCTTGGGTGTGTGCTTGTGTTTGTGATCCTGGGACTTATTTTTTATTTAGGATATAATGATCTTAAATTTCAAAACACATATCAGTGGCTAAAAACAGAAAATCTTAGGCATAATCTTAAAAAAAAGAGGTGAAACTTTACAAAATGTGCAAAACTCAGAAATAACCCCAAATCACTAAACACCATGAAAGCCATGACCTTGCCTCAAGATTCCTCATTATACACTTCAGAGGGGAAAATGTAATACTAACCAACCTCAACTAGTGGACCAATTTTTAATTCCAGAAGCTAGCTGAAAAGGTCTGGCCTTAAATGTTTCTTAAAATGTGAGATTTATTGTATACTCCTTTGGTTCCAAGGTGCCTAAGCGTACAGATTTTTTATGTATGAAGAATTGGAACCATCACTGCACAAATACATAGCTTGGCATTAATTTTTTTATACATGCAAATTTTGCTTGACAATTGCCTGAACTTTTCGAACTCAGAAGCAGTGATTTGGATGGGACCAATAAGAACAAGATAGATAGAGACAGACAGACAGACAGACAGATAGGTGATAGATATCATATAATACGCTGAATACTTCTTGTGAGTTAAATATCAAGATCATCTTGCAAGATGAAATACGAGTAATAGGAAAGAACTTGAGATATGACCAAATGTAGTTGAGGTAAAAAAGAGGCAGCCATGCTGAAAAAACATGCATTATTAAATGTGCTCAGAAATACAGTTCCAGCACCCCTGGGTTCGATCCTTGTACAAAACAAAAGAAACAAACAAACAAAAACAGTTAAAAAAAAAACAAGATTAAAAAATTGAGATTAAAGATTAAAACAAGATTAATATATATATTGTACTGGGGATTTAACTCAGGGGCACTCAACCACTGAGCCACATCTCCAACCCCATTTTGTATTTTATTTAGAGATAGGGTTTCACTGAGTTGATTTAGTGCCTCACTTTTGCTGAGGCTGTCTTTAAACTTGCCATCCTCCTGCCTCAGCCTCCTAAGTGGCTGGGATTACAGGTATGCACCACCATGCCCAGCTCTCAATCTTTAAATTGAAAGAATTTGGGTTAAAACTTTTATTTACAAAGTGGTGAAATAAATAAACACTTAAAATGATGTGTAAATTTAAAAAACAAGTTTGTATATGTGTAAAATAATATGCACATACATATACACATTTAATTTGTGTGCTCAAATGTGAAAATAGCTCGCGCCAAGACCACAGTACACTCTTGAATATGTCAGTCACTCTAATATAATTCTCCTGAGGTTGCATCACCCCCAAAACCTCTTGAATTTCAGTATGTTCAATGAGGTAGAAAATTGATAAATCGTATTTTATAAATAGTGGTGTGAATATCATCTTTTAAGATAAAACTGAAATGAAACGAGATGTGACCTTGAAAACTTACTCTGCTATTCAGTTGTCCAGGTTGGTTGAACCAGAGAAATAACCGAATCATGATTTTTCTAAAAAAGATCTACACAACGTCTTTGGTCATGTGGGGTGGGGGGGGGGCAATAACAGAGTAGGAGCCTGGATAAAGTAAAGAATTTCATTTTCTTAAAGAGTAGGCGTGAAAGAAAAAACTAAATTCTTTACTACAACAAAATAAATGTTTGAAAATAGAACGGTGAGGGTTATCTGTGGCAATTCTGAGTTTTTTGAAACTCTTTGTGTACTCACATGTCATCAAAATGTGACCATATACTTTATCATCCAAATCAGTAATGAAAGTGGATCTTATTAATTGAGAATAAAAGTTGATCCTATTTATAAATATGACAAGGCAATTTTATAAAACAAGACTATGGTGGTATGCCAGTAAGTGTGCTAATCATATATTTATTGTTGGAATGGGATGGACCTTACGTTCTCAGACATGTCCCCCACCAGAGACAGAGAGAGAGAGGGAGAGAGAAAGAAAGGGAAAAGCAAAAGAAAATTGAATGTGGCGTCTCTGAGATACTGAGAGGCTGACAAATGGACCACGATTTTGACAATGAGAACAGTCTACACCTCCAGAGATGAGACTGAGATGGGTCCCTTCTATCTCTGCTGCCACACCTCATGGCTGTTTGTATCTACCTGTTTCTATCTTTGTATTTTTTCCGGAAGAGCTTGAAATGAATTCTGTAGGTAAATGGGAATCATTGAAGGAGTATAGACCAGGGAGAGATCTTAAAAGATTTGATTCTGGAAGGATCATCCATTCTTGCTGCCAAGAAGCTGATGGAGAGGGATGAGATAAAAATGAAGAAAGAGATTCGACTGATGGAGTCAGTTGTCCAGGTGAGAAGTTATGAGAGCTGGAGCTACACAGCTACACAGTCCTGACTGTGAGTAGAGAGCATATTAAAGAGATGAAATAGCTTGACCATGGTCAGGTCATATGTGGTGGCTTTGATCAACCATAGAGCCTCCTTCTGTACACGACCTGGCTCCTTATAACTTGATGTCTATGCTACTTATAATCCATGGACTCAGTGTTCCAGCACTCCAGCTCCAATTTTCTATTTGAAAGGACCTGAATTGGGAAAGAATTCCTACCCCGGTCCAGCTAAGGGCCACAAGATACACACATATACACATTTAATTTGTGTGTTCAGATGTGAAAATAGCTCACACCAAGACCACATATGAACATGGAAACTGAAGCATATTTATGTAGGTAATCAGGAATTCAGAAAATGCAAGACATGACATTATTTTCTTTAGTAAAATTTCTACGTATGAAATATAAATTGTATTCTAAACAAGATGCAAGAGGCTGTTCAAGGCAGTCTACAAAGTATCTATCCTTTCTGGTATTCCCCAGTGGTAGAGGCTGCTGCTCCTGCTTAATAGAGAGGTGAATTTCCCAAGGCCACATAGCTGTTAACACAGGACTCAGAATTTCAAACAGATACATCTGCCTCTGTAGCATGAGCTTGTCCCAGCCTCTGCACAACACTGCTTGACCCCACATGCAGGGAAGACAGGCCTTGGGGACCAACCTACTTGGAATAACAATTTGCTTCCTGGCAAGAAAACAGGAAGCCTCCAATATGGCCCCTTTCGAACCAACCTCTTTCTGAAACAAGTAGGTCTTCCTCAAGTTCTTTTCATGATTAAATTTCATCCCCAAAGGCCAAAAAATTAGGTCACTTATATCTGTGAGTTCCAGTTCCACTTCACTTACTTAATTAACAAATGTTAATCCAGTGCTGTCTGTATGCCAAGCCCTAGACCATGCTAGGAGAGATACAAAGGCTGACCCTGCCCTCAAGGAGCTCCCAGCCCAGCAGATAACACGAGACATGAACATAGATGACCGTCACGCCAGGCAAACGTAGATGAGGATCATATTAAATGACGTTGGGAGTGGAGTAGAAATTTTAGAAGAGATCATCCAGGTGAATTTTCATACATGAGAAGGCATTTGAGCTGTCCAGGAAGAGCCTCTGAAGTTACATGGTATTGCTTATCTCAGGTGGGGGATAAGTATATATAGAGGCCCAGAGGTTGATAATTAGGGGCATGGGCAAGGAACAGCAAGCATGAGTGTGGTGAAGAAATGTCCAGAAGGCAGTGCGGGGTGGATGCAGGAGGAGGGTTTTTTTTTTGTTTTTTTTGTTTTTTTTTTTTCCACTCTGACACTGACATTTGAGAATTTGATTGGGTTCCTGGCTATTCTCAGGAGCGACTGTGGTAATCTTTGAGGCTGGCGCAAGGCTGAACACTTCTATCTTTGTGCAGTCTTTTTCCTTTTGATGAGTCCCTGGACGTATGAAATCCACCTCCTCTCCTGGTACTGTTATCAAACCTCATACTTGCATTCAAAATGGGGTCAAAAAAAAAAAAGAGAAGAAAAGGGCAATTGATTTGTATGTTTCAGTCATTTCCTTGGGAACACGCTGAGCTTTTACTCTGGGGTGACTGCGAAAGAGACCCTGCCTGTGATTAGATCTGTCAGGCAGTGGCTGTGTTACACTAGGTACCTGGGGAAATAAAACCACGGGCAATTGCCGATGTCTGCATGCCCAGAGAGCTGTCTGCCGTGCAGAACAGCGACGGTGAGTTTGTGTACCTGTGTATAGGAACCAGTTGGCTAGGGCTTGGCAGCGGGGTTCCAGATTCCAATCTGTTGGACAGATGATCTCTAAAAGCCCTACTCAGATCCCAGATTTTGTGACTCTGTGTATATGGACTGAAGCACACAATGAAATGATGACTAAGGGCAACAGCGAAATGGCACAGTTACGTGTCTCTGTGCAGAGTAGCTCCCACATTTCTATCTTGTCCTTAAAATACCGACTATTGAGTTACACATCTACTTATATGATTCCTATACTGAAACGTAAACACCTCAGGATCGGTACTTGATTTTTATGGATTTTTTTTCAATCTCTCATTTTTAGCCCAGTGTCTGGTTCAGTGGCAAATAGCAAATTGCAATTGCTTAAATTTTAGATGGACAGTAGATGGGAACATATCTGAAAAGTAGATAAAGTCTGAGATTTTACTTCCCATCACGGCAAGGTGTTATTTTCCACTATAACACAGAAAGGCAAATGTCATATAGCTAACTTCACTCATAATCCAAGACCCTTATTCCTAGAACACAGCTCATTCCTCTGTCCTTTGACACTCCTCAGCAATTAACTACCTATTGCTTTTTGACTCCTCAATGATCTAGACCTAGAATTACACAGCTCAACAGAACCTAAAAGAGGATCCTTCTGACCCTGACCCCTGTTTTCTATTTTTAGTAAATAACTGAGAGGTAGAAATGGCCAGGTGACTGGACATCTTATTCAACCCTCAAACTCCTGCTTAGTCATAAGGACTATGATCATCATGAGTAAATGTGGAATGACAACTCTGATGGATGCTAAAGCAATGGGTGGTACAAGAGTCTACGGTACAATTAAAAAAAAAGAACTAATCAAACCAGCAGTCTGAGGATTAGCTAATTAATCATTAAACACATATCCTTGACTTAACACTATGTGCCAGAGACTCTTCTAAATGCTGAGTACATAACAATGAGTAAACAGTGAAGTCCCTGCTGCATGGATCTTACATTTTAGTACAAAGGGAGAGGCAATAAATAAACAAGAAAATAGACGCTCTCTTGGAGAGGGATGGAATAGACATGAAATGGCAAACATTAGGGATTTGCACATGAAGTAGAAAGACCAAGGACAAGGTCCCCACGGAGTGGCGGGTCATAGCATATTTAAGGAACTGAAATATTCTACATGGACAATGTGGGTGTCTCATAAAGACACCAGAGCTGGCTTGTATCTGTTTATACTAGGTCTTGAAAATCAGGCTAAATTTACATTATATCCAAAACAAGGAATCGCATGATGGGGGGGGGGTACATTAAAAATATGATCATCGTGTTGAAAATCATTGGAGAGGAAACAGGAGTGACTCTGAAGACCGAGGTTTGGAAGATGGAAGATATCTCAGCAGCTGAGGTAAGAGGTGATAGTGCCTTAGACTAAGGTGGGGCCAGGAGAAATGAGGAGAAGTGAAGAGGAAAGAGAGGAATCAGAGCTTATGGAGGAGAAGTAAATGTCAGGGATAACCCTGAGGTTTGTCTTGAGCAAGTGAGTAGATTATTCCATGTAATGAGACGGAGAACACTGGAAAAGAGGCACATTTGGGGAAAGGAAGAATTGGGACCCCAATAATTGGGTCTTGGACATGTCATAGCTAAGATGCTCATGAGGCATCACAGCAGATGTATTAAGTAATTGACTGAGTCATGTGAATCTGTAGCTTACAAGAAATTGGGGCTGAAAATTTGAGTCTGGAAGATTCAAATTCAGAGGACATGCAAAGCCTATGAATGAATGAGCTCACTTAGGAAAATAGAACATAAGATAAAGATTCAAAGGACCTCAACATGAAGGAAACTAAGAAGCAGAAGCAAAAGAGTGAAAAGGAGATGGTGCTATCACAGAAGCTAAGGAAAAGAAAATTCCAGAAGACAAAAGTATTGAATGCTACTGAGATTTCAAGTAAGTTACTAACGGAAGACTGTCCACTGGACTTATAAAAAGGTGGTTATCAAGCAACATAATGTTCATACAACATGTAAAATTTTTTTGAAGAAGTAAGTGTCAAAAAGGTAGTTTCTATTAAAGCCACAAATGGTGGCACATGCCTGTAATCCCAGAGACTGGGGAGGCTGAGGCAAGAGGGTTGCAAATTCAAAGCCAGCCTCAGCAAAAGCAAGGCACTAAGCAACTTCATGAGACCCTGTGTCTAAATAAAATACAAAATAGGGATGGGGATGTGGCTCAGTGGTTGAGTGTCCCTGAGTTCAATCCCCAGAACTGCCCCCCACCCCGCCAAGCCAAAATATGCTTAAAATGATGAGTTTTGGTTTTGTTTTTGTTTTCCAACATCTATTCACTTTGGTGAGCTGTAAACTTCTTAAGACCGGGGAATATTTCTCTTATTCCCTGGATATCCAAGATTTTAACTAACACATTTTGCAGTTCATGGTAAAGTTTAGTGATATCTGTTAAGTAAATGAATAAAAATGAATAAATTAGGATTTAGAGAATATCTTGGTCAACTAATTTTTGGGAATTTATAAAGTCGGGTGTAGAAAACATTTGTGACATTGGAATTTAATTTATTCAGGGCAATTAGGCTGTCATGCACTGTCACTGTCAGGGAGACACTTTGGGCTGAAAAAAAAAACCAGTCTCTTTGCTGCCCTTTTTAAAAAAAAAAAAAAAAAAGAATTCAACTGTGAATGTAATCTCCTTGAATCTTGCCACTTCTCTTTATCTTCAGTGCTGTTGCCTTAATTCTGGTCCTTTTTATTTCTCATTTGTTCTAACAATTTTTTTTTCCTTCAACTCGCAGCTGGATTAAGCCCTTTAAGTGCTCTGGGTGCTGCAGCCTTCTTGTTGCTGTCTATAAATCAAAACCAAAATAATACCAAACTATAAAACACAAAGCTTATGAATATACTAATAATGAAATGAAAGGACTTTCTTCTCCGTTTCACTGCTTGTAAAATCCTGGATAAATCATGCAGTTGACACTTGCTCATTCACCCCTGCATTATTGGCAACC
The DNA here is from genome assembly GCF_045843805.1 of Urocitellus parryii. Taxonomy (NCBI): domain Eukaryota; kingdom Metazoa; phylum Chordata; class Mammalia; order Rodentia; family Sciuridae; genus Urocitellus; species Urocitellus parryii. The sequence continues at coordinate 185,413,659 of NC_135534.1, forward strand.
TAGGAGTGAGCCTAACCTGCCTGCTGAGAGATCCCTTGTTCCTCCAGGGCTGCCTCTCTCCAGTTCACCATCTTCCAGAGTGATCTGAAAATGCAGACGTGATTATTTCACATGAAATCTGTCCTTGGCTTCTCATGACCATAGGACAGAGTTCATCTCCTAGCCTGGCTTACAAGATTTTCAGTTTTATGACTTCTGGAAACAACTCCATCTCCTCTGTTGCCACAGTCACATGTGCTCCACTGCCTAGGTATTTTGTAGTTCTCTGAATCTCTGTGGGCTCCTACAGATCCACACATTTGCATAGGCTGATATATCTTCCTGTAATATCTTCACTCATCAAATTCCTCCATCTTTTTAGATTTAGCTAAATGCCACTTGGTCTTCCTGTCCTTCACCAGGTCTTGGTTAGATGGCCCCTTTGTGCTGCCAGAGCACATTCTCTTTGTTGCCCAATCTACCCACTGCCTTGAAACTGACCTCTCTCTTTCTCACAGGACCCCTCCCAAAAAATGATGGCCAGGATTTATCGACCTTTTAATGAACTCTACATGGATTGTCTAATTTAATTCTCACAATCTGGCCAACTGGTACTATTATTATTTAAATTTCACTTGATAAATTGAAGACCAGGTGACTACCAAGAATTAAAACCGAAGGCTCTAATGCTGGAATACATACTGGTGTGTGTGTGTGTGTGTGTGTGTGTGTGTGTGTGTGTGTGTATGTGTGTGTGTGTGTATGTGTGTGTGTGTGTATGTGTGTGTGTGTGTGTGTGTGTATATATATATATATATATATATATATTTAGATGGACACAGTAACTTTATTTTGTTTATTTGTTTTTTATGTGGTACTAAAGATTGAACCCAGTGCCTCACCTGTGTGAGGCAAGCACTCTACCACTGAGCTACAACCCCAGCCCTGGGATACATACTCTTAACCATAAGATTTCGAGCCTTCTGAATACAAAGAGTCAACCTCATTCACTGGCATCCCTAGATTTTTGCAAGAGGCCCAGAACAATGAGAATAGTTGGTAAATGTTTATTATACAAAATGAATGAATTTATCTACAAAAACTTATTTCTGCTATCTCCTAACAATGCTAAGAAAATTAGATTATGTGTATTTTTGTTTTGTTTTGTTTCCACAGTGTTCTAATAAGAGAGTTTAAAAAATAAAACAAGGAATGAAGCACAAATTGGAAGAATGGAAACACTGGAAGGAATTCCATATGAATGAAGAATTAGATTTGTACGGTGTCATGTTGAAAGCTTGAATTGGGGCCAAGAAAGCATCAGGAGAAACAACTATTACTACTGGGAATAAAAACATTCTAACTTTTAAGCTATTGACCAATAAAGTGATGAGGTCCCCCTTTCAGGAAGTGTACAAACAAAAGTGAAGGACAATTTGGTGAGATGTTGCAGAAGAATTTCAGTGATATAATGAGGTACCTTATTGGCTTTGAAGCTCTTTCTCATCCAGAATCTTAGGAATCTATGAAGTTGGAGAGGGGGGAGAGGGGGAAGAAAAGAACTCAAATCAAAACAGATGAGGTTATATATTTTAATTTTCCTGTTGGTGTAAATGAGAGTCTCCGTTTATGGAGGAACACATTTGTTGGGCTTTATGTTAAATTAAAAGGAGCAGGCAGATGGGAATAAGCTAATTGGAAAAAAAATTACTATGGAGACTTTTCTCTCCAGGGGACATCATGCCATGCTCCTCCTTTACTCTTGAGACTCCTCATTTCCATCACTTATGTTGGAGGTTTCCCGCCTCTATATGATGGGTTTCCCTGAAATGTGAACACAGAGAAATAGAAATAGGCATTCTCTCAAATGGGCGTCTTTTGAGAGTAGAAGAGAGAGGCAGAGAGAAATTGCTTCAATAGAGGAGAGATGGACGATAGGAAGAAGATCTCACTGCCTGGTGGGACAAAGCTTTGTGAATAAATTCTCCACTTCCATGGAGGACACAGACTTAGAGAGGATGATTCAAAGCCTGAAGGCAGATGGTGAGCAACTCCACAAATTTCTAGGGTTCTAGGTTTTCCTGGGTTTGTGGGATAAAATGAAAAAAAAAAAGAAAGAAAGAAAAGAAAACACAAGGATAGATGCAGAGTAAAGAAATAGCATCTGGTGCAAACATCACAGTTTTGGCTTGTTGCAGAAACCAAGCCTAGAAGTGGGGTGCAAGGGTATGGTCATGACAGAGAAGGCAGTGTTAGGGGATACTGGAGTATCCAACAACAGGGCCCCAGCCTCAGCAGCAGGAGGGGTGATGCAGGTATGAATAAAATTATCAAGGGGTATTTGTGATAGTCTTCTAATATCAAGTGGGAGGGGATGGAACCTGACATTCTAGTAACTACAGCCGTGGCTGACTGAAGAAATGACTCTTTGCTATCATCTCCTTCCTGAAACTGATTAGTACTCCCTTTAGATTTTACTCAAACTCTCGAAGGGGAGAAATCCTACCTTGTTTATATTTGTTTCCCTGGATTACAGTGCCTGGGACACCATGTGTTAGTAAATAAGTGTTTCTGAATGATTGATTGAATGTATAAATAAATACATGAAAAGTAAACATTAATTTCTTTGTGAGCAACTTTAGTAGACACTGGATTGAGTAGGAGATAGAAACTACAAATGAGGAAGAGAGCATCTGCGTTCCTAAAGAGGCTTTTGCCAAGTGGAGAGGCTAGAGAAGCAACAGTTAACACAGTGGAATCAAGGTTGATGGAGGGCGAGGAAGTGCTAAGCTTAGACTGACTCTAATGCTGTTTGCTTCCAATTCCATAGAAGTATATTGGTATTTTGATACTGAAGGGTCTTTTCTCTCTCTCTCTCTTTTTTGTACTTTTTGATTGTTGATAAAATTGATTGGCATTTTGAGTAATTTAGAAAATGTTAAAAGGCAGGATAAATATAAATCATAAGCTTACCACTCTGGCAACTTTTTATTACTATTTTGACATATTGCTTTCTAAACTTTCCTTTGAACATGTTCTACATATGGAGATCATATTACACCTAAAATGTTATCTTATTTTTCTCCCTCCCCCATTTACTATGTCATTAAAATATTCTTTCCAAGCATGACAAGGAACTTTCTTAGTTTTCTTTCTGAGTCAGTATCATGGCTCACTCAATAATACTCTTTCTGCTGGACACCTGGGTTTTTCAAATTTTTAATACTGTAAATAATGCTGTACATTTCAGATGAGATTCACTGAAAATTAATTTCCAGACAAAGATGAGAAGATATTTTTATAGTATTTTGTGTGCCTTGATAAATCGCTTTTCAGAATGCTTGAACCAATTTCCACCCATTACTGACTCTGTGTGCAAGTGTCTGCCTTACCATGGTACACAGGCATTTTGACCTTCTGTCCTGGCACAGGGTTGATGTCAGAGAACCCTTCCCAGCTCTCTGGTCAGGAGAGAAATCCGATTAAAGAGTTACATTTGAATGATGCCATACCACTTTCTCATATTGAATTAGTAAAACATTAATATAGAGTTCTCACTTTGGTAGCACATATACTAAAATTGGGATTTACAGAAAAGATTAGCATGGCCCCTGAGAGAGGATAACATGCAAATTCATGCAGCATTCAATATTTTCACAAACCTAATAACCAAATTATGCTATATGCATGTATGACTACACCATGATACCTTCCACTTTTACATACAACTATAATGCACCAATAAAAATAAATACATAAGTACAAGGAAGACCAGTAGAGAAGAGGAAAAGGATCAGGAGGAGATGGAAAGAGGAAGTATTGGAGACTGAAAGGGTGCATTTATGACTATGTCAAAATGAATCCTACTATTACGTAAAACTATAATTCACTAATAAAAAAATTAGAAGAAAAACAAACAAAACACAAACCCACATTAAGTGGCAGAGACAAACCTTGAGATGGCGACTATTGATGGCAGGATGAATTGATGTAACGCTTTCAGAAAGGTAATTTGGAAATACTCTTTTAAAAAGATCAATGGCTGTATAATTTCAGGTCTGAAAATACTTCTCAAGGAGCCACTCCCAAGGAAAAAACAGTTCTTTTCATCAAGAGAATAAAACATAAAAAATGTTAAGTCTCCTCTGTGTATGTGGTATGTAGGGAAAATATTTGAGTCAATTGTGGCATATCTACGTAATGAACTTGAGATGCATTTACCTCAAAATACCATAAAATTTTTGTGGAAACATGAGAACACAATAAATTTTGACTGAATTTAATTAGGATTATACAATAACCCCCTGGCATTATATGGGTAAGATGGAAAAAGGTCAAAAATAGAGACATTGACTCTTTTGATGAGTACAGAGGTAGACGTGGCATTATAAGGTAGTTTTTCTGAACTTACTTTGTCTTGATTTGTTCTCTCTTTCTTTCCAGCTCTCTTAGGCAGCTGTTTTCTTTTTTGTCCCATAGCAAAATGGTGTATAACGGGCTCCTTAACTCAAAGGCATAGAGTGGATGTTTTCAGGGTGAGACCAAGGTCACAAGTAACATGAGATCTTTACATATGACCTCAACCTGGGAGAGCCAAGGAAGTCATACAGCAGTTTATTTTCCAAGTTTTAAAAACACTCACCAGTCCAGTCAGTGGAAGGAGGATTGCTACAGACCCGAAGGAACTTCACAAAGATTGGAAAGAATGTGTTTGGCAAAGGAATCCCTGGCCTGAGCTGCTGATTTTTAGGGAGAGAAAAGGAAATCCCAGATAAAACTGCAAAAGCAGATGTCACAGAGGACAATAGATTTGACAGAAAGAAGTAACATGGTGTGAAGTATCACAGGAACTCTCAGATAAAAATATATTCAGGAACAAATCTCACAGCCATCCCACCCTCCATGGGTACACGACAACAGGTTCAGGACAGGGTTCAGTGAAGGGAAGAAAGTAAGTGTAAAATTATCAAATCAAATATCATAGGTATCAGTGCAATATGGCTGGGTGGGCTCAAGGGTGAAGAATGATAACTGAAAGTTCAATACATTTAAAAGAAAAATACATACAGAAAACATGGGAGGGGAAATGAAGTAGTAGGGTCCGTTTGGACAATAATGACTTGTAAGGTAATCTTGAGTCTGAAGTAGGGTGAAATGAAAGATGAAAGGACAGTGAGATTAATGTGATATTATCAAAGTATTATAGCACCAACCACCTGATCAGAGGGAGGAAATCCATGATGATCCTTGAAATGTACACAAAGCTGACCCAGGACTCAAGAACTTAGATCATTGCCCATGTCCTCTAAGACTCTTCATTAAAAAAAAAAAAAAATCCACTGCATTATATTTATTTGTAAGTGTCTTTGACAACATCACCTTCTAAAAGGTTAAGGGGATCAACAGAGAATAGAAAAATTTCAGCCTTAATTGGGGACAAGAAGGAAAACATTGATACCAAAGTGGATTTGGTAAAGAATAGGGAAAAGTAGCTGTGTAAGTACACTGGATATAGTCATAAGGTCTAGATTTGAAAATAGCTTTTGGAAAAGTTCTAAAAGTAGAATTTGTCATCTAAGAAATGGGAAAGTCAAAGAACAAATTGTTTTCTCCAAATTAAAATGGAAACTGGTTACCAGTTTTAACCTACAGTATCCCAAATGCTTACTATAAACCTCATGAAAAATAGAGTAGACGAAGACTCAACAAAAATGAACCAATAAGTAAAAATTATGGGCAGTATATTTCTGGAATTTCATAGAAATTTTACTCATACAACAGCTTTTGGATCTGGATGAGGAGAGGGAAATTGGCAGACCATTCCTGGGTGACCTCACAGAAAGACAGAAAGAAGGCAAAATGTCACATTGTCCATTACACAATCTGCCTCCCTGCCCAGAGATGCGGAGATGGATCATGTAGAAGTTAAACACTTGTATTCACAGACAAGTGAAACCCCATGTTACTGTCTTATGGTTTGGTCAAGCTATTAACTTTTCTAAGCCTTATTTTCATAATCTCCAAAATGAGATGCATATAGTACCTGCCTCAAAGATTAGCCAGGAAAACAAAATTAGAAGTGCTAATTCATGCAAAGCACCAGGCCCAATGCCTGAAACTCAGTAAGCATTCAGTAAGTATTTATTTATTTTACTCCATCCTTTTGGAAACTGATTTTCCAGAGAACAGGAAGTTTCCCAAGGTAGTGAAAAGGAAGTAGTAGGAGGAAGGACAAGGGCACTTAATACCCTAGGAAATAGTGTCTCTTCCAACAATGTGGTGAGGAGAGCAAAGAGGAAAATCAGGGCATCCGGAGCACCACAACCTTACAGAGAAGTAATGGTCGGAAAAGAAAAGGGACTCCCCTCAACAGATCTGCACCAGGCAACAGCATGCAGCATGGAGGGTCCTGGCTGGGCTTGATACTTGTCAATCCAATCAAGGCTTGACAGGTAACACGCAAGGAGCCCCATTACGTTTTAAAATAGCCTAAATTCTCATACCATATTTGGAACATACTTATACTAAAAAACCCATTGTTTATACAAAATTCAAGTTTGACTGGGCATCCTGTATTTGCTAAATCTGGCAACCCTAATTTAACCTCTGGCTGCAGTTAGGAGGAAGTTTGACTTGCAAAGAAATAGAAAGTGAATGAAGCCACAGGAAATGCACACACCCTGACCCTTGGTAGAGACTGATTGAGTATGGATCTCTGCTTCTCTTTGAATAAGTAGAAAGATACAACGCCATCAATTAAAAACTTATCAAGAGTTCAGCAAGAGAAGGGAAAAAATAAATGGTGAAAATTCATTCCGTAGGACCTTGAACATATGAACTACAGAAAACAGGGGGAAAGTGTAGAAATCGGTTAGCATTCCAGGAAATATTGTATTCTGAGAGAGGAAGACATTAAAGGGAGAGAAATTTACAAAGTTAACAAAATGAGATGTAATAGATAACCTTAGAAGAAAAGGCATTCACAGCAGCATTACAAAGAATGAATATGTGATTAGCAAAATCTAAATAGTTTTTGAGGCAGTAAGAAGAGCTGATGCTGCAGTAAAGGAAATCATGAAATGGAGTTGAAACTGGGAAAGTATTTCTATCCTTGGAGTAAAAGATTGAAGAGGTGAAATTATGAAGAGAACAGCATAGACATGAGAAACAAAGAATGGAGATCAATCTCAAGCTACATGAAATGAGAACAATTACAGTATATGCAAAAACAAATCATTAATGCAAACTTTATAAAGGCTGAAAAAAGAGGGAGGGAAAAAGTGGTCTAGGAAGTGCTGATAGAGTACTCAGGATGGACTAGGCTTCCTTCCTTGCACCTTATCTCTGTTAATTTTTTAAGACTCTCGAGTGTCTATGAAGCAGCTACTATGTTAGCTCCATTTCACAAATAGGAAAACTGAAAAATTGAGATTTTGTTCATCTTGGTTTTTATTTTTTATTTTTCAGATTTCGTTCAAGGTCACAGACCTAGTGAAGGAAAAAGCTGGGATTGAACCCAGACCTTCTGGGTCTTACTGAATGCTCTTGACCTCAAAGTTGCATGGTATCTAGAAAGAGGTCTACCTTTTGCATATGCAGATTTTAGGCTTCACTTTATCACATCAGGCAACATCAATGAAGAGAGAGCCATACCCAAAAACTTCACTGCAAATACTTAAATATTTAATAGAGAAAGAAAAATGTTATAAGCATTCAGGCTGTAAATAAAACAGAACTGAACGAAAGAAGTTATTTACAGAGGAACAACAATCAGACCAACCTGAGACTTCTCTATAATGCTAAATGTCAAAAGACAAGGAAACCATTTTGCAGAGTTTTGAAGAAACCTGGTTACGAGCCAAATTGTATAACCAACCACATGGTGCCTCCCTCATATGTGAAGCCAACAGCATTTGGCCATTCCATGCTGTGAGTGGGTTCGGATCATACCATCACACACGCTCCTTGAAGGAGTTAGTTGGAGACACATACCTATTCTAAATGATCAGAAGAGTAATCAAAGTGAAAAGTCTGGGGAATTTGTGGCAGCTGGGGGCTAACAATGAGTACAAAGGTAGGTCGGCACAGAATACATAGAGTCATGGAGTCTGATCTAAAGTGAGTGTCAAAAAATATTGTTTCGAAACTGAATGCAAATGTCAATTAAAATTCTGGACATGGAAGATATATGGTACACAAAAGAATAATTTAATAAACACAGTCTGGTGTGCCAAATCCCAAATTATATTTTAAGACTGAGAAGTGGGAAGTGGGAAGAAAACTCTTAACTAGATTCCTCCTCTGAACTGCTGGGTTGTAGAGACAGATCAGAGTGTCTAGTTTCATTTCTAACTTTGAGATTTAAAGAGACAGGAGTTGATGTGCGCTGATTTGACCCTTATAAACCTCGTCTCACACAAAGATCTCGTTAGCTTTCTGTGCTCCAGCTACAGTGTGTGTGTGTTTTTAAAAAAATGTTGATGTTGGTTTTGTGTTTACAATTCTCAAAGGCTTCCTTCTACCATGAACCCTTTTCATCTACTATTCCCTCTGGTAGGAATGCTCTACCTAGATGGTCACCTTTGAGTTAATGAGTTAACACCTACTTACTCTCCATATTTCAGGTCATATTTAATTTCTCAGGGTATTTTTCAAGACTCTGTGTCTGTGTCGGCTGCCTTTGTCATATGCTTTCATAGAATTGCTTTCCTTTCTTCTGGAGCATTTATCTGTTTATAATCATGGTTTAATTAATGCAATTACTTGATTAATATCTATTTTCCCCACTAAACTGTTCCCTCACCCCAGCAGGGTTTGGAGATATTTTTTTTTCCTCTTTATTTTTGTGCCAGAAGCCTAGTATAATGTCTGCCACATAGGAGGCGATTAGTGTTTGTTGAGACAATTAATAGAAAACATAAAACAAATAATACATAGTCCAAACTATAGATAGCATAAAATAAATCTCAAAGAAGCATTAAAACCCACAAGTGCAAATGCAGATGATTGAAAAGACAGTAAATATTTCAGTGACAACATTATGCACACATCGGCTAAGAGGCCTCAATTAAAGTCAAAAGATTCCTCAAATATGGAAAAAAGAAACAAACTCACAGCAGTGAACGAGATGCTGCTGCATCAAGAGACGAAAGAGATCAAAGTAAGAATAAGGAGAAGATATAGCAGAAAAAGGTAAAGAAAATAAAAGTAGAGCAAGCAATAATAACTTCTAAAATAAACAATCCAAGTTTTCTTTTAAAAGTTTTATGAAACAAAGATGATCAATGGGATGATTTGGTTGCTTTAGGATATTTCCACCCATATTTTCCAGGCATCAATCTGTCCTGGAGGAAAAGTATATTGATAATTTAAATAGCATAAGTATTAAGTTTAATGACACTTATGTACATTTAATAAATACATTTTGTAAATACTTCAAGGTTTTGCCTACCAAGAGAAAATACACTTACTTTGACTGCCTGATGGAACAATAAGAAAATATGATTATTAACTGGGAAATAAAAATACACACATAGGGGCTGGGGTTGTGGCTCAATGGTAGAACACTTGCCTCGCATACATGAAGCACTGGGATCGATTCTTAACACCACATAAAAATAAATAAATAAAATAAAGTTACTCCATCTATCTACAATTTTAAAAATTTCTAAAAATACACACATAAAAAAACAAATATTCCAATAGTGGTATGCTGCAGAAGCCACATATTCTGTCCATAATGTCAAATAATTAGAAATGTTTTCATAGGTATGCATTTAAAATATTCTTCAAGATCGAAATTTAGCTATCATTGCTGTGAATTATTGAGACAAAGATCAATTTGACAAGCTATAAACTATTTTTAAAGAATTTAAGACAATCCAGATAAAAAACCTAATAAGTGCAACTAAAGCTAGTCTTTTTTAAAGTTTTTAAAAAATATTTGGCAGCCCAATATCATATATATATATATATACATATATATATAATCTTTATTTTATTTTTATGTAGTCCTGACGATGGAACTCAGTGCCTCACGCATGCCAGGTGAGCTCGCTACTACTTGAGCCATATCCCCACCCAGCCCCCAAGGAGGGAAAGGGAGAGAAAAGGGAAATTGCATGGAAATGGAAGGAGACCCTCATTGTTATACAAAATTACATATAAGAGGTTGTGAGGGGGAAGGGAAAAAAAAAACAAGGGAAAGAATTAAATTACAACAGATGGGGTAGAGAGAGAAGATGGGAGGGGAGGGGAGGGGGGATAGTAGAGGATAGGAAAGGTAGCAGAATACAACAGTTACTAATATGGCATTATGTAAAAATGTGTATGTGTAATCAATGTGATTCTGCAATCTGTATTTGGGGTAAAAATGGGAGTTCATAACCCACTTGAATCGAATGTATGAAATATGATATGTCTAGAGTTTTGTAATGTTTTGAATAACCAATAAAAAAGAAAGAATTAAAAAAATAAAGTAATCCTAACACAAACTAAAGAATAATAACAATGAAAATACAAAACACTGATTTTAGAAAATGTTTAAAATAATATGTAAAATGAAGCTCTATTTTGGGGGGAAAAAAAACAAAAGGGAGAATTCATAGAAAAACTCACCATTCACCAGAGAAAAACTAAATAATTGATGTTAGAGATGAAAAAGTCCCATAAAATTTTTCATTGTATACATTTTGACTTAAAAAGGGAATTGTGAATACATTCTATTTTTATAAAATTAGAGAAAATTAGTGCAGTGGAAGAATTGGGAGGGAATTTTTAAACCAATTAAGGAAGGAAAAAGTACATTAAAGAGTAACCATGGTAGAGGCTAGACGCAGTGGCACATGCGTATAATCCCAGAGGCTCCATGCTCCTGAGATTAATCCCCCCCAAAAAAGGAATAACCATGGTAAAAGTTTGATTTTTTTTTTTTTTTTTTTTTTTTTTTTTTTTTTTTGGTGCTGGGGATTGAACCCAGAGCCTTCTGCTTGCAAGGCAAGCACTCTACCAACTGAGCTATATCCCCAGCCCAAGACTGAAAATTTTACTAAATAACAAGATTGTCTCCACATCTGAAAGAAGTTTATTGATGAATTCTGTGATTCTTTCAAAGAATAATAATTTTCATTTGATGTATATTTTAGAGCACCTCATAAATTTGATAGAAACAATAATTTGCCTTCTGTAAATATAGTTGGTTTAAAATTAGGAATAATTATTAACATAATAGCTAGCTTGAGAGTTGACTCTTTTACATGAAAAAAATGAGATGAACAAACCTGGATGTCATCCACCCTGTCCTTAGGACTCACAAAATTTGGAGGACCTTAGCAATGAACATAGCAAAACAAAAGAATGGAGAAGAGCAAGTAGACGAGGCTTGATTGTTCAAGTTCTTTTGAGGAATCAAGCCCTAAGATTTATCTAGATGGTCTGTACAGTCTTGTCGATAGTTTCATGTCCATGAGAAACTCGGTCAGAGACCTGGGGTTACATGCTCAAAGATCACAAAGGTAGAAAACAGTGGAACTGAGGTCTGAGGGCTGTTTTGCCTACTCCAAGGCTTTTCAGGATTTCATCAAGACACTAAAGTTGAGCGAAGGACAGATGGAGGAGAGAGGTCACTAGTGCAGAAACACTGCTTTCTAAGTGGAAAGACAAAATGACATGGCTGGAGAGATGTATTCACAAGCTCATCATTCTCTGCATTTGGAGATCTTTTGAAGTTTCTTGCAGTTTTTTTTTCCCCCCCCAATGGTAGGTCTGCTTCCTGTTAAGGCTGTCAAGTTGTTTTGTTTAAATAGCTAATGCATGATACCCAAATATCTCCCTGTGATACCACTCAGTCAGTGGCAGTAATGGAAAATCAAGATTTAAATTCTGGGTCCTTATAAAAACTCTTGTTTTTCCCGAGGTCCCCATGCCAAGAATCCTCCCTCACAGTGCAATCATTTTCTGAGACTCACTGAGATGACAAAGCTTTGTAAATGGTGCCTATGCTTGAGAAACCTAACAACTCTTTATCCTAATCTCCTGACTCCAGTCTTCGAAGAAAAATTGCGCAATCTTTAAGAACTCAACTGTAGGGCTAGAATGTCTGGTATGGCTAGAAAAATGCCTGACTGTTTTGCAAACAATATAATTATAATGGTGGAGTTTTATTGAACATGTTCAGTCATTTCTGATTGTACAAAGCAGTTCATGTTCTTTATGCCCCAAGTCTTAATAATAATCCTGTGTGTGAGTATGCTAGTCTTGAAGACTGTTCCTAACCAATTCAGTTCTTCTTTCTTCCTAGGGATATGGCAGAACTGCCTTTCCTTATCCTCATTGAAGTCTAGGTTCAAGCTTGTGACACTTTTGAGAATGTAATGTGAGATAAGAGACAAATGTCACTTTGGGGCAGAAGCTTTCTGAGATGTAATACATCCTGGTTTCCTACCTTTCCAGATACGATAATATATGTTAAATGGAGCCTCCATCAGACTCTCCACAATGACTAAGATGATCATGACTGCTCACATGCTGACCTCAAGTAAACCAGTAGTAAAGACAAAAATTAAACTTTTGTTTAACACCTGCGGCCGGTTGTCCTAAAGTTAACAACACCAAGATATTTCCTTCCCCATGTTCTTCTTACTTTACGGCATTGTTACTCTCCCATTGGGAGATCAAGTCTATGTTCCTTTCCATTGAGTTTGGGACAGCCTGTGACCATGGCAGAGATGCCATTATCTGACTTCTAAGTCAGAAAATACAACACAGCTTCTAATGTTCTTCTTGAGATACTTGTCCATGAAATCTAGGCTCCATGCTGTAAGGAAAACAAGCAGATGCATTTGAAAGGCCATGTGTAGCTGTTGTTGTCACAACCAGTTGAGATCCCATCTAGCACAAAACACTAGAAGCATGTGTGTGAGTCTGAGGCCCATCTCAGTGTTGGAGCCATGATGTTGACCAGAGTGTCAAGTTATGCTCACCAAGCTCCATCCAAGTTACAGATCGTGAAAAAAAAAAAAAATGTAGCCATTTCCAGTTACTGAGTTTTGAAGCAGTTCATTACAAAGACATAGACAATCATAATGAATAGAGTAAATCTAAACTTTGGAGTTTTTTTTTTGTTGTTGTTGTTGTTGTTGTTATTGAAGCATAACTTACATACCTTGAAGGACGTAGCAAAAGTGTTGGTTCCCCATTTTGCAACAGGGGCTGTAGTGAGGTGAAATAACAGGCTCAATGTACACAGCCTAAGCCAGATCTGCAGTAGAGGAACTGCAGGAGAAGGGCACCGATGTAGAACACTGAGCATAGTGATGAATTGTATCATATTCTTTCCAATGGTATTGCATTAATTCCCTAACAGACAAAACAGTGAGGAAAGTGTGCCATCTCTCTCCATTTTACAGAATACTAGCTCCTTGGAGATAACTTTTTATACTTTCTTTATACCTTCTTTCACACTCTTCTCTGAATTTATCACTTCTCTCTCCTACAGCAACCACTATTCCATTTTATTTCCAGTATGAAGTCCAATTTATAATATGCTTAAGATATTCCATTAATGTTTGATAGACTAAATCAAGTTGTTGAACAGAGGGAAGGTCAAGAAGAGCTTGGAGGAAGCCTGGGATCTCATAGTTAACCTCAGATCCAATCCATTCCAAAGCCTGTGTCTTCTCTTTATATCCCACTGTTTGGATGAGGGTAGAGTCATCTCCTGTGGGTGTTTATGAGGTCTTAGCAGTGTGCATTGTGAATCAGAGAGACCCTTTTAAAGGTCGTGGAAGCATTGATAATGAACCTCAAGTAGAAGCAGCTTAGATCTGGATCCTGGTTTTAGGTTCTGGATAGAGCCTTTGTTCAATATTCAAATTGCCTCAACAGAGTAGGCCTTGAGGAATAAAGGCTGTTTCTCTAAGCGTTCGTATTGTCAACATGGTGAAAGTGTAGGAAGGTAAAAAGTTAACCACAACAGTGCCCAATCCTCAATGTAGCTAAGACAATAGACTTGGGTTCCTGAATGGATGGGCTCTTTTCTTTCAGATTTGCCCTAATGTACAAAGACAGTTGAAAATGTGGCACTCTGTGGCATTCCTTGAGAGGAATCTGGGGTTTTGTTTTGTTTTGATGAAACACAACAACTCTTGTTCATCATTCACCTGTAGCAGTTGAAAACACAACCTGAGCACAACCTTTCAAACTGAAAACCTAAGAGCTTGCACCAAGATGGAAAGAAATAAAAGATAGTTATGAACGAAATAAAAGTATCTACCCATTGACCTTCTGCCATGCTGTAGAATAAATCACTTTACCATATAACTCCAAAATGAATCAACTATGAAATAGTTTTCCTTCATCTAAACTTAAAGCTCGATCATAGAAAATTAGAAAAAGTTACAATAAGCTTGGAGAGAAAATAAAAATCATGTATAATCTCAAAACCTAGAGATCATGATCTGGCTATGTCTCACTCATATTTGGTAGAAACCATAATGTACTCTCAATTTTAGGGGAAAATATTTTAATGAAGTGTAATAGGCACACAGAAAAGCATGTAAGTCATACACATATAATTCTACGAGTTTTTTAAAGTCAACATACCCCATAGCCACCTTTCAGATAATGATACAGAATATTGACAGCACCCTAAAACCTTATTTCATACTCTTCTCTGAATTTATCACTTCTCCCTCCTACAGCAACCGCTATTCAGCATTTGAAATTTATATAAATAAAATCAAATAGTTCCTACTATTTGGAATCTAGCTTCTTTAACTAAAATTAGATTTATGAAAGTCTGTCATACTGTTGCATACAGTTTTAGATTATTCATTCTCATTGTATAATTGTCTATGGTGTGAATAGACCAGAAGTTGTTATCCATTGAATTGTTCATAAACATTGACCTACTTTCCATTTGATGGCTATTAAAAATAATTCCTGGCTACAAGTCTTGTGAAGCCACATATCTTTTGGGAGTGTAACATCATAGGGCATGATATTTCTGGTTTAGCAGATAGTATAAAATAATTTGGGGGGAGGTACCAGGGATTGAACTCAGGGGTACTTGACCACTGAGTCACATCCCCAGCCCTATTTTGGATTTTTTTTAGAGACAAGGTCTCACTGTGTTGCTTAGCAGCTCGCTGTTGCTGAGGCTGGTTTTGAACTCGCAATTCTCTTGTCTCAGCCTCCTAGTATAAAATATTTTTACAAATAAATTATATCAATAGACATGCTAAACCCCTCCACTCCCTGGCAGCGTATGAGAATTCTTATCATTCATGTCCTTGCCAAGACTAAGTATTTTAGTCTGGGGCTTAGCATAGATAGCCTTTATGATGTTGAGATATGTTCCTGTTAGCTCTAATTGTTCTAGTGGTTTGGACATAAAGTGGTGCTGTATTTTGTCAAATGCTTTTTCTGCATCTATTGAGATGATCATATGATTTTTATCTGTAAGTCTATTGATGTTATGAATTACCTTTATTGATTACTGTATGTTGAACCAATCTTGCATCCCTGGGATGAATCCCACGTGATCATGATGCACAATCTTTTTGATATGTTTTTGTGTTCAATTGGCCAGAGTTTTATTGAGAATTTTTGTATCTATGTTCATTAGAGATATTGGTCTGAAGTTTTCTTTTTTTGATGCATCTTTGCCTGGTTTTGGAATCAAGGTGATATTGGCCTCATAGAATGAGTTTGGAAGTGCCTTCTCTTTTTCTATTTCCTGAAATAAATTGAAGAGTATTGGTATTAGTTCTTCTTTAAAGGTCTAGTAGAACTTGGTTGTGTATTCATCTGCTCCTGAGCTTTTCTTTGTTGGTAGACTTCTGATGGCATCTTCTATCTCGTCACTTGAAATTGATCTGTTTAAATTGTATATATCATCCTAATTCAATTTGGGGAAATTATATGACCCTAGAAATCTGACAATGCCTTCGATATTTTCTATTTTATTGGAGTACAAGTTTTCAAAATAATTTCTAATTATCTTCTGTATTTCTTACATGTCCATTGTGATATTTCCTTTTTCATCACAGATTCTAGTAACTTGAGTTTTCTCTCTCCTTCTCTTTGTTAGTGTGGCTAAGGGTCTGTCAATTATATTTAGTTTTTCAAAGAATCAACTTTTTGTTCTGTGAATTTTTTTCAATTATTTCTTTTGTTTCAATTTCATTGATTTCAGGTCTGATTTTAATTATTTCCTGTCTTCTCCTGCTTTTGCTGTAGACTTGTTCTTTTTCTGGGGCTTTGAGATGTAATGTTAAGTCATTTATTTGTTGACTTTTTCTAATTTGAAGGAATGAATTCCATACAATGAACCTTTCTCTTAGAACTGCTTTCATAGTGTCCCAGAGATTTTAATATGTTGTACCTATGTTCTAATTCACCTCTAAAAATTTTTAAGTCTCCTCCTTGATGTCTTATGTAACCCATTGCTCATTCAGTAGCATATTATTCAGTCTCCAAGTGTTGAAGTGGATTTTATTTCTTATTTTATCATTGATTTCTAATTTCATTCCATTATGATCTGATAGAATGCAGGGTAGTATCTCTACTTTTTTATATTTGCTAAGAGTTGCTTAGTGGAATAGTGTATGATCTATTTTAGAGAAGGATCCATGTGCTACTAAGAAGAAAGTATACTCTTTCATTGAAGGATAAAATATCCTATATATGTCAGTGAAGTCTAAATTATTGATTGTATTATTAAGTTCTATAATTTCTTTGTTCAGCTTTTGTTTGGAAGATCTATCTCATGATAAAAGAGGTATGTTAAAGTCACCCAAAATTATTGTGTTGTGGTCTATTTGACTCTTGAACTTGAGAAGAGTTTGTTTGATGAATGTAGATGCTTCATTGTTTGGGGCATATATATTTATAATTGTTATGTCTTGTTGGTGTATGGTTCCCTTGAGCAGGATGAAATGTTCTTCCTTATCCCTTTTGATTGACTTTAGCTTGAAGTCTACTTTATTTGATATGAGGATGGAAGCACCTTCTTGCTTCCACAGTCCATGTTAGTGCTATGATTTTTCCTAACCCTTCACATTTAGTCTGTGTATGTCTTTTCCTATAAGATGTGTTTCTTGGAGGCAGAATATTGTTGGGTCTTTTTTTTTAATCCAATATGCTAGTCTATGTCTTTTGATTGATGAGTTTGGGCCATTAACATTCAGGATTATTATAGAGATATGATTTGTACTCCCAGTCATTTTTGTTTATTTTTGGTATTTAATGTGAGTTGGTTTCTCCTCTGATTAGTTTTTCCTTTAGTGTATTACCTCCCTCTGCTGATTTTCATCATTATTTTTCATTTCCTCTTCATGGAATATTTTGCTGAGGATGTTCTATAGTGCAGGCTTTCTAAATGTAAATTCTTTTAACTTTTGTTTATCATGGAAGGTTTTAATTTCATCATCAAATCTAAAGCTTAATTTTGCTGCATATAAGATTCTTGGTTGGCATCCATTTTCTTTCAGAGCTTAGTATATGTTGTTCCATGATCTTTTGGCTTTGAGGGTATAGGTTGAAAAATCTGCTGAGATACGAATTGGTCTCCCCCCTATATGTGATCTGATTTCTCTCTCTTGTGGCTTTTAAGATTTTATCCTGATTCTTTATGCTAGGCATTTTCATTATAATGTGCATTGGTATAGATCTGTTGTAATTTTGTACATTTGGTGTCCTATAAGCCTCTTATATTTGATTTTCCAATTCATTCTTCATGCTTGGGAAATTTTCTAGTATTATCTCATTGAAGAGATTGTGCATTCCTTTGGTTTGAAACTCTGTGCTTTCCTCTATCCCAATAACTCTTAGATTTGGTCTTTTGATGCTGTCCCACAATTCTTGAATATTCTGTTCATGATTTCTTACTATCTTCGCTGTATGATCAACTTTATTTTCCAGACATTTTGTATATTTTGTCTTCAAGTGATCTAGTCTGTTGGTTATGCTTTCTATTGAGTTTTTTATTTGGTTTATTGTATCTTTCATTTGAAGGATTCCTGACTGCTTTTGTTTCAGAGTCTCTCTTTCTTGAAGTAATTTTTGCTTACTGTATTTGCTGTCTTATCTCTTTGTTGGAGTGATCAATTTTTGCCTGTATTCGCTCATTTAGGTCATTCTTTAATTCATAGATCATCTTGATTATGAACCTTCTCAACTCCTTCTCTGACATTTCATCAGCTTTGCTATCCATGGGTTCTGTTATTGTCATATCCTGATTTGTTTGAGGCACTTTTTTCCCTTGTTTTTTTTTTTTTCATGTTGTCTATGTGTCTTCCTTTCTTGCAGTGTGGATCTGAGATATTACAGTATCTACCCTATATTCTTATAATACCTGTGCAGATTGTCTATACCTCACCTTGATGTTGGGCTTCCAGACCCTGCTGCTGTCTCTCAATGTATGCTACTGCGTCCATAGGTGGTGGCGCCAATAGCTGCAATAACTCAAGATAATAGCTGAGATGCCCCAAGATGGAAGCAATGCCTTACAGAGATGGGGCTGATAGGGTGGGCCTCACATTCCCTTTGGAATGCCTGGTTTGAGATGCAGCTGCTTTTAGACCCTGTCTGTTGTCAAAAAGGTAGGGGTTACTGTGTGGGGAGGGCTATGGTGATGACTGCAGTGTCTAAAGATGGGAGTGGGTTTGGCTTAGGCTCCCAGGTGTGTGGGGAGGGACGAACTTGGACCTACCCTGGACCTGGGTCATATATAAGTTGGTGTACATGGATTCAGGCTGAGCCTTGGCTCCCACGGGTGTCTGCTGGTAGGGGGATAGACCTGGGCCTACTGTGAGCCTGGGTGTCGAGCAGGCCAGTGTCTCATGTTGTATATTTTAAACTGACCTTTACACCAGTTTTTTCAGTTCTCTTCTGCTTTGTCTTATGTTTTGTTAAAGCAATCTTATTTTCAGTTTTTGAATTTTCATTTAATTATCTTCATAAATTGTTTTCCCTTACCAGAATTCTCTACCTTTTAATCTACTTTTTAAGTATGGTGAACATAGTTATCTTAAGGTCCAATTGCTATTTAATTTAGGTTTCTTATTATTAACTGTCTTTTTCTTTGGTTATTTGAGCCTGTTCCCTGTCACATCTAGTAATTTTATATTTAATGTTGAACATGTTATTTGAAAATAAATTGTAAAGGCACTGGATGATTTTGTTTTTCTTCAAAAATGATCTAAGTTTCTTTTTTGAGCATGAACAGATTACCTCAGAATACTCAGAGAGTAAGATAATTTAGGACTATTGGATTACTAGGGCCCCTCTGCCTTGAAATTTAGTGTTCATTTTAATCAGTCTAACATGACTAATGGAATCTCTGCTTAGATTTCTAGCTCATTACAAGATATTTTAAACTTATATACTCTACTTTGGCATTGGCAAATGACTCAGAAGATATTGTGCTGAGAAAGTTGAGTCCAGTTTTCTGTTTCTCACTGTATCCGAATTTGACCCCTTCCCCAGTGCAGTAGTAAATGCCTGTAATTCCAGCCACTCAGGTGGCTGAGGCAGGAGAATTGCAAGTTCAAAGCCAGCTCTACTTTGAGGTGCTAAGTAACTCAATAAGATCCTGTTTCTAAATAAAATACAAAATAAGGCTGGGGATGTGGCTCAGTGGCCAACGGCCCCTGAGCTCAATTCCTGGTAACCCCCTCAACCCCCAACAACAACAACAACAACAAATTTGACCCTTCAACTTCTGGCTGCATTGGTAGGCCTGAAATTTTTGTTTCTCTGACTTAGTAATACCACCATAATACTCTTCCATTTTCTCTTTTAAGTCTATGTCCTCATGGCAAATCAGAAAATGGGTGGGTGGATGGGGGGAAAGTAGCAGCAAATGTTCTAACATAGCTTACATCAGTGCTTTTCTCTCTCTGAGTCTATCAAGTCCTAAGATGCCTTGGTTACTCTCCTTCAGACAGCTGGTTTTTCTAGCAATTATAAATCATTATTTTTTATGGAAAGCTTAGTCCGATATACCTTCCCAGCCCAGAAGGACAAGTCTTGCATTTAATTTTATAATATACATTTTCCATCAAATTACATATTGGAAACATTTTTCTATGGTATTAAAAAAAAAACAACCAAAAAACCTTCAGTGGCTACAGGACCCCCACTGTAATGAATGTATCACAGTGGACCATACCAATTTCCTGATAGTGAGAGTCTTCAGATTGCTTCCCATTTTTCACTGTTCAAAGATATAGAAAGATTTTTGATGTTTCTCTAGACATTTTTTTTAATGTTTTGTGTGTACAAGACTGCATCTGGTGTATAACATAAAATGTGTATGTATGAGCAACTGCTAAAATTTTTGTGCCAATCAACTAAATGGAAAATTTATGTGAGATAAGCAATTTCTATATGACTTTGAATGATTAATCTGTGCTTTGGAAGAAATTGATAGATTTCTTATGAGTGAAAGAGTTAAGGGCTTAAATCTGAGTTTTATCACTTAAGTAGATGAAGGCTCTGGGTAAATTACGTAGCCACTCTGAGCTGTTTCTTGAAAACAGATAATAATATCTGAGAGTTGTGATTTTGGAAGAAATAATTGTCTATTTAGGTGTCTACACACACCAAAACTCTCCAAAGACAAGGTTCAGGCATTCATGAATTCATTCATTAAAAAAATACTTATTGAACACCTATGTAGCGAGGCATTGAGGATAGGGCTATGGGAAAGTAAGTTCAGGTTTATATAATGTTTGTATTTTAAAGGAAATGTTGGACAATACACAAATAATTATACAACACAAGTTTAGATAGTTACTTTCACATTAGGACAGTTAGTGCATAATAAATATTGACTGAATACAATTCTGATTCAGGAATTGAGCAAAAAGGCACTAGTTTTTCCAGAACACATATGCATTAGTTCACAGTTACTAGTACTGTGAAGAAAATTAAATAAGGATAAAGGCTAGACAGTGATTTTAGTGATTGTTTACTTAAAATAGTTGTCAGGGAAATTCTCCCTGAGGAGATTAATGGGAGTTGGGATACAGAAAGCGAGTCAGATGGAAATGTTAGGAAGAGATTCCCAGATAAAGAGTATGTTACATGCAGATGTCTGGCTTACAGAAGATTGATAGGTCTTTGAAAAAAGTATGAAATCAGTGTGATGAGTGTCACATGAGTGAAGAGTCTACCAGGATGTGGGAGCACAGAAGTAGACAGTGACCAGTTCAAGCAGGGCTGTGTTGGCCATGTCTAATGAGAAACCACTGCAGAATTCGATTAAAGGAGGTAAGTGATTTTCTTTTCTTTCTTTCTTTCTTTTTTTTTTCATTCAAACATTACTTTGGCCTTTGCTTGAAGAATAGTTCAGCATGGAAACAGGCTATTGCACTCTTTTTTATTTTAAATCTCAGTGCCCAGCATAATACCTGGTGCATAAATGTAAACAATTAACTGTAGCCATTATTTTTTGAAAGGAACATTTGGGCGAGGGAATATACAATTTCAAAATGCCCGTCTCTGAATTACCAGTTCACCAGTGAATATAGCACAAAGCAGAAACAGCCAAACTACATTTGCTGTTAATTGAGGTTCATTCAACAGCATTTTGAGTTCACAAGTAGACAATGCAATGTCAGGATTTTAAAATTATTTTGAAAATGAACATCAATCAATAAATATCCATTATGGCCTTAAAATTGACTGCCTGGTGAACAAACTCCATAAACAGCAAGAGCTTCCTCATTTTGTGTCAAAGCAGGAAG
Organism: Urocitellus parryii; assembly: GCF_045843805.1. NCBI lineage: Eukaryota > Metazoa > Chordata > Mammalia > Rodentia > Sciuridae > Urocitellus > Urocitellus parryii. The sequence goes on from NC_135534.1 coordinate 185,435,390, forward strand.
ACTAGACTTGGTAGTAAAACCCTGATTCAGATTTCTAGCTGTGAAGAAATATTAGAATATGTTTTATCATTTTGAAATTTCAAACGTTCCTAGTCTTCTTGCAAATACTTTTCATGAAGTAAAACAAGGAAACATTCTCTTATAATCTGGAAAGCCTGGGAGATTGTCAGGTTTGAGAGTCTCTTCTAAGATACATGACAGCCAAGACAATAAATATTGAGTATCCAGAGGGATGGAGTTAGATACCATGTGTGGCCATTCTTAAGTGGCCTCTGTAAAATGTCAGAAGGTTGAGAAATAAGCATTCAGGTGGTTAGATTAATTAATAATCTATATTCAGAGATGCTATAAATATTCCCCTAATAGACTTGATAACCCTATCCATGAGATGGTTTTGGCTTCTCTGATATCTTTCACATGAGGACAGTTAGTACATAATAAATATTGGCCGAATACAATTTTGATTCAGGAACAGAGTAAAAAGACACTATTCCAGAACACATATGCATTAGTTCACAAAAAAAAATGTGAAATAATTTCAGTGTACTAGACCCTGTACTAGACAGTAGGAAAATAAATATGAAAAACAGTCTAGTGAAGAAATCAATTACCAAAAATAATTGTAAAAATAATGTTTAAATGCTAAAATGAAATATTCCATTATAATGGAGAGCATGACATTATAATTACATGGTGCTTCTAGAGTCAGCCTTGGATACTTATCAAGATAGGTGGGTGGAAATGAACACCTTCAAAGAGGGTAGGTGCCCTTGTTGAAAAGGGCCTTAGCTTAACCCATTTGAGTTTTCCTTAGGCTACTGACTATTCCTTCCCTCTCCCCCTCCCTTACCCACTGGCTAGTTATTCTCACACACGTACTCTTCAAGATAAAGTTCTGAATGATTTCACTAGGTTCAAAAATATACTCCATTATAATTTTGATTGACATCTTCTTAGTCCTATGCACTAATTTGGAAGAATTTACAGTCTTAAAATACTTAGGATAATACTCATATAGGAACACAATCTGCCTCTCCATTTATTCAAATCTTAATTTATATTTCTCAGTATACTTTTGTAGATTTTCTTTATTTTCTTCCTAAACATTTCCCATGCAGATTATTTTTAGGATTTTTTTTTCTCATGAGGAATTGAGTTTTTGTATGTATATTTCTAATGGGTACTTTGGGGCATATTTTGAATTTTAAAATTTGCCTTATTTTTTAATCACTTCTTTTAACTTTCTAATGGATATTGATTAAATTTTCAGGGATAGAAGAAATAAAAAATAAAGGTCCTCCATCATTGTTCTATTTTATGTCAGACTTTATCAATTGAGATTTCCAGAACAAAGATAAAATCAAGGGACTTGTCCAAGGAAGCAATGTATGTTTCCCTCGAGATTCTTCAGAGAATGTCCCACAATTAGCAGAGGTCTTTGCTCTTTTGCCATTGACCTTGGCATGCCTGAGTGCTCATTTCAGTTGATAATGCCTGGACCCTCATGCACAGGATGTCCTGTGACTAGTGTATGCAGAGACAATGGCTGCCATCTTAGTCATGTCCTCTTCCCTTTACTCTCTTTCTCCCAAACTTCTGGATTCTACAGTCATTTACTCAACATCTATCCTGTAAGCTAAGGCCTAAGTCTTTAGAGACATTAGATCCCATCATCAAGATGCCGACAACTAACCTCAGAGAAAGAAATCGAAGAAGACCTTAGAAAACAGAAAGATCTGCCTTGCTCTTGGATAGGCAGATAGGGATTAGGTTCCAACTTCCTTAATAAGACTCCTGTGGTGCAAGAATTAAAATCAAGAATCAATAAATGGGATGGACTCAAACTAAAAAGTTTTTTCTCAGCCAAAGAAACAAACTGTGAGGTGAATAGCGAGCCTACCTCTTGGGAACAAGTCTTTACTACAAGCACATCAGATAGACCACTAACCTCTAGAGTATATAAAGAACTCAAAAAGCTAAGCACCAAGAAAACAAATAATCCAATCAACAAATGGACCAAGGACCTGAACAGACACTTCTCAGAAGAGGATATACAATCAATCAACAAATATATGAAAAAATGTTCATCATTGCTCGCGAGCAATTAGAGAAATGCAAATCAAACTATTCTAAGATTTCATCTCACTCCAGTCAGAATGGCAGCTATTATGAATACAAACAACAATAAGTGTTGGCGAGGATGTGGGGGAAAAGGTAGACTCATACACTGCTGGTGGGACTGCAAATTCGTGCAGGCAGTATGGAAAGCAGTAGGGAGATTTCTTGGAAAATTTGAAATTGAACTACCATTTGAGCCAGCTATCCCTCTCCTCGGTCTATACTCAAAGGACTTAAAAACAGCATAGTACAGGGACACAGTCACATCAATGTTTATAGCAGCACAATAGCTAAACTGTGAAACCAAACTAGATGCCCTTCAATAGATGAATGGATAAGAAAATGTGGCATATACATGCAATGGAATATTACTCAGCAATAAAAGAGAATAAAATCCAGGCATTTGCAGGTGAATGAATGGAGTTAGAGAAGATAATGCTAAGTGAAGTTAGCCAATCCCCAAAAAACAAATGCCAGATGTTTTTTCTGATATAAGGAGGCTGATTCATAGTGGGGTAGGGAGGGGTATCTTGGGAGAAATAGATGAACTCTAGATAGGGGAGAAGGGTTGGAGGGGAAGGGAGGGGGCATGGGGTTAGAAATGTTGGTGGGATGTGATGTACATTAATATCCAAAGTACATGTATGACGACACGAATTGACATGAATATACTTTGTACACAACCAGATATATGAAATATTGTGCTCTATACATGCAATATGAATTGTAATGCATTTTGCTATCATATAAATAAAAAAATTAATAAACATTAAAAAGAAAAGATGCTGACAACTAAGCACATCCTGTGATATTTCTCTAGTGAGTTCTATCACCGTGTACATTCAACCCCTGATCACAATCTTCTCCTGAATTTCTTAGAAAAGTCTCAAATGTAATATTCTTTAAACAGAATTTTTTTCTATTATGAAACAAACTCTCCATCTCAATCAATGGAATTAACTTTTGCTATTTTGTTCAAGCAAGAGACCTAGAAATTATTCTTGATTTCTCCGTTCCCCTCACCTGCATCCCACTCACACTTCATCCATCTGCAAGTACTGTTGAATTTATATACCACATGCTTTAAAAAACCCCAGAAGCTCTCTGTGGTTCAAGAATAAAATAAGGGCAAGGAAGGTAATATGTGGAACAGAAGGGGTAAGGAGATTTTTGATTTGAGAGGGTGGGAAAAATATTACAAACTTATACATAATGAGTATTTAGGTCTTTTCATGTGTTTGCTCACAAAATATGGCCCCTTTGATTATTAACTCCATTTTACAGACGAGGAAACCAGTTGAGTGATGGTAAATGAATGGCTAAGATCACATTACTAGTAAATTGAGGAGCCTGGGATCACACCTGGTTCTGGGATTCCATAGTCCAGGTGCTGATTCTCCACTGGGAAGGCGAGGTTAGTGAGGAGCCAGCACTGAGGACATCTGCTTTGATTTGGGGAAATTCATGGGACCCCAGATCATTTGTAAACAAAGTAGCTGAGGTCATTTTTATCTCTACTGTACCAATTTCCAAAAGTGTTTTCTCCCTGGATCCCTGGGGGGACTCTTAATCTTGCATTACAAGATTATTTCTTTGGGCTATTTCAAATGGAGTAGGAGCCTTTCAGCTAAAGAGGAGATACCACATTTTTTTTCCCCTTTGACAATAAGCCCAGGAGTCAACTTGATAAGAACTTCTTTCTCCTTTCCATTACTAAATTTGACTGACCCGAGGAAGTTCTCTGGAGACTAAGTCTATAAACTCATTTCCCCAGCATGCCCGGCTCTCCCTGATTTCCTTGCAGGCATCAATCTGAAGCTTGGAGCCCCCCTCCCTTTGGAATCCAGGCAGCAGGACTGCAGAAACCTATCTAGTTCCTTCTGAATCTGCTCTGTGCACAGTGGCTACTTCATTGGGTTACAGCCTTGCCTGCATAGATCATTGTGTGATGAACCCATGATTAACCATATTCTCCATTCAGAATTTTGATCTAACCTATGGGGTGGGGTACTCAACATGCACAGTCTTTTTGTTTCTGTAGGGCTGGAGACCTGAAATGTAACAGTCCCCGCTGAGCCAAGCACCAGAGGAAAACCACAGAGTTCATATTACATATGTTAGGCTTTTTTATTTTTTTTTAACTGCAATCCTCAATAGGCACATGCAAACCTTGGGTGGTGGAATAGCTTTCTCCAGAGGAAGTTCTCCCCTCCTCTGGCTTTGCCCTGCTAAGGACACTGACATAGCAGTGTGTATTTTGCTGGACTGTAAGGTAGTGCGATTTCATTTTTGCATGCAGGCTGGAAGTGGCCACCCCAGAGCTGAAAGATATGGACAATATTCATTCTGCCACCACAGACAGCTCAGCCACAGACACAGATGATGAAAGGGAAATTGGCATTGACCTTGTTGCTTTGTAAGGAGCAGATGGAACCTGGACTCTAGTTAGCAAAGAAAACTGCACTGAGCCTTCTAGTTAGTGTTTGAAGAGCAAAAGCTAGACCTAACAAAATCCTTCATTGCTGTGTGTGTGTGTGTGTGTGTGTGTGTGTGTGTGTGTGTACACACCTACTTTGTCTGATGTGTAGAGGAGAGACCAGAGTCCTTGTCCATACTGTGGCTCCCTATTGCACATTTGACATTTGATTGATGTGTTAAACTCCCACAGACACCAATAGTATGGTAGCTCAAAATGCATAAGAGATTCTTGCTGTTGATAAGATGACAGTTGGAAAGGAGAATGTTACTGATGCTGCTTACCAATCCCTCCAGGAGTCCTCTTTCAAAGGAAGGAAGACCAGGGGAGTGATGCAAGAGATGAGGAGTAAAGCTGAAGTGGCTAAGTATAAAAGGCACACATGCCCCAACTCATCAGAGTCTCATTGTGCCTTTGGTTTTACTCCTATTGGTTTCTTGTGCCAGGAACTTTCTTATTCTCCTACTGCCTATGAAATCCTTTTTTCTTTCCAGCATCAATTATATTTTCAGTTCCTTCAAAAAGTCCTCTCTGATTTTTCTGCACTTGGCACAAGTTATTCCTTCCTCTTACCTGTCACTTCCATGGGAAGAAAGAGACTACACCTGACACACAGATACTAGGTACTCAATGATATAGTGGGCAGAGAGTAAGCCTGGAAACAGTGGAGCCTGAGTCCAAGTCTAGACCCTCTCACATTGGAGCTGAGGATGGTGATAAACTCTTTGAGCTTCATGTCTAAATGTGAATGGCAATAGCCTCTTTATGAATGAGAGTCACTATTATATGAGGTAATGTACATAATAGGCCAGGCATGTAGTAGGTAATTTGGCATATATAGTTTCCTTTGCTCAAATACTGGGTCTGATTCATTTTTGTCTTATACTTCTACAACTATTGTTACATTTTGGACATGAAGTATATCTTGCTTAATTCAAGTAAACAGAATTTTTTTTAGTTAATCATTCTAGGCATTGAAATGAAATAATAATAAAAATAGTAATGCTAAAAAAATAGTAGAAAATCAGTGCACAGAGCCTTATTCTTCCCATGCATTATCTTATATTATCTACATAAAAGCTATATAGAGAGATGTAATTACTCCCACTTTGCAGATGAGGAAATTGAGGCCACACAGCTAGTAGTGATGAAATAGGATTTCAAACATAACCGTAGTGCTTAGAGTCACTTAGACAATGGTTCTCAGCCATGACTGCACACGACTATCACCTGAAGAGCTTTTAAAAATGTCAAGAGCTAGACCTCAACCTCAGATTTAAACTCAATTAACTGGAATGAGGGCCCAGGGAATGTTTTTAAAAGTCTTGAATGATTCTATGTGTAGCCGGTGATGAGAACTCTTGACTTGGAGCAATGCTGGAGGGCACAAGCAGGGTTCTGTATCTTATGTACTCCAGTTTCATCCTGCCCGGAGAAAGTAGCCACTCTATACTCAGTCTGGGCACAAAGCATCTCAGCTTCATGAAATTGCTCAAAACAGAATACTACCAAATCTCTCCAGCAGATCTGGGTACCTGCAATGGGTATGTCTGACGCACCCTTGGCTTCCAACTATAATGCTTACATAATTCAATTGCTTAATCAGTCACTCTGTCACTCAGAAATCACTCCGAAACCCTACCAGGAGCAGTATCCCAGAATGAATACTGGGAAATTGCATACAAGTAAGACAGGAGCAGTGCTAGCCTGCGAGGTGCTCACAGACCAGGGAAGGAGGGAGGAAAGTATGTGAAGGAGTAGGCTTCAATACGGTCATGAAATCCATGGAGGAACTGAAAAAGGGTCCCTGACCATCCTTGACTCCTGACATTGCTCTCTCTCCCTCGCTGCCTCAATCCTGCCCACAGCTTGTGGCCATTCGGGCCTCAGGGGGATAGAGGTCACAATATTCCACAGAATAACAAAACGGGTTGTGGGCCAGTCTGTGTCCCTTCCCAATGCCTCACCATGAAGGAGTAGAGGAGCATCCAGATCTCACCCACTTGTGTGGAAGGAGAGGAGAGACTGGAACTAAGTTCTGGAGATCTTTACATATATTAGCAACTTCTTTGGAAAAAAATCACTGTCTCCTGGACCTAGGGGGCCTCAGCCAAGTGGAGAGGGTCTGCATTTAGTCCTGAAACTCAGGGCTGGAATGCACGACTCACTTCCACAAAAAGCAAATGGAATAAACAGAAGGTGAGGGGAAGTCATGACAGAAAAAGAGAGCCCAGTATTCTCTCCCTTTGACGGATGCGGAGTCCCTCATGGACTGCAAGGGGCCAATGTCACCAGGGGTACAATAAAGCCAAGAATAAGAAGCAGGATTAATCAGAAATAAAGTCAAGTGCTGACAGAAAAGCAGGAGCAAAAGACTTGCCAAGAATTGGACTTCAATGGCCAAAGCTCACGGTCATTGTCTCTGTCATATCTGAGTGGAACAATCCAAGCAGAGGAGACAGCATGAACTAAGCTGGGCTCTCTGTCAGGACAGACAATAGAGTGCCGAGCTGTTTTCACCATCAGGGAGCTGGGCCTCATCAGAATCACTGCTGTTTCATCAGGGGCTGGAGCTTGGTGGTATGCACAAGGCCCTGGGTTCAATCCCCAGCACCTCCATATGTCTCCCTGAGTTGATGTTTTAACCCAGTGGGGTTGACTTTTCCTCAGTCAGGCTACTTTAGCACAATAAAGTCAGGATCCAACTTCATTAAAAGACACTGAACCAACTGCTAAGTGCAAACATGTCACCAACCACGCATAGGCTGTTTGTTCTCTTTGGGTGGTATGATTGATGTTGAAGCATCCACATTGGAATGGAAATGAATTAGTACTGAATATTCAGTTGTGAAAGGGAAAGAAAACAATCAATGGAAATGATTATTTTTGCCTGATTTAGAAAGTGAACTGGAAAAGGCTAACAATACCCTCAGGTGTGTCTGACCTGTGCGCATTTCTTCCTTCCACATTCAACACTTAGCACCTGGATGATACTTTTTGTCACTTAACACTGTTGAGCTGCATTCACAAGATTAAGCTACCCAAAGACCAGGTAGTCTTGACTCACAGCTAACTTTTCATGTTGTATTTCTCAAAGACCACTAGTATGTCTCTCATCTCCGTTCTATGCGACTTCTTCTGGATCCATACAATATTCATTTATGTGATGTTTCTAGGACAATATTCATTTATGTGATGTTTCTTGATGAAGAGGCTCAGAGAGGTCATGACTTGTCTAAAGCCCCAAATCCAGACTTAGGTCTCTGATCCCTGGCCTTATATTTACAATTAATTTGTTCCAGCAAGGTAAGCTTGGTTAATTAGCTTCAGAACCCATGCTTTGATTTTTGGAGAGGCTGGTCTAAGAAGCATTGGCTAAGCCTAATGATTTGGTAAGGAAATTCTGATGTGTAAATCTGTTACTTTTGACCTTTCCAAGCTTTCTCACTCCAAGTAAGCCTGTTTCTGGTCATTGGTGACTTGGAAGGAAATAAAATTATTTTTGTGCAACTGGCTTGAGTGGCCAGTTTGGGATAAGTGGAAAAGTAGCTCTGTGCTCAAAGTGAGTTATGTGACTATCTGGGTAATCCCAGGTCAGCCAGGAGATTGCTAGGATAACATGTGATGAAGACCAGCCAACTTTTGCTTGAATCCCAATTCTTTTGCATTAGAGTTATGGGACCTTGAACAAGTCATGTAACTCCCCCAAAGCTCACTTGTCTTAACTATAAAATCTACGTAGAACTTTTAAGGTAGTGTGCAGGAAAAGACTGCATATGTTTTTGAGTGAGACTAAGACCCAGATGTGAAGACTTTCAATGCAGACTCTAAACTCAATTGTCAGTCTGCATTAGAATCCTGGTCTAGTTTGGGCAAGTTCCTTAATGCCTCTAGGATCTAATTTCCTCAAGTGTCAAGTAGGGGTTAAAACTCATGTTCAAAATCACAGGCTTGGAATCTTTGTATTGAAGTATGTTTCAGAGTGCAGGATTTTTAAGATTTTATAAAGGTAGATGTGTTTAATATCTAGTATATAAAACCCTCATAAGGTCCTGGGATAGAGGCTGTAATCAAACATATTAAATTATTTTTTCAGGGACTCTTGACGGTTCATTGGTAGGATAAATAAAGATCAGAAACAGTCTTATGTCAGGTCAGATTAAGTTTTGCTACCACAGAAATTTGCAGCAAACTTGCCCCAAATTTCCATGTTCAGAGCTTGTTGAATTGCAGAATTGTAGATAAATGCTATGCTTTGCAAATTAGGTGTCTCTCAAAAGGAATGTTAGTACATTCATAGGAATGTACTAACATAACAACATAGGAATGTTAATACAGAAGGTGAAATTATTAGATTATGAGAGCTGTAACCTAATTAGTGGATTAATCCATTTGGTGGATTAATGATTTGAATGCATTACTAGGTGGTAACTGTAGGAAGTGGGGGTGTGGCTGGAGGAAGTGGGTCACTGGGAGTGTGTCTTGAGAATTACATATTTAATCTCTGGATTCTCATGCTCTCTCTTTCTCTCTTTTCTCTCTGGATGCCTTGCAGTGAGTTGCTCTCTTCCATCATAACTTTCTGATGAGGCTCTGCCTCACCCTGGACTCAGAGCAATGGAGCCTACCCACCGTGGACTGAACCTCTGAAACTATGACCTCAAAAAAACTTTTCCTCCTCTAGGTTGTTCTTGTTGGGCATTTTGGTCACAGCACCAAAAAGATGATTAGCACAATTAGGGATTGTGAACTTGGAGTACCTGCCATTTAGGATGGCATAAAGATGAAGGAGTTAGTATGTATAAATGGCTTAGTCCAAAGACTGGGTTACAATGAACACCAAATAAATATCAATTATTCTTCTTCTTACTATCTTAAAGAGTAAAAACCAAGAGATTGTGAGACTTCGTCCTTATTGTCATTTCTCAGATTTCTATTAATTAGTGAACTAATAGATTTGTTGGAGAGCTAATCTCCGATCCCTTTGTCTTTGAGAAAAATATATCTTTAGGTCTGAGCTCTAGTCAACACCCAAAGGGATTTATAGTGCTGAAGTGGAATAAAAGATACTGAATAGAAATAGAGACAGAGACAATAAAGAGTGTGCTGTACTCTACAGCAAAATGGTAACAGTTTGCAAATATAAAGTATTTTAATTTTCTTCTCAAGCATTTTCTAAATTTTATCATTTGAACTGGAATTACTTTTATAATTAGAAAAAATGTGCATATTCCAAGTTCTCTCCTATTTCCTCCTCCTTGGAGAATTGGCTCCCAGAGTCAGGCTCTCATTTACAAGACAACCATCAAGCAACAGACCTTTATTGATTGCCTACTATATACCAGACATTGCTGCAAGTACTAAGAAACTAAAAAGAGAGAGAGAGAGAGACATTACTGGAAAAATCTTCAGCAAAATCACCTCCCATTTTTATAACAACTTATGGTTCACACCATGCTTCAACATAAGTTCTCTCCATTGGTCCTTCTTTTTAGATTCAGGAAAAAAAAATATATATATATATATATATGTGTGTGTGTATATATATATATATATATATATATATATATATATATTAACATTTTATGCATGAAAAATCTTGCCTGAGGTCATTCAATATATTAGGGACTCCAACTTCTAAATCATGTGAGTGGCATGACAGGATGAAAACATTATTCCTAATAACTTTACATCAGTGACACTTTGAAAAGGTAATGCAATCTGCCCTCCATATCTGTGGTTCTGTGTGAATTCAACAGTGGGTCAAAATATTCAGAAAAAAAATGCATGTGTACTGAACTTGTGCAAACTCTTTGTTCTTGTTATTAATCCATAAGTAATAGAGGATAGCAATTACTTACATAGCATTTACATTGTATTAGAAATTAAAAGTAATTTAGAGGTGACTTAAAGTGCATGGGAGGATATACATAGGTTATATACAAACCCTACATATTTTATCTAAGGTACTGGAACATAAGTGGATTTTTAATATCCACAGGGTGTCCTGGAACCCAGTCCCCATGGATACCAAGGTACAACTGTATTAGGAAATCAAGTTGTAAATGACTATGTATTGGAGGTTAAAAATTTGGGGTGTGGGGGGTGGGAAACATATAAGACCTTTAAGGAGGGGCCCTCAAAATAGTCAAATTTTAAATCTGGGCATTGACAAATCTAAGGAAGAAAGCTTCAACCAAAGACAGATGTTTGGAAGAGAATACTGGAAACAGAAGGAAAGAAAAGGATGTGGTCTTTATATATCCAGCACAGTGGAAGGATAAAGCTGCAGAATAAGCACATCCCAGGTTAGGGACATCAATAAGGACAAAATCTCTTTGTTCAGATTCTATACTCACAGGTAACCTTCAGGTTATTTTTGACTTCCCAAAGAATCAGGGCATAGGCTTCTATGTTTCTAGCAACAACCTTAGCTACTTGAATTTGTCTTGTTTTGCTTTCAGTTTGTTTCTTTCGACTTTTCTTAGAAGAAGTTGGTTCCTAAGTGGCTGATTGGCATTCACTGCACTGCCTTGAGAAACAACAATATAGCAAAGACCATTGCTTGGTTCTAACAAGGCTCTATTATCCTAGACACTCCCCAAGCCTCCTGCCCACCTTCTTTATGGCAACTTGATTTCTCCATGCTTCGACCACCCAGCAGCCAAGTCAGTGGCTCCATCTGTTTCTTCAAACTAGGTCTTCTAATCTCATACAGCTTTTTCTGGGCAAAAGGGGCTGGGCCTGCCTGCCCTTGTTAAAAGGAAGGGAATCATTCAGCGTTTTGTTCTGCATTCTTCTACCCCAGATAACCCTCTCTAATTCGAGGTTGGCTGGAAGTCTGGAAGTCCTTATTCTTATCAGGAGAATTTCCATTGCTAAAGGGGAAGGCGCACTAGGCCACATCCTGTGCTCTGGGAGAGGCTCAAAAAAGTCAATTGCAATGCTTGGGATGCAAACAAAGTAAAAGGACTTTCTTAAGTGGCTTAAAATACAGGCTGAGACAACAGACACGCTATAATTTTTCTTGTTCCTTCCTCCTTTGCTTGCAGAAGTCCTATTGCCCCAGGCTCCATAGTGGACAAATTTTCCATTTGCAGAGTTCTTCCCATGGACTAACAAAACTCAATGCTTGGCTCCTGACTTGAAAGTTTTTAGAGCCTCAGGTGATCAAACTAATACTTTATAGACCTGGAGCCCTCCGTGTCTGTCGAGCACAGCCGCGGGGGTCTGGGAGATGCTTGTGTTTCGGAATGTGTAGAGGTAGACTGCACTCAGGGGATTTGTTCATTTTAGCAAACTTGGCAGAACTTCCCTGCGTGACCTAAATAGAATATCTTCCTCTACATAAAGCATGCATCAGGGTATTTCCTGATTTATTCATGAAAGGTTTGCTTTACAAAGGCCTCAGGAACTGTGCAATCTCAAAATACATGATACATAGGCCTGGATACTAGAGTGGCATTTGTACAAATTGCTGTGATAGATGGGCTGTGCACTATGGCAGCAGAGTTGGATCAATTTAAATATCCACCGTTGGGGGTTGCTCTTTTACGGGAGGAAATGAGACCCAACCTGCAGATGGTTGGCAATAACCGAGAGAAGTATTTTCTCTCTGTGTTGAATGAGGTATCAAGGAAGGGAAAAAGAAATGAATAAAAGTCATGCGCAGTTAAGTCTTAGAATCTTTACCTACTGATCATTCATTAGTTCATTCATTCATTCTCAACGGGGAATTAAGCTGTCAGCCGCTGATAGGAGGGGATCTTTTGAGAGTACATAGCAATAGATGTGCATGGGCTCAGGAGGACAACAGCACACAATATTTGAAATCCGATCAGTCGAGGGAATTTTAGATTCTGCTATTATAGGGGTCAGAGTATCAATCTCTCACCTAAAAAAAGAAAGGCTTATTTTTCCTAATCATAGGCAGGCATTTTCAGGTGAGTCTACTGTACTGTCTCTTATGGATTTTATCTGATGCTTCAGTATTTTCATGCTGGGGTATTTTTAACTGCACAGCAGATGGACCTTGGTTGTTTGCAAAGAAGTTTTATTTTAGAGCTTGTGAAGAGATTGGGGTTAATGTACAATAAAGTGAAAGTGACGTTTGTAAAGATGGTGCGAGCAGAATGCCAGGATCCATTACCCTGATAACCCCACAAAAAGACCTGCAGCCTCCATTGGTGAAATGCTGCTCAAATCCCATCAGCGTTACTTGCAGGGCGCATCACCACTTTGTGGCAGATTTCCAGGGGTTTTCACATGCCAAGCAACTTGTCCTAACCAGGACAAGGAGACACTGTTTTACAAACTTTGCTTTGGGGCCCAGAACTTTGGGCAGATCCAGATGTGGTTCCTTGTTTCGTAATCGTGGGTATTCACTGGGAGTAGTGAAAAGGAAAATCCAGGGCAGGCTCTTGAATCAGAAACCTCAGGGCTAAAGGCAGAGCCAGGAGGTCCCAGGCTGGCATGGGTGCAGTGAATGAATGCATGAAGCTGATGTTTCTCTTTGCAGGGAGACAAACATCACTGGGACAGTTTGGATCTCTGATAGAAAGATTGAAGAAGAAGAAGAAGAAGACATTAACTTTCTGGGGAGAATCTTTCAAGAAGGAAAACCCACCAGAGGACAGTATTTAAATGAATTAACCTTCAGTGATTTCCCATGACCCAGAGGATCAAGTCCAAGTCTTGAGTGCAGCATCTAGTTCCTTCACCCTCTGGCCCCTGACTAACCTTGAGTCTTTCCATTGTCCCCACAAAACATTTGTTCAGATCATTCCAAACTGTCCTTTGTTCCCTGATAGCAATGGTAGCCAACATTCATCCAGGCCCTTAAAATGCCAGAAAGGGCTAAGTGAGCAGCATTTCGTTATTTAATCTTCGGAGCAAACTCTGAGGCAAACACTACAATGGTCCTCAGTTTACAGATAAGGAAACAAAAGCATAGAGGTTACAAAACGGGGTCATAAAACTATTAAGAATGCTGGGGTCCAAGACAGTGTGATTCCAAAGTTGGCCTTTAACCACTTTACCACCCCACCTCCTTTTCTGGATGAAAAAAAAAAAATACCCCTAGATCTTGCACACATTGCTTCATCTGCAGTGGACTGATTGTCCTTTCTCCTTGTTTGCCTGATTTAAAGAGATTTAAAGACATCTCTGTGCAGTGACTCCGGAGGTTGAGGCAGGAGGATCACAAGTTCAAGGCCACACTGGGTAACCTAGCAAGATGTCATCTCAAAATAAAATATCAAAAGGGCTGGGGAGGTATTTTAGTGGTAGAGCACCCTGGGTTCAGTCTCTAATACTGCAAAACAAACAAACGGATGAATGAATGAATGAACATCTCTTTATTTACCAAGTCCTTCAAGATCAAAATCTCCTTCTCTGGATGCTATTCCTGGCACCTCCAGGCACAGCAAGCGGTTTTCTCCTTGGAGCTCCAACACCCCTTGTACAGATAACACTGCTGCACACACTGTATTGCAGTACAACACCAACCTCCTGCGCATTCATTTGTGCCCCAATGCATCCAAGTTCCAAGAGAGTGAGCAGCAAGTGAGGAATGGCCAGCTTCATAAATCCAGGGGTAGCTCAGTCTCTAGGCCAATGAATGCACCCGAATGCCATGTGACATTTTAGGAGCAGCTCTGCAGACAGGCCTAGATGGGTACCCGCCTGATACATTCTTGCCTTTATCATTAACTGCACCCCATGGTGATTTCCTTCAATAGCGCCTGCCTGTCTGATAACCCACCTTCCTTCTGGAAAGGATTTCCTTTGGCCTGGGTGCATACCTGGTCCTGCAAGAGTTAACCGTGCGGCAGCCCAGATCAGTAGAACATGAGGTTTCCATTACCGGTGGTATGCGGACAAGTGGCACGAGCATGGATTATGCGGTAATAAAAGCACACTGCTCAGAATTTATGTCAGAGGCCTCACTTCTTCTTCCCAGCACAGAGAAACCAGGTCCTTGCTGCTCTGGAGCTAGATTGCAGCAAAATTTGGAATTAGACTTTGCTCCTAACTTGCTATAATCCTGCCGGGTGTGCTCATCCTGTCCCCAAATGACACGGATGGGGGAAAAAAAAAGGGTGCTAGAGGAATTTCATTTCTTCTCCTGGGATGACTCCTAAGAGAACCATTTAAAAGATAGAATAGGAAAGTGTGAATGAGACAGAGGAAAGGAGAGAGGGGAATGTGGGGAGGAGGAAGGGGCTGCAGAGAATGGGCGCACACAGGAGAGGACAGTTGCTTCGAATGCTGGGGAATCTGAGACCAATTCTTCTGACAGGAAGGAAATTCACACATATGGAAAATTCCCCGTATGACAGGCAACGTGCTGACCTCTTTATTCTTATGGCGCAGAGGCTTCTAGTAACGTCTCACACATCATACAGCTAGTGAGGACAGCAGGCTTCTAACCAAGGTCTGCCCTGGTCAAAATATCCTTGCCTTCCTTTTTGAGCTGAGGGATTGCCCAGGCATATAGAAGGAAGATTGGGCTCCTATTTTCAGTTTCACGTTAAGTAGAAGTTTTTTTTGTTGTTGTTGTTTTTGGGTTTTTTTTTTTTTTGACCATTTCCTTTTCTTAGAGATAGAAGGTGGAAATGATCCATTACCAGGACACAGAACCTTGGGGGTCTTTCAGAATCTCTGCCCTATGACTTATGGCCCTAGTTTTGTGAACAGCTTTCTGAGCAGAGCTCACTCTGAGGTTCAGAAACTTTTCTTCAGCACCTACTATGTGTCAGGTCCTGTGATGCTGACATGAAACAATGTCTCCCTCAGGGAGCTCACAGTCTCTTTAGGGTGTGTGAAAGACAGGCAAGCAAAAGTGCAAATGATAGATGGTGGAGTATACAAAGATGCAAAGCAAAAAGAGAGATGCATCCTGGGGGATGAGAGGGAAGTCAGATGAAGTGGGCACAAGGAGAAAAAGGGAGCTATGCCCAGGGCCTCAGAGAGCCAGGCAGACGTGGACAATATAGAAGGTGGTCAGCTGGGGGCCACTCGTGGTTCTCCCCTCTCGCTACGCATTAGAATCACCTAGGGGAGATTTAAAACAGAGAGATGCCTGAGACCTGCTCCCCCAAATCTCTGGA
The DNA here is from genome assembly GCF_045843805.1 of Urocitellus parryii. NCBI lineage: Eukaryota > Metazoa > Chordata > Mammalia > Rodentia > Sciuridae > Urocitellus > Urocitellus parryii. The sequence goes on from NC_135534.1 coordinate 185,451,095, forward strand.
GGTACAGTTCAAGTAGCAATGTATTTTTTAAAAAGCTCCCCCGGTGAGGTAGAGAGCCACTGGTGTGCTGCCCCAGGTATATCTGGCTTGAAATTGAGAGATGAGTCTGCAGCCGGAGGAAGAAGTTGAAGATGAAAGGCTTTGGATGCTACTCGAAGCAGCTCAAACTTCCCCTATGGACATGCAGGGTTTTTAAACAGGGAAGTGGCCTGACTTATAGGAAATGAGTCAGCATAATGGCAAAGCCTTGGTAGGCTGAGCCTCAGGGGAGATTCTGTCTGCCTCTTCTCAGAGAGCCTGACCACCTGTGCTTACTAAAACAGGATCACATTAACCCTTTCTTTGGTGACAAAGGCAGAGGTTTTGAGGCACCGTAGGGAAACCCATGACCTGGAAGTCAGAATTCCCTGGTTCTAATCTACCTGCTGCTATTAACTTGCTAAGGGACCCAGCTAGATCCTTTCCCTTCTAGTTCCCAACCCAATAGTCAGAATAAACAAAACGGTGCATCTCCATAATGTTAGAAGTATCCAATCGCTTTGATTTTGTTTTAGCAAAAATATTTTTGTGTTTTTATGTTTAACATAGCAATAAGCGTTTTAAAACAGGGAACTTCCATTAAACATGAAATAGATCCAGGTTAAGAGAGGATGGGGAAGGATGAGCCAGGAATTTCAAATGGTTAGTGATTTCTTGTTTACTTTGGTCTCTGACCACATGACAGTTGTTTTTTCTGATATATTCAATCTGTAGTGACAGTGCTTAAATCAAGTTGCTCTGCAAATGATCTATTTCTCTCCCATCAGGATGATTAGGAAACAGTGACCCAACCTGCTTATTGAGATGGAAGAGAATCCAGATATAGAGATGTCCTGTTCTTTCCGACTGGTCCTGAGCCAAGAGTAGCACCACCTTGGAGAAATCCCCAAATAGTCCTCACAACCTGGGGCATTTCCTGCCCCAATCTGCTCACATGGAGATCCAGAGAACTTACAGACATTGCTGTGGATGCACTTTTAATGACTCCTCATTGCCACAGATAAAGCCCAAGCTCTCCTTCCATCTGATTCTCTAAGCTCATCTCCTGAACCCCAAGCACTGTTCACTCTTGCCAAGGATGCCAAGTTCTGTCATGCCTAAAGGTCTCAACTCACACTGTTCCCTTGCCTCCTTTACCTGGAAAACTTTTACCCATTCATAGCCTCCCAGTGAAGAGGTCATGCCATTCATTTATTGACAACCTCACTTGTTTTCCAGGAAAATTGCCAGATGATCATGCAATAGATAAAACAGTCTTTGAGTAATGACTCTAGACTCTGTAACCCTCAGAACTGCCCCCTGGCTTTGTCACTTTATGGTGATTATCTATTCAGTTTTGGAACCTTTTCTGGGTTGTAGACTCTTAAGAACCAGTATGTCTCCTATATATGTATGTGTCCATAGGACCAAGCCCAAGGCCTGGCAATTATAGGACCAAGTGGAAATTCTCTGAATGAGTAAAGAAATTGTTAATCTATTTGATAATTGAAAGAGTGCATGGATCTACCAACTAGAGAGAGGACTGATTCAACTCTTGGGACCACCACAGGTTGTAAGAGATCCCTTAGGTCTTTTAGTCTGGACTGGAAGAGACCTTCAGAAATCGCTGATACCTTGCAGACGAGAAACTAAGACCAGACTAGGGAAAGTGCTGGTGTCGATGGCAAATGACCAGCAGCTGGTCCTCAGTTTTCCCCCCTGCTGCCAGAACATGCAGCCCCAGTTGACTGTAATTGGATCATCCCAGTACACAGGACCCCTTAGGCTCATCTAACCCTGCTCTCTCCAACTGCATGGAGGCCTGGCATCATCACCTTGGAATCTGATCGCTGGTTTGGTTGCTTTCTCCCTCTGTCTATTTGATAGGGCCAGCCTGGGAGACAGTGCTGATGAGGCAGTCTTCAGCCCTGCACTGACAGAAATCAGGTGTCCTCGCTTCATAAAAGAAACATTAACCGATCCGGTGGGAGCTGGAAGCAGAAGTGCTGACAAAGATGTAACTCCCAAGGATTCTATGGGCAAGGAGAAAGCATCGCTCTTTCCTGATTTAGAGGCATTATGGGGTTTGCAGATAAGGCAGAGAAGAATGAGAGGAGCCAGCTCTGACGGCCACCAGAGGGAAGGTCTCAGCAGCTCAGTTGTGGAGAGAAAGAGTGAGGGAACAGGGAAAGCCATTGTCCTCTCTCTCTGCCCCTAAGGCACCAAGTCTTTACACCATTCCCCTGGATCAAAGCATCCCACTGTTACCCTTCCTGTCTGCAGCCTCAATTTGTCCCCAGCTCAGTCTCTGCCTTTCCGTGGTCTTTCTGAATCACCTGACCATAATTTAGATACTCTTGATTATAATCCTTCAGTGGCTCCCTGTAGATCTCTGTAAAGACCAAGTACCTCCCAAGACATGAAAGACCTCCCTAGGCCACTTCCTGTGGCCCCAAAGTAGCCATTTCCCCCCAAAAGAGGGGAGTCTGTTTTAACATGCCATGAGGGTCCAAGAACTTCTGGAAAACCACAGATTTGGGAGATTAAGGTGGGTGGTCTGATGGCAGGGGTGGGTTCACTTTTTGGTAAATTATCTTCCCTCCCACACCCACCCCCCACACACACACACACCCCACTTCTCTTCTGGGAAAGTTCCATCTAGACAGCATGTGATGACTGAGGCACTTTGTCCTATGCCCAGCCCTGAGGCACCATGAATTTCAGATGAATCAGACACAGTCCCTGCTCTCTGGAACTCAGACTGATGGAGGAAAAAGAAGTAGCAACAAATAGTTACATCAGGGTTGTCCTAGAAGTTTGGTCAAAGTACTCTGGGTAGATGTAGGGGACCAGAGACCCTAACCATAAGAAGAGAACTGAGGACATCTTGGCTAGTCCTTTGAGGATGATTAGGCATTTCCTAGGAACAAAAGACTAGAAGGCGCTAAAAGAGCTTTCTCTGTGTTAGAAACCACATGAGGTTTTGCAGTGCAGAGTCTCATGGAGATACATCATACAGGGCGTTTGGGAAACAAAGCATCATTCAAAAGAGAATGGGGGACAAGTTGGGAGAGGTCAGTGGGCGCAGGATCTCAGTCTCCTCACATCCCCATCTCTCTTTCTCTACCTCTCTTCATCTCTCCTGTCTCTTCCTCCCTGACTGTGGCCTCATTTCTGTTGTGTGCAGGGGCACCTTCCCGGTGAAGAAGGCGGCCTGTGTGGAGACAGCTCCTTGCTCACATCATCGAAGCTGAAGGAACTCCAAGCAGCTCCTTCTCACCGCCTGTCTTCATCCACTCAGGCTGCTCTAACAGAGCACCACTGTCCGGGGGACTTAAATGACATCAACTTTCTCCTCACCATTCTGGAGTCTGGGAAGGTGGTGATTAGGGTGCTGGCTCGGTTGCTTCTGGTGACAGCCCTCTTCCTGGCTTGCAAACTGCCCACATCTCCTTCTATCTTCACGCGGTAGGACAACTGAGCTGGCTCTGGCTCCTTACAAAGGCACCAATGTGGCTCCACCCTCATGACCTAGGGACCCTTCTAAAGGCTCCCCCACCAACTCCCATAACCTAGAGGATTAAGTTTCAGCACATTAATTTGAGGAGGGGCACAAACATCCAGTCCATAACCACTGTTGGGGTGCATATTAACCCAGAGGCAAGATAATTGGCCTGTTCCAGAACTATCTCCATGTCACCCCTGTGGAGGGTATTTGAAATCTTGGTTAATATGACTAGCACAGGGCTCTAGGGTTGCTGGTGCCTCCAAAGTCTCATGGTCAAAGGAAGAGAGAAAGAGAGGAAGAGTTTCTCAAAAGAACATGGATTGCTGTCACCAGAAGACAGGAAAGAATTTTAGATAGGCAAAACTTCCTTTGGGGATTCTCCTCCAGGAGAATGCCCTTTTAGGATGTGGGATTTCCTAATCTCTCTTTTTCTAGGAGACTTACACATAGCATCTCCTCAATCCATGCTTATTGATGGCTGCTGAGGCTTCTCTAGAAAAGAATACTAAAAAAAAAATAATGCTAGAGATCAAAGGAAAAGAATGAGAAAGTGGCAAGCTGGAGATTCAGACACCAGATCATCTTTGGAATAACTCATTTGCGAGAAATGTCTTGCTGCCCTTGGTGAGTCTGAGGAAAGAATACGGAGACACTCAAAGAACCTGTGGAGTGTGTGCAGCTGCGTTGCACCAGGAAGCAGAGCTCAGCTGAAGAGCTGCAGTCAGCATCCGAGATAGGAGGAGCCTGTCCTGGCTTTGAAGCTGCAGGGGATAATGGAGCCACAGTGCAAGCACAGGGCCTTTTATTGACAGGGTAAAAAGAAGCCAGCTGGGGTTTGTCTATAGCTGAGCTTCTGATTCTGTCCCATACTTCTGAAAAATACCCTCTTTGTCCCTTTGCTGCAGGTGGCACCTGTCATTACAGGACATGTAAATAGGATCAACAGCCCTGGGCTACTTAAGAGATGCCCCTTCCTCAAATGAGTCTCAAACAGCTCTCCAAGTTCATCTCTCTCCCCGTTTCAGTCTCTCAGTCCGAGGATTTAAATGAACAGGGAGGACCATGGTGGCCACCGAACTCTGCATTCCAACGCAGTTCAACTAACTTGTTACCAGATGATGATCTCACCTTGGCTGAAGCTTCCCCTCGCTCACCAAATCTGTAACAATCATGGAAAAGTATGTTTTTAAAAATTCAATCTAAAATGAGTTTTCAAAAGTAGGTTTAGAAGCAATAAATTCTTTACAAGCAGACAGTAGGTGAAACTGGTACAAAAAGGGAAACTATAACCCAAAAGGCACAGAGGCAATCCTATTTAAAAAGCTGACTTGCCTGTTAGGGATAGACACTGAAAAGACAAGGAGACCGGGGGTGACTAATCTGGTCCAAGGAGATTACCAGTCTGACATCCATTCCCTGTCCTGGGGGCAGCTGGCCGCGACAGGGGTGTTGCCTCCAGGCCAGAGCAATGTAGGAATTTGGATTAGGAAAATAAAGCAGAACCACGGGTGACTGGCAGGCAGCACCCGGGAAGAGGGAGAGATCCACAGCAGATCATACAAACCTCTAGCATGCAGCTCCCGCCACTTCCCAAATCTCTCTGAAAAGGGTTGAGCACAATTCAGAAGCGGGTCCACTCCTCTCACAGGTGGTGTGAACAACTAGGGCCGACCCAGGCAGAAGTGTAGCTGCAAAGATGGTTCCACAATCCACTTTCACCAAAGAGCTTGAGGAAAATCAACTCTGTGAGGGAGAGACAGAAAATTCAACCCCTGTCCTTAGTAGATCAGAGGGGTGAGAGGAGGCAGAACTTGACCTTAAAACAAAGAATCTAATATCACAGGCTTTCTATGGCTGAAACATCAATTAGAGATCATGAAAATTAAAACTTCTGGGAGTAAATAAAAAGAAAAAGAAAGCAATGCAGCAGACCAACGGAAGGGTAGAATGGAGACAATTGAAAGGGGAAGTGGAGGGTTGAAGGACTGAACCCAAGAATTCTCAGGGAACGCATCAAAGAGGTACAAAGAGATCAGAACAGTCAAAGATCATGAATCATAGAAAATAGGTGTTAGCCAAATTTCTGCCATCTATCTAATAAGTGTTTCAGAAGAAATGAATATTTAAAGAAATATAGAAGTTCTAAAGAAGAACTAAAGAAAGTCAAGAATCCACAGATGGCAGATACTCAGCAAGAATCAGACAGTTCCACACATAGAAATTCCAGCACCCCAATGGGGAAAACCATCCCAACAAAGGACAGTCACCCACCAAGGAAGATGTCGGATTACCATCCCCTGTTGCTTTATTTAGCTACCTACAAAATGCAAAGAAGTCCTAGGTGGAAATTACTTCAAGCCTAGAATTCTAGGACCAGTCAAAATCTCACTGGAGAACAAAGAAAAAGCAGATTTTACAGAGATAGATGAAGTCAAGACATGTATAAGCCACAATCTCCGGGAGGAAAAAAATTACTAGAGAATATTTTACAAGAAGGGGACAAATTAAGCCAGGAGGTAGACATGAGATACATGAAGCAGGGACAAGTACAGGAAATAAGAAATTAGGAAAATTTACTGTTGAGCCTAACGTTTTGATTGATTGCTTTAATGTAAATCGCAGATTGGGTCTATGGACTGAGAGGGAGAGCAGGACACTATTAAAATAATGGTCAGAAGATTTCAATGATCATTTCTCTAAATAAGTATATTAATTGCCAATAAGCACAGGAAAAGATGCTCAACACCATTAGTCATTAGGGAAATGCAAATCAAAACCACAGTGAGATGCAACTCAGTACAGACAGTAGCCAGAGTTCAGATGTGGGGGAATTAGCTTCCTCACCCACTCCTGGTGGACATGTGAAATGGTACAGCCACTTCAGAAATTCTTTGGAATTTCCTCAAAAGGTTAAAAGTAGAGTCACTGCATAACTCAGCAGTTTCACTCCCAGCTATGTGCCCCAAACAAAGGTAAGCATAAGTCCACACAAAGTCATAAGTGCTCATAGCAATATTATTCATAATGGCCCAAAGGTGGAAAAAAATCCAAGTGTCTATCAACTGATGAATGGATAAAATATATCAGGGATGAAAAGAAATGAAATATTGATACATGCTAAAACATGGATGAATCTCAAAAACAACATGTTAAGTGAAATAAGCCTGTTATGAAGGATCATATATCATATAATTGCATTGATATGAAATGTCCAAATTAGGCAAAACTATATAGAGAGGGTGGATTACTGGTTACTTAGGGCTGAAGCAGAGAAAAGAAAATATCAGGTGATGGAGTGTGACTGTTATTTGGTACAAGGTTTCTTCCTGTGGTGATAAAAATGTTCTAAAAGTAGATGCTAATGTTAGTTACATATCTCTATAAATGTAAAAAACACCATTAAATTATATACTCAGAACAGGTAAAATTTATGCCCGGCATAATGGCACAAACCTGAAATCCCAGTGATTGAGGAGGCTGAAGCAGGAGGATTCTAAGTTCGAAGCCAGCTTCAGCGACTTAAGGAAACCCTATCTCAAAATAAAAAATAAGGACTGGGAGTGTGGATCAGTGGTTCAATTCCCAATACAAAAAAAAAAAAAAAAAAAAAAGGTAAAATTTGTGACGTGTAAACTTTTTAACAATGAAGCTGTTAATGAAAACTACTACAAGACATAGGTAGACTATATTTTTTAAGAAGAAACAAAGAAAAACTGACAAATACAAGGAAAGGCCTGAATGGGGGAGCAATTAGCATGGTAAATTGAAAACCCAAACTAAGATGCAAGAGCAAATCCAACTTAATAAGCACCATCAAGGTGAATGAGTTAAACTCACCCATAAGAAACAGACTCAGATTGTATTTTAAAAACATATCTGATTTTTTTTCAAGTAACAAAATACTATTTTCACTGAAAAGACAATGAAAATGCTTGGTTAGAAATGGTTAAAAAATAGATAGTAAAACACAGCTGCACTGATAGCATATAAAATCAGGTCCTAAGTGAAAATAATTGGAAGAAACAAAGACATACTACGGATAAATGCAACCAGAAAGAAATAATTGCTATATAGCTAACGTTTAGTCACAAACTAGTTAATCAAAAATTGAGAGAATTACAAAACAAAATTCTGAAACAAAATTCTGTTGACAGCTTGAACAAATCTTTCAAACAAAGCAAACAAAAAACAAATACATGAGCATTAGTAATATGCCCATAATATTGATCTCATATATAGAAAACTTGGTCCCAATAAACAGTTTATTTATCACTCTGAAATACATGTGCAATCATGATAAAATTTATCTATAACAAGTTTAAAAAAGTTAATTTTATACATAAAATTTACTAATCATTATGCAATAAAAGTAAAAGTTAACTTAATAATAGATGCTGCAAAACAAGCAAACAAAACCCATAGCCATCTAAATACAGACCCAAGCCTGCACACACACAGAACTGCATACGATTTTTTGATTGACAAGAACTCAAAGCCTAAACTTTTTAATTGAATTGAAGAAATGCAAAAAGACCTCAATAAAATAGCCTAAAAATACACATTTAAACACCTATAAAGAAAGAATTAATGGAGTAAAAGCAGAAACTGTTGAAATAGGAAACATGCCCAAGGCTACTGGCAATCGCTCTCTCTGGTTCTCCCAGGTAGAGTCTGGGACCTTCTCATGGAGCTGGGTAGTTGCTTTGTGGTTTAGTGTTGAAAAAAAAAAAATGGTGTCTTTTAAGGGATCACCATGCTCAGCCATTGAACCATTAAGTCCCAGACTTCTAAGGGTGTCTCTGGTAGGTCAGACTTCTGCCATAATCCCTAAAGTACAGGAAGGGTTTCTCATTTTTGGCAACTCCTTACATTGTCTTCTAACCTTGGGTTGACCTTCTCCTCAAAATAGACATCAGAATATCCCTCATTCTGAATGTACTATCTGGTTTTCCTTTTTTTAAATTGCCTTTGTGGAATGAGAAATTTCATGACCTTCTCGAAGACTAGTGATAGATTAAAACGATTTGAAAGTGTTGGAGATGGGATATGTGCAAAAGAGGGCCTTTCTTTTTCTTTGACTTTTTCAGGCTGGGAGTTTAATAGTGTTTCAGAGTGAAAAAAAATGCATTAGAATGTGTAGATTGTTTAATTCCTCCTCACCCCTATATTATTTATAAAAGGAGGATAAGCTAGTTCTTCCTGGAAGGACTTGTTAAGGTTTGGAGGATTATAAAATTATATGCCATGTACTAACTTAGGCCTGCCCCGTGCCTGACACTGTGCTAGGTGCTCAGAAAACCTTGGACTTTCTGGAGCTTGCGTGCTGGAGCATGCCTGCCATGGGAAAGCGGGTTTCCATGTGGACTGGAGAGCTTGGAGATGCCACGAGGGTTTAAGAGTGACCTACCAGGGTCTGACTGCAAGGAAGGGCCACAGCACAGGAAGGAGCAGAAAACAAAGGTTCCGAGGCAGGGCTGATAATGGATCTTCAGGGGACAGCATCATTTTCACAAATTCACCATGGCCTGGAGTCTTGAATCCACAGTCCTGGAGGTCCAGAAAACGACCTTATCAAAACTCCTAAAGAGAAAAGTTTTTTAGTGACATGCTGCTACTCATTTCACACATGATTGATTTGAAATGCCAATTTACTACTCTCCCGTGGTCAGAGACATCCTGTGCTCTATCTACCGCACCATTTTCCCAACACTAAGGTACCTGGAAAGTTGAATTAATCCCCAGAATATGATTTGGAGTTCTTAGAATATTGTTTGGAGGGCTTGGAAAATCAGTGTGAAGGAAGACAAGTATTTTTTTTTTTAAATTTTCATCTGAAAAATTGCCATACAACACCAAATGTTCTTAGGCAGACTGAAGTTTAGTTTGCATCTGATATGAATATTTATATTTTTGTTTTGTATTAGAAGTGGGTACATGTATGTCTTATTTTTACTGCCCCTTTCTTATCTTCTATGACTAGTATTATTAAACTTACTACCACAGCAGAGGATAGGAGTTACTACTATGACTGTATTAACTTTCCATATATGAACTCACTTAATCCTTAATCCCTTCTTATGAGGTGTAGAGGTTTACTGTGGCCCTTAATTACACTTGAGAATAAAGCATGAAAAGCTTAGTTGTTTAAAGTCAGTCAGCTATGAGGTGGCAGAACCAGAATTCAAATCCAGGTTTCCCGTCTCTACATTCTGATGTCCCCATCTGGAGTCATTTTTCAGAACAAGTTGAATCAATGGTAGTTGACTTGAGTTGTTAGACTTATTGGAACACAGGTAGGTATGCACAGTACCAGAAGAGCTCTGCTTTCTTTAAGCAGTAGTCCTTTCTTTAATCCTTAGAACCTCAACTAGGGGAGGAGGAGAGTTTTAAAAAAAAAAAAATCTTGAGCTAAATGCAAAAGATGAACTTAAATACTTCCTGAAAGTTATTGTCTAACAGGAAAAGGTGATTCACCATATTAACAGATCTTATTCCAAGGGGAGAATTTAAAGCTGAAGAACTTTCCAGAAGCTTGACCCCTTGTGAATTAGAGAAACCAGGACCTAATCACCTACTGGTGCCATGAGAAGGCCTGTGGTTACAAAGGCGCTGAAGAACTCAGCTCAGTGATAGTAGGCATGGGGGAATTGGGAGGACTATGGGTAAATCACAGTTGAAACCAAGTACTACAGAAGAGGCTGTCCAAGATATACCACTGAGGCTCAATAAGTGATTGTTGATCTAGAAAGTGACTGTAAGTCATCAAGTCTTCTTGTGATTCCTAGGTTTGGTGGCCTCCTCTTGGTTCAGAAACTCAGAGGGCATTGGCTCCACTCAACTATACATGTTTTCCGGTTTGGAAAGAAAGGAACAATGTTGAAGACATAAAGAAGATAAGGTAACCTTGTTCCAGCAGCACTCAAGATATTTCATTGCTAATGATTCAGACTAAAATTCATCATTATGTATTTACTGTATTTGAAATTAAATATTGGGGCACAAACATCTTTGGGGATTTAAAGTTCTGAACTGATACATAAGAAGAATGGAAGTTGTTGATAGCTCATAGAAGAAGAGAGTAAATGAGAATGAAAAGTACTAATGTGCAGAGCTACCAGAAGTTATGGGGACCTGTTAGTAAAGATGTTGGACAGTCATTCACTGAGCACTTGCCATGGGTCAGGCCTATAGTCGGTGCTGGGGATCTAAACATATTCATGCTTCATTTACCTCTAGTTGCCACCCAAATCCTACCCCATTCTTTCTGGACACACCAGGTGGCATCTCACAGGGGCTTATAAATGTGTCTTGTGTTGGTCCACTCTGTGAAATGTTCCCATAAGTCCTCTTTCATTTGCTACCTTGGAAATCATTGCTCCTGCCTCCCAACCCCATCACCAAGTCACCCTAGACTTGAGCAATGCAGCATTTCCTCAGTGAAGGTGAGATGTCTCTCGAGTTTCCTAAAGGACTGATGTTCTCCAGAGCCTTCAGCATAACAAAACCCTTGTTTTCTACACAAAAGTAAGAAAATTGTCCCACTCCAGTATTGCCTTTTGCTCTACTGTATAACTTAGAACCCAAAAGATATTCTAACTGAAAGTAGCACCTTCTCTTTCTTCTTGTGGTTCTGGGATCTGTTCATGGAGGTGTTAGAGGGCCAACCTCTGAGATAACTCTTGTACTGCCCTAATTGTTCTCCTCGTCAGCACATATATCTATTTTCTCCTCAAAATGCTCTTGGGCATTGTCAGCAGTCCACCACAAATGTCTAGACCCACCCAAATTCTTGTGGAGGGCATTTGGGTCCCACTAGAACTCTTTGATACAAGGATGATTAAGGCCTTTCCCTGTAAGTCAAGGTATCTGGTGGGCCCTGGATGCTTTTCTGTTGGGTTATAACATACCTGAGCATTGGGATCTGCAGAAAGCAGCAGGTGGGGACAACACCACAACGGCCCTCCAAGGAGCTTTTCTGCCCCTCTTGGCTCTGCTCCTTACTAGCCGTGTGGCCTTGGGGAAGCCATGTTCCTCTTCATGCTCAGGATACTGATTTAAGAAAGGAAACCCATCTTCTATCTCATGAGAAGGGTGTTATGATCAAGAGTTGATGCATGGGGGCAAGTTCTGTAACAACAGACTCCATTTGCCACATGACCAGGCAGTTAGAGGCTTTCCCCTTGTCTTCCAAAGCACCCAGAACTTCCTTTTGATATAATATTAATCATGCTGCAGGGTATTTGTTTGTATGACTGATTCTCTCAGTAGACCATCAGCGCCTTGAAGGGAAGGGTTTTCTCTTGTTCATTTTTGGATTATGTGCTCCCCCATAATGGAGCCAGTCATATAACAAATTCTTCAAAAATACATTACAACTGACCACAAGAATGAGTGGAATTTTAAGATTATCTTCAGGTGTTCTGAGTAGTTTTGTTCAAATCACATCACCTTCATAATTCTAGTTTCCTAATTACTAATAGAGAAAAAATAAATATATATATATATATATATATATGACTTTTCACATCATAAAATCTCAACCCAAAAGTTTCTTAACAGTGATTAAATCCAAATTCCTCCATTATACAGATGAGGAATTTGAGATTAAGAAAATGTGTGTGATATGTGTAAGGCCATCTGGACAAGTCCCAGACCTCTTGACCATCAGTTAAGTTTTCTTATTTGTTTGAGACAGAGTCTTGCTGTTTTGTCTATACTAGTCTTGAACTCATGGGTTCCCACCTCAGCCTTCAAAGTAGCTGGAGCTACAGGTGTGCACCATTGTACCCCGTGAGTTCAGTATTTTTGATGTCACAGCTTGAAATCCTTAAATGGAATTTATATGATTACAAAAGAATGATTTTATAATCTAGAGCATAGTGTAGTGTTCTAGATGTAGAACTGTTTCTGAAAGAAAATAGATACTCTGGCTAATGAGAAGATAATTCCTGGTAAGGGCTGTGAATTGAGAACAAACTGTACAACATTGGCCAAGGTGGATATTAGTTACCCTGAATGGATCAAATTCAAACAGCAATAAATGGATTCCCATAAGCCACAGACCCACACAATAATCAAATGGTTTTGTTCAGCAAGACAAACTCTTAGAAAGCTGAACAAACCTAGGTGGCTTATAAATGAATGCATTGTAGAGAGAAGAGGTTGAATTAGTTAAAGAAATCTCCCAATTGTAGAGGTCATTTCCAGAATCATTCATCTACTGGACAACATGTCTAGGAGCTCTATATGGAGCTAAATACTGCTGAGGGGGTGAGGTATGGTTCCTGTCCCAAATGTTTACCAAGCCAGTGCGCATCACATAGTGTACTCCTAACACTGTTGAGAAGTAAGATGCTTGATAGAGAGTACAAATGTTGAATTTTTAAAAAATCAAAGCACATCTAAATAAGTGGAGAAACATACCATTTTATTGATTTAAAAGACTCAATAATGTAGATATTGTTTTTCCCCAAACAAGCTTAATGCAATTCAGGTCAAACCTCAAGCAAGTTATTTTGCAGGTTTAGTAAAGTTTAGTCTAAAATGTATGTTGAAAGACAAAGTAACTAGAATATCTAAAACAATGTTGAAAAGTATTATTAAAGTGAGAGGAATCCAACTACCAAGACTCATTATATATCTGTAGATATCAAAACTGTGTGGTATTGTAAGAGGAATGGACACATGAATTAATAAAAACCAGATGCACATTTTGTTTCTTTACAAAGGCATCAAAGAAACTCAATGTAGAAACAATAGCATTTTTAATAAAGGTTGCTAGAACAATTGGACATCCGTAGGCAAAAACAAATAAATCAATAAATAAACTTCAATTGATATAAAAATTAACTCAAGATTGGTCAAGGACTTACAAGCAACATAAAACTATTAAAATTTGAGAGGATAAAATCTTTGAGATTTAGTGATAGGTAAAAACAGTTCTCTGACACCAGAAGCATGGTCCGCGAAAGGAAAAGTTGATAACTCAAACTTTAGCACAATTAAAAGCATTTGCTCTGAAAAAGGCATTGTCAAATGATGAAAAGCCACAGACTCAGTGAAAATATGTGGGACCATATCCAAGAAAGGACTAGTATTTAGGATATATAAAGAACCCTTAAAATTCAACAGCAAAAAAAACAAACAATACAATCATAAAATGAACAAAAAGATCTAAAAAGGCACTTTACAAAGAGGATATACAGACTGACTAATATATATATGAAAATATGTTCAATATTGTTCTCCATTAAGAAAATGCAAATTAAAACATGAGTGTCACCGCACATCTATCACAGTGACTGAAATATAAAACAAGGCTAACACCAAATGCTGTCAAGGATGCAGAGAAACTTGACCAAAAATGCTTTGCTGGTAGAAATGTAAACTAGATGATACAGCAATTCTGAAAAAGAATGTAAGTCTCTTAAAAAGGAATTGTGCAACAACCATACAATCCAACAATTGGCTTTCCTGGGCCTTCATTACAGAGAAAAGAACAAGAACGTTCTGTACAAGAATGTCCTGTATAAGAATGTGCATGTAGCTTTATTTGTAACAGCCCCAAACTGGAAACAACCAAGGCATCCTTCAAAAGGTGAATAATTAAATTGTGATACCATGGAATACTATCTCAGTAATAAAAAGGAACAAACTATTAATACATATAAATCTTTAGAGATTTATATCCATCAAATAAATCTAATTTCAGGTTACATATCATAAGATTCAATTTATATTATATTCTTGAAATGAAAAACTTACAGACATAGAGAACAGAGTAGTGGTTTCTAGGGAGTAAGGATTAGAAGGGAGGAGAGCAATGTCTATAATGTGGACATGGCTATAAAAGAGCAACATGAAGGATATTTGTGGTGATGAAAATATCTGCAACAATTTCAATATCTGGTTGTGATATTGCATTATAGTTTGCAAGATAATACCATTGGTACAAAGCGATTTAAGGATTCATTGAATCTCTCTATATTATTTATTATAACTGCATGTGAATCTACAAATATTTCAAAATTAAAAGTTTAATTTCAAAAGCTATATTAGCTTGTCTCAGTCCTGCACATGCACGTGAGTGTGTGTGTGTGTGTGCAGAATGCATGTGTGTGTCATATAAATTTTAGAGTTACCTTGCCAAAAAAATAAAACACAGAATAGCAGGACTGTAAGATTAAATTTGAAGTATTTACTTATGTTTGATATTGAACCATTCTATCCATGTAAATGGTATATTTCTATTATTTTCTTCTATTATTTTAGAATTTTGTCAATAAAAGAGTTACACATCTTTACTTTTTTGGAAGGATTTATTCCTGGACAAATTATTAGCATTTCACATTATTTTATGTTATACTTAATATCTGATTATTTCTGGTTAATCAAAATGAAATTGATTTTTTAAAATATTTTCTTTAATCCAGATAAATTCACTAAACTTTTTGTAACTCTGATCATTTCTTGAATTAAATTTTCATACATTTCTATAGATTGCTTGCATTTTTAAAGAGAATATACTTTTCTTCTCTTCTTCTCCCTCCTTTCTTGTATTTTATTTCCTGCTTCCTATTATTTAGGGAATTTATTACAATATTAAATTAATTAATGTTAATAATAGATACTGTCTTCTTGGTTCTAACTTTAAAAAGAGGACTTCTAAGTGCTCCTCACCATTAGTTACTCTGTCTACCACAGAAGAAGACTACAAGTCTTCTGAAGCTAGACAAGGGAAGGAGAGATGAAAAAATAATAGTGAGTTTTGCCCTACTATGAACAACATAATTAACAAAAAGATTCCTTCTGGGAATTAAAAAAAAAATTCTTCAAAACACATGTTATTACAATGAGAACAAATGCCCCAAGACAAGCTCATCTTTCTTATGTGTAAATATTTTGGTAATCACTGTGCCAAGGGCAGAAGTGCGACCAACTCTAGAACTTTCTGAATGGTGTAACAGTTAAGACTACTTCTGAAAAGCCAAGTCTACAAAATCTAATGGATTCTGCAGAGTCTTCTATTTAATTTTTAAAAATACAACTACAGTTGATTGTGAGATGGGTATGTTAGAGTTCTGCTAGAAAAACAAAACATAGGAGATACATGTTGCTGGAGTTATTACAAGGAATCAGCTTACAGAGACAGACTAAGCAAGTCTGAAATCCATAGGGTAGGCCATAAAGAAGGACACGCTGGAATGCTTGAACACAAGCTAAAGATCCAGTCCACAGGTGGAATTTCTTCTAGGAGCCTTTGTTCTGTTCTTAAGGACTTTTAAAGGTTTGAATAAGAAGACCCCCCCCCCCCGCAAAAAAAAAAAAAATTATCCAGGAGATTACTTTCTACTTAAAGTCAATTGTTTATGAATGCTAACCACATGTATAAAATACCTTCACAGCAACACCTAGTTAAGAATTTAATTGAATAACTGGAACAATAGCCTAGCCAAGTTGACACTGAATAGATGATCACAAATGGTGGCACAACTGTGTATTCTGAAGAGTGTCCATTGTGTCTTGGAGGAAGGAGTTGGAAACCATAACCCAACACTAAAAACTCATTTTCACTGAGAGTGTCAACTAGTTTATAATCTGAAAGGTACAGGCCGCTGCAAGGGAGCACAGACAAATGCAAATAACGGGTCCAGTGAGAACACAACTGTGATATTCTTGATGCAAAAAAGGCCACATGGAACCTGGGCACAGAGCAGGAAGTAGCTTTTACGAGAGGTCATGGGATTAGTTCTCCTTGGTTCTGATGAGCATCTCTGCAAACCTTTCTTCGGTGGCCACAAGATAAAGGTCAGTGTCACAGTCCTACAAGTGACAGCAACTTACTGCAGCAGGCAA
Source organism: Urocitellus parryii (assembly GCF_045843805.1). Taxonomy (NCBI): domain Eukaryota; kingdom Metazoa; phylum Chordata; class Mammalia; order Rodentia; family Sciuridae; genus Urocitellus; species Urocitellus parryii. The sequence goes on from NC_135534.1 coordinate 185,467,476, forward strand.
TATGAGCCTGCAACAGCAGCCGTGTGAGGCTTTGAAGGGGTGGTTGGTGTCCCTTCAGAAGCTTTGTGTGTCACAGTGAGGATACTGGGCTGACTTTCCCGAGTAAACAGAAAGTCAACCAGAGTCTTAATTCAGGGAGAGACTCCAGCAGGTGAGGGACTGGGTAAAGAAGAGAAAGCCTTGCACTGAGCATTTCTTCTCACTTTCTCTTTTTTTTTCCATAACTGAGAACACTCACCTGTATGGGACATTTTTCAGAAGCCAAGAAGGTGTTGAACTGGCTTATAAATGAACATTGGTACCGTTAGAAATGAAAACAATAATGTGTCCAAAAACAAAAAGATGGCACAGGCCTCTAGATATTTAATCTAGTTTGGAAAAGTAGTTAGGCCAGTAATTCCCTATGGACCATGGGGCTGATAGAGACATGCCAAGTTCCTCCAGTGTGACCTTGCACCACTCTATGAAGGCTGGTAAACACAGCCGTCTCAGTTCCTGTCGTTTCTGTGAACAGAAAGAGCCCTGAATTTTGATATTGGATGAATTTGGGCTCGGGTTCAGGCTTTTCCACTTATTTGCTGGGTAACGCTTGGGCAAATCTTTAAGCCTCTCTCCACACCAGTTTCTTCATCTGTAAAATGAGATAAATTAAAGTACCTACATGATAAGCTTGATCTGAGGATTAAATGCAGTAATGGGTGGAAAATCTCATTGAATTAAAGATCCATGTGCTTACTATATATTTTGCCTATGAAATGTCATTTAAGCAGTGAGCTTTGATGTTGGAGCAAAGACTGCTAATTGCCTCCCACAATATCCATTCTTTCCTTCCTTTGCACTGAATCTCTAATTCTCAGCTGGTCCCATGACACCTATGAAATCAAGGCCATATTTCTCAGACTCCCTTAAGCTAGTTGTAGCTCTGTGAATAAATTCCTACCAATAACAGGTGAATAGAGACGCCAGTGACCAATAACAAATTCTGGAAAGCCACTTAAAAGACTTTGGGTCCAGAATGTTGAAGTGGCGACTGGAGTTCTAAAAGTCATCTTTGTCCCTGAATACGAGGACCACTCTTTAGGGTGAATGGAACAGAGAGGAGAAAGAGGCCTCGGTTGCTGGAGCAACCACATAAGCCCTCAGTTACTGCTTCCAGACTTCTCCAGATCATTTGAAATGAACTTCTATGTTCTTTCGGCCATTATCTAATGTTACTCAACCTAGTATCAAAGAGAGCAATATTCAATCCATAAATCTAACAGTAAATACAAATTTTTGATGTATATCCTGTAATGAGCAGAATCAGAGACCCTAAGAGATCCCATGACACAGAGCTAAGTACCCTGGACTTTGATTCAGGGACCCGGGTTTAAATCTTCCTCCTACCACTTTCTAGCATGGTAACATTCACATTCTGCTTTACTCCCTGGGTCTCACTCACTGAGCTCATTTAAAGAAGACGGATGAATTCTATGACTATTCTACTTTCAGTTCCAACTTTCCAAGGCTTTGTTATTCTCTGTAAGCTGTAAGAACCCTCCATTAACAAATATCTCCATTGCACGTGGATTAATGTGTATAATAGCATGTGACGGAGGTAAGAAACAGCTTCATTTTCCTGGCTTAAAGGTAGAGGTCAGTTTGTAAATACGAAATTACTCTTCTGGAAGTTCCAGGGCTACACGTTGTAAATTTGACTGCAGCTCCTCGCTGAGAGAAGAAAGTAATAATTGAAGTTGCAAATAAAGTAAAACTGATCCCATAGCAGGGATTTATTAGAGAGGAACTTGGAGGTAGGGAGGTGAGAAGCTTGTAAGGAAACACATTAGAGACATAAAAAGAAAAGAAAACCTGCCCCCAAGTACCCCAGCCACTGTCAAGAGAGTGGTGTGAGTTCTCTTCTTTCACACATTTTTTTTTTAATGCAAAAGATATGTTCTTGGTGTTCAGAGACCATCCTAATTTCAGGTAACCTGATTTTTTTCAATAAAGCAGGCAATTCATTAAATGTGTAACTAAATGTGATTCCATTTTTATAACCTTGCTAAGCTTCTCATATAAAAATAGTCACAGTTCAGGAAAAAAAAATCTTTTGTCAGATTGAGAATATAAATTCTCAGTTTATAAACCATAATCAGCTGTAGAAAGCCTTATGGAGAGATATCTGAGGTTGGCAGAAAGTGGGGAGAAGTGAGTTTTAGGATTCACTCTTCTGACCTTTCCTAGCAGTTGAACCTGAGCATCAAGTTTTAAAAGACTCCAACAAGACCATGGTTATCACTCCTTGTGGAACTGCTACCAGAAAGAAATTTCAACATCATAACACAGTTTGCCACCGAGTTTTCTAGAAACAAAATAGAGGTATGTGAGAAGGTGAACAGTGCCTAGAGTATAGAGCATGGAGACCAATACATGAGGCATGAGCTGCCTCCTCACTGCCTCCCAACCTGTGCTCACATCAGACATCATTCATCAAGCGCTGCATGCTCCACCCTGAGTGTGCCTGTGTCTTATGATTCTTCTAATGATCATGTCCCAGGCAGCCACTACCAATTGATTGGAGAGAAAAATCTGAGGTTTATACGGTTTGCTATCCCTGGCCTCGAGCTCCATCTGAATAATAGAATAAGATACACTGTCTTTTATTGCTATACACATCAGAAAAATTAAATGAATGAACTCAGGATTGATAGCTGTCTGTAGAAAAGCAAGGAAAAGATGAAATGCAAAGAATGGCTGGGATGGTTGTTCCATAGCAGAAGAAAATGAATGAAGGGACGGCAGGGGTGGGTGGGGGGAGTTAAAGCTGCAGGTACCAGGAAACTCAAAAAGAGAATGGACCAAGATAAGCCCTGGAAAATAAGATCCATTCCTAGGGACATAAATTTGGCCATTGCTTTTTAAAGGAGGGAGGATGTCCTTGGACCTGAAAGTTGGGAACAAACAATGGCTGTGAGACCCAGGCACAATGGGCATTTTGCTAAGTTAGCACAGGTGCGTGCTTGACGTACAAGGCCAGCTAGAAACCAGTGAGTAAGAACAGCACTGAGCAGACAGGCTCTGGAGTCACAGGAGTCAAGGGTACTTTCTATTATGTATAGTCAGCTTTCCAAATCAACAGAACACAGGTCAAAAGTATTCAAGGAATAAAACGTTTGTGTCTGCCCAAAACATGTGCAGACTATTTTTCCTTACTATTATTATCTAGGTAATACAGAATTCAACTATTTGCATCGGAATCACATTGCATTAGGTATTGTCGGCAATCTGGAGATAACTTAAAGTATACAGGACCGTGTGCCTAGTTCATGAGTTATATGCATAGGCCATACCATTTAAGGTAAGGACCTTGAGCATCTGCAGATTTTGGTTCCAGTCCCTCAAACACACCAAGGGGTGACTGTACTAGCTTTGGGACCTTAGGCAAGTTATTTAACTCTCAGAGACTTGTTTTTTTTGATAGATAACTAGGATTGCAATATTTCTGTGAGTGTAGTAGTAAGAATCTAGTACCCAATAAATGCTTTCTATATAGTAAGTAAGTATCACTGTTAGTTTTCTCACTATCTTTATCTCTGGAGAAAAATCAGCATGATTCAAGGAAAGAAACCATAAACGTCTAAACTAATATTAGGCTATGAGCAATGAACTTTTTTTGCGAAAAAAGACATTAAGCTGATCTGATGCTGGCTTTAGTCATTGAGAGAACTGGTTTATTTCTGGCTAACCTCTTATATTTTTAGTCGTTTGGTGGTCCCAACTGAAAATTCATGGTGTTTCTTAGACCCTGCACTCTGACTTTCTGTCTCATCAAACTTGTGACTGCTGAGAGCTCTGATGAGCTTCTTGGTCTCATATATGCTGCTTGTAAAATTGTAAGCTCCATGGGGAGCTGGTCACAGAATGGCCCTGTGCTCCCTTGCCTTAAGGATACTGGACCTTCAAGTTCTGGCTGCCATAGTAGCTCTCCAAAGCTTACAAATGGATGACTTTCAAATATTTCTGTCTCGGTTACTAATAATTCTCAACAAGAGCATTAGTCTCCAAAAGTTTTTAGTTTGCCATTATTATAAGCAGAGACAAGTCTTACTTATTTAACATTATATTTGAAAAAATAATGAGCCCATAAATATGGTAGACAATTTCTTTTATTTAAAAAGGAAGTCATTTGGGAAAAAAAAAGTGTTACGGATGACAGGAAAACTGATGCTTGTAGAATGCTGGCTTAGTACAGAGGTTTCAGAGTGTGTTCAGGGATACTACTTTTGTCTTGATCACTACAAAAGATTTCCTCCTGGTCTCCTGACCTCTGTCTCTCATCACCCCATTCAATAACACACTCCACACCTCAACTTGGAATCTTCATAAAATACGTAACTTGTCATAGACATCTCTTTATTGACACTCTTCCATGGATCATGTATCAATAAAAACACCTGAAAGAAGAAAGATAAATAGTTGCTCACAGATAATAGGTCTAAAGTTAACCAAATCATAGGTTGTTTAGTTCATGGTTAGTGATGTTAGAGCCCTGCATTGATTTCTCTGGAATTTTTTTTTGGGGGGGGTGTTCTATCTTTGGGCACAAGAGGCTGCCATGTCTCCTAAAAATCACATTTTCACACATGTCTGTGAAAGAATGAATGGAGGAGGTAGTGTCTCTCTCTTTTGAGGACAGAAGAAAATCCTCCCCTTATGCCTCATTGGCCAGATGGGAATCACATGGCACTTCCTTTCCTGCAACTGAGTACCTACTACACCCAGCCTCCACAGTGGGAGATGAACTGTCATTAAAAAAAAGAAACAAGTGGCTGCAAAGTGGCATCTAAGAATAATTGCATTTAGGTGAACATTACTATCTGTTCTAGCTACACATTTTTTGTTGTTGTTTTGCATGTTAAATTCTAATCCTCTTAATATGGTGTGTAAGCAAACTTTTTATGTTGCAAGGAACCTACACCACACTCAAATAGTGATGAGCATTTATTGACAAGATATGTGGGGGATAGAGAAGTACAGGAAACCAGTTGAACAGGTCTCAAAGATAATTAGACCTCAACTAGCCTTTACCACAGCAGCTTCTAGTTTCTCTGGAACAGGTGAGCAGAAGTGAGAGTCCACGACCTGGGGTGCACCAAATGAGGGGTGGAATTTTTTTTCCTGACTTTCTTCTCTTTGATACTGATGGCTCTTTTTTTTTTTTTTTTTTTTTTTTTAAAGAGAGAGTGAGAGAGGAGAGAGAGAGAGAGAGAGAGAGAGAGAGAGAGAGAGAGAGAGAGAGAATTTTTTAATATTTATTTTTTTAGTTCTCGGCGGACACAACATCTTTGTTGGTATGTGGTGCTGAGGATCGAACCCGGGCCGCACGCATGCCAGGCGAGCGCGCTACCGCTGAGCCACATCTCCAGCCCCTGATACTGATGGCTCTTAACCATGTCTTTTCCTTTCTTCTACTCCTGACCATTGACCCTGTGGATTTTACATTCACACTTCCAACGACAAGCTTTGGCACTTTCAGTCTCTTTCTTAAAGAGCTCAATTCTCCTGCAATATACAGGATTCAGCTTAAGCATTAATGGGAGTGACTGCTGATCCTTTAGGAGACCTTGCTTTATGCTTCCTGGGCCCCTTTTACCATACCATAAAACACACTTCTCTCTCACGGTTGTGTCTCCCCAGGAAACTTATTAAAATATAGATCCCTGGACCCTGTCCCAGAGACCCTGACTCTATCAGGCAGGAACGAACTTAGGAATCTGCATCTTAGTATGTGTGATTCTGAACGAGGAAGCATGGACCACCGTTTTAAAATGTCAACCCTATGTTTTAACTGTTGACAGCCCAAGTTTTATGGATTTCTTCAAACAGTTCTGCAGTTATATTAAAATGCTGATTTCACAATTGAGAATCATGGGCAAAGACACAACAGTGAGAAAGCAATGTAGTCAGGATGTAAACAGCTCTGCTTGCTCCAGAGCACCTGCTCTTGAGTCATCCCGGGCCTCCCCCTGGCACCCCCAAGACTTCCTCTGCATTCTTTAGCAAAGCTGGGCCAGGGCGAGGTCTCAAGATGGTTGTTCAGGGAAGGAACGGATGGCCCTGTCATGAGAGGGCTCTGGTGGCTCCTCAGAGGGAACCTCAGCAGCTCTGCTCTGATGGAGACCAGCTTGTGCTAAGAAAACAAGGGGACCCAGTCAACTGAGGTGTGGTTACTCTGAAGGAAGGAAATTATGAAGCATGGTGCCAATCTCTCTCCAGCAGCTGCCCTTTCTGCAGCCACAGGAAGTCCTTTGAAGCCTTGTCACTGTTGTACACAGGATCTGAGCTTTTCCCTCATTCAGATGATGCATGGTGGGAAGTAGGGACCTGGAGAGCTTCAGGTTAGATTGGGAGAGAGACACTAGGAGGGGAAAGAAGGGAGATGAGGAAATGCCCCAAGTGGGGCTTCCAGATTTATTTAAATGGAAGCCACACTATGGGATTCTGAAGATCTTAGCTGAAATCCAGATTTTGACATTCAGCAGAGTGTAATGAAGAAAATTAATTCACCTATAGGAGTTATGGTTTGCTTCCCAGAAAAATAGGTATAAGATCCCAGCCTGAGCTACTGTTAGTGGGGTTAAGAGTCTTGATTTGAGTGTGATGCACTAATTACTGAAGTGACCTCCTCCTGGGAGATAGCAACAACCCCACTGTCCTATAGGGGGCTCCTAAGCAGCCACCATCACCCTGCCTGCCCAGGTTGATATTGCAGGACTTCCCTAGGAATGGCTTGGGATGAAGGTTACTCAATCCCAACCCCCAACACACAGACACACAGACGTGGGGTAACTGAAGCAGGAAGGGGTACATCAGGTGACCTCAGGACAGGAGGAGATCAAGGCAAAGGGGCTTTCAAAACCCTCTTCCTGCATTTAGTGCTTAAGTCTTTATTCATACATCTACCACATTCATGCATTCTCATTGCTTATTTGACAAATCTATCAAACAAAAACAGGGAATCTGTCCTATTCTGTAGCCAGAGCTGGGGGAACACAAGGACAAAGTGAGAAACAAACACAACCAGTTGACACCTATGTTTGGCCCATTTGGTACTTTTGTTTGGAGGAAGAGTTGGTCTTTATTATAATTTTTTAAATGTTCATATTAAACATAAAAACACACACACAAAATATGTTCACAACCATTAAACATAGAGTTCAATGACTTTGTTTTTCACAACACCCACAGAGGTTTCCAGAAAGAGATCAGCAGCAGTGTTCTGAAGCCCCCTCAAACTCTCTTCCACTCACTACCTGTTCTCCTGGCCTCTAGAGAATGGAATTATTTTTTCTACTCTTAAATTTTGGAATCGTGAAATATGAATTCTTCTCTAACTCTCTTTTGCTCAGTTTGTGTTCATGAGATATGTTCTCACTGCTGTGTATCATTTTGCTGTGTGACTGTTCCACCAAGCCAAGTGTTTATCCATTGTGATGTTGATGGAGGTTTCCAGATTGGGGTTATTGTGAGGAGTGCTGCTGTGAATATTCTTCTATACTCATTTCACTTGAGTGTGGATTCAACGGTTGAACTATTGGGTCAAAGTCATGTGCATGCTTAGCTTCAGTAGATTTAGTGAAAGAGTTTTGCAAAGTAGGGTCCCAACTCATATTCCCACCATCGATCTATGAGAATTTCGGCTCTAACATGCTATCAACAATATATAGTAGTTTTCTTTCTTTTCTGTATTTTTCATTTTTAGCTCTTCCAGTGGGCACATGGTATCATCCTAGAGAGTTTTAATGAGTAGGATCTGACATACGCAGTATGAGCCCTCACCATGTTTCATAAACACTGCCAGGCTTTTTACACAAGGCCACCTCACCTAAGCCATTGGTGTTCAAAATTCCTAACATGTACTCTCTCACTGAACTCTGTAAACAAATTATGTTATTATTCCCATTTTACTAAAGCAAAAACTGATTAACTGTCTCAATGTTAAGTAGCAGGAAAGTTACAAAAACCATTTGCCATCAAAGGGTGGACTTAAGTTCCTGCATGCCTGATAATTAGCTGGGGATCAAGGGTGGTAACAAAATAGCAAGCTTTAATAAGAAAACTGAGTTCTAATTCCTGGTTTCACTTCCAACTGGCTACACAAACTTAACACACTCTTTTAAGTCTTGGTTAACTTACTATAAATTAAGGATGATAAAATAGTTTAAAGGAATATTTAGTGGACCAAATGAGGCCACATGAGTGAAAGTGGCCAGCACAATGTCTGAAAAACACTCAGGGTAAGTTAAAGCCATTGATGGAGGCTGAGGACTCACGTGCAGGACTCTGAAAGGCCCCCTTTGGTTCCCACCAACAGTTCTGCACTGGCATTGAGAAATCAGGAAGTTTGTTGGCATCTTGGATTGAACTTTGAGGGACTTTCTCACGGGAAGAGTAGAGTAGGACTGGAGCAAGGGAAACCCTGGCAGAAATGCTCTCAGCTGAAGGAAGGAGGACCAAAGGCAGGGGCACATGATGGGAAAGGGGGATGCTACACTGGTAAACCCAACCACAGCTATGGAGGGACAGCAGTCCCAGTGTGGGTTTGTAGAGGTGCTACCAAAGAACAGTCAGATAGTGAGACTTCCTCATGACCCAAGGTCAATGGCAAAAGGCAGGAAGCAGGAAAATCACAGGGGCCCTTGTAGTGACCCAGAGAGAAAAAGCTGGTGATAGAGTGATGGGCATGGTCCATGCTGACATCCTGGCCTCCGTCCTCCGGGTACCAGCAGTAGAGCTGAGAACAAGCATCTAGCAGCCAAATGATGAAGAGAACAAAAACCAAGGATCCGCCCATTCTATTTAGGAGGAAACAGCAGTCATGTATAAAATGTATCCTCTTTTCAACTTGAATGAACAGAGATAGGATCAAAACAGAGACAGTAAAAAGGAATTGCAATATAAAAGAAAGAAGAAAACATATCACTCAAGGTTCAGAATAGCTTATTTTTAGAAAAATCTTACTAAGGTAAACAGATAAAATAATAGAGGAAACCAGCTTGGAATTTAAAATGTTGACTAGCAAAGCTTTTACCAACATACTTTTAACGATAATTTTTTTTAAAAAAAGGCCTTAGAAGCTGAAAATGAGACATAATATATCAAAATATGAAAGATATTAATCCTATAAGGCCCATAGAGATGAAATAAGAAAAATGTATCCAGACTTAAGTGTATGATAAAGACCAGAATGCCTCTTACAAAAAAAGAAAAAAGTAAGTAGTAAGATTATTTTGCGTCTTCCCCATGTTCTCACTTAGAATAAGAGACTCAAGATCTCTGGCAAACAGAAAAAATACAGTGATCCTTTCTGCTCTGTGCCATATTAAGAATCAGGCAATGCTGCAAGCCTTCATCTGTGAGCATCCATCTTCCCTTTCTGGTCGTCTCAGCCCATTTCAGGAAGAAAGCCAAAGGTCCTGGAACAGGGCAGGAAGGGAGAGGTGGGTAGTAATGATGGCAGCATGGCATGCTGGGAAATGTAGTCCCTGCTAATAAAGCATGAAAGGCCAGGCTGGGAAAAAGAAGAGCCCAACAGCCAAGATGGGAACTCCAGGTGAGAGCTAGATAGAGGGAGCTGGGTGTGGTGTTTTTGGATAGTATATTGAGAAACCACACTGCCTGTATTTGAATCCAGAATGTGCCTCTAATCAGCTGGGTGGCCTTGAAGGTGTTTGTGCCTTAGTATTTCCATGCATAAAATGGAGATAATAGGGACAAGAGGAACACATACTAAATATACTGGTTACTGTATGATGGGGTATGTAAAGAGGAAGAAGAATAATGTAAAAAATATAGATGAATAAAAAAAATAAGACAAGTAAAGGGAATCAACTGGGAATCAATAAGACACATACTTCTAAAAATAAACCCTCAAAACAGCCAAGAATTATTTTAATGCAATGAGAGGGGTCCCATCTGACAATTCTGCGTGCGCGCAAACACACACACACACACATTATCTTCATTATTCCTGAAGTCTGTATTTGCAAATTCCCCTACTCACTAAAATTTATTTGTAACCTGAAAAATCAATACTCCATGGTGCCTTCACTGTCATTTGCAGATGAATGCCAAAAAAATTTGATTGACTGACTTGCACATTGCCAACAGAGGACACATGAGGCAATGCTCTGCCTTCTTACTTCAGTTCTCATTCTGTAAACAAGTGTCTTTTGTGTGGTACATTTAGTGCCATGTTTTTCACACTTCTCGTGCTTTTTTTTTGAGTAATTTCCCTGTTTAAAATGGCACCAACCATTGTACCGAAGTGCTGTTCAGTGTTCCTAAATGCAAGAAGGCAACACTGTGCCTTGTAAAGAAATATATGTTAGATGAGCTTAGTTCAGACTTGAGATACAGTACTACTGGCATTGAGTTCAAAGTTAATACATCTTACGTATATGATCCATTTTTATGATGTGTATAATAAGCATATAGTTCATAAAATGTATTTAATTTATACAGATATATGCATAAATTATATATATAATATATAATTTAATATATTATATAATATATATTAAATTTTATATATATAATGATATCTTTATGCAGAAACTCTCCTAAAACAAAGTTGTATGCTGATTGGTTGGTAAAATGTTGCAATCAGAGGTCCTCAGGAAAATGACCTTTATTTTGCTCAGAGGCTATGATTCAAAATGTGCTAAATTCAGACTCTGCAGTGACTTTATAGAATGTAAACACTTTGAATATTAAGAATCTACTGTTTGTATAGATAGATAGATAGATAGATGTCTAAAGCACAGCAATAATTGAAAGAGGACAAATTAAGGGAACAAAATAGAAAATCAAGAAATAAATTTCAACATATTCTGCTTGGTATGCAATACTTTTATTTAGTTTACTTAATTGTTTTATAATATAACATATTAATATACATTGTACCACATAATGTTGTACAATGTTTAATATAAAATCACACAATATTGGACTACTTAGGAACAGGAAAGTACATATGAGAATAATACATGCAAGAAGTGATATAATTTAATTGGTATTATATAAGCTAACCAAATGATGATGGGAAAACATCAATTGGAACTAAATTTTATGTGTGTGTGTGTATGTGTGTGTATAAAACATATTGGTTGTTTTTCTGAAAACCACAAATTAATACAGACCTGCTCTAAAGCTCCTGAAGTATTAATTAAATTTTTATTTAATTAAAATCAAATAAAAGATATTCTATATACACACATACTATAAGAAGATAATTATTAAAAACATAAATCAAAATAATGTAAGATGAAACAAAAGAATTATAACTATAAGCAAGATAATTCCTTTATCAAGAAATAAAGCTCTTCAACATGGGCATAAGAAACTAGTTCCAACTGAAACATTGGATATGAGTAAGTAAAAGTGGGTTTTTTTCAGATAGAAATGTAAAAACCAGGAAGTCCAATATCAGAAAATACAAATGGAAGAAAAATCACTAGAATAGAATACTGGAGTAGAAATCAAAACAAAAGCATGAAAAAATAGCTTGATGAAGTGCATAAGTAAATATATAATAGCTATGAATCATGTGAATTTAATATGAGTATATTAGAATATGCAAAGCTAGAAAGTTAAAAATTTAAGAATGAATAGTAGAAATTTTAAAATAGAACACAATATCTAATTCATAGAATTAAAAGTTTTTCATCTAGCCACATACTGAAGTCCAAGTATACAAATAAAAAAATGCAACTCTTCTCATAGGTTTATGAAACATTTATAAATGTTCATTATAATCCCTCATGAAGAACTTAATAAATTTTAAGATTTTACAAGCCAATTTTATTTTAAGAGTGCAATAAAACTGGGAATCAATAAAAAGGAAATATTATTAAAAACTCAAACACCTAGAAAGGTAAAAATACTATTATAAATAATATTTAATGTGAAAGAAAAAAATTTAAAGTTTATTTGAACCATTTTAAAATAGCCAGAATAAAAGCATTACATATAAAAGTTCATAGGATATAGCCAAACTTGTGCCAAGAAGAAAAATTGTGACCTTTCATACTTTTAGCCTAGCATAAGAAAGAATGTAATGAGCCAAGATAATTATTCAAGAGGTTATGAAAAAGATAAAACCATAATTATGAGAAAGAATACATAAGATTCTACTGTTTGTGTAGATAGATGTTTAAAGCACAATTTTAGAAAAGCAAAATTAATTTATTAAGAACAAAGGATAATAGTATTTGAAAACTATTATTTCTTTAAAGAGCAATATAAGATACATAAGAAAATTAAAATTAGGAACAAGAAGACATTATAACCAAAAATATAACATCAGTCTATACAATAAAATGGCAAATATGCCTTGCTAACAAATTTGCAATTAACAACTAAATTGTTTATTTTGAGGAATATATGTAAAAGAGCTACTTCCTCAGAATTCACAAAACCAAAATCATCTAACAAACCTGGACAGAATGAATTAAGTTTTATGGCTAGAGAGTTTTATACTTAGCTCCTTTTTTAATATTTAAGGAAATACTACTAGGCCTCAGAGAGAGAGAGAGAGAGAGAGAGAGAGAGAGAGAGAGACTTTCCAACTTATCATAAAAGCAAACATGATTCTGACATCAAATACAGATAATAATAAAAAATATAAAAATCAATACAGTAAATGCACATTAAGCACCCCAAATAAAAGCTTATAAATCAGTTTCTAAATTGCAGGACAATTCAGAATTAATTGAATATTTTTATAAATATGTTTGAAGCCATAAGAGAGTTGGTTAAATTTGTTAATCAAGACTTGAAAAGTCAAGGTCCTAAGTCAAAGAAAAACATCAAGAAGTAAGCTGGCATTCTCTTTTTTCCTTGGCTATTTGTCAATACTTAGCATAAAACAAACAAACAAACAAAAAATAACAAATCAACAGAAGGTCTTAGATAAGTGACCAAAAAGTCAGAGGAGCACTTTTGGAAACTGCAATTTGGACCTTCCAAGTCAGCAGGGCTTGATCAGCAAAGATCCTGGAGGAAAGAGCGGTGCTGTTTTGCACGTCAAAATATCTTGCAATTCTTTAAGCTATGCGTGGACAAAATTTAAGAAATTAAATAGAAAAACTCTAAAAAACAGAGCAAAAGTTTTCACAATATCAAAGGAAAAAATTTGAATAAAGAACATTATATTTTGTATTCTTCCATTGGTATCCCTGGTGGAGCTTTAATCAGCTATTTTGCTACTGTGACTAAAGGTTCTGATGAAAGAATTTTAGGGGAGGAAAAGTTATTTGAGGGCTCACAGTTTCAGAGTCTTAGTCCACAAAAGGCCAGCTCCATTCCTTGAGACTCATGGTGAGGCTGAACATCCGGGCAGAAGAGTGTGGCGGAGGGAAGCAGCTCACATGATGATTCTGGAGTAGAGACTCTACTCTCCAGATACAAACATATACTCCATAAGCACACCCCCAATGAACCACTTTCTTCAGCCACACCCCACCTGCCTCCAGTTACCCACTCAGTTAATTCCATCAAGGACTAATTCACTGATTAGGTTAAGGCTATAACATAATCATTTCTCCTCACAACCTTCTTGTATTGTCTCACAAGTAAGCTTTTGAGGGACGCCTCATATCCAAGCCATGAGACCTGAAAAACTACATCCTTGGAAATGAGAGAAAGCAGAGATAGAAAAGCCTTTACAAACTGACAATCCAGTTTTAGATAAACTTTTTTTTTTTAATTTTGGTACCAGAGATTGAACCCAGGGCTGCTTAACCACTAAGCCACATCCCTAGCCCTTTTTGTATTTTATTTAGAGACAGATTCTCACTGAGTTGCTCAGGGCCTTGCTAAATTGCTGAGGCTGGTTTTGAACTCACAATCCTCCTGGTTCTGCCTCCTGAGTCACTGGGATTACAGGCCTGTACCACTGCACCCGGCCAAGTTTTAGATAAACTTAAATCTGATGGATGAAACATGCACAGCAAAAATTATTCCAACTAACGTGAATCTTCTCTGCTTGATATAAAATCTTTCAGTGGCTCCACCATTTTAAAGCTAAATAACAAGAATTTGGTCTTTTACAATGCCAGGGCAAAAACAAGTAGTTAAGAGAGAGACTCAGAGATTATCAAGTCACTAGAATTAACAGATCTGGAGCTATAGTTAATATCTCAAGAAAAATGATAACAAGATGGAGAATTTCACCAGAAATATTGTACAAAAGGTTAATCAATTAGTAAATCTTGAACTAAAAATAATGTAGTAACAAAACCTGAGAACTTTTTTTAAAAGTTGATTTGAAAGGAAAAGGGTATTAATAAATTAGAAAAATGGGTAATCAAAAAATATTCAGAGAGAATTACAAAGAGAGAAAAGAACAGAAAACACATAAATCAGCCTCAGAGAAACATGGGAGACGATGGACACATCTAATATATTTTTTAATTAAAAGGAAAAGATGAGAAAGAAACAAGCAGAAGCAAAGCTTGAAAAGATCGTGTGGGTGCATTTTTCAAAACTGATGAAAGTAATTAAGTCACCCATTTTTGCAGTGAAAATATCCTGAGTAAGATAAAAAACAAAATTACACCTAGTCCTTTTACCATAAACCAAATTCAAAATAAATGGAAAGAGAAACTCTTTTTAAAAATTTTTTTAAAAGAAAAGAAGCACATTACCTTCAAAAGACCAAACATAAGATTTACAACTAATTCCCCAGAGAAATGAGATCCAAAAGGCAATGGAATAACATTCTGAGACAACTACAAAGAAATAACTGCCTATCTAGACTACTATGCTTTAGAAAAATGTCCTTCATAACTAAATAGATAGGAATAAATTGAAGGACTTTCATTTCCATACTCTAGAACAGGCATTTATAACATTCTACAAATTAATAAGGCAGAAACACCATTCAATAAAATTGACCAAATATTTGAATAGGCTCTTAGGAAACAAGGATATCCAAGTGACTGTTAGTTAGCATTCTGTCCCAATCACTAAATACTTGAGATAATCAACTTATAAAAAGAAAAGTTTTTTTAGCTTACAGCTTTGGAGATTATAATCTGTGATTGGTTGGTCCACTGTTTGGAGCCTACAGTGAAGCACCACATCATTGCTAGAACACGTGGTAGAGCAAAACTGCTAGCATCACAAGACAAAGAGAAAGAGGAAAAGAGAGGGATGCCACCCACCATCCCCTTCAGTTTCACACTTCCAGTGATATGAGGAACCCCCTTCCATTAGACCTCAGCTTCTAAAGGTTCCATCACCTCTCCATAGTGCTACCCTAGAAACCAAACCTTTAGAGGACACCTATCCAACCATAGCAACGATCAGCAAACAGGTGAAAGGTATTTTAAATAATTGATCATTAGCAAATACAAGCTAAAATCACAATGAAATATCAGCACACAATCACCCAAATGGCTAAATAATAATAATAATAATAATAATACTAAATACTAGCAAGGATATGGAACAACTGAAGCATTCATATATACTACAAGTAGGAACTGATAACATTAACTTGGAAAACTGCCTGACAGTATGCTGGATAATATGCACGTCCTATGACCCAGTATTTTCACTTCTAGGCATATACTAAATTGAAGTGAGCTCACATGTTCACCAAAATCATGTATGACAATATTCACAACAACTTTATTTATAATAGGTAGTTATGAAATATTCTATAGAACAGTAAGGTAACCATGGTTGACAGCAATTAATTATTTGAAAAGAGCTAGAAAGGAAAATTTTGAATGTTCCCAACACAAAGATACAATAAATGTCTAAGATGATAGATATGCCAATCACCCTGATCTGATCATTACACATTTATACATGCATTGAAATGCCACACAGTACCCCATGAATATGTATAATTACTATGTGTCAATTAAAAATAAAAGTATATTTTAAAAGGATTGTAAACCAAACCCCATTTATATATGCAACTGCATTAAAGGAAAATAAGCTAGATGTTTCAACAAAAAGAAAAGAGTGTCAGATTATCTGATGCTTACTTATTAAAAAACACCTCTCAACAGAGAAAATGCAAAAGTAAAAGGATCAGGAACATACATAAGCCATGCAAAGATTAAAGTAACAATATCAGCTCTACTAATGATAGAAAAAGAAGTGTTTAAAGCAAAAATCCTTACCAGAAGCTTAGTAGAACGTTTCATAATGATCAAAAGGTCAACCCACCAAGAAGACTCACAGTTCTTAACTGGTTTGCCCTTGATGGCATTGGCCCAGAAGGTGTAAGACAATTATTTGATAGAACCAAAGGAGAAATAGACAAACCCACAATCAGAGCTGAAGATTTTAACATGCTGCTCATTATGACTGATTAAAAACATAGGAATTCAGTAAATATCTAGAATATCAGAATAACAAAACTAACAAACTTAACCTAACTGACATAGGTAAAGCATAACACCCAATAACTGCAGAATCCACATTCTTTTCAAGTGTACATAGAATATTTGCCAAGATTAACCAGATAATGAGCCAAACAAGTCTCAATAAATTTCAAATAGTTGAAATAATTTTGAGTAAAATTATAGGATCCAAATGAAAAAATGTTAGAAATGAATAGCAAAAATGTAATTAGAAAATTCTCTAATAATTGGATTGAAATAATACTGTTCCAAATAAACTAAATGGCAATAATTCTTTGTGAGCTTTGTAACAACAACACAAACACTACATAGCAAAACCTAATAGATACAGCTGAAGATGCTCTGAGGGGGAAATTTATTATCTACACTACATATGATAGAAAAGTAGAAAACTAAAATCTAAGAACCCACCTCAAGGAATTTAGAGAAAGTAAAACTAAGAAAAAGTAAAATGAAATAAATTAGTTTGAAAAACAGAAACTAATAAACTAGAAATTAAACAAGCAATAGAAAATAAAAATGAAATATCAATTCTTCATGAAAAATTACTAATATTGATAAAGCCACGGCAAGTTTAATGAAGCAAAAAAAAAAGGAAGGAAAGAATATATTACCAATGTGAAGTTAAATGGAGCATAACCACAGATTTATAGGGTTGAAAAGAGAGATACTATTATGAAAGAGTTAATAAATTTGGAGATCAAATAAAATTGAAAACTTCCTATGACAATTCTATTTATTAAAAATAATTTAAGCAGAATTTCAAACCTGAATAGCTACCCTGATAGGCTCCTCCAGGAACCACCAACAAGAAATCCCTCCTCCAGCACTTCCCCAACCAATGGGAACTCTCCGGGAATCCCCATGGGTGAAGGGGTAGATCCGGGCCTGCTGTGAGCTTGGGTCCCGCGAGGGCTGGTGTGAGTGGTCTGGCCTGGGCCTTGCCTATCAGATAGATCTTCAAAAACAAAAGCTGAACAAAGAAACTATAGAACTCAATAATACAATCAATAACTTAGACTTAACTGACATAGAATATTTCATCCTTCAATGAGAGAATATACTTTCTTCTCAGTAGCACATGGATCCTTCTCTAAAACAGACCATATAATATGCCACAAAACGGGCTGGGGATGTGGCTCAAGTGGTAGCGTGCTCACCTGCCATGCGTCTGGCCTGGGTTCGATCCTCAGCACCACATACAAATAAAGATGCTGTGTCTGCTGAAAATTAAAAAAATAAATATTAAAATGCTCTCTCTCTCTCTCTCTCTTTAAAAAAAAATTTTTTTAAAAAAATATGCCACAAAACAACTCTTAGCAAATTTTAAAAAGTAGAGCTACTACCCTGCATTCTATCAGATCATTTTGGAATGAAATTAGAAATCAATGATAAAATGAGAAGTAAAAATCCACTCTAACACCTGGAGACTAAATAATATGCTACTGAATGAACAATGGGTGGCAGAAGACATCAAGGAGGAGATTAAAAAATTTTTAGAGGTGAGTGAGAACATAGATACAACATACCGAAATGTCTGGAACACTATGAAAACAGTTCTAAGAGGAAAGTTCATTGCATGAAGTTCATTCCTTCAAAGAAGAAATAGTCAACAAATAAATGACTTAACATTACATCTCAAAGCCCCAGAAAAAGAAGAATAAGTCTACACCAAAAGCAGGAGAAGACAGGAAATAATTAAAATCAGAGATGAAATCAATGAAATAGAAACAAAAGAAACAATTGAAAAAATTGACAGAACAAAAAGTTGGTTCTTTGAAAAACTAAATGTAATTGACAGACCCTTAGCCATGCTAACAAAGAGAAGGAGAGAGAAAACTCAAATTACTAGAATCTGTAATGAAAAAGGAAATATCACAGTGGACATGAAAGAAATACAGAAGATAATTAGAAATTATTTTGAAAACTTGAACTCCAATAAAATAGAAAATATCGAAGGCATTGTCAAATATCTAGAGTCATATAATTTGCCCAAATTGAATTAGGATGATTTACACAATTTAAACAGATCAATTTCAAGTGACAAGATAGAAGATGCCATCAGAAGTCTACCAACAAAGAAAATCCCAGGACCAGATGGATACACAGCTGAGTTCTACAAGACCTTTAAAGAAGAACTAATACCAATACTCTTCAATTTATTTCAGGAAATAGAAAAAGAGGGAGCACTTCCAAGCTCATTCTATGAGGCCAAAATCACCCTGATTCCAAAACCAGGCAAAGACACATCAAAAAAGAAAACTTCAGACCAATATCTCTAATGAACATAGATGCAAAAATTCTCAATAAAACTCTGGCCAATAGATTAAAAAAAAAAAACATATCAAAAAGATCATGCACCACGATCAAGTGGGATTCATCCCAGGGGTGCAAGCTTTGTTCAACACACTGAAATCAATAAATGTAATACATCACATCAATAGACTTAAAAATAAGAATCATATGATCATCTCAATAGATGCAGAAAAAGCATTCGACAAAATATAGCACCCCTTTATATTCAAAACACTAGAAAAATTAGGGCTAACAGTAATATATCTCAACATCATAAAGGCTATCTATGCTAAGCCCCAGGCCAACATCATTCTAAGTGGAGAAAAATTGAAGGCATTCCCTCTAAAAACTAGTAGAAGACAGGGATGACTTCTTTCCCCACTTCTATTTAACATAGTTCTTGAAACACTGACCAGAGTAATTAAATAAACAAAATCAAAGGAACACACATAGGAAAAGAAGAACTCAAATTGGCACTATTTGCTGATGATATGATTCTATACCTAAACTACACCAAAAGTTCAACCATAAAACTTCTAGAACTAGTAAATGAATTCAGCAAAGTAGTAGGATATAAAATCAACACCCCAAAATCAAAGGCATTTCTATATATTAATGACAAATCCTCAGAAAGGGAAATAAGGAAAAGTACCCCATGTACAATAGCCTCAAAAAATAAAATAAAATACTTGAGAATCAACTTAATGAAAGAGGTGAAAGATCTATGTAATGAAAATCACAGAACCCTAAAGAAAGAAGTCAAAGAAGACCTTAGAAGATGGAAAGATCTACCTTGCTCTTGGATAGGCAGAATTACTATTATCAAAATGACCATACTTCCAAAAGCACTATACAAGTTTAATGCAATTCTGATAAAAATCCCAATGACATTCCTCATAGAAATAGAAAAAGTAATCATGAAATTCATCGGGAAAAATAAGAGACCCAGAATAGCTAAAGCAATCTTTAGCAGAGTGAAGCAAGTGGCATCACTATACCAGAACTTAAACTATACTACAGAGCAATAGTAACACAAACAGCATGGTATTGGCACCAAAACAGACAGGTAGACCAATGGTACAGAATAGAGGACAAAGAGAATAACCCACAAAAATACAATTATCTTATATTAAACAAAGGTGCCAAAAACATGCATTGGAGAAAAGATAACCTTTTCAACAAATGGTGCTGGGAAAACTGGAAATCCATATGCAACAAAATGACATTAAACCCCTATCTCTCACTATGCACAAAACTCAGCTCAAAATGGATCAAG
The DNA here is from genome assembly GCF_045843805.1 of Urocitellus parryii. Classification (NCBI taxonomy): domain Eukaryota; kingdom Metazoa; phylum Chordata; class Mammalia; order Rodentia; family Sciuridae; genus Urocitellus; species Urocitellus parryii. The sequence continues at coordinate 185,487,471 of NC_135534.1, forward strand.
GACCTAGGAATTAAACTAGAGATGCTGCATCTAATAGAAGAAAAAGTAGGTCCTAATCTCCATCATGTGGGATTAGGCCCCAACTTCCTTAATAAGACTTATTTGGCACAAGAATTAAAATCAAGAATCAATAAATGGGATGGACTCAAACTAAATAGCTTTTTTCTCAGCAAAAGAAACAATCTGTGAGGTAAATAGAGAGCCTACATCTTGGGAGCAAATCTTTACCCCTCATAGAACTCAATAAGCTAAGCATCAAAAATAAATAAAAAATTTTTAAAAACCAATAAATGGGCCAAGGACTTGAACAGTAATCAACAAATATATTTTAAAAAGTTCATCATAGCTAGCAATAGAGAAATGCAGATCAAAACCACTCTAAGATTTCATCTCACTCCAGTTAGAATGGCAGCTATTTAAGAATACAAACAACAATAAGTGTTGGGAAGAATGTGGGGAGAAAGGTACACTCATACATTGCTGGTGGGACTGCAAATTGATGCAGCCAATATGGAAAGCAGTATGGAGATTTCTTGGAAAATTAGGAATGGAACCACCATTTGACCCAGCTATCCCTTCCCTTGGTCATACCCAAAGGACTTAAAAACAGCATACTACAGGGACACAGCCACATCAATGTTTATAGCAGCACAATTCACAATAGCTAAACTGTGGAACCAACCTAGATGCATTTCAATAGGTGAATGGATTAAAAAATGTGTCATATATACACAATGGAATATTACTCATCAACAAAAGAGAATAAAATAATAGCATTTTCAGGTAAATGGATGAAGTTTGAGAAGATAATGCTAAGTGAAGTTAACCAATCCCAAAAAACCAAATGCTGAATATTTTCTCTGATCTAAGGAGGCTGATTCATAGTGGGGTAGGGAGAGAGAGCATAGGAGGAATACACAAACTCTAGATAGGACAGAGGGGTGGGAGGGAAAGAGAGGCAGCATAGGATTAGAAATGATGGTGGAATGTGATATACTTTAATATCCAAAGTACACATATGAAGACACGATTGGTGTGAATATACTTTGCATACAACCAGAGATATGAAAATTGTGCTCTGTATGTGTAATAAGAATTGTACTGCATTCCACTGTCATAAATAAATAAAAAATTAATTATAAAAAACCCCTGAATAGCCTATACATGTATTAAAGACATGAATCTATAAATAAAAATCTTGTCTCTAGGAAATTCTCTAGGTCTGTGTTATCTGTGATTTTTAAAATGTTTAAGGAATAACACCTATTTTATTTTTAAATCTCAGAACAGGGAAAAGAGGAAATACTTCCAAATCATGAGTCCATTATCATTCTGGCACAAAAAAATATAACAAGAACATTACAATAAAGTAAAATCACAGGCCAATTTCTCTTATAAGCATTCGTGCAAAAACGCTAAGCAAAATATTAGCAAGTTTATTAAAAAAAATAGTGCATCATGTCAAACTGGGTTTGTTTCAGGAATGGAAGATTGGTATAACTTTCAAATACCAATCTATGCTATTCCCCAGCATGAGAAAAGTCACATCATCTTCTCAATATAATGCAAAACAAACATTTGTTAGAATCCAAAACCTCTTAAATGGTTTAAAACAAACTAATAAACTTTTTTTTTAGGAAAATCTCAGCAATACTTCTTAAGGAAATATGCAAAATTAATCTAAAATTTCTTTGGAAATACAAATAGTTGGGAGTAGCAAAAATAATCTTGAATAAAAAATTTTTTAAATAATTTGCCCTACTAGGTATCAAGGATTTCTTTAAAAGCTACTGTGAAACATATTGATGTGAAAGACAGAAAAATAGGTGAGTGGAATAGAATAAAGAATCTGGAAGCAATATAATACATGTACCATCTCAAGATTTATGACAAATGTGAAATAACAGAAAAAAAACATTGTTTCCTTAGAAAATATCCTAGATTAGTTTATATTTATTTAAACTAATGGTAAAATATTGAAACTTGACCTCTTCCATGTACCATACAGAAATAAATTCTAGGTAGATGATGGACTTAATATGAAAGTTAAAGCAATAAAAATGTTTTAACAAATATGTTTCTTTTTAAATTTTTTATTGGTTCTTTTAGTTATACATGATAATAGGATTCATTTTGACATAATTATAAAAGCATGGAATACAATTTGTTTCAGAAGAATTTATAGAATATCTCCATGCCCTTGGGATAAGTTAAGATTTTTAAAACTGGACACAAATAGCATCAAGCATGAAAGAAAATTCTATTAAATTATTCTATAATAAAATGTATAATGTCTGTAAGTTTAAATGTATGTTACACAATAGGAAAAGATGTTTGCAATAAATATTTATATGAGATAAAAATTACACATAATACCTATAATCAAGAACTCATATGACTGCCGGGCATAGTGGCACATGCCTGTAATCTCAGTGGCTCAGGAGGCTGAGACAGGAGCATGGAGAGTTCAAAACCAGCCTTAGCCCCCAGAAAGGTGAAGTGTTAAGCAACTCAGTGAGACCCTGTCTTTAAATAAAATATAAAAAATTAGGGCTGGGGATGTGGCTCAGTGGTAGAGCATCCGTGAGTTCAATCCCCAATACACCCCCCCTCCAAAAAAAAAAAAAACAATAGAATTTAGCAAAAATAAATAAATAAATAAAAAGTCTTTCAAAAAATGAAAGAAGAAACATTTCTAAATGCATTTTATAAGGTTAATATCATTTTGCTGGTAAAGACGGACAAAGGTACCACAAGAAAAGAAAACTATACAGATACAAAATATTTTCAATAAAATGCTAGTAAACCAAATTCAACATCACATTAAAAGCATCATACACCATGACCAAGTGGGACTTATCTCTGGAATGCAAGAATGGTTCAACATATTCAAATCAATCAATGTAATACCCTACATCAACAAAACAAAAGAAAAAAATCTTTTATTTCCATAGACACACAAAAAAGCATTCAACAAAGTTCAGCATTCATTCATGATTAAAATTTTCAACAAAATAGCTATGACAATAATTTAACTCAGTGCAATAAAGGCCATTTATAACAAGTCTGCAATTAGCACCATAATCAGCCAAGAAAACTGGAAGCTTTCCCTTTAAAATCTGGCACAAGGCAATGATGCCCACTGTCACCTTTTTCGAACAACACTGAAAGTCTTAGCCAGAGTAATTAGATAAGAAAAAAAGAAATAAACGGCATCTAAATTTGAAAAAATGTAAGATTATGTGTTTGCACATGGTATATGTAGAAAACCCTAAGACTAAAAATACACATTCTTTAAATTTTCAGGATACAATATCAACATACCAAAATCATTTAAATTTTTTAAAATTATTTTTTAGTTGTAGTTGGACACAATACCTTTATTTTATTTACTTATTTATTTGTTAGGTGGTGCTGAGGATCAAATCCAGGGCCTCAGATGTACTAGGTGAGCACTCTATTGCTGAGCAACAATCCCAGCCCCAACAGTTATATTTCTATACACACAAAACTGTCCGAAAAGGAAACAAAAAAACCAATCCTATTCATAATAGCAATAAAATACTTAGGAATGAACTAAACCAAAGAAGTGAAAGATTGTATGCTGAAAATTATTGTTAAGGAAAGAAATTAAAGAAGACATAGATAAATGGAAAAGTATCTCATGTTCATGGATTAATGAAGGATGCAATGGATAAAAATATCCATTATACCCAAAGTAATGTACAGATTCAACAAAATTCCTATTAAAAATCCAAAGTTATTTTTTTTTACAGAAATAGAAAAGTTTTTTCTAAAATTTATATTAAACCACAAAAAAAAAAGCCATCTTGAGCAAGAAGTAGCTGGAAGCATCACACTTCCTAATTTTCCTAATTTCAAAAATATATCATGAAGCTACAAGAATTCAAGTAGTAAGATCCTGGCATAGAAATGGACATCTAGACAATAGAACTGAACAGACACCCCAGAAGTAGAGCTGAAAATCCTTGCTTATGTGGCCAACGGATCTATGACAAGGGGGCCAAAATCACACAACAGGGAAAGGAGAGCTTCTTTGAAAAATATTATTGGGGAAATTGAATATTCACAGGCATTCACACCATTCACAAAAATCAACTAAAAATACTTTAAAGACTTAAATGTTAGACCTGAGATGTAAAACTTCTAAGAAAAAAGCACATTTGGGGAATAATTTCTCAACAGAAGTCTGAGTAATGATTTAAAGTGTGTGTGTGTGTACACACACACTTTAAATAATTGTATTGAATAAAATTTTAATAAAAATTTTAATAAATAATTTTATTGAATAAAATTTTAATATTTTATTGAATAAAACACCTAAAACATAGGCAAAAATGAACAAGTGGACTGCATGAAACTGGAAAACTTTTGCACAACTATGGAAACAATCCATAGAATCAAAATGCAACCAACAGAATGGGATAGATTATCTGCAAACCATATATCTGAAGGATGTTAATATATAGGGAATAAAAAAGAATCTAAAATATATAGGGAACAAAAATAGCTCAAGAGCAACAAAACAAAAGGAAATGAACAACAATAAATAACCTGATTAACAAATAGGCTAAAATACTAAACAGATATTTCTCAATAGAAGATGTATGGAAATGTGCTCAATATCAACAATCATTGGGGAAATGCAAATCAAAACCAAAATGAGTTGTCACCTCATTCCTGTTAAAATAACTATTATCAAAAAGATGAAAGATATGCATTTGTGAGGATGTGGAGAAAAAGAAAGCCAGTATACTGTTGGTGGGAATGCAAATTGGTACAACCATTATGGAATATAGTATGGAGGTTCCTCAAAAAATTAAAAGTAGAACTACCCTATGATCCAGCAATCTCTCTTCTGGGCATATATTTAAAGTTAAGTCATTATAGCAAAGAGATACCAGCACTTTTATATTCATAATGGGAAAAAGATGTTTGCAATAAATATTTATATGAGATAAACTATACATGTAATATATATGATCAAGGATTCATATACAAAATACATAAAGAATTATGAATAATTCACAGAATTAATTCATAATATCCAAGGATATGGAAACAATCTATGTTAGGGTCCGTAAACAAGTCAAGGTGGTGCCTGGCATTTTGCCAGAGGGAGTGGCTTGTTAAGTAAGTCATCGAGCCATTAAGATGATAGATTCCTTAATGAGTGACTGCTGTGTCTAGATTATGTCAATTAAATTAAGCTGTGTTTAATCATTAAGATGATGATTCCTTATTGATTGACTGCTATATCTAGTTTATGTTAATTAAGATAAGCTGTGTGTAATTAGTTATGTATATATACACCCCTACTGTCCTACAATAAATGGCTCCCACTCTGCTGTATCAATCTTCACAAGTTGCTCGTCACCCCCCGGGTTAGTTTGCTGCAGCCAGACTGCGGCAAATCTACATGTTTGTTGATGGATAAATAAATAAAGAAAATGTGTGTGGGTACATAAAATTAAATATTCATTCTTTGAAAATAAGGAAATCTTGTCATTCATAACAACACACATAAACATGGAAGACATGGTGCTAAGTGAACTAAGCCAGACATAGAAAGAAAAATAGTGCATTGATCTTATTTATATGTGAAATTTTTAAAAGTCAAATTCATAAAAACAGAGAGTAAAATGGTGGTTACCAGAACAACGAGAGGGGTAGAGAGAATGGGAAGATGTATATCAACAGGTAAAGGGGTCTAGTCATACTGGATGACTAAGTTCTCAAGATCTAATGCACAATATGATGATTATAGTTAATAATACTACACTGTACTCTTGAAATTTGCTAGACAGTTGGTCTTGAGTGTACTCACACATGCATAACTATTTGAGATAATGAATATGTTAATCAGCTTGATTATGGGGATCAGTTTACAGTGTATGCACATATCAACATTCCCTTGTATCTACCTTAAATACATCAAATTTTTATTTGTCAAGTATACCTTAACAGGGTTGAAAGGCAGACAAACAAAATGATCAGAAACTCCCCAAACTGAAATATTCAAATGGTGAATAAACATGAGAAAAGCTCACCATAATAAATTGCAAGAAACTGCAAACTAAGGAATGATTTCATGCCACTAGACAACACCCACCAGTACGGCGAAGTTAGATTAAATGACATTACCAAGGATCCGTGAGGAGGTGCAGCAACAAAAGCCCTCATGTAAGAGAAGATTGAGTGGTACAACCACTGGGGAAAGCTCCTTCACAGGGAATCTGCCAACTTGGAACCTGTGCTGGACGGTCAGCCCTTCCATTCCTGGGTTACAGTCAACCCAGGAAGAAAGACTGAAAGGCTTATCCTACCAGATCCCTATGTGGTATACACATGAGCACAAAAGACCACAGCAAGAATGTTCATAGCAGCTTTGTTATAATAGCCAAAACTTGGACATAACTCACATACCCATCAATGATAAATACAATAGAACAGTAGGAAAATGAAAAAGCAAGTACTTCATGCGACCACATGGACCCATTCCACAAAATATAAGGAAAACCGGCCAAAGAGAATAATAGGCCCAAACCAGTAATTTTATTACATTTGGTAGAAGAAGGCATGAGGGAGGCACTTAGGGCACTGGTAATGATACATTTCATGATGTGGGTGGTAGATACATAGATATAGATTAACTTTCTAAAATTTTATCCCTTGTGCAAATTCCTGTGTATATGTTATTCTTTGATAAAAATACCAATATACCAAAATGTCTCCAGTATTTATAACTGAGCTATGATATCATAGGTAATTTTTATTTTCTTTACATTATACTTTCATATAATTTTCAAATATATGATGTTGAAGCTTTTGAGAGTGACTTGCATATTCTGGTCACTTTGATAAAGGCTTTTCCTAGTGATCCTCTTTGCTCTTTCCCTAGTCTATGCCTTAATCTATCTTGTCTCAGCTACTTCATTGGTCTCTTGATCAGTCTTCTTGCCGTTCATTTTATAAATAGGAGGTGAAATTATCTGCCAGATATTGATCAGTTTTGTGGGACCCAAGATAATCCTTTAGCTTTGGGGAAGTTGTTTTTGGTAGCCCTTTAGACCACTGTTCTTTGTTTTTTTAAAAAAAAAAAAAAACACACACAATACTTATAACTAATAAGATTCCCGTGAGCCACACACTTCCATGAAAATGAAAACATCGTTCAGTGAAAGAAGCCAGACATAAGAGGTCATGTTTTATATGCTCTCATTTGTATGAAATATCCAGAACAGTAAATCTACAGAGAGAGAGAGAACACAGCATTGGTTGCCAGGAATGGAGAGGAAGGAGGTATACAGTCTTCCGTGGGTATGGAGTTTTTATGAACTGGTGCATGACCTACCCCTCCAAAAAATTTACAAGAAGTCCTAGCACCAAGTAGCTTGGAATGTAAAATGGAGGCATGGTCTTGAAAGAGGTAATTAAGTTAAAATAAGATCATTAAGATGGGACCTGATCCAACATGGCTGATGTTCAAGAGAAAGGTTGGGCACAGACATTTATAGAGTAAAAACCCACATGAAGACAGAAAGAGAAGCTGTCCATTTTCAAGTCAAAGAGAGAGTCCTGGAATAGATCCTTCTCTTATAGGCCTCAGAAGAAACCAGCCCCCATGACACCTTGATCACAGAATTCTAACCTCCAGAACTGTGAGCAAATAAATTTCTGCTGCTTAATCCAACCAGTCTCTGCTATTTTGTTATGGTAGCCCTAGCAAATGAATACAGAGGTTTTATTTTAATGGGACAGAAGTGTTTTTAAAACTAGGTAGTATGAGGTGGAATTTTCACCCTATTGTAATTGTACCAAATACCATACTTTAAAATGATCAATTTAGTGTTATGTGAATTTCACCTCCATACATTCAGGTCCCTTACCACACACCAATTAGCCAGACAATTCTCCCTTACAAGTGAAAGAAAGGCCTGTATGTTTATTCTCTAAGGAAGATAAAGCAAAGACACCCTGTGCTCTTTCCAGAAAAAAAAAAAGTTAGGAATTTTTGTGAGATGGTTTGTTAAATTGAGCTGCTATTAAAAGTTAAATTATATAAACTTACAATTAAATAAATTGTATATTAAAGATAAAGGTCATAAACACTCAGGATTCCTCGCTTCCTAATTATTTCACAGTCGCGTACTGTCGTCCATGCCCTTGGGGTCATTTGCAGGGGCTATCTGTGTATGGTGGAAACACTTCACAACCACATGCTCCTTCCCATCCTTCTCAGCCTAGCTTCAGTGACTTCCCTTGGTGACCTTGACATTTTCTGTGGTGAATGCTTTTTATAGCATGAAAATGATCAGAAACCACATATCAAGATTGGCCTTTCCTTCCTTCCTCCTTTCCTTCTTCTCTTTCTCCTTTCCAGAGCTGGATGCTCTACCAGCATCTAACTGCTAACACATTCTACGGAGCATAGGAGTTGAGTCCCAGTCTTGGACCGATGAGAACCCACGCAGAACCTGCCTTTGGGAGGTCCTGTGTCCTCGCCATCTCCTGGCTTCCTCCTCGTTCACCACACCTCCTTGTTGCCCCCAGAAGTTCCCTGACATCAACCAGGAAGAGCCAGGGATGGGGCCACAGTCCTGCTCACTTGGGGAGCTCCCAGGAGAGGCTGAGTCCACAGCTGTGGGGCTGACGGTGGAAGGGGGATGCCCCACAGCTACAGGGGCCATCTCCTGCCCAGAGCCTTTGCATCTCCTGATGGCCATGCTGGCAGCGTCCCCTTGGCTGCCACGAGCTGGCCCAGCTCTCTCTTCCTGTGTGTCAGGGCAGGAGCTGCAGGCACAGAGCCACTATAAATGTTTGCTGGAGATGGAGCAACCTGGCTTAGTAGCAGCTGCAGTGCGCTTGCTGCCAGGTTCTCTCGGTGGCTGAGTCAGTGGGTTCATCAGGAGGAAGCAAAGAGCAGTCCCCGGAAGGGCCTCCCAAAGCAAGCCTGGCTCTGCTGGCCAAGCAAGGAACATTTGTGTTTCTTACCTGGAAAACAGAACACATAGATCAAAGGGCAGTCTCAATCAAAGCCACCGTCATGATTCCCTGCCTAGAGCCACTTTTCTGGGATAAACCTGCCTCTGTTACTGGGATCCAGAGATCCACTCTTTCCTGAGCAGGAAGTGGCAAGTCAAAACATGGCAGCCTCTTGACGTCACAGATGTCATGGGTGCCAGCTGTCAAGGCCCCATATGCCAACGCATCTCCTTTAATCTTCTCATCCATCCTCCAAGATAATATCATTAACCCTGCTTCATAAATGGAGAGAAGAAGGCTAAGGAAATTACTCGGACAAGGTCTCTCAAAGACAATTCTCAACAGGGGCTTGGTTCAGAGTCAAGCGCTCCTCAGACTCCCAAGATGGTGCTCTTCTTGCTACACTGCACAGGGCCACTGACTGGTCCTCCATTTGGACTAGTGCAGCCTTCTAATATGAATGAACGTTTGCTGTCTAATTACCTTCTCACCTCACCTGCCCCGCTTTGAGACATCCTGCACACTCTCTGGGTATAGATCTGAATACGCGTGCAGAGAGCCAGATGGGGAGTGAATGCAGAGAATCAGAGGCATGGACATTGACTGAGGTACAGATGGATATATGTCCTGTACATAGATACAGATTTCCATAGGAAACGTCTGACTCAGAGTAAGATCTCAGAAAGTACCAGTGGAATTAAATTGAAAGGACCGCCATCCCCTATATCAAAACATTGTTGACTCCTGCCAAAGGACGGGATTAGACTGAAGCGCTCACATCAACACTACAGCTCTCCACCATCTGCCTGCACCTGACCTTTCCAGTCTTCACTACGTCAGTCCACACTCCAAGCATACTTGACTCCTCTGCGTTCTGTAAGTCCCCCCTTGAACTTTCTTACCTCCGTGCCATTATTCGTGCTAACCTCCATCTGAAATGCCCTCTCAGGCCCACCTATCCCTTGTGAAATGTCATGGTCCATTGTACACCCTAATTCCCTCTTGAAGTATCTCTTTTGTTCCCTTTTTGAAAGGTGATGTTTCTCTCCTCTAAACCCCTTGGAGCTGTATGTCTTTCTATGGCTTAACCCTTCTCTGTCTGGGATTTTAACCAATGAAGTAATAACTCCCCCTGCCTTTACCCCTTCTCTTTCTGGTGTTCATGATTCAGTCTAACATCACTGCCTCAGTGGGGCCTTCCCAGCTCTCCCAGGCTCAAGGCTCTGGAGCACCTGGACACCCTCTGTTAAAACACAGGCCTGCTACCAACAGCCAAGCCATTCAAAGCACAGAAAGTAACTTCGTAGGGGCTGGGGTTGTGGCTCCGTGGTAGAGCGCTTGCCTCGAATGTGTGAGGCACTGGGTTCGATTCTCAGCACCACATATAAATAAAAATGAAAGGTCCATCAACAACTAAAATGAATAAAATAAATAAAAATTTTTTAAAAAAGAAAGTAACTTCATGGCTCTGCCCGCAGTGCCAGGGGTAATTCTTTGAATGGAGAAGTGAAAGACAATTGTTGAATAAATGAGTGAAGGATGAGAGTGCTGCTCTTCCCTCTTCCTGCGCCCCCTGCCTTCTTTCTCTGCCGTGCTACCTGTTTTGTCTTCTCTTTCCGGTTTGCCATTTGTAGGATCACATGTGCAGCCATGGGAAACGAAAAAGGAAAAGCTAACCAGTGCTCAAAAATGTAGGAAAACGTAATAGAGTGTCTGATCTGGGGACACAAAGGCCAGCACGTAAGTTAAAATGAGAATAAATCATTTCCACCAAATGAGTCCATGACAATGGCTCATAATTAATTTAGTTAAAGGGATAGTTTTCATGTTTTGCTCTCAAAAAAATCAAAAACACTTACAGTGTGGATCTGAGGTATTACAGAGTCTACCCTATAAGTTTGTACCCAAAGGACTTAAAATTAGCATTCTAAAGTGACACAGCCACATCAAAATTTATAGCAGCTCAATTCACAATAGCTAAATTATGGAAGCAACCTAGATGCCCTTCAACAGATGAATGAATAAAGAAAATGTGGTATATAGACACAATGGAATATTACTTGGCCTTAAAGAAGAATGAAATATGGCATTTGCAGGTAAATGGATGAAACTAGAGAACATCATGCTAAGTGAAATAAGCCAATTCAAAAAAAAAAAAAAAAGCCAAAAGCCAAATGTTTTCTCTGATAAGCAGATGCTGATCCATAGTGGGGCAAGGGGACAGAGAAGAATGAAGAAACTTTGGTTCATATAGAGGGGAGTGAGGGGAAAGGCAGGGCTGTGGGGAAGGGAAGGACTGTAGAATGAGACAGACATTATCACACCATGTGCAGCCAGAGGAACAAGAAGTTGTTCTCTATTTGTGTATAATATGTCAAAATGCATTCTACTGTCATGTAAAATTAGATCAGATTAAAAAATCAAAAACACTGATCATAATGTTTTAAACCAAACAAACCAAACTATGCTGACTTATAATATCATAATAAACATGGGTATTTTTGAAACACTTGTTCTAGATCAGAGGTGCTTCCTTTTTTTTTTTTTTTTTTTGATACTGGGGATTGAAACCAGGGGTCCTTAACAACTGAGCCACATCCGTAGCCTTTAAAATATATATTTTATTTAGAAACAGGATTTCACTGAGTTGCTTAGCACCTAAGTTGCTGAGGCTGGCTTTGACCTCTGGATCCTCTTGCCTCAGCCTCCCAAGCCACTGGGATTACAGCAATACCATGCCTGGCTCAGAGGTGTGCTCCTTATGAGTACCACCTTAGCTGACTTGAAATGTGTGGCCAAAGAAGTATGCACTTCTAGGAGGAAGTCATCCCTGGGCAGACAGGGATACAAAATGATCAGAAGAGGGAATCCAAGGCCTTACTTTCTTCCAGACAGTTACCTGTCTCCTTACCTCCCACCACCAGGGAACTGGTTTTCTTGACCCATTTTACAGATAAGACATTTAAAACCAAAATAGTTAAGTCACAAATTCAAGGTCCCAAGGTAAACAAATAGCAGATTTGTGGTTACTGCCTCTGGATTTCTACAGGAGACCCCCAAGTTTTAGACAAACTGGCCTTATTACCCGTGTCCTAACGTGTCTTTCTTCTTCTTGCCTTTGTGCCTGTGCCCTGGGCTATCTCCTCTACCTGGGATTCCCTGTTTGATATAATTGAATGAGCACTTGGGCAAACACTAACTAAACCCTCCCCCAAGTCCTTCTGAGGCTGGAGTCAGAAGAGAAGAATGGTTGAGACTGCAGAGTCATAAGCTGTTGAACCAGGCTCAGATGCCTCCGGGCATTTCCCGTCCAGTAGCTGTCTCTACCACCTACTTGTGAAAAATCCCTTCCAAGGCACAGCTCAGGGGCCTCCCTGGAAGAAGGAGATTCCTCTTTCCCCCAAAAGCCAATGGACTGTGATTGCTGTATCCTAATCACAAATATTACTAATTGGTTCTGTGCTCCAGATGCCTATCAGACCACAGCTTCCTCTGTGGGGCTTGTGGGTGGGGCCTCCTGAGTGGGGCTTATGTACCTTCCTAACCTTTATCCACTAATTCAATATTTTCCCTGAGAACCTCATTTCAAGTATCCAAGAAAAGTCAGAGAAACCCAGGGTTTCTTTCAGCATTTAAAGCCTCTGGCCATAATTTGATTACTTAAAACTACATGAAAGCACAAGAAGTTGAAAGTGCTTTACCTATGCAAATTCACTAATTATCGCCAAAGGAAAGAATCTAGCTTTTATACAGTTAACACTAAACCCGTGAGGAAATGTATGACCTCCATAGGGCTGAACCTTGTAAACCGTGGCTCATATTGAGCTGGGGTCCAAGCCCAAAGGTTTTCTGACCCCTATAACCTATCTCAGTCCCTGAAACCGTCACCAATAAGAAACATTTATTGGATGGAAGGGTGGATGGATGGATGGATGGATAAATGTAGATATTAACATGTGAAGAATAGGTTAAAAGAATATGTGAACAAGTAAAACAATATTACCTTTTTTTTAACTAATGACTTTTGAAGAGCACTAATCATAATGTTTTAAACCAAATAAAAATATCTAAACAATGCCATCTTTGGGAAACGGTCTACAAACAAAGCACAGCTCTCATGATCTCTATAATTCTGTTTTGACAGTATGGCTGCAGTTTCTGAAATATCTGCAATCCCTTTGTTTACAATAGCACCTTAGCTATATGATTTAAATCAGTGGAGATTGCGTTTAAATTTTTCTACAATTATTTAAATGCACATTTCAATTTTCCTGAATTGTGCAAAAGTAATTTGGAAGATTAATTTCTGAAAATACCTGGTGGAATTTGCATACACCAAGCATAATTATTATTGATATTTGCATAGTTCTTCCTGCCCACATGCATGCACTATTACCAACTGCTACACAACCCATGAAATTATTGAAGAAGTTGCTGTCAGTACAATATGGATTCATCAATAAATGTTCAGCCTCACAGAAGAAAAACAAACTTCGCTGTTCAGCAGTAGAAATGTGCCATTCCGTTTTATTTATTTATTTGGGGCAGAATCTGCAAAGATAAATCCATACCAAAAGAACGTAGCAATCTTTTACAATAAAGATTAATGATATTGCGAAGAACATCTGGGATACATGAGAGATTGAAAACACCATTGAAAAAAATCTAGAAAAGCAGGAGGGATTAGGCCATGTTGGTGGAGGAAGACAGTAAATACACCCAGGCTACAGAGGGATGACATATCAAACTGTAGCCAGGCAGCTCCACCACATGTGGAGAGACAGAATATAAGCAGACATTTGAACTATGGAGATTGGAAATGCCTGATGAACATATGTATAGGTCAACTAACTGCTTATATAAAGTGTTATGGAGGAATATAAAAGATGTTTGTTTTTTTTTTTTAATTTGCTTTAATGACATGACCAAATAAAAAGAAGTATAACAGAAATTATGCAGGAGAATAATAACTTTACATATTGCCCACTACATGTTGGACACCCTATTAAAAGACATATAAGGGTGTGTATTTAATTGTTATAATAAATATATTCATTTAGCTCACCAGCAAATGTTGTATACTCTCTTGCATTTATCGTGTTGTAAGGAACTGTGAGGAGCTACAGAGATGCTCACATCCAGTCCTTACAATCAAAAAGCTCACCATATAGGGCACAAAACAGATACATTTAAAAAAAAACAACAACTGTATATTGTTGACATAGAGGAAATAACAATCAACCTTGTTGGGGATTGGAGGGTGGTTTTCAGAGGAGACAAGAGTAAGATTTAAAAGGGTAAATAAGTGTTTTCCCAAGCAATAAGAAAGGAAGAACATATTGGCATATTGGGCATTATGCACAAAAACACAGTGTCATGAAGTGGCAGAGTTTGAGTATAATACCAAAAGTATTCCATCGTTACTGGGAGTTGGAGAAAAGTTAAACTTGAGTGACTGCAGCCTTGAGTCTATATTGCTAAATAGGCAATATGGAGCCACGGAAAGATTTTAACTAATGAAATGATATAGCAAGATCCCATCTCTCCAGAGACTCCATAGATCTTGGTCTTATAGTATTGATTCTAGAAGAAGGGAAGTTGTTGCAATTAGTAAAATATGATAAGGAAATGAAATAATCACATTGGGAGAGGGGACCAAGAAGATGAGAGATCAAATATTATTTGCACATTTTAGGAAATACTTTGTCATTGAATATACTTTTAATCTGGATTGCTCTCAATGTATTATAAAATGAGTAGTTTCCCAAACTTTTTTGACCACCCATTTGTATCAGGAAAAAAAATAAGAATTGACCTGTTATAACTGTTAACATACTGGCTGGTAGATCAACTGATTTGTCACTAATGCTAATGGCTGTGAATTCATGTTGCTTTAATCAATGTATTACTCCTACACACTTGACAAGATCAGAGTTTGCCCTCTGCTCCCTCCAATCTCTGATGCTCCTCCTCCTTGCAATAGGTGTCTAAGCTGGACACTGAAAAGACTTCATAACACCCAATACTCCTTCATTCCCTAAGTCTAGTCATGCACCATTTTCAGTTTCTTCCAAATCATTCATGACGTTTAGATAGCTCTAACTTCTAAAAACTCTGCTTATCAGTGACCTTTTTCATCCTACTAAGACTGCCTTAATTTCAATTTCTTCCTTGGATTGAGACAGCCTTGCTAAAATGCCAATTCCACTCTTACTACAATGTGACTTTTTACAAGTTATTCTAATTAACCTTACTTTCCCCATCTGTAAAATGGAATAATAGTACATTTTTTCATGGAGCTGTAGTGGAAATTCAATGAGTAATTCATGTGATGTTTTTGTACAGTGCCAACACTAACAAACAATCCATTTGTGAGCTTGTTACATGTGGTCTCTCTGCTGCTAGACTCAGGTGTTACCTTCATCTCACCAGAGGATCAATTCATCCATCATAGATTGTGTAAAAGTGGTTTTCTAAAACAAAAATTTGACCAAATAATTCTCATGCTGAAAGCAGATTTTCCATGCTTTTTTTTTATCAACTATAAGACAATCTATACAATTTATAGGATAGAAAAGGTCCTACTGAACAGCCCGTATTTGTATTTCCAGTCTTGTTTCTGCCTCTCCTTACTACACCCCTCGTTTAATGAATGTCCTGAAATATTTGCAGCATTTCACATAGACCTCCCTTCCTCCCTCTTGCATTTGCTGTTCCCATGCACAAAACACCTTCCCCTTGCTCTGTAACCGTTCCTTTATTCTGTGCAGTTTTTCTTCATAATTGAATTCCAGTGGTGACTGACGTGAATTCTTTCCTGGATTCCCATGACTAAGGATGGAGTTCATTATATCCGCCATTTATGCTCCCAAGGTCCTGTCCCTATTCCTCGGTCTTAACGCCCTGCATGCTGTACTGTAGTTACCTCTCCTGCCATGGTCCACAGTGTCCTGTACTATAATTACCCAAGGAAGTAGCTGCACCACTAGATGGTGTGCTCCTTGAAAGATAGGACCATGACTTACTTGATCTGTGGCCTCAGGATCCAGCAGAGCAATGTCATGCCTAATAAGGGCTCAAGGAAGCCTTGGAATGTTTCCCAGGTAACTACGTTTTCAGTGACTTGTATGCTAGTGTGTCTGTGTGGGTTTTTTTCTAGGAAACTTGCCAATATCCTCAAGCCCCACGTTTATGGAATGCCTTTGGTTTTGTATTTTGAAGCCTTTTAGAATTGATGCACTAGCAGGGGGGAAAAATCCCACATTCCCCTGTAAGCACAGCTTATGTGGTTAGAAAACACATTGGGTAGTTGGAAGAACATGGACGAGGGACTCTAGCAAACCTGCACTTGACTCCCAGTTCTGTTAATTTGCAGTTGTTTGATTTTGAACAACTGATTTTTCTGAGTTTCAGTTTCCTCTGCTATAAAATAAAGATAACAAACCACAGACATTATTTTGAGAATTCAATGAGATGATATGTTTTAAATATTTAATATATGGTATGGATTTAATAAATGATCAGTTATTCTAATTGTTCTTTTTATCATCCTTAGATTCGATGAACATACCACTTCACATCTATTAGGATGACATTAAAAAAAAAAAAAAAAGAGGGGCTGGGGATATAGTTCAGTTGGTGGAGTACTTGCCTAGCACAAGCCCCCGGGGTTCAATCCCCAACACCACCACCAAAAAAAAAAAAGAAAGAAAGAGAAATACCAAGCATTGATGAGAATGTGAAGAAATTGGAACCCTCATGCATTGCTGATGGGAATGTAAATGGAGCAGCCACTGTGGAAAACAGTATGGTGGTTACTCAGAAATTCAACATAGAATTACCATATGGTCCAGCAATGACACTTCTGGATATAGACACAAAAGAATTAAAAACAGAGACCTGGACAGATATTTTTATATAAATGCTCACAACAAAAATTATTCACAATAGCCAAAAAAAGGTGGATTCTACCCAAACGTCCATCAAAAAGTGAATAGATAAACAAAATGGGGTGAATCAATACCATGAGACTATTACCCAGATTCATAAAAGAAGGGAATCCTCATCCATGTTGAATAGGGATGACACGAGGCTAAGCAACATAGGCTAGGCACAAAGGGACAAATACCACCTGATTCCACTGAGCTGAAGTGCTTGTAGAGCCAAATTCATAGAGATGGAAGGTAGAATGGTGCTTCCCTGGGAGAGGAGATAATGGTGACTTATTGTTTAATAAATACAGGGTTTCAGTCTGGAAAGAGGAGAAATCCTATGAATGGATGGTGGTGATGGTCTAAACAACAACGTGAACGTACTTATACGATGCCACTAAACTGTGCACATAAAATGATCAAAGTGGTAAATTTTACATGAGGTGTGTTCTATCACCATAAAAACACTCGATGAGCAAGATTCAATCAGATCTGCCAGAATAATTAAACAGCTACAGGAGAACCGACCACACAGTTAAACTCCTCGGAGGGCCATGGCAACGTTAAAGAGAAGACTCCATGATCTTTGAGCTCTAATCGGATTCCTGTAACCCGGAATGATGCTGAGATCCTGAAAGTCTTCGTTTTCCACGGCCAAGGGAGCGTGGATGACACACATGCAGAGACTCTGGGGCCCATGGAGACACAACCTGGAAACGGGGCTTGCCAGGATCAGAGAGCCAGAGCCAGCCCATGTATCACTCACCCAGTAGACAGCCCTCCATGGAGAGAAAGAACCTCATAGTCCCCTAACAAAGAGGATAATAAATTCCGATTAGCCAAGGAAGCTCTGAGTCTAAATACCAGCACAGCTCAGCCCCTGCGAGTGGGGACGAATTATCTGAAAGGTCATCCTGGAGACACTGAACAAAGGGCCTCGAGCAGCTGGGTCCCTTAATTTGAGGAAACACTGAAGCCTTTAAAGAAGCCAGAGGCAGAACTGGAGAGATGGGAAAGTGGAGCAGGCTTCTGAGCACAGAGAGGATTTAATAGGAAGGGAAACACAAACCCCGCAGGGAGCTCAGGGCGGGCAGCCGGCGCTCCTCGAGGCCAGGCCAAGGGCCGCTGGAAGGGGCTGCCATCACCCACCCTAGGCCGGGGTGTCCCTTTTTGGCTCTGGAATAAAACAGAATGGCTCTGATCTCAACGATTAAAGCTTTAAAACTGCAAGCTTCAGGGAGGGAGTAGGTCCAGAGGATCAGCCTGCCAGCCACCCCTTTCCCTCTTCTCCAGGCTTGGAGCTGCTGACAGAGCCCAGTCTGGCTCCAAAACCATTCCAGGGGCCTCCCGGGAATCTCCAGCCAGGCCTCAGCCAGTAAGTAGCCTCTTACCTGGGTCCTGCTGTGGCATCCTCAGAGGTTGTAAGCTGGAAAACTCCATGGGAGGGCCAGGTGGCAGGCAGGAAGTAGCCTGCTGGCCTGGAGCCAGCTTCCAATAGCCCCTCTGTCCAGAAAACCCAAAGAGGGAGAATGAAAGGGTCATCTTACTTGGGTGAGAAACCAAGCAACTGGCCTCATCCTGCACTGCGAAGAAGGTAAGATGGAATCAAATTCCTGAGTGCCCGGAGGGACAGAGAAGTAGTTATGGATCCAACCAAGGACTGTGCTAAGGAAAGGAAGACAGAAACCTATCTGTATTGAGGACAAACTGTTTGATGGATTGTTCTCTTTGACTTTAATCCCCATAAAAACAACTTCGTATGGTGGGTATTATTATTCCTGTTTTAGATGAAAGGAAATGTCCGGAGCCAAAATTGAAACCTACATCTGGATGGCTCTAAAGTCTTCTCCACTTCACCATGCTCCCCCTCAATTAGGCCTTTTGCAAATTTTAGCTTCCTGTGTCTTGCAAATTGATTCTAATTCATATATTTGAGGCCCAGAGAAGTTTACTAGCTTGCCAAATATCACACTGTTAGTGAGTTAGAGAACTGGTACTGGAATTCATTTCCAACCGATTCCAAAGCCGATGTTCTTTCCTTCATGCCTCATGTATCTTTAGTTAAAATAAAATAATCCTGTGGCTTTTTGCCAATCAGAAAACATTTTGCTCCCTCAATCTTGAAGCTTAAGCCCTTTAAAGAGTAACTCAGTAATTATACTGCCCCAATGCCCCCAGAAGTCACAATTTACTGCGGAATGAGGTGATATGAAACAAAACAGACACATCTCCCAGGCCAAAGAGAGGCTGTCTGGATTACTTAGACCTGACGACTTTTATTGAGAAGATCTAAAGTTCATTTTTGTACAAAAAGCAGTGGAGAGTGGTGGTAGTATGTATGTGTGTTAGCATGTTTAGTTCCCAGTGTGGCAAATGATTCAAGTTTTTTGTTTTGGGTGAGATAAGACCAAGTGGGCTTGAGCGATGGAAATGGCCAATCATTTCTTGAAGGGAAATTCTGTGTCATCATCCAAAGCAATAAAAGTGGCTCTCTCTTTCACGATTCACATAACCCAACAAATGCAACTATCCTTTTTTTTCCCTCAGACTCAAATTCTGTAAGTACGTTCATGTGAATAGGAATATATACTGATGTAATCAGATACAGCTCTTGTGGGAAATGTTGCCAATTGCAGGAACATACAAATTGAGAGAAGTGGAAATCATGTAGGATGCTGCTTATCACCTTATAATTTCAGTCAAAATGACAGAGCCCTCTTTAAGGATTACTCGTGATTAATAGACAGGGAATCGTTAAACCACATGGCTGAAGGAGACCTCTCCATTGTTAAAGAACAATCCTAGGGCCAGTAAGCTTCCAGAAGCACTATCCATGCTGTGGAAACTTGCATAGTAAAGGAAGCATAGAGCATGGGACATCTTTCGTAGTGGGAGAAAGTCTTTCATTGCAAGATTTGTCATTTCAGAATTATACTCATAGATATCCTGGAAAAATTCCTTCCACAAATACTTATAAACGTAAAACCAGAAAATCCATCTGTTTCAATGGATGGCTGAGCTCATATGTAAAGGAGATCCCTGGAGGTCAGAGATTCAACATGAAGATCTAAAGCAAGATTGAGGGCTGTATGCAGATGCTGCAGGTCCCCCAAGGTGACAGAAGGCAGTGGAGTCATGATCTAGAGACTTGGGTATTAATGTTCATGTTGTGATATGAAATGAGTCTTGAACTTCTGTGTTGTGGGAGGGTCAGAGCTAAAACATTGCATAAAACCAGGATCTATGGAGAGTGGCATGTGCAATAAAAAAGATAAACCAGAAATGATCAGCCTACCTTCAAAGAGAAATAACAAGGAAGTTTGTCTCTCTCAACTAGGTTGCAAGTATGCTAATATCTCCCCCAAATTTGTAACCACCAACTTGCACGCATGAATATCTGGGACTTTAATTTATACTATTCATGTGATCCTGGAACCTCCAAGTTGGAATATTACACAAAATAGATTCTAGACTTCTCGTATGCCTGGAGCATCCAAAAGAAGTAAATATTGTCACCCGTCTGGGAAATACTTTCAGTCAAGAATGAGCATAATTCTCACATAAGACCTGATCAGTCCAAAACTAAAAATATGTCAGAAAATTAATCTATTATGTGGGATTGTCATCAGAAACAAAAATTGTAGACCTGAAACCTAAAAACTCTGATAATTCAATTTCTTAGAGATATATAATCTATATATATAATATATCTAGATATATAATCTAGATATATAAGTAAATATATTTGTTTAAAGACATTTTATGAGCTGTAAAAATCAAGACACTGAAAAAACCCAGATATTTATAAAAGAATGAATCAGAACTTCTAGAAATAAAAATTTAATCATTGAAATAAATAAACAATAGAGAATCTATAACTGCTGAGAGAACTTGTAAACCAAGTGATGGATTTGAGGCCATCAGCTGAAACCAGCAGACTTGGTGGAAATAACCTGAGACTGGGGCCAGAAAGAGTAGACAGAATTGTTCAGAGTAAATACCACATCAAATTAAAAATAGGAGCCAGAACTTATGAAATGTTCATTATGTACAAGACACTATTATAAACATATTACACACATATCATTTCATGTGATCCTTATGATAATTCTTTGAGGTAGAATGCACTCTCTCCATTTTATTGGTAAAGAATCTCAGAGAAAGAAAATTGCTTGCCTCTCATTACACCAACAGTTGAAAGATCTGGGAATCAAACCCAGATCTGTCTCACTCGAGTCCATCTTCTTAACCACTAGATTTGATTGCCTGCCCCATTAGACTAAAATCCAATTTTAATCAGTTGTATAAGATTACATGGCCTGAGCCTAGGAAAAAAAATTTATTCCTTATCCTGAAGACCTAATAGAGCCTTTCACCAATATATTTTATACCTCTTCTCCTTGCTGGTAATAGCAGAGTTTGATCTACAGCTCAAACTGTAGTCCAGAGGATTGTGGAAAGCTTGAACCGTTAGGCACCTGATGCCAGAATAGGAAATAGGCAAGTCTAGAAGTTCTCTAAGTCTGCAAGGCTCAGGAAGATATTAGTGATCCGACCTGCCGTGGAAGAATCTGAGAACTCAGTAAAATGCTAGACTATTGAGGTGACTCTGAAAGTCAAGGTTAGCAAAACATCCAGAATTTAATAGGTTGGATATTTAGAGAGATCAGTATTATCAAGGTGCAATTCTGGCTCAAGAATAAGAATTATCTTTTTTTTTTCTCTTCTCTTATCCTCTCATATTTCCAGCTGAGGGCTGATAGGCTGAGTCCCCAGACGAAGCCTGAGAAGTAAAGCAAAATTTGCCTTAGACTAGGGAAGAGACAGAGATGGTGAGGGAATCATCAGACTCAGTGTGACGTGCCCTGCCCACGTTAGTCTCTAGAAGGTGATAATACCTGATTAAACTTTGTGCAGGTAATCATTTTACTGAGGTTGTTATACAACTACTAAAGCTCCCCACAAGCATTTCTAAGAATAAATATTTCATATTCCAAGGATAGTTTCTCAAAAAGAAAAAAAAACAGGGAAGACAGTTACCACACATTTCTAAGAAATAAATGTAAACTGCTGGAAACCTGGAAAGAAATGATTACATTAGTAACCTAAGTGTAATGCACATAAACAAAAGTAAAAGCGAAAAAACGTACTTTCGGACATATTTCCTTGACTTTTGGATAGGATCTTCGGGATTGTCAAGGACTGAAATATTTATGATTATAATGATTACAGGAATATAGTTTTCAAATCTTTCTCTCAAAGAATTCTCACAATCCTCTGAAATTGATACCATTCTCTTTAATTTATAGTTGGGAAAACGGAGGCAAGGGTAGTTAATGGGAATTGCCTGAGATCAAATCACTCATCAAGCGACAGCCAAATTCCAAATTCAAGGTTCCCTGATTCCAAATCCCATGTATTTTCCAATATCACTTGGTGCCAGGTTGATAGCTGACTTGAAGAAAGCATGTGCAGAAATTATGGTTTAAATGAATCTAATATGGTGAAATTTATCCAGGATAAATGTATCAAGGGTAAATTTAAGGTACTGCCTGAATGTATTCCAAAATACTAATCAAATAAGTATGAGAGATTGTCCCAGCAGCTCATTGAAAAAAATACTCAGGAAGTATGGTTAGCAGGAAGAACAGCATAAATCAATACATGTGACATGAACCACAAAAACTGGCACTTTAGTGAATTTATGCTCCAGCAGGAAGAAAGATGACTCCTGGAATCTTTTACTCCATTTTGGGGGTTCATGTTGAAGAAGAAAACATGTGAAATAAATACAAGTTGTTCCCCAAAGAACAAAGATGGTAGAGTGTCAAAATGTCACCAGATAGAGCTGTGATAGAAAAACTCATATTTAACATAGAGAATCCATGATTAGATTTCAAGATATTCCCCTCCACCAGACAAATGTAGCGAACCCAGAACTTTTAGAGTAATAGAAAGATACCTCCTGGGTTAATATGGTGATTACAACACTACACCATGGAATGATGCCTTCCTAGTTCTGTTTTTGCCAGCCAGGTGACCTTGAGTAAGTCACTAACATCTTGATGCCTCTGTGTTCTCATCAATAAAATAGAACTAATGATGAATGGCCCCTCCCTCATAGGAATATTCTGAGAATAAGATGAGATCATAAAATTCATAAGTTTTACACATTATTACTATGACAGAGATCTCATTGCATACTATTTGTTGTTACTACAAACCTTTCTTCAGTTAAGACAGCCACAAGCTAAATCAATCTCAGTAGGCAAGATGGCAACTGGAAGGCTGCTCCCTATTTCCTAAACTTTCAGAATTTCCACTCGCGGCTTGGGTGAATCCGTCACTTGTTTGAAGTATCCCTTTGTCCAGAACTTTTTGACTAAAATCCAAACTAGCCTAAAGATGCCCCTAAAACTCAGCCTCCAAGATTCGCCATCTTCTGTTTACAAGCTGTGTGATCTAGAGCAAGTAACTTAGCATCTGAGAGTCTCAACTGCTTCATCTGATAACTGCCTTGTTGCAGGAAAGATAACCGAGAAACTGTATGTGGTGGTTCCCATTATCATGCCTGGTACAAGGCGAAATGCTCAGGAAATTTTTTTCCCAAAAAACTCAAGAAAAGAATCAGTGACAATGTGATAGTTCTAGAATGCATTCAGTCCACCAGGTCCTGAGCAACATGATGCTGTGAATAGAGATGAATCTTGTATAACCTCCAACCTGAAGGTGCTCAGGGTCTGGAAGAACAGAGTAAATAGGCCATCAGGTCTTAATGACATGGCAGTAGCCAGTGACCCTAGCAATGCTGGAATCACAGAGGATAAGGGGCAGTGACTTTAGAGGTGAGCAGAAGTTGGAGGTAAGGAGACAGCCAGTATAGAATGCCCTTAAGTAACTCAGATGGAAAAGAGAAGGGAGGAGGAGAGGGAGACCACCATTATCAGAGCTATTGGTGTGAGCATATTTAGCCAGGGCCAAGTTAATCACTGAAAAAAAAAAAAAAAAGACCCAACTAATTAAATATGAACATGGCAAAGGAGGCCACCATGTAATCCCACTTTAGAGCCCTGGGCATGTTGTTGGAGTTGATTGAGAAGGATGTAGACAGCTGGTCCTATCTCTGCATCAGAGTAGAAAGCCACACAGATATCAGAACAGAGGCCAGCTCCAGAAGTTCTTACTCCGTGGATGCTCCTGGACCTCAGCATGTCCTTGGGGACAGATGTGATTCAGAGCCCTGCAGTCACCCATGAAGACAGCAGGAGCCTCCCCAACTCTTGGCGTTGGGAGTGGCAGGCCCCAGGGAAACACTGACAAACCACAACCAGATTCGTCTCTTGGCTTCTTTTTTTTGTTTTGTTTTTCCTTGGGAACCAGCACATTTTGCATTGAGGTCTGCACAAAGCCAAACAGCTCCGGTGTCAAATGGAAATCCAGCAGGCTCTTCCCAAGATGTACTGCTCCTTTTGTACAGGCTGCCGACTTGGGAGAGGAGGCCCAGGACATAATGCCCGCGCCTCTGGGGAAGCACATCCAGACAATGGTGTGTGTGTGAAAAGGGGAACAGATTAACAGGGACCAGGGTATCTCCCAATTGCTTTTCTTAAAGAAAGACTCTATTGCCAGGAAGCAAAGCACACACAAAAACAATACCTAAGCTAACAGAGTACTGGCTTTAATATACTCAGAAATAACAGAACACGGGCAGGCTACAACTTTCCAAATCCCCTCGAAAATCCTTTGCGAGAGCAGAGATGGTTTGTCAAATCTATACTCTTTGTTTAATACATTTGTTCTTTTGTTTGATCAAGGGGGGGGGAAGGCATCTAACTCATTATATTGGGGGAGCTGCGTTCACTCCTTTGTGCTTCTTTTTCTTCTTCTAATCTTTATTAAAATCAAAAGAAGAGCCACTCTAATCCTTCAAATGATAATTTATTTCTCAACCTACAAAGTCAGAGTCTTCCCTATTATTTTAAAAACAAATCAATGCAATGATTTTAATTAAAAATGAAACATGGTGAACCCAAAAAAAAAAAAGAAAGAAAGAAAGAAAGAAATAGGCATTTGTTAGATCAACGCGCCGACTTGTTTACAATTAATGGGCAACAGGGCCCCTGGTGGTAAAGAAAGGATCTTAAAGCACCAGAATGTTTCCCTGTAGTGGGCAAATTCTCTGGACTTTCATTTGAGTCTTTGGAGAGAAAAACACATCTAGAAGTCTCCTAATGAAATGCCCTGACCCTGGGAAATTTTATGCTTCCAAATGTGCTTTCCCCCTACTCCCAGCCCCCACCTCTGCCAGCCGCCTCTTTGGCTAGAAGATTCAGTGGGTTCTATTTTAGCTGGGGTTATTCATCTCAGATAGCAGGGTAGGTTTGGTTTTCTCACAAGGAGTAAAAAAGGCTCTGTGTTAAGGAGACAAGCTTTGGCCTGCCCGTTGGTGGGTGGGGCTGGTGAAGTCGACTGCTGATGATCTTTATAAAGGAAGGTTCGGGTTTCTCAGGAACTAGAGAAAACCACATGTAATAGGAGGTGAACTTCCCTCCAAATACCATTGAGGGAGAAAAGTGATTTCCTGAAGGGAAACCTAGTGGAAATTGAACCTTGGATATTGAAATGTATTCCGGGTGTGTTTATTTATTGAGGAGCTACTGAGTTCCAGCAAGGGTGTCGGGGATTGAATTCAAGAGAGGGTCCCTTCAGCTAGTTCACTGTGGATCAGCAGCCACCCAGCACCAGCTCTGAGGCAGGCCTTGAGAAAGAGGAGTCGCATGGAGTTCAAGGGCAGGGTGCCCTGGGGGAGGCAGAAAATGTGAGGGAGGCAGTGGCTCATGAGGATGCTGAGGGAGAGGACCCTGGAGAGAGGACGCCCTGTTGGGGTCATCGCCACTTCGGGATTGGAGCAGGGAAGGATAGAGGGAAGAGGTTCATCTCGAATGGGCTTTCAAAAATGGAGCACCCGGAGGAGATGGCAAAGAGCTTCCCAGGCAGATCAGTGTGAGCAGACTCCTTGCTGAACGTGTGTGAGTGTCTCAGTGCAAGAATGTGGAGGGTGAGGGGTGGAGGAGGAACACGGTGAGATGGCTTCTTCTTTGAGTTGATCAAGTCCTATGCATCCTTCCCCTATGGGCCCCAGGTTTATCTCTGAGAAGCCTTCTTGGAGCTCCTCATCTTGGTCCCAAGGACTCCCCTGCTCTGTACCGTGTGTCCCTTGTTGAGCGCTGTGCACTCCTGGCCTGCTGGCTCTTTCTTCCCTTTGTTCCCCGTGCCACAATGCCTTGAGAAGTGAACTGAGAGCAGAAGGCCAGGGTCAGATGCTCAGATTTCCAGGGCCAGTGTGGAATGAGACAAAAGAACCCTCCTGGGGGAAAACGTGCCAGAGCCATGTGTTGATGCCCAGATTCCTGATGGGCCCCCCGGACTAGACACTTGGATAATCTGTCCAGATCCTACTTCAGGAATAAAGGATTTGTCACCACCTGGAAGGATTCCTGTTGGCAGATGGCTCTCAGCAGCCAGCCCCCTCCTTGCCCTACCTGAGGCAAGGTCACACATCCTTCCGGAGCTCTCTGCACTCAGGGGCTGATTGACAGGCCGTACAACCCACATGGGGCAGCTGTCAATGGCCCCCAGCCCATCTCATAACCTGCAGTAGATTCTTGAGACCAAACTACGGGCTGACGTCTCCCTGAGTCCCAGCCTTCTTTCTTCTCTTCTTTTCCAAGGGAGCCCTCCCTCCCCGCTGCTCCATGTCAGGGGCTACTTGTAAGAAAAACCAACCTGTCTCAGCCCCTCGAGAGGCCCATCTCAGGGTAGCCAGATCTGACCTGCCACAGTCACACTTGGAACATCAAGGTAGATCCAAGGTAGATTATTATTATTATTATTATTATTATTATTATTGTTGTTGTTGTTGTTGTTGTAAAAGCCGTCCATTTGAGAGGATGCGGATGTTTAATAAGTGCTGGGAACATGACAGAAAATTAGCAAATTAAGAAAAATAGCATCAAGTTCTGGTGGCAATTTTTTAAGTGCAGTATTCTGGGGACAATAAAAATCAGTACAGATCTTCTGGAAAGCAATTTGTTAACACAGATCAAAAACTATAAATCATTCTGAACTAGGAATTTACCCCAAAGAAATCACAGGAAAGAATAACATTCATCTATAATGTTTTTGCAACATTGTCTGGAAAAAAAAAAAAGTGTTACAACTTAACTATTGAACATCAGGGGACAGAAAGACTCTGCGAAAATTGGCATTGACAACCACAAAGATTAAAAGAAGGTGCAAAAGTGGTTTTAAGTAAAAGAAGCAAAAATAAATAAATATCCATTATGATTATGACTACCTACAATCTAAGTGGATTCAGATACAGAAAATAAACGAAGAGAACACAAAATGGTTTTGGTTGATTAGTTTTCTTTTTCCAAGTTTTATTTAGGGTCATCAAATGTTTTCCTTTTGAAATTTTAAGTCACAGGTGAATTGCATGACTGGACACCTTATCTTCTTGTAAGAGCAAAAGGGAAAATAATGTGAAGAGAAGACCAGACCTCAAAGACATTGGCCTAGACCATGATGTGACCTCCTCTGTCTGCAGTCTTCTGAGGCCCATCAGGGTTTTTGAAGTGGAGGGAGATAATTTGACAAGCTGCTCATTGAGTTTTCTTGCAAGAAGAGAATGAAGTCACAAGTCTCATGAGGGATCCGTGGTTTATTAAAATAAGTACTTGTTTTCCGTCCATGGAGGCCAAAGCAGATCACCCCATCATGCACGCTCTCCTGAATGCTGCACTTAGTCATCACCCCAGAACCAGCAGCCTTCTTAAGAGGCCCCCCTCAGGAATCTCTTCATACCACGCACCCTAGACTCCTAGCACCTGGCCTCTATGATTGTGTTTCCTGTACTGCCCATGTCACCCCCAGTAATGATATTTGCCATCACCATAGACTCCAGTGACTGGGTACTTCTCTGTTCCAGCTTCTCTGTATACCTCTGCATTAAGCTTCTCATCTACCTGGCCTCATTTTGACCATTTAGTGACACTATATTCACTATTTTTATTCTGTCTTGTAAGATGAAGACACTGAAGCCCAGAGAAATTAAAATATCAGCTCAAGTTCATAAAACTAGAAAGGTGCAAGACCAGGATTCAAACCAAGTTTGGAAACATTAAAACCCAGCTCCTGGAAGCTGTGTGGATTCAGACAAAAGTTGACATTCTCTTCCTGCCAGTGAAGAGGATTTGGGGCAATTCGCTTCTGTTGTCTGCCTGAAAAAAACTCCATAATTCCTGGAAATATGACTCCTGCTTTGCAAAGCATTCATATTAAATATGTATTATGCTGCTTAGCTTGTCCTGGAAATGAGAAATTCACCTTTCTTTTCCTTCCTC
Organism: Urocitellus parryii; assembly: GCF_045843805.1. Taxonomy (NCBI): domain Eukaryota; kingdom Metazoa; phylum Chordata; class Mammalia; order Rodentia; family Sciuridae; genus Urocitellus; species Urocitellus parryii. The sequence goes on from NC_135534.1 coordinate 185,515,813, forward strand.
ACTTTGCATCTCTTTATACAAGGAAATTAGTGACCCTGGCATATGTAAGATAGAGGGCAGGGGAGAGGACAAGCCCAAAAGGGAAAGGATATGTGGGGGACGAATCTAGCTCATGTCCAGAGACCCAGAGGGGAATGCCCTGTGGAACTGAACTGTGAAGGCCTGGCCAACAGGGCTGTCTGTCCAGTCCTTCTGCCCACCGTGTAGCTTCACAAGATAATTAACATAGGTTAATCAGGTCAGCAAATTTGCAGGGCACTGACAAGCTGGGCAGCCTCAGGTTTGCTCCCAGTGGATGAGACCGTGAGGGCTCTCTGGCTGCTCAGATAAGCAAGTCAACTGGGAACAGTTGGTCTGCTCAGAAATCCAATGGCTGCCCCACAAGAGGGTCCAGGTCACTGGGATCACTGGGTGAAGGCTGCTCAACCTCGGAGTAGTATAACCCATTGTGACCTGGCTCTGGTAGGCCCCAAATCTCCAGACACCCCAAATCTAGAATTAGTTAGTATTCTAAAGTCCTGGCAGCGATAATATGTTTGATTGGTTTTGTTCTGATAGAAAATGCAGAGTAGAGAACATTAAGTAAAGTTAGTTTTCATAATTACAAAAGAGTCCAGTGTCCTTTAGAATGGCTAGAGGGGAGCCTTTTCTAAGATTCATCCCTCCTCCCTTCTCTCTCTCTCTCTCTGTCTCTGTCTCTCTCTCTGTCTCTCATTTTGTTTCTTGGTTTTGGTGGTGGTGATGTTTTAATTTACTGCATAGAACATAGAGGAAAGAGCTCAGAATTTGAAGTGTGGACAAGACTTTAAATCCCTGGTGGGCACTTAGCAGCTTCGTGACCATGGGCACCAAACTTAACCCACGTGATGTACAATGAGGGTGACTGCATCCACCTCTCAGAGAAGTCGTGAGAACAGATCGAATAAATGGAGAGAAAGCCCAGGCAAGCACCCAGCCCTGGCCCACTCAGTCACTCTTGGTCTCTCTTTCAATCATTATCTTTATTATCACATTCTTGCCTTTTCTCCTTCCTTGTCAGGAGCAGCATCCACCAGTGCCCTGACTTGCAAGGTGCCGGAAAACACCTCAGCTGCTGCTAAATTAGGGGCAAGAAGGAACTAACTGGTGAGTAAGTTATTCTGGGGAAGTCAGGTCTTGTCAGCATGTGACGGGTTTCTTGCAGTCCGACATGTCAGTCATTCTTTAGGCCCTCAAATACCCAGAACCTCTCTGTCTGCTCAAAAGAACTGAACTATTATTGTCCCTCACAGAAGAAGAAAGGGGAACCGGCTCCTGTAAATGTGGGTCAGCAATCACCGGGGTGGTAATGACTTGGTCTGCCCTGTGTTCTCGGGCCCTCCTTGGTCCTTCCATAAAAGCCCTCTGTCAGGAGCCCTGCCTGGCTGTGGCATGATCACCCTTTTGTTCTCCAAATTCCTGGATATGACTCATAGAAGGGTTGAAGCACATCTCCCTTTATGTTCCTAGGAATTTTCCTGACAGGAGCCGTCCACATCCTGAGGCATTCATACTTCTCCCTGACTTCTCTTCAGCCTCTGCCTGTTGCCTGACACCACAGCAGAGCAGATTGAGGATGTGGGTGAGTCCAGCTGCTGCTCCTCAGAGGCAAGCCCGGCTGCTGGTGCGGAGGCGCCATCAGGCCTGGGAGTCACTTATCCTCCAAACCCTCCTCTTAGCACTAGGGAGAGGGAGTCCCTGGGAGTGGCCCTACCCCCCCAGAGAGAATCAGTACAGCAAGGTTGGGGTGGGGATGAGGATAAGGCATGGAAAGGGCAGAGGAGGTATGGCAACCCAGTGTCTCCACTATTCCACTTCTGGCCATTTCTTCTAAGTCATTTAAAAGCATTTATTGGGTCATAGAGGCTGTTAGTCCTAAGCCTCAGCTAGGCAATGTCACCGTTCTAATTGCTGCAAACATGTTGACTTATTTAACTCTCATAATGCCTCTAGGAGGAAATAGTAGTATCATTTTCCATTCGTAGGTGAGGAAATTAAAGAGCAGAGAGGGAATGGTGTCTCTGTCCACGCTGCTCGAGTGTGGACACCGAGCACTGAGCCGGGTGGTCAGATTTCACAGTCCTTACACCTGAATTCAACACTAGGGCCACCTCAATGCGCAGAGGCTGACATAAATGGAAGAGCTAGGAAAAGGGAAGGGAACAAGAGGAAGATGAAGGAAAAGAGAAGGAGGAAGCTTTACAAATGAGGTAAATGTTTTGCTAGATGTGGTAGTAGAAATTCTGAGTACTCTGGCATCCCAAGCACTCAGCACTATGAAGGAGAGGCCTGTGGTCTCTCTGCCCAGCCAACTTCTCACCCACTGGGAAGGAGCACCATACTGAGAGCGGGGGCAAGAGTTCACAAAGTTGGTATGGAAATCAGTAGGTTCCCACATTCCTAGGTATCAGGAGAGAGACGCCATTGTTTGCGTGCTCATTAGAACACAGAAAAAAAAAAATACGTCCTGTCCTAATATCTTAATGAATCTGAAGTTACTCTTCCTCTTTCTTCCTAAACACTTAGATCTATCCATAGAATTATTTGAACTTTTTGGTGCTGTAAAATAAGTCACTTGCCATGGTCCTTAAAAAAAAAAAAAAAGTCACTTGTCATGACACCTTTAATATAAGCATATTATTGTACAATTTTTAAAATAAAGATATTTCACATTCTTGCCACAAAGAATGCAAAGTCCAATGATTTCAGAAAGTCATCAAGAATATCTAGCCCCATTACCAAAATGTCTTCAGAATGGTTGATTGAGGAATTCTCTTGCTCAAAATTTATTTCAGTAAATTTACTAAAGAGAAGGTAGGATTAATCACAGGAAGATCGATTTCATGTGACTTAAAACAACAAATATTAGGAGCAACTCAAATGTCCAATAGAGAGAGAGTCAAGTATCCTAGGGATTATCCCCTTCATAGAATAATATGCAGCCATTAGTATTCATAATTTCAAAGACAACATTGCAATTTGTGAGAAATGCTTATTATTTAATAAAGTACTAAAAGTAGAGCACAAAAAAATTGTATAGCAATTATTATTATCATCAAATAAAATACATTTTTGCATGTAAACAGAGACTAGAAGGTTGCTCCAAAATTAAATCGGATTTTATGATGATGGGATTAGAGACAGTTTTAGTTTTACATAGGCTTTTCCACCGTCTACATTAAATATTCAGTGCCCAAAGGGCGAGGCATTATACTGGATGCAGCCCAGGAAGAAGCTTGGAGTCAGGTAAGGAGATGGATAGATTTTTAGCACCATCACTGGGAACTGGGGAGATGGAGGAGGTAGAGTGCTTTCTCAGGTGTGGGAACATAGTAGCAAAGGAGGACTGTAGCGAGAGGAATCGCTGATGGTTCCAAAGTTGCGACTTGAGCCTAAAAATATTAAACAGTAGTCAGGGGACTCAGGAGAATTTCAGAGATGTTATCTGGGGAGGTGCCTATGAAGCACACTCCTAGTGGTATTCAGTTAGAAGCCAGAATACAAATTTGGGGTTCAGGCTAAGGTCTGACTCTGGTCTCTAAATTCCTAAATGTGTTTATGAAACCATAAAGATCTAAGCTTGACATAATTCTTTAGACACAGTGTGGATCTCAGACCATATTACTAGTTGAGACTCACCTTAGGGATTGCCAGAATTAGAGCTCTGTATTAATTTTCTGTTGTCACATAACATATTACTCCCAAACCCAGCAGCTTAAAGCATCTATTATTTCACAGTTTCTGTGGGTCAGGAATCTGGGTGCAGATTAATTGGATGTCTCTGACTCAGGATCCCTAGACAGGTACGATCAAGCTATCAGCTGGGGCTGCAGTCACCCTAAGGCTCATATTGGAGAGGATCCATTTCCAAGCTCACTCACATGACTATTGGCAAGCCTAGGTCTTCCCTGACTGTTGGCTAGTAACCTCAGTTCCTTGCCATCTGGACCTTTTTCTTGAGTAGTTTAAAATGAGAGAGTGAAAAAGAATCACGTATTTTTATAACCTAACTTTGAAAATGGCATATCCCATTACTTCTGCTCTATTTTATGTGTCAGAAGTGAAATGGCAAATCCAATCCAACTCACAGGGAGGGAATCACTTAAGGCAATGAATATCAAAAGGTGGATCCTCTCCATGTATGGATCATATGTCAAAATACATGCTACTGTCATGTATAACTAAAAAGAACAAATTAAAAAAATCTCAAAGAAAAAAAAAAGTCAGCCAACTCAGAGGCTGAGTGCCACAAGTTCTACCCAGGTAGATGGAACCAGACCACCACTGCCATCTTTGCCATATCCACTCACCACTCACTCTTTGGGAAAATATGGAGAAGTGGAATTTTGCAGAACCACTGAATGTCAGACCTTGACGGTTTCTTCAAAGTAATCCAGCTCAGAAAAGGTATCTGCCCTCTGGCATGCTGCCATTCTTTCTTCCCACCTTTGTGTCAGGCAAAACTAATCATTCAACACTCCCATATCCATGTTAGACATAACTAATCACTCAGGCACATTTTCCCACTCAACCAGGATCTGCCCTCAGAAAGTTTCTCTTCAAATCCATCCAATAAGATACAGTCAATCGATAAAATCTGTTTTCTGTCCCTGATCCAGTCCAATCATCTCCTACTACAAAGAAAAGCTGAAACTTAGCTGAGTGGGGGAGTTGGCCCCAAGTCTTACATTAAATAATAAAGCAGAGATTTGAATCCTAATCTGATGCCAATTTCAATCCTTTTCCTACTATTTACTGTCTACCCTTCAATTCTACTCCTAACAAGTTATCTTTCAGATCTATGTATTTTCTATGCAGTGTGATTTAATAATTTGAGTGTTTGAATCTCTGTGTGTGTGTGTGTGTGTGTGTGTGTGTGTACTCTGCTGTATTCTACTGATTAAAAGCAAAACAAGTCTAGCTCACATTCACATGTACACATATGCATTTACATGTATATGCATATTTTTCCCCTTTATTCTGAAAGAGATCATACCATGCCCACCATGTCAGAATAAATGTTAATAAATTGTTCCTGGAATCCAGTATTTGCTGGGGAGATTGTCTAAAATTTAAAGAATAAGGGCCAAGACAAAGTACACATCACCTGAATCTCCCTTACACCAAATAATATCTGGCACACAATGTGCTTGTAACACATGAAGAGATATCGATGAATGATTGAATGAAATTGGCATTTCTCAATAATTGCTCATTTAGGTGCCACCTCAAAAGTGTTGCCACATACCTGTGCTGTGTGAACTTGACTATCCTTTTTCAATTAATTCACTTTTTAAACCTAAATTATTTTAAACCAAAGATGTAATCTGCTATTATAAATTGAAAAGCATTCTTTCTAAATGATATATCACATCTATTTAAAAACATCCATAAACCACCTAGAAATCATCTTGCATGCCTCTAGGAATGAGTGTGCCAGTAATAAATAAATGATAGTGAAATCCCATAGCATGTGTTCGTGCTTGGGACCTCATAGATGGCTCAAGAGGCCCTTTAGAGAGCCAGGGCAGTGCCTGCCAGAAGGAGCCAGGAAAGAGTAATTGGTCTCTTTAACCCTAGGGAGAGATTATTGTAAAGTCTGTGAAATATCAGTTGGATTGGAAGAGGCGTGGTCTAGGCGGTAGCAGATGAGAATCCATTAAAATATTCTTTAGGGAGGCTGTTCTCACTCCCTGCCAGCACACCAGTCACACTCACTCGATCACTCATTCACCCAACACCTTTTCAGTTACTACCATGAGGCAGATCTTGTGCTAGGTTCTGCAGAGAACAAAAAGAAGAAGACGCGAATCCTGCCCATCAAGAGTTCACAACGCAGCAGAGTAGGGAGAAGAAGAAAAAAGAAAACACATTCATACACTGAAAATGACTCTAGTGGAGGTACACACAAGATGCACAAGGTACTGGGGAAGCAAGTGACACAGCCGTGAAAGCCCTTACAGGATGCACGGAGGAGGTACCACCTGCTCCCTGTTACAAAGCACAGGACGTAAGGGCACTGGGCAGACACAGCACAGGCCAAGGCTTGGAGAGGGGAAAGACAAGGAGCAGGTCATATGTGCAGTGGAAGCATACGGAGCACTGGGCAGTGGCTACACCCAAGGAAGTGGAAGGGACAGGTGAGCTACTGAAGCTCAGGTTATCAAAGGCTGCTGAGTCTGGCCCTGGAATTTATCCCAGGAAAGGAAGTCATTGGAGGATTTTAAGCAGCCAGTTCTGTAGTTTGGAAAAGCCCATCCATGTGAGTGGTACACACACATGGGGAAGCAAACTCAGCTTTCTCATCTGTGCAATGGTCTCCGGAAGCTGCTCCAGAGGGATTGCTGAGGAATTCACACCTGAGTTTACCTTGGATCTCAGAAGAGAACAGCCAGAACTTCTGTGCAATTAAAACATCATCACGCCTGACCTTCCTTCCTCTTCTCTCTGTCCCACCAAACCCACAGGCACCTACTGGCCCAGGATATGTAAGATGAAATCAGAAGCATGTTATTCTGATGAGTAAATCTGCTGTTGTTTAAAACTAACTATGGCTTATTTGAATTAAAAAAAAAAAAAACTGTAAGAATACACAAAGTAATTCCCGTCTCTAACCAAATGTAAAGAAAAGAGAATTGGTCACAGGGGAGTGAAGGTCCCAGGTTGGTCTCTTATTTTATGGATTTGGGCAAGTCTCTTGGCTGTCTGAGCTCCACTTTCTACTTTTCTTAGCTCTAAAACACAGGGGTGGATTTGAAGAGCCTAATATTCTTTGAAATCTTAAGTTCTGTATTTCATGATGCTGTATAATTTTTGTGTGTGTTGTTGTTGTTGTTTGGTGAGCTGCAGATTGAACACAAAGCCAGGCACATGCTAGGCAAGCACTCAACCACTGAGCTACCTTTTTATTTTGAGGCATGGTCTCACTAAGTTGCCCAGGATAACCTCAAAGTTGTGCTCCTCCTGCCTCAGCCTTCCAAGTAGCTGGAATTACAGATGGGTAGCACCACAACCTGGCCTGTTGTTTCTACTTTTTAATGACAAAAGTTCTATAAGTCTCTGGGCTTAGAGAACTCTGGGTACAGGAAACAAGAAATGACCCTAAGACAGCAATGAGTTCAGTGTGCTAAAAGAAAGTTTTAAAAGCCAATATAGATATGGTACAATTGACCAATGGGAAAAGTGATGGAAAACAAGGTCAAAAAGGTCTGCAGTGGATAGGTAACACCTACTAGATCATCAATAGATCTGGATTTTATTTTCAGCAAAATGGAAAGCAACTGAAGTGATTTTTAGGGGGACAGAAACATATTTTAATAGGAACATCAGCTGCTAAGTAAAGAACAGACCTGGGAAGAATAGAAGCAATGAAATCAATTTCTAGGCCTTCATAGTCCAGGCAAGAGAGAATAATGGCTCATATTAGAAGTTTTGGATGAGGGAAGTGATGGTATTAAGGTAAAGCTGATAAAACTTGTTGAAGGGCTGGCTGTAGGAAATGAGTGGGAAAGAGAAAAGATAAATGATTTCCAGGCTTTGAAAAAGACTGAATAGAATCAGAGAATTTTGAAGGGAAAGGAGAAAATCAAGAACTCTGCTTTAGCCGTCAGTAAGTATAAGATATTTAATAGGCACTGGAGATCCTCTGGAGGGAGTCGATACTTCACAACTCACAGGATCAGTTATGACAGGAGAGAGAAATTAGGGAGTTATTAGAATGTGTAAAATTTTCCATAAATAAGTACCGTGGAGACAGGGAGATATCAGAGAACCACAGCTAATCTTTAGGTTGGAGCTGGGATGCAGTAGCTAGCAAGACCTACTGTGTGAGTCCGCTTTGCGTCGGTGCAACTAAAATGCCTAATAATACCAACTGAGAGGAGGAGAAGTTTGTTTGGGGCTCATGGTTTCAGAGGTCTCAGTCTGTGGTTGGCTAACTGCACTGCTCTGGGTCTGAGGTAAAGCAGAACATTATGACAGAAGGGCATTGTGGAGGAGATCTGCTCAGCTCATGGCAGCTGGGGAGGAGAGAGAGAGAGAGAGAGAGAGAGAGAGACAGAGAGACAGAGAGAGAGACAGAGAAGCCAGGGATAAGATATAGTCCCCAGGAGCACATGCCCAGTGACCTATATCCTCCAGCCACACTCCACCTGCCTACAGTTGCCACCCATTAGTCCATTCAAATTATTAATCCACCAAGTGGATCAAGTCACTGATGAAGTTACTGAAAAGTAACTGAAGAAGTAACAGTTCTTGTGTTTCCATCTTTTCACCCCTGAACATTGCTGCGTTGCCCAGTATGTGAGCTTTTCAGTGGATGTCCCTAGATCCAAACTATAACACCTACTAAGATGGGGTGGCTCATTGGGAAGAAAATCAAGAACACACTGTCCCAGAAGCTAAGGAAGGTAGGAGTAAATAACTTAGAGGTTCCAAGAGTTTAAGAGCAGTATTAAAAGCTTATCAGTAGCGGGTGTAGTGGCTCATACCTGTAATCTCAGCGGCCCAAGAGGCTGAGGCAGGAAGATCACAATCAGCTTCAGCAACTTAGTAAGCCCCTAAGCAATTCAGTGAGACCCTGTCCCTAAATAAAATATTTTTTAAAAGGGCTGGGGATGTAGCTCAGTGGTTAAGCACCCCTGGGTTCTCAATCCCAGGTACCAGAACACAAACAAAAAAAGAATTGATCACTGAATTTGACAATGGGTCATGGTTTAATGACACTGACAAGCGCAGAGTTTAAAAATGATTTTCAAAGAAATGGGATCAAAATTCTGATTGGCACAGGTTAAAAAGAGAATTGGAAGTAAGAAAGTGGAGAGAATGTATATGAATAGACAATTCTTGTCTGAAGTTTTGCTTTAAAGAGAGGAGACCCATGGAGTAAGAATTGGAAGAGAATGTAGGTTAGGAGAGGGTTTCGTTTTTGTGGACGGAAATCAGGGTGTAGCATGTCTGCCTATTGATGGCAGTGATCAAAAGAGAAAGGACAGGTGGTCTTGAGGAGATAAAGAAGATAATACAACCATAAGAATAAAAGAAGGAGATATCACGAGATCCAGTGCGTGAGCATAGAGGTTGGTCTTAGAAGTGTGAAAGATTTTTATGAATCACCATGTAAGTAGAAGGCTGAGTCTGTAAGTTAGGATGCAGATAAGTTAGTAAGTTTGCGGTAGGAATATGTGCATTTACCTTTGAAGCTGGATTCATTTTTCAACTGGAAAAGTAGCAAAATCATCAACTGAGAAGAAGGAGAAGGGTCAGGGTAGGAAGTTTGAGGAATAAGACCACCTGCCTTTGGTTGTATTTATCAGGTAGGGCAGAGGGCCCACTGGAAGTTTCTGATCACAAATTAGTGGTGAGACCAGTCAGTATGGTGGAGTGGATTTCTCTAGCCCACCATCAGCAGTGACCCTAGGGCAGGAATGAAGAAGGTGAGGTTGGGTTCAAGGGTTCAGTGCTGCTGGTGGAGAATGATGGAAGGTGGGAGGAGCCAAAATGAGGGTTTGCCGGAGAAAGATCACAGCATTAGATCCTGGAAAGGAATCCTTTCACAGTGAAAGAAAAGTGTCAAGGGGGTAAGGACACTGAAAAAGAATGGAAAAACTGGACCAGAGTTATTTTCTAATCCCCATACATTGTCATCAGAAAATGTATGGGGATTAGAAAAAGTCTGGTGCTTCTTTCTTCAACAAATTTAGACAATTTCTGAATTTCTCACCTTTGGTTTGCCTTCTTTGTGAAATATAGATAATAACTCCACCTCATAGGATCCATACCATGAAAATATGTTAACTGCCTGGAATATTTAATATTTACGAAGATATATGATACATATATACAGTGTTTACTTTTTTATAGCCAAAGGAATTGGCATTACTTTTTATAGCCAAGGAACTGATATTACTTTAATTTATCTACACAATGTCAAACACCTTTATCAAATGGGAAAATTCAGGTAGTAGCCACCTGGCTCCTATACCCAGTTCGGAAAAGATCTGGATTATGCCAATTCTTGAGACTTTATCTAAACATCTGACATTGTATAACCCTATCTTAAAACATCATGAATTACCTTGTGTGGGAGATTATAGAGGAGTTGAAGGGCTGGAAATGGGAAATGGGACCATGACACTCAATTATAGGTATAAATCCAAACTTTATCAAAAATTATCGCCATTGTGCTTGAGCTACAACTCTCAAATTAGAAAGCGCACTCTCATTGGCCTGCTATGTTGATGAGTTGAATTATACTTCTGAGCTTCATAGAGAAAACTGCAATGACACAGTCACTTTCCAAGAAGCAATCTATACCAATAGCAATACTGAATTTATTACCCGCCCCCATGACCCCAAGCTTAGTCTCTCCTGTATTTTCTTTCTTTGTGAATCAATCCATCTGTCAGGCTAGGAAATCAAGAGGTAATGCAGTTTGATTTTCCTTCTCTCTCTCTCTCTCTCTCTCTCTCTCTCTCTCTCTCTCTCTCAGACACACACACACACACACACACACACACACACACACTTGCACGCATACACACAAACACACTATTGCACATCTTGATTGATTGCCAATTCCAGTTATCATTCCTGGCTCCTGAATAACTTTTGCACAGTGGGATCCTCCCCATGGAAGCTCATCCTCATTTCTTAACTATTCTTCAACATCCTCCACATACCTTCCTTTAATTTTTCTTCCTTTAGGGCCAACTTCAGTGGCTTTTTTGTGGGGCAGAGGGTGGGTAACCAAGGATTGAACTTAGGGACACTCAACCATGGAGCCACATCCCCAGCCCTATTTTGTATTTTATTTATAGACAGGGTCTTACTGAATTGCTTAGCATTTCGCTTTTGCTGAGGCTGGCTTTGAACTCACCATCCTCCTGCCTCAGCCTCCAGAGCTGCTGGGATTAAAGTATGAGCCACTGCACCCAGATCCAGTGGCTTTTGACCATCATCCTTTTGTGTCACTGACCCTTTGAGAATAAAACCACGGGGGAGCTCCTCAGAAAACAAAGTTCATCTGCACACAGACACATCATTTTCCCTGCAAGTTTAGAGGATTCACTCCATCACATCTCTGGATCTCTTTGTGTTCATGGATACCAAGTGACAAGTTGTAGCATCAGCCCTGGGTGTGGGTGTTGGAAATGGCAGCCCTCACAGTATTCCCCTCCTCGATCGCTCCATATATGGGGAGGCTGCTCATGTCAATGGTGCTCAAAGTTCATCCTGCCCCAGATTTTATTTCTTATACCTGTCACTCAAATGCATCAAACATGAAATCTGGCCCCAAGTTTCCTATCTCAGTACTCCTAATGTGCAGCATGGCGCCCGGTGCTGAGAAGACTTAATAAGGGTGTTGAGGAGAAGGAAGGAAAGAAGGGTGTTTTTATGTGATTTTATATTCAAAAGACAACATTCCCAAGAAGAACATGGGCGATGGCAAACATCTTTGGCAAATACTAATAACAACTTTACAAATCCTACTAATCTCCGTCTCCTCGGCTTTGCTCACTAGATCGATACTGGAATCTATTATTTTAGTGCATTTCCACCTCCGTTCTCCAACCTCTGTCTCCCCAGAGACTCTACAGTTCACTGACTTTTTTTTTTTTAGCTTATTAAAGTCATGCTTCCAGTTTCTCATTCTAAAATGCCCTTACGACAATGTGCCAGAGAGAAAAGCCTCTGGAACAACAAAGTCCAAGATGTGCATCTTTGTTTTATCAAAGATTGGTCCCATGACAGAAGGAACTTTGTTTTATTCTTCTGAATCTCACTTTTCTCATCTGAAAAATGAGTATAATGTCTGTATCTACAATAAAATCAAATATTATTTTCAAGTTGCTTAGTACATTGCCAGGCACATGAATAGTAGCTAACAAATATGAGCTGCTTTACCCAAGGATAATATGGTAAGGTCCCCCCTAACCCTTTGAGTCCATAATGAAAGTCAAATCTTGAACTCAGTGGAATCTCAGGTTTACTGAGCACTTACTATGTTCTTGACTATTTATAAGCCGTTGTGTATTTAATCTTCATAGTGATGCCAAATTAATTACCTGCCAATGCCTTTTTACCATTAAGTTGTACAGAGACCCACACAATGTGAGTCATGTGCCTGAGTTACAGAGAGAGTGACTTGCCGACAAGAAAAACATCCTTCTGAGTGCCACTTTGGATGTCATTGTCCCTACTCAACTTCCATGCTGGCTCATGATGAAAAACTAATGTTGTGTCTTTTATCACTTTTCTGTGGCTTCTCCTATTGCCACAGTGGTATTTTCTATGGCTGCTCCATCCAGGACTAGAGACTAACTGCCTATGCAGAGCCCACAAAAATCTGAACAAAAGTATAGCTTGAAGAACCATCTGGCTTTAGTGATGTATAAATTTTTTAGTTATTTATTATCTTATCTAATAATAAATAGGATAATATTTCTAGGAGAAAAAAAATCAAAATATCCCACTGAGCTCTGGGTTAATGATTTAACTTTAATATATAAACTCAAGGGGTTAGAAGGGACCTTAGTATCCTATCCCAAAGTCTACTTGATTGATTAAAGGCCAAATGTTTGGAAAGATTTGGTTCCGTAGCCAGTTTCACCTTAGAGGATAGAGGACTGACATGCAGGACAGGGAGCTGATACTGTAGCAGTTGCTCACCAGAAAATGGGAATTCAGCAATAAGGTTGAATCAAGCAGAATCCTAAAATAGTGTCCCCTTTTCTAATGATCAGGGAAGACAGGGCTAGCAAGAGGCAAGCCCCGAACATTCAGAGCACAGGTCTGGAAGGGATGAGGGTACAGGAAGGCGAGGAGACCTTCAAACATGTCATTGTGATTTTTGCGATGGTCAGTGACAACAACTTCCACAGGAGATAGAGAATTGGGAACAACGAGGGTCAGGTTTAAAGGTCTCTGACGCACTTAACTTTAAAGATCATGATGTAAAGAAGAGCGTGTAACCATAGAATCCATTGGGAGAGGACTATCGAGATGTGTAGAGGATCAACAGAGTGAAGACCTAGGGAATCTCCATTTCCTGGTTCGTTCCTTCATCCCGTTGGTTAGCAAGGTTGATGGAGCCCCTGGCCTTTCCAGGTCCTGAACCATGACTCTCCTTCAACTTTGAGCTTGAGCTTTTAGGTTCTTCTGTCCCTTCTGATTCGGCGCATGCTTATTGTCTTCATTTTTCAAATCATCTGTGATTCCGATCATCTGTGGTCCCCCTTCCTCTCTGATAGCAAGGCCACTTGAGTCGTGCTTTCCTGAATGAAGTCAATGTCTGTGCCAGTCAATGCACAATTGTCGTTTGTGACCTTCCTGAGGTTTCCTGTTTCCTCCTAATGCATTAGAAGAACAAATCAATAAAGTCTGTGTCCCAGTACCTTGGGTAACTGCCATCTTCATGGTTACATCACTATCCAGGGCAACTGTGGAACGGTGGGGCGCTTAACCCTGTGAGGAGTGGGAGGCCTGGATTGGGCTCCTCACCGCCTTCCATGGGGACAGTGGAACCGCTCCTGGCTCCCATGGAGGCACAAAGCCTCCCCGGCCTCGTGGTGATTTGTATTCAGCAGCCGCCAGCTCCCTTGGCACCGGTGGATGGGGCCCCAGGAGAGAGTTAAGGAAGAAGGAAGGGGCTGTTGTCCTTGACAAGGAAACGATTGATGGCTCTGCTTTCTCACCCTCTTTAAATTGAGATGGGGACAAGATTAAAAGTTCAGGCAGGAAGCCAACTGGTGACTTACAACACCGAGCAACAAGCCTAGTGTGCGAGGAAAACCTATGGCCCGTCTCTCAAGAGTTGAGCTGCTTGGATCTTTGAAATCTTCTCCATTCTTGTCCGCATCTAGGTATTAAGGCCTTGTCATGATAATAATAGTAATGACAAAATAATAAATATCAAGAAACCCGACTTATTTTAGACCGTATGTAAGGTCTTGCATGTTTTATCTGTCGTCCCTTTAAATTCTTATGACGACAGTGTAAAGTAAATATGATTATCCCCATTTTACGGATGATAAACCGAAGCTCAGAAAAGTTAAGAAACTTAACTTCAGTGACACAGCTAGCTACCAAGGGGTCGAATCAGGATTCAAACTCAGCTCTGCCTGACTCCAGAGCATTTGATATTTCTTTGCATCACGTTGGCCAATGCACAGTGACAGGGTTGACGTTCTTAGGCCCCTAGATGCAGTCAAAGCCCAGTCTGCAATGGGCATGGCTATCTCCGTAGTCAAGAGTTCCCTGGGGTGGATGAGGCCACAACAGGCCTTTGGTGGAGTAGGTGCCAAGGGTGACGAGCACATTCTCTCAGGCCTCCAGCCCTGCAGGCTCCATTGCGAAAGTTCTTATTCTGCTTTTGGCTTTGTGTCAGAGTGGAACCTCTTTGAGTTATCAGTGTTTTCACAGAAGAGCAAAAGCTAACAAAAGGCGAGAGGATGGGGAACCAAGAGCAGACACAGGTGAGCGGGTCTGACCTTGACGCTCTCTTCCAGTACAAGTGGGGAAAGTGGAGTTGGGATAGCCCAAGGTCGGGACCCAACCAAACCAGACATGGTGTCCAGGATGCAAGAAACAGAATGTGATAAAAACAGATGGAAGGTAGATCTGAGAACAGAGTTGTCAGAGATGAGACAGTGGGTGATTAGGCAAGTTCAGGGAACTAGAAAGTAGGTGGCTCTGGAAACACGATGACGTTCATGAATAGTTCATGACAGGCAAGCCTTCTGTTCAGAAGGTTCTACACGCTGCTTTGAAGGCAAATCTCACTTGTCTTAAAGGTGCAGCAGGTTCAACGTGATACCTGAGAATCCCATCTTCCCCCTCAGGAAGTGGCTGGGACTTATTTGTGGGGGAAGCACACCCCATGGCTGAGGAATCTCAGTGAAAAGTCAAGGCGTGCTGTGGATTCCCAAAAGAGCCGGTTAGGTCAGCTCGGTCCCAAGGCTATAGCTCCGCTTCCAGCCTCAGGGGACCCTCTGAGGGAATAAATGCCACTGGTCAGAAGGAACACCAGGCAAGTTCATGTGGACCAAGCAAGCAAAACCCATTCTTTAACTTGGAAAAGATCTCAAAGCTCAGGGTGAGTGAGGAGCATTCTCCCTTCATAAGGGCATTTTAGAATTTGGGGAGTTATCAAAGATCATAACCATCTCATTTTTCTCCAAATAGATAACCGATTTAAGTTCTGATTTAAGTTCTGATCAGATTATTTAATGCTGTCGTGTGAATCTTTGAACACCTTTAATTTAAGCTGCTCTTCTTGCACTTAAGTATGAACGACTAGACCCGGGCACATCCCATACATGCTATGCTCTGCCTTACCTGCCAGAATCCTTCTATTTTTACTCTGTTTAAACATCAAGGTTGTAACTCTTTTCTGAGCTGTCCTGGAGCATACTTCCTGGGTGTTTGGGGTGAAAATATGACCTTGAGCTGCCCAAGTGAACTTGCCTGGATTTAACTGGAGAGCCTGGGCCCTGGATGCTTTCCATGTCTCCAGTCTTTCTTCTTCTCATTGTGCTAACCCCTGTTTGGTGAAGTGAGCTTCATCTGGTAGTTTATGATTTGAGTGGTTAACTCTTCTGATTCTGAACAAAGCACTATACTTCATTCTGACAATTTGTACCCTGCAGGCTTTCCTCCTGAGCAGTTCCTTCCCAACCTCTTTGGAGAATGATGGTAAAAGTCTATTTATTTAGCACTCCTCATGGGTGAAGGCCCTTCCAACCTATAAATAAAACAAATTTAACTTTTACAGGGTTACTAATGCCATGGAACGATAAATAAGTGGGCCGGCTGCCTGCTGGCTACAGGGCTCAGGCCACGGATTCTCACAAAATAGCTCAGGATCTTGGGATGTATGAAGAGTCCTTTATTATATGAACTTACCAAATAATAATAATGATAATTTCCTCTTTGTTGCAGACTTCCTTACCTAAAAAGAAAGAAAGCTAAAATTGACCACCTCTTGACAATTCGATATTGGAAGGATTATGTTCTCTTACCACATTTGAATGGGGGCGAAATCTCCTAGAATAAGGCCTCTAGTGGAAGATCCAATTTGTACTTTGCATATGTTTTGATCGATTATTTATCACATGCTTTTTTTTTCTTTTCTTCATTTTTTTTTTCTTTTTTGCACCAGGGATTAAACCCAGGGCCCCTTAACCAGTGAGCCACATCCCCAGCCTTTTTTATGTTTTTATTTAGAGACAGGGTCTCACTAAGGTGCTTTGGGCCTCGCTAAGTTGCCGAGCACTGGCTCTGAACACATGATCCTCCTGCCTTGGCCTTCTGAGATGCTGGGATTACAGGTGTGCCCCACCCCAGCTGGCCACCACATGCTTATTGATGAGTTTAAGTTTATATGTTGGGACATGTAAAGTGATGCAGTAAAAGAATAAACAAAACATTATCCCCCTCTTTTAACATATATATAATTTAATAATGAAGTCCATCATGAATTTTAATTTAAAAAAATCTATAAATGTCAGAATGCAGTTTTAACTATTACAGCGTTATAGTGTAGAAGATAGTAGGTGAGATCATGTGAAATGAAAAGGATATTTGGAATCAGATGGGCCAGAGTTACATTGTTCCTTCTGGTCCTTACTGGTTCTGCTAAACAGTGAAGATAATAATAGTTACAGTCGTGGAACGTATATAACAAATGAATCAGTACTAAGCAGTGAACCCTAAAATGGTTTTACCATTTCCCTCGCTACAAATAAAGCCTTCTAGTCATGCAATGAGCTAAAACTTTAAATTGGGGGACTCAGGAAGACTTGTGGAAAGAAGTAGCATCTTATCTGGGGAATGAGTGGGTCCGGGAAATCAGATCGACTTTTTTTACAAAGAGAAACCGGAGAAGAGAGAATTCAGGGAGAAGAGTTTCCATGAACAAAAACCCAGAGTCACAAACAGTGATGAGTCTCAACAGTAAGTTAGGAATTGGGGAGGGCACAATTGTAACAGGAAGCATGTCTCCACAAAGGCCAGAGAGTTCAGTGAGAAATGTATGTACTTAGGAAAACATGTGAAAAAACAGGTAAGGTAGGGAGAGGGAAATAGGGAATAGGGAGAAGGGGATGTTGTAGAACTCCAGTGTGTCTCACTACTTGCTTAACACACTTCATTTCAACTAATATCCACAAAAATCCCTAGATATGGATATTATTACTTCCTCAACAGACCCAGAGAGAAAATACAATTAGTAAAGGGGAAAAAAAACCCAGAATCCAAATGTAAGCCTTATATTTGCTGTACTTCATATTCATTCACTAAGCCTTTCAGAAAAACCAGTTTTCTGGACCTTGTGACATTTGGGTGTGAGATGACAGAGAACTAATGTAGGCTAAATGCCTCACCACCCCAAAAGGAGATGATGGATGGATGGATGGATGGATGGATGGATGGATGGATGGATGGATGGATGGATAGATGAAAATACAGATAAAAACACAGATATGTGAAGAGACCATGGATGAATGGATGTGTTGTGGAGGTAGTATTGACACAGGAAGGAACTAGAAGAATAGGAAATTAAATATAACCTCTTGGTGCCAGAACATCTAGTAAAATCTGACAGCATTCATGAAGATAAACACAGGAAGAAGGAGCAAGCTACTAAAAAGGGGGAAAGAATTCAGCACTGTGACTCAGATAAAAATTTATGGGGAATTATCTGCTAAAACACTGCTACATGCAAATATGTTCCTTGGATGCTCATGACTGCCTAGACAGATCAGTCATCTTATCCCAAGGGTGAGTTTTGCTCCTGGGGACCAACAGGAAGATTGACCCTGAGATTGCAGGGGTGAAAGTGAACCAAGACTGTCACAGAACTCATCATCCTGCTCACATCTGGATTCTGGTGAAAGTTCTCAATTAATGAGAACAAAAATAGGAACATAAATTCTTCAAGTGTTTGGCAAGCCCAAGAACACGTTGTTTCTTTCTCCCTTTAAACTATGTGTTGGAGCCATCTGAAGACAGATCACACTCCAGTCACACTGTCTGGGGATTCTTTGGGAGCTCTCCCCTTGGAAAACCCTCATCCATCCTCAAGGTACCTCCTCTCTGAAACCTTCCTCCTCAGTGTGGACTTTGGCTGGAACAATGCTTCCCAGGATTTCCTTCCCTGAATTGTTCAAAGTTAGCGTGGGTCAGAACACATTTTGCATGAATTTTGGAAGGTTGAACTAAAACAGAAGCCATGTTCATTTACACTCAGAAGGTCCACACAGGAGCAGCTGGTGCAGTTTCTACAGGTCTGTTGTCACTTATCCACTGGCTCATTTAATTGGCCTGAGGCAGAGCCAAGCAGACCAATAGCAACTTCAGCTTCCACCAGATCATCCTTCACGTTTTCTGACACCTGGGATTAGACTCCTGATGAAAGGCACCTGGACTCAGACACCATCGAAGCTGAAGGCCTGAAGGCAAGAAGAAAAAGAGGCGAACTCTGCGACCTCCCCCTGCTCTCCAGGGTTTCCTTGCTGAAGCCACATCACAGTAATCTTCCTCACCTAAATGTCTGCCCCATTGACTTCAGGCTCCAGGACCAATTGCAAAGGTGACCAGGGGTTGGCAAACGATGGGCTCTGGGCAAATACAGCCCTCTGCCTGCTTTGTAGAGTTTTCTTGATGCACAACCACACCCATTTGTTTAGGAACTATGCTCAAGAGATTGTACGTCTCTCAAAAGCCATAAATATTTATTTTCTGGCCTTTTACAAAAAAGGGATGCCAGATCATGACAAAGACAAGAGCTTCTCGGAGACTGTTAAATCCACACCCACAATCATGCAAGGTCAAATCCCTACATGTAAATGTGTGTACAAAACACACGTGTGTTTGTGCATGCGCACATATGTTTATGTATACACATATATTTACTGATCAAGTATTTGGTCTCTAGGATCCAACCCTAATTGGCACACAATCTCTGTGCCATCTCTCACTTTCAAAGCAGGAAATGGAATGCCTTCCTTACTCTTCTGCCACCGGATTTTGCGATTCTAGCACTTGCCATATTGAGTTGTAATTGGTCTGTATCTCCATCCATGTAGTCTCTTTTACTAAACAATGAAATTTTAGAAGCTCCTCTGCTCCAAATGCAGTGCTTGATAAAGAGCAATTAAACAGATGAATAAGGAAGTGAATAAGCATCCCAGTGAGTGAGTAAGTATAGAAAAAGACAAAAGGATGTTTCTCTTCCCCTCTTTTGGCCTTTCTAGCTTCTGCCAGACCCCGTGGCCGCACACCAGCACACAGAGCCAGTTTGGAAGGTGCTGGTTAACTCTGGACTACACTCGGCCTGGGGCTGGCACAGCCTGCTCAGCGAGACAGGCCCGGAAGCCTCTTCCTAGGGCCGAGTTGTTCTCCGTGCCTTCATGGGGACCAAGGCCAGTTCTGGGGAAGCAAGGCTTTGCTTCATAGTGGTACATTTGGTGGCAGATGGCCCCACAGCCACTGCACATTAGTGGCCCTGTACTAGGGCTGCTGAGGAGACCTGGGAGGTGTTGGGAAGGGGTGGAGGCAGGTGGAAAGCACCCGCGCTTTGTCAAGCATTTCACATCGATGCTCCATTGGGACTGAGCTCTGTGACGGCCAAGAACACAGTAGAGGTCTCAGTGAGAACCAAGCTTCTTCCATGACCTTGGTCAATTTAAGTGACCTCTTTGTGCTTCAGTTTCTCCGTCTGCCAAGCTCTCAAGTACTATGATTTTGTGATTAAGAACTCCACATCAAATTGATGGGTTTTGTCTCCTACTTATAGAGATTTTTCTCTACCCCATGTTGCCTCTTAAACAGAGGAGCATGGGGCATGATAACCTGGGATTCACTATCCAGAAAGATACTGTTGCAAATAAAAATGAATGTAACCAGCATTTATTGAGCTCTCATGTGCCAAAATCTCTACAAAGCACTTTGAGTGTATTATCTAAAAGAAATTAGAACTGGGTTGCTAGTGCCTTTAGAAACTGAAGTGTATGTGTGTTTGTGTGTGTGTGTGTGTATGTGTGTTTCAGAAGATTTTTGTATGAAGCAAAAACTGTCAATTAAAAGAACATGTCAGTTTTTTTTTCACTCTCCTAAATAATATGTATCTCCTCTGCATATATGTATAAATGTCTCCATTATTAATTTTTAAAATTTATTCTAATTTGTTATATATGACAGTCAAATGCAATTCAATTCATATTACACATATAGAACACAATTTTTCAGGTCTCTGGTTGTACACAAAGTAGAGTCACACCGTCTATGTCTTCATACCTGTACTTAGAGCAATGATGTCCATCTCATTCTACCATCTTTCCTACCCCCATGCCCTCTCCCTTCCCCTCCCTCCCCTTTGCTCTATCTTAAGTTCGTCTATTCCTCCCATTCTCCTCACCCATCCCATTATATACTAGCATCCTCATATCAGAGAAAACATTCAGCATTTGTTTTTTTTGGGATTGGCTTACTTTACTTAGCATTATATTCTACAACTCCATCCATTTACCTGCAAATGCCATGATTTTATTCTCTTTTAGTGCTGAGTAATTGTGTATATATACCACATTTTCTTTATCCATTCATCCACTGAAGGCCATTTAGGTTGGTTCTGCAATTTAGTTATTGTGAATTATGCTGTTATAAACATTGATGTGGCTGTGTCCCTGTAGTTTGCTGTTTTTAAGTCCTTTGGGTATAGACTGTGGAGTGGGAGAGCTGGGTCAAATGGTGATTCCATTCTCAGTTTTCCAAGGAATCTCCATACTGCTTTCCATATTGGCTGAACCAATTTGCAGTCCCACCAGCAGTGTATGAGTGTGCCTTGCTAATATTTATTGAGTACCTACCACATACCAGCCCCTGTACTAAGCTCTCTACCTTCACATGGTCTCATTTCATCTTCTAACAGTCTTCCATAATGAATATTGTTCCTGTTACTGTGGAAGAAAGAGTCAGAGAGGCTAAGCGACTTGCCTGAGGTCACACAGCCAGATCACACTCAACTTGCATCTATTTGACCCCAAAGTCAATGTTATCTTTCTTTTGTTGAGCTATCCCCCATTGCAGTGTGTCTGGAAGGATTTAGACTCTCCTATTGATGTATGAGCATGCCCAGAATGTCTCCATACTAATCCTAAGAACAATGGCTTCCTTAGCATCTTAGTGGGTAGATCTGTGATTACAACCCATAGCCAGATACTTCCTGAGGGACATTGCTGACATGTAACACAAGAGGAAGATTATTTATTGAGTCAGTGTCGAAGCTGTGAAGGATTCAGTAATCAGTACCTGTATTGTTCCAGGAAAGGACACTGAAGGTAGCAAAGAGAGCTGCTTGTCCAGGTTCTCAGAGGTGGAGCTGAAATCTAGGTCTCTATCTGTCAGGGCTTCTTTCTATTTTGCTGCCACTGCCTTCCCTATAATATCTGCCCTCCTCAGAAATTTTAATTGTGTGTGTGTGCATGTGTGTGCGTGTGTGTACACATGTATGCCTAACACAAAGGAAAAGATAGCAGAAGAGGGGTGAGCGGGAAGAGAGCAGGAAGTGAGGGGAGCAAGGCTGAAAGACCAGCATCTTTTTGTGCCAGATGTGATGTTTCGGATGGCCGGATAAGAAAGGCAACATCTTCATGATGGCTTCCCATAATGGACTGAAGCAGAGCACACCTTGGAACGCTTCTCTGAGAAGTTCTGCTCCTGCCTTGCAAACCTCAGACTCGAGAAAACCAGTTCATGAATGCCCTCATGCTTTGGAGGTAGCAAAGACAAAGCAATTGTGTCACGGTGAGCTGGAGCTGAGACTGCCACTTCATTTCCTTTCCCATGGGAAATCGGAGCGACACCAGCGTTGAGGAGACTCTGTGATCCTCCCAAGTCTGCCTCTCCGTGCCCTCTCTTCCAAATGCATTTTAGAAGCTAATGATTCTTCTGCTGGCGTGAATTGAAGGGATCCACTGCACACACCCCCCACTCCAATCAGCAAGGATTTGTCAGTGTGAAACCCTAAAAGGGTAGTGTGTGGAAAAGGAAGATCCCGGGCGCCCTAGATTCTAACCCTCCATTATAATGAATAACACGTGAGACAGGGCTGGGGGTGGGCAGGGAGAAGATGCATCATTCCCTTTCACTGAGGTCACACTGCCCTTCTCTTTTCAGAGAACAGCTTTTTTTTTTATACATGCATGCCACACTCACGCACGTATGCACACTCCCTGTAAGAAGGCAGCAAAGCATTTGGTCACCTATGGGCCACTTGGCTTCTTCAGAGTTGAGTGAGATTACAAAAGGCTGACACCTCCAATATTCCTCAGCAACAGCTTATGGACTTGCATAAGCAGATGAAAAAAAAAAGAGGCTTGGGATGTATTAAAAAACATGTATGTATATGATGGATGGGAAGAGAGTGCACAGGAATACCACACAAATGAATGTCTTTCTGTATTTTTGGAGTCTTTTTTGTTTCAGGCCCATGGTGATGGTGCCTTGGAAGGGTTCTGGAATTTCAGAACACAAAGTAGCAGTTTTAAATAATGAGAGAAGATTCCACATGGAACGCTCATCTAGCTGTGGCAGCCTGTGACTGAATGAGAGAAAAGTGCCCTAGAAGCTATTCATTACGAATTCACTGGAAGCTCTCAAACGAGGCTGGCAGAAGCTGAAATTGAAGTGGTCTCTGACCTAATTTTCTTCTGCATGAAACATCTGCATCAAGGCTCTCTTTGATGTATTCCACTTGGCTCTGTCTACGGGATTGTATCACATGGCCTCGGTGTTGCCTCCTTATTGAAAGACATTTTCAGCCTGTGCAAGGTAATGCGATGTTACTGTTACCCAAGCTAATCACTCAATGTGCTCCTAAAATAGAAACAATAGCAGTTCAGAGACAATGTTGTCTGCTGGCTGTTCCTGCAGCTTGGGCTCCTGGTTTTCCAAGTCAGATCTGTGGCATCCGCCTCATGTAATTCCAAAACAAAGGAGAGGAAGACAGGCAAAGCCAGGCGAGATCATGTTGGAGGACCAGAGGCATTATGTGTGAGAAACTCCATCTTATTTGGTCCTTCAAACCATTGGCTTAGGATTTGGGCTCCATTTAAAACCACACAGAGCGGTCCTGCAGGATCTCTACCTTCAGACGTGAAGGATCTCCTGATTTAGGTGTGCATTTTTTTCTCAATTCTGATTGACACAACAGCTGAGGGAGAGAGAGAGGTACTGAATCTTGAGTGTTTTGTGATTCTTAGTGATCTATGAACTACTTTTAAAAATTCTCTTTCCCCTCCTAAGCTCTCCCAGCCTAGGTAGAATGCAGGAGTGAATTTTAAAAAGCAATAATGATAATAATCTTTTTTTAAAGCCACCGTAATGAGGCATCTTCTTTATGCTGCCAGAATAGAGCTCGCCTTTCCCCATAGAGGTTTGCTGCGCTGTCTTGCTAATGGTGTGCCGCTGTTCCCCACCATCCCAGCTTTATGTGAATAACCGTGGTGTCTTTTGTGTCCCACCCCCTGAAGAAGAAACCTTTGAAATTCTAAATGACTGTGCTGCAGGTTTTAATGTCTGCTTCTGAGAAAGAATTGAGAAACACTCACTGTGCAAGATGCAGCTTGCCCACGAAAAGCCTTCCGCTTGACTCCTCTGTCCCTCGAATTTAGATGAATAGAGTTTCTCAGGGATGCCCTAGAGTCATCTTGAGGCCAGGAGAGAATGACAGATGTGATCAACAGCCCCCTTGTGCCCAAATATTGACACCCCTGTGGACAAATATGTAGTCACTTCCTTCTCTCTGGTGCTTCCTAATCAGATGAAGCCATCAGACATGAGGCCTTTGGGAACGAGCAGAATGGCTGAGATCAGGTCGTGATCCGGTTCTCTGGCGGGGAAGAAAGACTCAGAAAAGTGGGTGTTTTTGCCTACCTGTTAGTGAGCCTCCACAAAAAGGCCAGGAAGGGCTTAGGAGCTGGAGTCACAGTAGGCATCCTTGGTCATCCTAGAGAATAAACCAGATATCCCCTCCTCCTGGAGTCGCCCCTCATCACTGTCACCATACTGGGGCCTCCAAGGCAAGCAGTAGGTATTTGGAGTGTTGTAAACTACCCGTGTTCTCTGTCAAGCTGTGATGACTTGAAGGTAAGCACAGTATCTACTTTTGTAGTCTCAAAGTCCTCCACAAGTAGGTGGACCCATCCAGCCCAATTTGCCCAAGACTTTCTTGGCTTCAGTACAAAGTCCAGTGTCCTGAAAATCTCCCCCCCCACCTCATTTCTGGGCAAACCACTGGGTGCAAAGTAAATGCTCAATAAATGTGTTAAGTGAATTGAAAAGAAAAACACCACATCACCCTTTCCCTGTACCTAGCAAACTTTAGGATTGGTTTTGAAGGACTTTCATTTCTCTCTTCAGCTAGAAGATGGAAATCTCAGCAGAGCCCCACTGTCTCAGTCCTGATGTCTACCTAAGAAGCACAGACCTGCCAAATCTCGCAGGCGCAGGATCAGAATCCTGGACCGAGAAGAGGACTTGACGAAGACTAGTGTAAAATGTTCTCTGCATCCATTTCCTCAAGAGACTATAAAACAATAGCAGATATCTTGTCACAAAGATGCAAGTAATAAAGGCAGTGAAGGGAGAGGGAGAAGAGGAAGAGGAGGAAGAGAGAGAAACAAGGAAATACATGATAGATAGATAGAATAGAGTTTGAAAGGAGAGGAGGAGAGAGAAGGGGAGGGAAAGACCCAGCTCTCAATCACAGATGCTCAGCTGTTGTTATGGATTGGATGTGAGGTGTCCCCCAAAAGCTCATGTGTGATACCATGAAGAAGGTTTAGAGGAGACATGATTGGGTTATGAGAACCTTAACCAAATTAGCTCATGAATCCCCTGATGGGGATTATTAGCTAAGTGGTAACTGAAGGCCTTGGGGTAGGTATATATTTTGTATCTGGCAAGTGGAGTCTGTCTGTCTGCTTTCTGATCATCCTGTGAGCCGCTTCTCCCTGCCACACGCTTCCACCACAATGTTCAGCCTCACCTCAAGCCCCAAGGAATGGAGCCTGCTGTCTATGGATTGAGACCTCTGAAACCGTGAGCCCTCAAATGAACTTTTCTTCCCCTAAGATTGTTCTGGTCAGATCTTTTAGTCACAGCAACAACAACAACAAAAAAAAATCTGACTAAAACAGCTCTCCAGATTTAACTTGACCTGAGGGCCCTACAGAGTCTGTCCCAGCCTCCCTTTCTGACCTCATCTCTAAATGCTGTCCCCTCATTCAGTAATCCCCACTCCAGAGAGGTCTCCCACACCTAAACCGGACACTTGTTGGCTTTGGTCCAGAGCAGTCACCTTTTTGGAATGTTCTTCCCCCTGTGTCCGTGGAAACATCTCCCCCTCTTATTCAAGTGGTGGTTCTGAGAACCTTCCCTTACCACCCTGGGTGGATGAGTATTTCCTGCCACCCTGCCACCCTGTTTCATCTTCACATGGAAACGGGTGCACTTGAAACGCAAGTGCTTGAGATTCTCTAGGAAAATCAATGAACTAAATATTTAAATTTAAAAACTCCCAGGCATTTAATGTAAAATCTTGTGGCCAATGGCTACCATTTTGGACATTGGCAGACCTGGGAAAGTCCTTCAAAGTTGAGTTCTTCTATTTTACTTTCTACTCTTTTATTGGTTCTCAGAACAGTGCCTGGCACATAGAAGGTCTTCAATTTTTTTTTTAAATAAATTAATGAATCTAGGCATGAGCCAAGTGTCACCATTTGCAGTACAACCCAACAAGTCAAACTGATTCTGAATTCCGATCATTTCAGATTATGATTCAAAATGATATTACACCCGAGGGGGCCCTTCAGCTGTGGAGCTGTCAAACAGATTTTCTCAGACTAAGTTACAATATCTTATTAAACCTCAGTTTCCTTATCTGTTAAATGGGGACCTTTACTGCACAGTATTTACAAGTCTTTAAAGGGATCTGAAATACTAGATGTTCAATATGCTGAGCTCTTCTGTGACATGCACAAAAAAAAAAATCCTATATGTAAGCATATGGCCATATTTGTAGGAAAGCAGTTTGAAGGATGTTAATGTGTGATGTTCTTACCAGTGATTACAATTTTGGAGGAGAGGGGTGATTTATTTGCATTACAAAATGATTCCTTGCTGAACGAAAGATCTCACAACAGACTTCTCTCAAAATAGCTTCAGTCCCTGATGCATCTTAAATAAAAATATATCCTTAAAAAATCCAGGGTCTGTGCAATTTACTGCATAAAACCAGGTTCACCTGTATTTTCAAGAAGGAATTAAAATGTCTCCTGGATTTGGTTGTTTTCTCGTACTATCTCTTTTTCTAATATTTTGCCATAATTCATTAGTTACACTTTTGTAAGGAATATGACTAATTCATTCTTTCTATTGGTTCATCCATCCCTTCTCTTGGCTCTGCAGTTATTTAAAACTCAGGGCCACCCTCTCTTGATGGCACGAGGAGTCCACTTTCCCAAAACAAACACTAAAGTAAGATAATTTTAATACGTGGGAAGCTTTTAAAATAGCACCTGACATACTAAGCACACAATAAATCCTGTTGCTGTTATTGTTGCTGCTGATATTACACGGAACTCGCAATGTTTGGGAGGAAAAACAGAAAACGAACATCTACATGATCAGAATTACCTCCAATACAAAGGAAGGGATATAAAATATAAATATAAAACAGGGTATAAGCTGCAACCTCAGGGAGAGCACCTGAGGCTAGATCCCAGAATCATGCTCTGTCCAGCCATTGGACAACAGGGTTTGTAATCCCAATTGCAAAGGTAATATGATCCTGCTTCTGGAATATTGTTGAGTCACCCTCAAGTGGACTTTTATGAAAAGTATATCCAGACCACTTAAAAGGACAGAGAGCTATGATTTCATCTTGTTAGATGAACTGGTGTTTTTTTTTTTTTTTGTTATGTTTTGTTTTTTCCTACTGGCCAATAAATGTAGTTTATTAAATGTCTATAGATATGGCAAATATATATTTTTTATAAATATATATTTATATTATATATATATTTTATATATTTATATTTATTTCCCCAGAAAAATGATGTGATCAGGTTCCTGGGGCAGTGGCTGCTTTACATTAACCAAGGAAGATAGCTGCTAGGAGGATCTATTCTGTGAAGGAAAAGGAAGAGCTGGACGCAGAGATCTAAAGAGCACAGAGCTAATTTCATTGAGTAGACATTTGTTGAGAACCCACTTGGTGTAAATATAATACCGGGGACAATGGAAGGACAAGCAGAGGGTCTAACAATTGTCTGCCTTCAAGCACTCTACAGTTTGTAGGGGAGCTGAAATGTGCCCACTAAATGCTAAGGAAGGCAAAGTCTATGGAGAAATTAAAAAAAAAAAAAAAAACCTGGGCTGGACTGGAGAAAGGATCTCAGTTGTCTGCCTCCTCTTTGTCATCTGCTCCTGCTCCCTTCCCCCTCCAACACCACCAGCCTTCGCCCTGAGCCTGCCCAAGGACAATAGGGAGCGGCCCTTGATGAGGCTGGGGGATTCCCTGTCTGTCTCCCAGCACACAGTCGCCTTGCTTTGACTTTGCTCTGTGGAAAATAAATCACAGCCTCTCAATCCCTGGTGACTGTCCCTGGGGAGCTGAGACCTCACCTCCTCCCTGGAGCC
Source organism: Urocitellus parryii (assembly GCF_045843805.1). NCBI lineage: Eukaryota > Metazoa > Chordata > Mammalia > Rodentia > Sciuridae > Urocitellus > Urocitellus parryii. The sequence goes on from NC_135534.1 coordinate 185,543,533, forward strand.
CGCTGTCACATGGGATTGTCAGGTACAAAGAGGAGACCTTCTGAGGCCCACACCCCGTTTGGAGAGCAAGGAGGGTCAATGGGAATAATTGCTAACAGTTGAATGTGAGCGACTGCAGAGGGATTGGAAGGAAAAGGCTTCAGGAAGGGAAGAAAGAAAAGGAGGAAAAGAAAAGCCCTCACCACCCGCCCCCCAGCCTCCATAGTCTGTGCACAGAGAACTGCATGGTGGTCTGGGTCCTTGTAGAACATTTGTGTGCCGGACAATAGCACAGCCTGGCTTCAGATCATCAGCTGCTGGTTTCTGGTTAGCTCTCCCTTTATGTGAGTGCACAATGCAAGCCTTCAGTCACAGTGACTCTTGAGAAATACATCTGGTTTTTTCTTTCAGACGCTCTGAAAAGGTCAGCCTGTTCGTTTCTTAGACGCGAGACACCACATATTTTTTTTTTCTCCCTCTGAACTGGAAAGACAGACCTACACCTTTTCTTGCCTCCTGGTACATAATTAGACATGCTCAGCTCTAGAAGCCAGCCAGCCCATCCTCTGCACTTTTTCAGAGACATATAGCCCAGCTTCCTAGGCGGCTGAACTCCTGGGCTGATCACAAAGGCTCCATACAGTCCTCCTTCCCAGGGCAGGGTACCCGGGGACTCTCTGCTGGTTGTTACAATGACCCCCTCCCCAGGCTGCTCCCCCAACACAGTGCATGACCAATGATGCTGTCTTGGCAGAAGGAAGGCTTGAGAATTTCTGCACACACACACACACACACAACACCAAAAAAAACCCCCACATTTTAATCATTTTCACCCCAGTGATGGTAAAGATTCTTCATGCGCATTGTAACATAATAATAAATGTGCCCATGAGGAAAGAATGATCAGCAGCTGGTGTCTGACAAATTATCTCATTCCAGACAGGCAAACAGTCCACAGTAGGGAGAGGCTGGAGCCTGAAGAGGCAATTTGGCACACGATTGGGGTTTCACCTCTCACATGATGGAGGTCCAAATGGCCCACCGCGTCTGGGCCTGGGCCTCGGAGGCTTCCTCTGCCTCTCCTATTCTCTCAACACCTCCCAGAGCTCCTGACAGCCGTAGAAAAAGGGATTATTCTCTGGGCTTAGCCAGCTCATCCCTCGCCCCTCCTCCAGGGCACTCATATTCCAATCAGAAGCAGCAATGACGGCCCACCCCCTGCCAAGAGCCTTGCTCTTTCCTATTTCCTCTCCTCCTGATGCCCTGGCCTTCACTCTACATCCTATTCTGTGTTCAAAACCCATCTAGATGCCTTCTCTCCTTTGGCAAGAGTGTTAGTTGCTCTTCTGGAAGCTTCTAGCACCTCTTCCTTGGATTTTTATGACCCTGTCTTGTAGTTGTTTGTTTTCTGTGACCTCTTTGGGAGCAGCTACCATGTGTTTTTAATGAACCTTAGTGTCAGGTACCCATCTGAGTGCTTTTCCGCTATGAGCTTGTTTAATCCTCAGGACCCTAGCAGGGAGGACTTCTCTTCGATTTACAATGAGGAAACTGGAGATTTATTTATTTTGCATCTTTATCCCAGCAGGATTCCTGAGGCAGCATGGTGGGACTGGAAAATCCCAGCTTCACCTCTGTCCCCGTCTCCTAGGTGCCTTGGGGACACATGAGCCTTAGGGCTCATTTCCATGAAAGGCCAGAGACCTGCCTTGCTGGGTTGTTACGAGGTTTCAAGGTAATATGTTTGGTCTCTGTGGTTCTGATCATAGACCTGGTCTGTAAGTCTATTTTTGGTGATTATTTTTTTAAGCCAGTTTCCTTCCAAAGTGTGCACTCCATGAGGGTGAAAGCACTGTAGCCTTGTTCACACCTACATTCCCCATTTCTAGAACACTACTAGTCACCCTGTAGGAGCTGGGTCAAATTTTGGCGAATATATATAATGAATCAATTGAGCAATACCAAGATATGAGGACATCGTCTATGTTTAACCTGGGTCATGAGTGCAGCCAACATCCTGTGAAATGTGGCTCTGGGCTGAGACAGCACCCCCTGAGAGCCAGAGATATTTGAACAATTATTCCTTGGGTTGCTGATTTAGATGGATCAGCCTCCTCAGTATTGTTTCCCCGATTGAAGTTCTTGCTGGTGTAAGTGACTATATTAGAATAGCAGACCCTTCTCTGCGGGAGAAAATTGAGGTTGCTGGCAGCTGTCTCTTAAAATAACATTTTTAGAGTCATATTTAAGAATCAGATATTCAGCAGTTACGATCTGCATCCCCACTATGTGCCTTTACACAGTGTATGAATATGTGGACCAGGTCTGATTCAATCTCTAGGTGAAGCAGGATCATTATCCCCATTTTAGAGATGATTAAAATTAAGTCTCAGAATGACCTGCTCAAAATCTTATAGCTTTTAAGGAACAGATCAGAAACTTGATTGCCTATAATTCAAGTAGGAACTTGAATGCTAGGGTCAGAACATGATATTAATTCTGCAAAAAGCTATCAAATGGGAAGTGTATGAATCTCAGCAACCTATGTTCATACACTATGTATTGCTATCTGGAGCACTAGAAAACAGAACAGAGAAGAGAAACAATAAATTGTAGCCATTTTCAATGGTAAACACAAAGCAAGGGGGCGCTCATAAGCCAGAATCAGACACCTATAATACGTTTGCTTTCAGCACATATCTAAAGCTAGATGCACATATTGGGTCTAGCTTCTACCTTTAACATTCCCTCTTTATACCTAGAAGGAAAAGCAAACATTCTTGTCTGGGATAACTCTAAAGAGAATCCAAAAGAATTCAGTCTCTTATGTTATACCTCACAGTGGAGGACTAAAATTTGGCTTGGGGTTTCATTCTGTAATAGCTTCCTTTTAGTTGTGTTTATGTTAGACATATAAAAGACTCACAGTCATCTATTATCTCCCAGGTTTAAAAATAATCACATCTCCTATTCTTGTATTGCAATTTGGAATCAAAGAAGACTAAAAACAAAGACAAAAATAGTTTCTGGTATTAAATCTCTTGATTGGTTTAAGTCAAATATTGTTATATTTTTAACAAGAAACCTAAGGGGACCCAGCTTGTCCATAGATACAATATCTGTGAATAATAGCTCTCCAACACAAAAGAAGAGTTCAAATCTTTATCCAGCCAGGTGTGGTGGCGCACACCTGTAATTTCAGTGATTCAGGAGGCTGAGGCAGGAGGATCCCAAGTTCAAAGCCAGCCTCTCCGCAACTTGAGAGACCCTGTCTCAAAATTAAAAAAAAAAAAAATGTTAAGGATATATCTCAGAGGCTCAATGGTAGAGTACCCTTGGGTTGAAGCCCTAGTACTAGAAAATGAAAAAAAAAAAAATCCTCATCAACCCCCCCTCCCATCAGGATAACTCATACTTATATGGTTATACTGGTGGCCAGATGCGTGAATTTCCTTTTGGATTGCTGGATGTGCAAAGATCTTCTTCATGTTAGGATTCTTTCTCCACACTGGGTTTTGAAACTGGGATTTCTTATAACTGAGCAGGAAGTTTAATAGGACATGCAGCATTGCCTTCGAGAATGGGTGGGTCTGGTTGAAGCCACACCCTGTAAGCAGGACAGCTTGCTTTTTCTCAGCCACTTGTTACTGGATTTTGAGGTAGTTGGGGTTGAGATGGAGAGCCATCAGAACACCAGAAGAAGTTTCTTAGAATGAACCTAATGAAGTGCCATTAGACAGAAATTTGTTCTGTGCACAATTTACTACAGTTTATTATTGATTATAACAAGGTATATAATGTCTTATATAATATACAGATTATAATAGATTTCTCCCAAGGACTTTCCTAATTCCTCCTCCCTAAAACCAAAAATATCCTTAGGCAAATACGACAACAACGACAACAAAGTCTCTGGCGGTTGTGGTCTGGATTCCCCATGTATAAGTTCTTTAGCAAGTGGTTGTTTCAGTTACCATCGGCTGCTAACATTGGCTTGTTTTCTCTGGTTCCATTGACAATTGCTTGAAGTTCACTTGAAGTAGCTAGATTTTATCAACAACAATCTTAAAACAGTTTTCTCCCTGAAATACTCTCCAGTATTGCCAGGACTGGGTGTACTGACTATTATTCTGGAAAGGATTTCTCTTTCTGTCTGCTCTTAATGGAAGCTCAGGAAATCTGATGCTGTGCTATAGAAGTACAATGCTAATAATGAATGTGAACCATATATGTATCCAGATTTTCTAGCAGCCACATGAAAAAGAGTAAAAAGAGGATAAAATTAACTTTAAAATGTATTTTATTGAACTATATATAACATCAAACATTTCAGCATGTAATCAATATATGAAAATGATTAATGAGATCGGTTACATGGTCCCCCCTCCTCGCCCCCCATACTAAGTTTTTAAAATCTGGTGTGTATTTACTCTGGAGCACATGTAAACCTGGACTGGCCACATTGCCTGTGCTCATAAGACACATATGGCTCATGGTTGGCCACCATGTTGGACAACCCAGCACAAAATCTATGCTGAGGGTTTTACATTCCAATCAATGGTTTTTGGAACAGAGAGATTTTCATCCGGTTTGCATTTTGATGGGGTGCTATTTGTAACTTCCTGTTTCAAGTTAATCCAAAAATAACTGCACCATGCACCTTGATAATTCCTGTCTGTTAAACTCCAGGGCTTTGTCCACCTTAACTCCCTGCGCTACTATGTTTAACCATTGCATTTGTAATTGCCATGTTAACACAATAATGCCCAAAGTGCTTCCACCCCAAAGCTGTCACTGTGTAATGTTTTGTTGTTATTGTTGTTACTGCCTTTCTGGAACCTAGGGAGGATAAGAATGTCAAAATAAGAAGAATCTTTTAATTTACTGTTTCACTTGCTTCTCTTCCTTTGTTTCCTGTGTGTGGATAATGCTGTCAAGATCCCTCTTCTGGGGTTTATGTGGTTTCATGCCTCCTCGTCTTCCTAGAGGTGTCCGTATACAGAATGTCCAATAGGTCACCTCTGAGGTCCATTTTGGCTCCACTGGAGCCTGCATTCTGTCCACAGTAGAGTAGGAGAGAGGACAGGGAAAAACTTAGGACTGAAGGACATTGATGTGAGGAGAGACAAGAGGCAGGAAGCAGGGGAAAAAAAAGAATCATGATGGGGTAGTCTAGGAGGAGAGGAGAAAGAACCGAGAACAAAGGAGTGTGTGGACAGCATAGAAAATGCTAGAGAGTGCAGGGAGAACCGCATTCTAAAGCTGATGGGACGATCAAAATATATGAATTGTAAAGGTTAAGTGAAATGTTTATTTTATTCCTCTCTCCTCTTCAGTCAGCCTGACTGAATACGATTAACAGCCACGCTGCCCTTGCTGCATACTAAAATTAGATGTTAGTTCCACTCCTCACTCACAGCATTAATGCACAGAGGCCTCTTACACATAAATGTCTTTCTTACCAACTGTGGTCACCTTACACATCCTTCTCCAAAGCCGAATGCTAGATGAGGAGGCCTGGAGTGTTAGCTCAGTTGGCCTTCCTGCACACGTCAGCCGGGAGATGGAAAACACACCAAATTACAGCCGTCACACCGGGGGTCGGAGCCAGGCTCCACACCATCTGAGTGTGGCAACTTTGATCAAGTCTATGGACCTCACCTAGCCATACTTTCCTCAACCACTAAAGGGACCAGGGTGTTCCTTCTTTACCTTCCTTACAAGGATTTGGGAGAAAATAAGGCTATATATAGGGAAGCACCTAAACTTTCTTGTCTTACACAAAAGGACTCGTATAATTCTATTTATGTTAGCCTTTCTGTCCAAACATTTATCAAGTTGTTTTCAGTTTACAGAGAGATAATGATGGTCAGACAAGTAGCAACGACTCATCTGATGTTTCCTGGAGGCCAATGTAGGAGACAAAAGCCTGGTGCACTCCTCTACTCCCAATCTGTGTGCTCAAACCATTTGTTTTTCTGGGAAAAATACGATCCTCTCTCTAACCCCACTCTAATACATTGGCTATCCACCTGCCAAGAGAGAAAATACCAAAAGTATTTTTCAAAATTTAAAAAAAAAATATGTCTTTAATAACTTTTTAAAAAATTTTAAATTCTTTTTAGATATACATGATAGTAGAGTGTATTGGGGCAGATTATACATACATGAAATATCACTTATTCAAATTAGGATTCCATTCTTGTGCACGTGATGTGCAGTTTCACTGGTGGTGCATTCATGTTTGAACATAGGAAAGTTCTAGCCGATTCATTCTACTCTTTAAAAAACTGACGTCAGAATGATTTTGTTTCCATAATTTTTCATCTCCATCATTTTATGTAATTACTTTGTTACTGCTTATAAAAGCTGATATATTTGGAATTTTGGCCTAGAAATGACTAAAACCTGTGTCTTTATATTTTTTTTCTTTCTTAAGCATACTTACAGAAAGAATATATTGATTTTTTTTCACTTGCTAAATACTCCAACATATAAATATTCTTTAATAAATTAGTTTTTAGAAATAATTCATTTTAACCTCTCAGGGCTTATAGATTTAAAGCCAATAACCAATGTTATAGTCATACTCACTATGTATAAAAGTAGCTCAGACTGCTTAAATGTGTGTTCCTCACCTTGACTCCATTTGACGACATACAGTCATGATAACACTGCTGAGCTTCAGAGCAGGTCCAAGCCCCAGAAATACTCCCAGCTCCCTTGCAAACCTCAGCTGTATCATCTGTAAAGTGGAAATAATGTCACGAATGTGTTGCAATTCGAAGGAGAAATTTAAAAAAAAACAACTTTTATGTAACATTTTCATGAGATTTAAAGTCCTGTGGACCATTTATATTTTCCTCAATATTATGATTATTTTAAGCTATAGGCTCTATGAGAGAAGAATATATAATCTGCACACTACCACTCCTCAAGGGGCTGTTCTTCCACTGGGTTGATCACTGCTAAGGAAAGATAACAGCCCATGGCAATAAAGGGATGGGAATACAAAAGGGAGGGACACAGAGACTAAGAAGGATGGCCCATATATAGTCTCATGACTAAGGGTCCTATGATCTCGTCTGGCTCCTCATTTCTCAGTGTGGGAAGGTAGAGCTTTATTTTCAGTAGTCCAAGCAAAAGGACCAAACCCAAACCACTAGACATTTTCTGCTTCTTGCTGTGTTCCACCTCATTCTGTGGGTGTTGGCAGGACACTTGGATGTGCAACCTCAGGGACGTGACTCAGAGACTCTCAGAGACAGACGGGCACAATTGGTTACTCTTTTCTATGAAGTCCCACCAAGTGTCCACTGACCTCTGCATACCTCTGGTGACGCTACAATCAATGCCCATCTAGGCCCTCCTGAAAGAGTTCTCCAGCACATTCCTTTTCAGAGTATGGTTATGTCACTGCCATGAGCCTTTGTTTGCTCTTTCTCCTCTGTGGCTGAGACCTGGGCCACCATGGTAGAACCGTCCAGTCAATGTATTCACTAGATATCTACCATTATGTCCTAGCCCAGGGCTGGAGCCAGGAATGCCCTGGGGAGCAAAACAATGGAAAAGTCTGTAGACATATGTGAGTACAACAAGGGGATCCAACACAGTCAGCGGCCAGCACAGATCTCCCCAAGGATTTGGCACTGACAAGGAGCTGAAGAATGAGTAGACACTGGACCAGTGAGGAGAGGAGAGTCTGGACATAGCAGAGGGCACTGGGAAAGGCAGGAAAGAAGGCCAATGTAGAGGGGAAGAGCATGGAAGAGAGAAGTCAGGAAGACCACCTCACCCATCATGCAAGGCTTTGCTCTCTAGTCTTTCAGTTTGTCTATAACTCTTTAGAAGTGGGTTGCTTAAAAATAGCGTGAGGGTTATGAACTTCAACTCTGTGACAGACTGCATGGGTATAAATTCTGGCTCTACAAATTGCTAACTTCGAGACTTTGGTGTAGTCGTGTACCTTTAGTACTCATTTGTAGTGTCTTGAGTATTAAACAAATTAATACACTCAGCTCCTAGAACAGTATGTGGCACACAGTAAGTGTGTTTAGTAGAAGACCTGGTTATTCTAGTGGGCCACTATAATGGGGGTATTATAATGCTCCTAGTTTCCTCTATCTTTTGTATCTATGTTAATTCAGGTCCTCTGGGACACAGAGTGGACAGGAAGAGCTTCAGTATCCAAGTCTCAGAGAGCCCATGGAAAAGTTCTGGAACAGATTGCTTGGGCAGAGATGGTCAGCCCTAGTGCTGCAGCCATGGTCAGTGTCCGGCCAGGGGGTTCCCAGGAAGGATGTGGCATCAGCTCCAACACTGTCCGTATCACAGCTGGCAAGTTCATTTCTGTTATGGCCTGACTCCATTTATGTCCCCCTAAAATTCATTTGTTGAAATTTTAATTTCCAAGGCTGATCCCTCTTAAGAGAGATCTGTGTCCTTGGAGCTTGTCTTTCCCTTTTATTTTATCGCGTGAATACAGTGAAAAAATCACCATCTATGAATGAGGAAATGGGTCCTCATCAAACACCAAGTCTCCCATGGATTTCTCAGCCCCTGGAACTGTGATAAATAAATTTCTATTGTTTATAAGTCACTCAGTCTGTGGTGTTTTGCTATAGCCACCTGAACAGACTAACGAAGAGCTCAGGGAAGTCACATATGGTCACCAGAACTGCTCACTCATTGAATAACTCCATGTAGCCCACTGACCCCACTTTGCATCTCCTAGACTCTCAGATGACCCCTGGACCTTCTAGTCCATTTGTTTAACCTGATCTTTTCCCTGATGGAGCTCCCAACTCCACTGTCCTCAAGGACACTGCTTCAAATTGATCCTTTCTACCCTCAGATGCACTCATTACCCTTAGTCTTCTGATTATAGACACCTGGGGCCTTATCTCTCAAAATATCGCAGCCTTTTAGAGATTAAAAAAAAATAGCAATTTGTGACAATGGTACCAACATCAAATAGAATTAGTTTCAAAAGCTGGTTCTACTATTTATTACCTGTACCTGTTACTAAATCTCACTCAACTTCCAAATCTCCACCTGTAAAATGGATCTCATGCTTAACTTTCAAGATCGTGGTAAGGTTTGGATGAGAAATATGATAGGTCCCAACACAGGAGCTAGTACATAGCAAGTGTTCAATAAATACGGTTCTTCTTTCCTTCATTCTGGCACTTGGTCTACTCCAGGCTAATCACCTCCACTCCTCTGATGAAGTTGCAACCTATAATCACCTTAAAAGGTTATTTACAAAGTAGTGTGCAAAGTAGTGTGCATCCCCACTGTTGGTGGGATGAGCACCCTGAAATAGGTGATTATCCCCTAAAACCCATCTCTGATGATGTTCATTAAACCTAGATAATATTCGAGCTCCTTAACATGGCCTTTGTCATGCAAGTCCTTCTGCTGGGGTTTCTATCCCTCTCGCACTTCTCCTGGCTCTGCCCTTCAATTCTCAGTTACTTCCCCAGAGAGCTCTACTCCTACCTCCTAATCTAAATTAAGTCTCTATTATACTCTCCCTACACTCTGTTCTTTTCCCTTATAGAACTCATCGTACTTTATAATTTTATACTTATTTCTATGGTTACAATTGTTTAATGTCTATTTTCCCAAAAGACCTTATACTTCAAAAAGACAGGAACTGTATCATATCTGGAGCAGCCAGTATGGAGGAGACAGATCGATAACACTGTTGAATGAATACATGATTTACCTCCCTCCATTCAAACCAAGAGGGCACTCACATTTTTTTTGGCAAGCTCATCTCACTGTTGATTCGTATTCAGCTCCTCATTCACCATCTTTATTAAGGTTTTTTTTTTTTTTTGTACTTGCTGCATCTAAGTTATATGATTTATGTGGCTATGTATGTGTGTACACGTGCATATGTATACATGTTTAACACAAGCAAGTGCACATAATTGGATAATAGGCGTCAACCAAAAGGGATAGTGTATGGATGTGTGTGTAGGAAGAAATGGGATATTGACAAAGTCACCTGGGCCAAATTATGGAAGAGAAGTGTGAGGCATTGTGTAATATTTCATGTACAATAATAGAGTGAACTGACAGTAGTTCTTTTCATAATCCAAGAAGTAGGTCATGAGCAGGCAACTAGAATCAGAGTAGGGAGATCACAAGGAATATCCCAAAGCCAAGGTCCACGGTGAGTCCTGAGCTCTGGGAACCACAAAATGTGGCCTAAAGACTTGTGGGCAGTTGTGGTCCTGTAAGCAATAGGGAATCATTAAAGGTATTGGAGAGTGGTGTAACATCCATGATAAAGAAAGCCCCACTGAGAATATACCTAGAGAGAATGGGGAAGAGGGAAGCCGAGACCAGGACAATAGTTTAGCATTTGTAGTAAAAATCTGGGCTGGAGGAGGATGATAATTTTGGAGAAAAATAATGAGTTCATTTTTGGACAAATTTTTCACAACTCATACAGAGTGTGAGTGAGCAGGTGGAAAGAAAGAAGGAGCCATCAGGGAGGAAGGAAGGGAGTGAAGGGCCAAGCCAGGACAGTGTCCAGGAAAAAGAGTGGGTTGGGGCTGGGGATGTGGCTCAAGCGGTAGCGCGCTCGGCAAGCGTGCGGCCCGGGTTCGATCCTCAGCACCACATACAAACAAAGATGTTGTGTCTGCTAAAAAATACTAAAATACTAAAAATACTAAAAAATAAATATTAAAAAAATTCTCTCTCTCTCTCTCTCTCTCTCAAAAAAAAAAAAAAAGAAAAGAAAAAGAGTGGGTTGATCTCTTTCATATTGTAGAGACAATGAGCAGGATGCACCCTGAAATAAGAAGACAAGATTTGGAGTTTAATTGTCTCTTAATTTGGATTAAAGTAATTTTAGAGAAGGGGGTGGGACCAGAACCCAATGGTGGGTGGGTGATGTGAAAGTGGGAGGATGTAGATACATGAAGATGTGGATCATGATGGGAAGCATGGCGGGCTTGGGTTCCCTCCCATCATGCTTGTTTGACCTTTTCTGATCTGCTTCACACGTTGCAGTTTCAGTACATCTCAAATTTTCTCTGCAATGCTTTTTTAAAAAATATATATTTATTTTAGTTGTAGTTGGACACAATACCTTTATTTTATTTATTTATTCTGATTATGGAGTACAGAGGATTGAACCCAGGACCTCACACATGCTAGGTAAGCACTCTACCACTGAGCCACAACCCCAGCCCTCTGCAGTGCTTTTTCATGTTGTCCTCTCAAAAAATGCTTTTTCTTCTGCTCTGCTATGGCCCTCTTTACTCCTAGATTCCTTCCTACTTGGGCTTCTCCACTGGTTCACAGCAGAATTGCATATTTGAGAGCTCTTTTACTTTCCCTGCTCAGAATAGCATGTCGTGGTATCATGGCTGGCTAGTCATTCTCTGAAATCCTTGCAATCAGTATTTCTAAAGTCCAAGGACACAAATGTGCTTACCTCCAGCTTATGTCAGCTACATATATGACATTTCCAATTCTAGAAGGCATTCCTTAGAATAGCATGCAGAACAGGTAGGGTCTTTCCTATGGTCCTCTTGTTACTTAATCTTCATACAAGAGAGCAGGAAGATAATTAATAACAAACAAAGTATATATTTGTAGAAATTACCACGTTAAACATGAAGAGTAGAATTAAATCTGTAGATTGCGTACAAATTACAGACCATTTAATCTGTGAATGTCTATCTTCTTCAACCATGGATGCTGGGAGAGTGAGAAATCTCCTCCCTCCCCGTCTCCTTATGCACCGTGAAATGCAAAATACAAAAAACTCCTAATGCTCTTTCTTCCTAGGAACATCAGCTCTGTATACTACTTCAGGTCTCAGTAGGATTTTTGCTGCTTTCCAACCTCTGGCAGAAGCATACTCAGTATTAGAAAAGAGTAGGAAAATAAAAGCAAAAAGTTGGACCCAATCACACAGCTCTGTCACATTTTCTTTTGCTTATTACCTATGGCTTATTCTTCTTCCAATCTTGTAATTATGTACAGTTACCAATGTCAGCTGGATATCCAAGTTCTTATTGTTCCCTTATCTAGGATGGCCTGGTAGTTTTCTCTGTGACTATGGCCTGTGTTGATCAAAGATATATAATGAATTTTTGACAAGGGAACAAAGACCGTTTAATAGGGAAAGAGAATTCTTCAATAATTATTCCTGGGTCAACTGGATATCTCCATGTATAAGAATGAAGTAGGACCCCTTACCTCACACCATATACAAAACTTAACCCCAGATGGACAAAAGACCTAAATGTGAAAGCAAAAGCTATTAAGCTCTTAGAAGAAAATATGAGTAAATCTTCATGACCTTTAGCTGAGCAAAACCTTATTAAATATGTCACCAAAAGCACAAACAACTAAAGAAGAGATAAATAAATGGGACTTTAGAAAATTTAAAACATTTAAATTTAAATGCTTTAGAGGACACCATCTAGTAAGTGAAAGGACAACCCATAGAATGGAAGAAAATCCTGGAAAATTATATGCCTGATAAAGGACTTTCAAGACATGATACATGTAAGTCTACAATTTATAAGTAACCCTTAGAACTTAATAATAAAAATGTTTAAATAAAAAATTTCAATAAATATGTCTCCAGTGAAGATATACAAGTAGACAATAAGCACATGTGAAAATGTTCATCATTAACCATTTGGGAAATGCCATCAACACTACAATGAGAGACTGGGGATGTAGCTCAGTTGGTGGAGTGCTTGCCTCGTACAAGGTCCTGGGTTCAATGCTCCGCACCACACACACACACAAAAAAAAAAAAAAAAGAAAAGAGAAAAGAAAACACAATGAGATACTATTTCACACAAGGACAGCTTTAAATAGCAGTAAAGAACAAGTGCTGTTGAGGATGAAGAGAAATGGGGGACTTCATACATCACTGGAGGGAATGGCCAAGGAGGACGCTATTTTGGAAAACAGTCTGGTAGTTCTTCAAAAGGTTTAATGTAAGAGTTTCAATGTGACCCAACACTTGAATTCATAAGTATATATTCAACAGAAATTAAGGCTATTTTCTTTTTTTTTGTGGTACTAGGATTTGAACCCGAGGCTTCACTCAGACTAAGCAGGTGCTCTACCGACTGAGCTGTATTCCCAGCCCTCCAAGAGAAATCAAAACATGTTTTCACAGACTTGTACACAAATGATTACAGCAGCATTGTTCATAGCCCCATAGTAGAAACAATCCAAATGTCCACCAGCTGATGAATAGATGACAAAAATGTGGTGGATTTTATTCCACCATACAAAGGAAGTACTGGGACAAAGACAAGTTGGAAGAACCTTCAAAACATCATGCTGAGTGATTGAACCAGACACAAAAGGTCACATATTGTATGATTTCATTTATACAAATATCCAGAATAGGCAAATCCACAAAGTAGAATAATGGGCATCTAGAGTTGGGAGAAGTTAAGGATTTTGAAGTGTGATGGCTAAAAGCTATGTTCCCCCCCAACTCCAAGAAGAGAGGGTGCCGTGAGAATACATTTTCTAGAATTAGAGCTGATGATTACACAACTTCATAAATATATATGAAACCACTGAATTGTGTACTCTAAAATAGTGAGCTTCATGTATCATTTATATGAAATGTGAATTAAATCTCAATTTAAAAATACAAAGAAAGCCAGGTATGGTAGCAGTCTCAGCTACTCAGGAGGTTGAAGCAGGAGAATCATGAGTTTGTTTGCCTGGGCAATTCAGGCAACAAAGACAGACCCTGTCTGAAAGAGAGAAAGAGAGAGAGAGAGAGAGAGAAGAAAGTCAAGAAAAGGAAAAGGGAGGAGGAAGGAGGGAGGAAGAGGAAGAAGAGCAAAGTGAGCAGGACAATGACACAGAACACAGAAAAGTGACCAAGACATAAACTGACCACCTTGCCAATAAAGATTAGGCACATCGAAATTCTAGATTTCCTAGGTCTTTTTGGCCGTCACCAGATGTCAGGGGCACCTTAAGCAGTCCTTATCGGCTGTGACATCATAATTAACCTACTTAATTTTAGCTTCCAAACCACAGATGCTATACAAAGATGCTATGTTCTCAACATTCCCAGAACCAAGTAGTATGTGCTGGGCAAATTTTTAAAAGTTATAATTCAAAGGAAAGAATTGCAAAAATTATCATCAAAATAATATATTAAATAATTTTGATATAGTAAAAAAAAATACATCTTTGTTCTGCTGGGGAGATAGCTCCTACACTTCTGTAACCTTGAATTTCATCTCTCTTTGAGGACTTTATTACACCCTGCCTACTATGTTTTACATTATTTTCATACCTAGATCAGCTTATTGATAGATTATAGACCCTGCAATGCACAGGGCCGGCCAGCAGCATCCTGAGCTCTGCTGATGTTAGTTGGCGAAGGAATCAATGGCTCTCCAACCCCGTTTGAAACTGAGCAAAGCACACACATAAGGAATTTTTAAAAAGTAATATAAGAATATTGCTGATGTTAGAGGCAGAAAGACTTTATAATCTATGTTCACTCTGACCTTTCCCAGATTTTGTTCATTTTCCCCAGTAACACAGCTTCCCATCCTGTCCCACGTTGGAGTGGCTTCTGTTTGTTTTTGAAGAGTCATAGCATGACATACAACAGAAATACGGCTCCCTTTACAAAACGAGGTAGGTTTTAGAAATTGTAGACAACTCTGACTGGGCTTAACATTTTAACTATCTGGAAGCAGTTGCCTTCCCCTGCAGATGTTCTTTGAAACACAGATGAATCCAGAATTCGGAATGCAGGTCAGTAATTTCCTTTCTGGATCTCCTGTGGCTGCTTCAAGGGCACCCATTCTGTGGCTACTACACACCCCAGTGCCAGAGAGCTTCGTGGCTTCAGCAGATCAGGAGCTTTCAAGGGAATCCTGGGGGAAAGTGAGTTGTTCAATGGGAAATTAAGGCTTTGTACAGGATTTAAAGAGCCCTGGAGAACTGTGAAGACCTTCTGCTGCTGACGCCTTCATAGACCTTGGCATATTTGCTTTCTCATCCCGTAGCAGACAGAAAATATTTTCAGAAATTTTGTTTCCATATAAAAATTTGATCTACATTTTGACTTTAGAGAAGGGAATTTAGAATTCTATAAAAGAATTAAATATATATATCCAGTGCATTTTTGGAAATCCGATATCTATGAGGTTCTGGAAAGAATTGTGGCTGTGTCAGAATTTAGCTTGCTCATAATTTCATGACATTCCATATTTTTCTTTAATTGCGATAATAAATGCAAATCACTTCCAGGTTTACAAAGTACCTCTGCAACCATCTCTCATTTGTTGCTCACAAGACGATTATGAACCTCATTTTATGGAAGAAAATTGAGGCTGAGAGAGGTGCCATGACATGCCAAGCTCACACGGGTAATAGCAGAACAGACTCCAGTGTCAGCCATGAGGCCCTGGACATGATCATTTATACTCAGAATCTCACCTTATCTCATTTGTATTTAGGCCTACGAAGACCAGACCCCAAAGGAAGACAAACATCACAATCAGAGGGTATCTTTTCTAAAATTAATATTGACAAGAAAGCATGAACACAAAGCAGCAAGGTTTACAGAGAAGATGCATAGTATGGGTCTTGTTGTCTCTTTCTCTGGTTCAGAATCACATATTCCATCTTGTCAATGCAGATGCTACCCTTGCCCCAGAGTGAATTTATAGATAATAGGAAGCCCAGCTCTTGGGTCTGGGATTCAGACAAACATGCTACCAAGGCAAAGGTTCACTGCTTTACGTGCTGGCATAAAACGGAAATGCGATTACATTCCCGTATGCAAACAACTTGCCAAAACAGTGTAGTGTTTCAAAAGCCATGTACTGAATGGAGACAAGATCTCAGTACAAGCCGTGGGAGCAGGGTGAGTTTATGAAGCAGAAAGTATGGGCTGAGGAAGAGATCAGCCCAGTGACAGTTTACTGGCCTTGCCGTTCTCTTAAGAGGCACTAATGGTAGTGGACTGGTGCAATGGAAGTAAACCCAGCTTCATTTAAAGCAGTAGCATGAAATTGGTTGCAATAAAATTATGCATTAAGTGTGCATTATGTTTAATAAGACTGGATTGTGCTTCCCATGTTTACTCTGTGACTATTGAGGCTGATCCAATTTTCTAAAGTTCTCCAATTGGTTCACGATCGAGTTTCTGGCCAGAAGGTCAAATTTCCCTTGCTGTTATTATATGTCTCTATTACTTTACTATGGCATTTACACTTTATATTCATTACTTTTTTTCTATCTCCTGAACCTTCCCCATTCCAAAATGTTCCCTGTAGATGGCCCGTTTGACACAAATTAGAACAACCTTGATAGCTGTCAACTGGAGACTATCTGAGAACAAAAGGACATTATTGCAAACCAGCACTGGAGGTAATTTCATGTGCTTTCTCTGAAGGCTTCTTAATAGCCTTTGAGAAATAATACAATTCAGATCCGCAACCAGGAGACAAAGAATGGATGTTGGACAGCTTGGAAAGCGTGTGACTTGGTCTTTAGATTCCACTGTCCTGGGGTTCGGAGTATTATCATTAGAAAATGGAGATATCTCTTTTTTATTTCACTCAGGCATACATTCATTAATCCCTCTAATTAGCAGACCCTCATTGGGAACCTACTATGTGCCCAATACTGCAACCATGACAGTGATGCACCAATGAATGACATGGTCCTGCTATGATTTTATAGTATAATGAGGATGGGAAGTAGAGATGTTGACACTTAAAAACATAACTTAATGCACTGATAAATGTAGAGGGAGAACTGAAGAAGAATAATTTGTATTTCTGGTGAATAATACACAATCTTTACTGAAAAGGCAAAATAGCTTTCTTGGGGGAAAAAAATGAAGGAATAAAAGACATTCAGGCAGAGAGGATGACAGATGCAAGACATGGGTGTGGGACAAGATACAATGAATTTAGGAAATCTCGCATAGATGACTGGGTGCCCTATATGGTAGGAGGGCTAGGGTAGAATATGAAATGGCAATAAGTGGGGCCAGAGTATGACGAAGGCTCCACACAAAGCTATCAGGGTCTAGATATTAGCCTCTAGTTATGGAGGGTTTATCAAAAATTCTCCCATGTGGCTGGGGTTGTGGCTTAGCAGTAGAGCACTTGTCTAGCACGTGTGAGTCCCTGGGTTCAATCCTCAGCACCACATAAAAATAAATAAATAAATAAGGTATAAAAAATTCTTCCATGTTAATAAGTTGAATTTTTTACTCTTTTAAATTGGTTCAAATTGGGTGAAGAATCAATAGAGCTGTTTTGAAGCATCTATCTGAAATAAGATCATTGAGGCAAATGTAAAATAATGCATTGACATTTGTGTGAGTATTTCTGTACCTCTATTGGTAGATCTATACACACACCTACAGTTGTGCCCCTTTATCTGCAGGGTATATGTTCCATCTATCCCTAGTGGATGCCTGATGTTGAAGATAGCACTGAAACTTTTATATATGATGCTTTCTCCTGTAGAGACTTACCTCTGATAAAATTTACTTTATATAGTAATCATAACAAGAGAGTAACAAAATAACTTACTACAGACCTTAGCAAGCTCAGCATAGACTTGTTTTCCTTTTATTATTGAGAACATTCACACTTTCACTTATAGGAAGTAATTTACAACTTCTCTTTGGCATACCCAAACTCTACTATTCCTGCACTTTAGAGTCATTATTAGGTAAAACAATGGACGTGAGGTTACTTGAGCACAAGCATGTTGACACAGCATGGCAGTTGAGCTGATAATCAAAAGGGCTACTAAGTGTCTGTTGGGCCATGCTGTACTTTGGATCTGGAATGTACAGCATGGATACACTCAACAAAGGAATAATTCACATCCCTAGTGGGATAAAGTGAGATGCACAAGATTTTATCAAGCTACTCAGAACAGCCTGGGATTTAAAATTTATGAATTGTGTGTTTCTGTAATTTTCCATTTAAGATGTTTAGACTACAGTGGACCACAGCTTGACCTATGTAAAGCAAAATGACATTTAAGGAAAACCACTGTACATCATATATATATGTATATTAATATGCACATGTGTGTGTGTATGTGTGTGTAATCACTGCATGTCTTTTTAACACAGTTTTGGCAACATGTTTGTAACCTTTTACAGTAGTCATGGAGTTCAGCCATGATAAAGTAGTATGAATATTTATTACTATTATTATTATTATTATTAATTACTCCCTTATTGTAAGCAATTATGAAATATGAAAAAAAAATTGAGCATTAGATAATAAAAACTACAGAGTTATAATTTTGACAACAGGAAATATTTAAAGTGAGCTCCACATTTATACTGAGTTTCTACTTTGGAATATTTCTAAATTTGGGCACATAGAAGCAGAGTCCTAACAGAAAGCAGTGGGCTCACTAAATAAAAGACACATGGATCAGATTCAGGGCTCTGTGGCAGCTAGACTTTGCTATTCAAGGACTAGAGATAAGGGAGCTAGGCTAAGAAGGAACTCCAGAAATTTGCATTGAATCCCTTATATTTTGGCCAAGCAGCATGTGGAGAGGGCAAGATTCAAGTAGAACTGACAGAAAACAACTACATGCAAGCTGTAAACTTATCAAAGATCATAAATGTCACACAGGGCTTCCAGATACTGGATTGACAACCACCCTGAGTACAACTTCCTCAGTGAACATCTCTGCCGTGAACTAAAGTCTTCAGAAATGACACATGTTGGAGGAGGGCCACTACCTTAACCAGAGAGGAAGGATCATTTTAAAGCTCCCCCTAGCTAAACTAAAACTGAGCTCTGACAGGACAACGCTGACCTGTGAATACATTAACTGGCTTCTAGTAACAGACACATAGACCCACAAACTGAGGGAGGTTCTGAAGGAAAAAAAAAACCAAATTCTCAACATTGTAACTACCACAAAATCTGAACAATCAAAAACTTGTTAGATATTCAGAGGATCACGAAGATTGGAATTATAAATGAGAGGAGGAGAGAAATATACAGAAAAAGAAAATAAATGATAGATATGATGGATTTAATAGATACGGATTTTAAAACACTATTATAAGTATGTTCAAGCTATAAAATCCCATATGGACATAATGAATAAACAGATGGGGAAATATTAGTCAAGCAAAATCAAGAATTATTTTGTAAAGTGAAGTTAAAGGAAAATTCTATAACTGAACAATACAGGATCTATAATTAAAACAATTTTAAAATTTACTAGATAAGCTAGTCTTCTTAACACGTTGAACACTACAGAAAAAAAAGATTAGTGCACTTGAAGAAAGAAAAATAAAAGTAGCCAAACTGAAGGAATGAAAGAAAAAAGCACTAAGAAAAAAACTAAATAGATCCTCTGTGGCTTGTGGGAAAAATATAAAGTGGTCTATTATAAGTATAATTGGAGTCCTGAAATAATATGACAGAAATATGAGAATAAAAACAAACTGGAAAACATGTTCCAAATTTTAAAAGGCAGATGAAAATATAAGCACATAGATTGAATAAATTGGGTGAACACCTAGAGAATACACACACACACACACACACACACACATAAAACATGCATGCACACAATACAGTCAAATATCTGAAAAATCAAACATTAAAAACTCTTAAAAGCAGCCAGAATAAAGGATGCATTTACTCTGAAGATAAAAATAATGAGATTCACTGCTGACTTTACATCAGAAAATACAAGCCAGAAAATAAGGGAAAAGCATCTTTAAATTACTAAAAGAAAAGGAAAGATTAAAAAAAATCACTTGATGTAGAATTAATGCTCATAGAAGATATCGTTCGAAAATAAAATGAAATAAAACATTTCAGATAAATGAGAACTAAGAGAACACAGTGCCAGCAGATATCACTACAAGAAAAATAAAGTTCTAAGCCTGGTTGTATGCACTTGTCGTACCACTTGCTCAAATGACTGATACAAGAGTCACTTGAGCCTAGAAGTTTAAGACCAGACTAAGCAACACAGCAAGCATCTGTCTCAAAAACTCAGAACAAAGAAATATAAAGTTCTTCAGGCTAAAGGGAAAGTACACCAAATTGAAATTCAGATTTACAAGAATAAATTATCAATATGTTCATAAACATATACATAATGGTAAGTATATTGATAAATAAGCACTATTGTCTTCTCTTGCTTACTTTAAAAAACATTGCTTAAGGCAAAAATTATCATGTGTTGGTTTCAAAACATAGGTCGATATAAAAGATATAATAACAAAACGAGAAAAGATGGAGGGTTCAATGTAATTATACTCCTTATAAATTTCAAATGTTTTGTAAAATGGTACAAAAATATTTAAATAAGCATAAAATCAGTATAAATAAAAAACTAATAGATATAACCATGAAATTATTTTTTAAAAGATTTGAGTTAAACAAAGTCAAGAATAGAAAAAAAAATAATAGATAGAAAATAAATAACAAGATAGTACGGTTAGCACCAACCATCTCAATTGTATATTTAATGTAAATAGACTAAATAATCTATTAAAAGGGAGAGACTATGGGATTCTGTTAATATATAATGATATCTTTTTAAGACTTTTTTTTTCATTTTGTTTTATCTTTTATTTTTATTTTTATTTTTTTTTAATTTTATTTTATTATTGGTCGTTCAAAACATTACATAGTTCTTTATACATCATATTACACAGTTTGATTCAAGTGGGTTATGAACTCCCACTTTTACCCCGTATACAGATTGCTGTATCACATCAGTTACCCTTTCATTGATTGACATATTGCCTTTCTAGTGTCTGATGTATTCTGCTGTCTGTCCTATTCTCTACTATCCCCCCTCCCCTCCCCTCCCCTCCCCTTTTCTCTCTCTACCCCTTCTACTGTAAATCATTTCTTCCATTTGTATTATCTTGTCTTACCCCTCCTTTCCTCTTTTATGTCATTTTGTATAACCCTGAGGATCGCCTTCCATTTCCATGTGATTTCCCTTCTCACTCCCTTTCCCTCCCACCTCTCATCCCTGTTTAATGTAAATCTTCTTCTCAAACTCTTCGTCCCTACCCTGTCCTTGTTTACTCCCCTTATATCAAAGGAGTCATTTGGTATTTGTTTTTTAAAGATTGACTAGCTTCACTTAGCATAATCTGCTCTAATGCCATCCATTTCCCTCCAAATTCTATGATTTTGTCATTTTTTAATGCAGAGTAATACTCCATAGTGTATAAATGGCACATTTTTTTTTATCCATTCATCTATTGAAGGACATCTAGGCTGATTCCACAGTCTTGCTATCGTGAATTGAGCTGCTATGAACATCGATGTAGCAGTGTCCCTGTAGCATGCTCTTATTAGGTCTTTAGGGAATAGACCAAGAAGGGGAATAGCTGGGTCAAATGGTGGTTCCATTCCCAGCTTTCCAAGAAATCTCCATACTGCTTTCCAAATTGGCTGCACCAATTTGCAGTCCCACCAGCAATGAATAAGAGTGCCCTTTTCCCTGCATCCTCTCCAGCACTTATTGTTGTTTGACTTCCTAATGGCTGCCAATCTTACTGGAGTGAGATGGTATCTTAGGGTAGTTTTGATTTGCATTTCTCTGACTGCTAGCGATGGTGAGCATTTTTTCATGTACTTATTGATTGATTGTATGTCCTCCTCTGAGAAGTGTCTGTTCAGGTCCTTGGCCCATTTATTGATTGGGTTATTTGTTATCTTATTGTCTAATTTTTTGAGTTCTTTGTATATTCTGGTTATTAGGGGTCTATCTGAAGTGTGTGGAGTAAAGATTTGTTCCCAGGATGTAGGCTCCCTGTTTATCTCTCTTATTGTTTCTTTTGCTGAGAAAAAACTTTTTAGTTTGAGTAAGTCCCATTTGTTGATTCTAGTTGTTAACTCTTGCGCTATGGGTGTCCTATTGAGGAATTTGGAGCCCGATCCCACAGCATGTAGATCATAACCAACTTTTTCTTCTATCAGATGCCATGTCTCTGATTTAATATCAAGCTCCTTGATCCATTTTGAGTTAACTTTTGTGCATGGCGAGAGATAGGGATTCAGATTCATTTTGATGCAAATGGATTTCCAGTTTTCCCAGCACCATTTGTTGAAGATGCTATCCTTCCTCCATTGCATGCTTTTAGCCCCTTTATCAAATATAAGATAGTTGTAGTTTTGTGGATTGGTTACTGTGTCCTCTATTCTGTACCATTGGTCCACCCACCTGTTTTGGTACCAGTACCATGCTGTTTTTGTTACTATTGCTCTGTATATAGTTTGAAGTCTGGTATCGCTATACCGCCTGATTCACACTTCCTGCTTAGCATTGTTTTTGCTATTCTGGGTCTTTTATTATTCCATATGAATTTCATGATTCTTTTATCGATTTCTACAAGATATGCTGTTGGGATTTTGATTGGCATTGCATTGAACTTATAGAGAACTTTTGGTAATATCGCCATTTTGATGATGTTAGTTCTGCCTATCCATGAGCAGGGTATATTTTTCCATCTTCTAAGGTCTTCTTCTATATCTTTCTTTAGGGTTCTGTAATTTTCATTGTATAAATCTTTCACCTCTTTTGTTAGGTTGATTCCCAAGTATTTTATTTTTTGGGGGGATATTGTGAATGGAGTAGTTGTCCTCATTTCCGTTTCAGAGGATTTGTCGCTGATATACAGGAATGCCTTTGATTTATGCGTGTTGATCTTATATCCTGCCACTTTGCTGAATTCATTTATTAGCTCTAATAGCTTCTTTGTAGACCCTTTTGGGTCTGCTAGGTATAGAATCATATCATCTGCAAATAGTGATAATTTAAGTTCTTCTTTTCCTATTTTTATGCCTTTAATTTCTTTCGTCTGCCTAATTGCTCTGGCCAATGTTTCGAGGACTATGTTGAACAGAAGTGGTGAGAGAGGGCATCCCTGTCTTGTACCCGATCTTAGAGGGAATGCCTTCAATTTTTCTCCATTCAGAATGATGCTGACCTGTGGCTTATCATAGATTGCTTTTAGAATGTTGAGGTATGATCCAGTTATCCCTAATTTTTCTAGAGTTTTGAACATAAAGGGATGCTGTACTTTGTTGAATGCTTTTTCTGCATCTATCGAGATGATCATATGGTTCTTATTTTTAAGTCTATTGATGTGGTGAATAACATTTATTGATTTCCGAATTTGAACCAGCCTTGCATCCCAGGGATGAATCCTACTTGATCATGGTGTATAATTTTTTTGATATGTATTTGAATCCGATTCGCCAGAATTTTATTGAGGATTTTTGCGTCAAGGTTCATTAGAGATATTGGTCTGTAGTTTTCTTTTCTTTGAAGTGTCTTTGTCTGGTTTTGGAATCAGGGTGATGTTGGCCTCGTAGAATGAATTTGGAAGTTCTCCCTCTTTTTCTATTTCCTGAAATAGCTTGAAAAGTATTGGTGTTAGTTCCTCTTTAAAGGTTTTGTAAAACTCTGCTGTATACCCATCCGGTCCTGGGCTTTTCTTAGTTGGTAATCTTTTGATGGTTTCTTCTATTTCCTCTATTGTTATTGGTCTGTTTAGGTTGTCTATATCCTCCTGACTCAATCTGGGCAGATCATAAGACTCAAGGAATTTATCTATGCCTTCACTATCTTCTATTTTATTGGAGTATAAGGATTCAAAATAATTTCTGATTATCTTCTGTATTTCTGAAGTGTCTGTTGTGATATTTTGCCTTTTTCATCCCGTATGCTAGTAATTTGGGTTCTCTCTCTTCTTCTCTTCGTTAGCATGGCTAAGGGTCTGTCAATTTTATTTATTTTTTCAAAGAACCAACTCTTAGTTTTGTCAATTTTTTCAATTGTTTCTTTTGTTTCAATTTCATTAATTTTGGCTCTGATTTTAATTATTTCTTGCCTTCTACTTCTTTTGCTGTTGTTTTACTCTTCTTTTTCTAGGATTTTGAGATGAAGTATGAGATCATTTATTTGTTGTTTTTTTCTTTTTTTGAGGAATGAACTCCAAGCAATGAATTTTCCTCTTAGAACTGCTTTCAATGTGTCCCATAGATTCCGATATGTTGTGTCTGTATTTTCATTTAACTCTAGGAAGTTTTTAATTTCCTCCTTGATGTTTTCTAAAACCCATTGATCATTCAGCAACCTATTGTTCATTCTCCAAGTGATGCTTGATTTTTCCTTCCTTCTTTTATCATTGATTTTCAGTTTCATTCCATTGTGATCAGATAAGATGCATGGTATTATCTCTACCCCTTTGTATTGTCTAAGAGTTGCCCTGTGACATAATATATGGTCTATTTTTGAGAAGGTTCCATGTGCTGCTGAGAAAAAAGTGTAACTACTTGATGTTGGGTGGTATAGTCTATATATGTCAATTAAGTCTAGGTTGTTAATTGTGTTATTGAGTTCTATAGTTTCCTTATTTAACTTTTGTTTGGAAGATCTGTCCAGTGGTGAGAGAGGTGTGTTGAAGTCTCCCATGATTATTGTATGGTGGTCTATTAGACTCTTGAACTTGAGAAGAGTTTGCTTGATGAACACAGCTGCACCATTATTTGGGGCATATATATTTATGATTGTTATGTCTTGTTGGTGTATGGTTCCCTTGAGCAGTATGTAGTGTCCTTCTTTATCCCTTTTGATTAACTTTGGCTTGAAATCTATTTTATTAGATATGAGTATGGACACTCCTGCTTGTTTCCGCAGTCCATATGAGTGGTATGATTTTTCCCAACCTTTCACCTTCAGTCTATGAATATCTTTTCCTATCAGATGCGTCTCCTGTAGGCAGCATATTGTTGGGTCTTGTTTTGTGATCCATTCTACTAGCCTGTGTCTCTTGATTGGTGAGTTTAAGCCATTAACATTTAGGGTTATTATTGAGATATGGTTTGTTCTTCTAGCCATATTTGTTTATTGATGATACTAAACCTGATTTGTTATCCTCTTTGACTACTTTCCCCCCTTTACTGTCCTACCTCCCATTGTTGGTTTTCAATGTTATTTTCCATTTCCTCTTCCTGTAATGTTTTGCCAAGGATTTTTTAAAGAGATGGTTTTCTAGCTGCAAATTCTTTTAACTTTTGTTTATCGTGGAAGGTTTTAATTTCATCTTCTATCCTGAAGCTTAATTTCGCTGGATACACGATTCTTGGTTGGAACCCATTTTCTTTCAGTGTTTGAAATAGGTTATTCCAGAATCTTCTAGCTTTCAGAGTCTGTGTTGAGAGATCAGCTGTTATCCTGATTGGTTTACCCCTAAATGTAATCTGCTTTCTTTCTCTTGCAGCTTTTAAAATTCTCTCCTTATTCTGTATGTTGGACATCTTCATTATAATGTGTCTAGGTGTGGATCTCTTATGATTTTGCACATTTGGCGTCCTGTAGGCTTCTAGGATTTGGGATTCTGTCTCATTCTTCAAGTCTGGGAAGTTTTCTCGTATTATTTCACTGAATAGACTGTTTATTCCTTTGGTATGGAGCTCTGTGCCTTCCTGTATCCCAATGACTCTTAAATTTGATCTTTTATTATTGTCCCATAATTCTTGGATATTCTGCTCATGGTTTCTTAGCAGACTTGCTGAGCTGTCTATGTTCTTTTCCAGTTGAAATACTTTGTCTTCATTGTCTGATGTTCTCTCTTCTAAGTGATCTACTCTGCTGGTAGTATTCTCAATTGAGTTTTTAAGTTGGTTTATTGTTTCCTGCATTTCTAGGATTTCTATTTGTTTGTTTTTTATTACCTCTATCTCCCTGTGAAATTGATCTTTTACTTCCTGGATTTGTTTGTCAATGTGATCTTTCATTGTCTGATTTTGCTGTCTCATGTCTTCCTTGAGACTCCAGATCATCTGAAGCATATATATCCTGAACTCTTTATCTGACATTCCATCTGTTGCAGCTATTACCTCTTCTAAAGTTGAGTTGACCTGCATTGCTTGTGGTCCTTTCTTTCCTTGTCTTTTCATACTGCTTGCGTTTCTTTCTGCTTGGTGCAACTGTTGTGTTTTTGAAATTTACCCCCTATTTATTTATATTGCTCTTGTATTGTTGGGAAGTCTCCCTTGCAGGGCGGGTAGTGGCTGTGCTCCTCCTCTAATTAGGGTGATCTGTCTACCACGCTGATCGGTTGCAGGTCTGTCCCCCCTGCGGGCACGGGTGGCGGCTCTGCTCTGCCCCCACTCCAATTGTGGTAACATAACTACCACGCCCTGGGGTCGTTGGTCCTGATCTGGATGTGGGTGGCGGCTCTGCTGGGTCCCCACTGCAATTGGTGTGACGTGTCTACCACGCTGGCAGGCCTCTAGGCCGGTGGGTCGCAGTTCTGCACAGCCCCCACTCCCAATGGGGGTACCTGACTACCTCTCCAACGGGTCGCTGAGACCCCTCCGGACCCGGGCGGTGACCCTGCCCCACCCCCACTCCAACCAGTGTGACGCGACTGCCTCGGTGTTACGTGTCCACCATGCTTGCAAGCTACCTGGCCTGTCTTTCCAGTGGGCCACAGGTCTGCCTGCCCTGCTTGCTCAGATGTCAGCTCTGCACAGCCCCTACTCCAAATGAGGTTACTTGGCTACCGCGGGGTCGCTGGTCCTATTCTAGGCATGGGCGGCTACTCTCTTCAGCCCCAGCTGCGTTTGGTGTGTCATGATACCACGCCGGTGGGTCATTTGGCCTGCTCTGGGTGCAGGTGGAAGCTCCACTCTGCCCCACAGCACCCAGCAGGAGCCTGACTGAGAAGCAGTCACCGCTGGTTCCCTAGCCTTGGGCCGAAGCAGCTTCGGTGGCCAGAACCCCGCCTCTCGGATCCCGATACACTCTCTGCTTGGAGCTGGCTCCAGCGAGCGACCCCCACGGGTTCCCCAGCCCCAGGCCAAAACTGTTCCGGGAGTCAGAACCCAGTCGCCCCAAGCTCAGCGCACGCTCCACTTGGAGCTGGCCTCCACCAGCAGTCTCCACAGTTTCCTCAGACCTGGGCCAGGTTAGCCCCGGGAACCAGAATCCAGCTGCTCAGTGCCCGGCGCACGCCTTGCCAGGCACGAGCCTCTAGGAGTATTCTCCACAAGATCCCCAGTCCCGAGCCTGAGCAAGAAATCTGTCTGCTAGACGCAAGCAAGTACCAGCCTGAAATCACCTGATCCATAGCTGAATGAGCTGAGATCAGTAGAACATGGGGATGATTACATCATCTCTCCGAAATGGCGGCTGCTGTCCTCCTCTGTGGTCCGACCGGTGTCTGGAACCAATCTGGCCCGCTTCTCTCCTCTGTCTCAAAGCAGGAACTCAGCACTCAGCGCTGCCAATGTACCACTGGCGGGAGCCCCCCGAATCCGTATCGCTGCTCCCCCGCTCCGGCACCTTGCCACTCCCCAGTGCGCGCCACAGACTCCAGCCGCTGCTCCCCCGCTCTGGCACCTTGCCACTCCCCAGTGCGCGCCACAGACTCCAGCCGCGGGGCGATTGCCTATCAGGCTATGCGACCCTCCGTGCGGAGAAATGGAGCTCCCGCAGTTGAACTTCGCACAATGGAAATCTGTCCACTAGATTCTGGAGCACCTCAATTTCACTGTGGAGCCGGGTAGCTGCAGCCGCGTGGTTAGGAACCGGGCGGGTAAGGCGGCTGCTCCCAGAGCGAGCGCTAGGACTCCCGTCTATAAGACTTTAAATATAAAAATGTGAATGATTTAAAAGTAAAAGAATTTAAAAGTATGAATTTTGGAAACACTAGTCAGAAGGAATTTAGAATGTCTATATTAATTGTTAACTTTGAGATAAGAGTGTCATCAGCAGTGAACAAAAGCTTTTTAATACTTTTAGTCAATTAACCAAGAAGACAACAGAACACTAAATGACTACATACATATTAACAAAGCTTCATAAACAAAAAATGACTAAACTAAATGGAAAGTAAAATCAAGATTTGAGTAGACATTTTATTAGAAATGTATTTGATAGAATAGTAGACAAAATAATTAGTAAGGGCATAGATGATATAAACACTAACAACCGGTCTATCTAGTAGACAATTTTGCATTTCAACCAGCCACTGCGGAAAATACTCTTTTCAAAGTGAAAAAGAATGTTCACCAAGACATACCATATGCTAAAGCACAAAACCATCCTCAATGTATATTTTAAAACACAGAAACCATATAAAATATGCTCTCTATATATAATTAAATTGGAAATTAATACAAAAATATAACTGGAAAATCCCCAAATATTTGAGAATTAGATGACAACCATCATAAATTAAATAATTTATGAGTCAAAGAAGTTCCACAAAAAATTAGGAAGTATATTTAACCAAATGGTGTGTAAAGCACAACATATCAAATTTGCAGAATGCAGATAAAGCTTTGCTTAGAAGAAAATGTATGTCTTCTAAATAATGTATTAGAAAATAAGGAAGATTGATAACCAAAGCCCTAAACTTTCATCTTAAGAAAATCAAAGGAAAGGCAAATTAAACCCAAAAAGAGTAAAAGGAAGGAAATGGTAAAGAAAAAACAAAAGAAAGTACCCTGATATGCATAAAGGTTATTATTAGATACACACTCATCATACTTTTCTGAGAGTAATGAATGTCCTTATGGAGAAAGAGGAAAACCAGGTAGAATCCATCCATCTTCCCCATTCTCATCCCATCAAAATCGTATTATACCCATCCTAATATATATAATACCCACACTAATCTGATATTCTCAAGTGAAATTAAAGGCAACTATAACAAACAAAAATAAGACAGTGAAAGTACAAAATTCAACTACTTGAACTGTGAAATATTGATTGGGGCTCTATTTGTTCTGGAATAGTTTAAAGATTGCCCATTTTACATCATGATACAGTAGAAATATCAAGACAGGCCATATCTCCACCTTTCCCTTGTTAGCAGTCTTCCTCCTCTATTTTAGTCAGCTTTTTCATGGCTATGACCAAAAAACCTGACAAGAACAATTTTAGAGAAGGAAAAGTTTATCTGGGGCTCACAGTTTCAGAGGTCTCAGTCCACAGACAACTGACCCTATTGCTCTGGGCCCCAGGGAAAGAGAGAGAGAGACAGAGACAGAGACAGAGACACTAAGACTCTGACTTGTCTCACCATGGAAGAAATATATACCCCAAAGGCATACAGTCTGAAAGTTTGCTGGCAGCTGGAAGTTTGCTGGGGCCCCTTCGGCTGTGGCTCTCAATACCCCCAGTGATCCACCTACTCCAGCCACACCCCACCTGCCTACAGTTACCACTCAGTCCCTATGAGGGATTAACAAACCAATTGGGTTAAAATTCTCTAATCATATCACCTCTAAACCTTCTTTCATTGTCTCATACATGAAATTTTGGGGGACCCATCATATCTAAATCATAACACCCTCCTCCTTCAATATTATTACTGAAATCCAGGAACTACTTGTGTTTCTAATTAGTGAGTCCAATATGAGCTTTTTGGTGAATTCTTGCAAAAAGACATAACAATCTGTTTAACATGTACACATGTGATCATGTTTAATGCACATCTTGGCAAGGTCAGAAGTTCCAATCAATCACCAGGACTTGAGGCTTTACCTGAACTCTGTAATATGAACTCCTTTATACCAGATATAAGCACATAGCATCAAGCAATGTTCATTTGATCAGTTAAAGCCCTTGGCCAGGTCAGGCTGTTACTGTTTGTTTTGCTTCTGTTTATTTAATTAGAAGAACTAGAGCACTGAAGATAAAGTTGAAGTCCTTTTTGTTAATCCTTCCCAAGGTCATTTCTCCTCATTCATGAATTTGGTATATGTCCCATTCATATGTTTATAATTTTATTACATCTATGTGTATATAAATGCTGTCACACTGTCGATATCATTCTGTAACTTTTCTTCCATTCCATATAATGTTTATGAGATATACTCATATATGAGATATAATCCATATGGATTTAGTGCATTTTAACAGCTGAATTTTAATTCTATCATAGGAATAAAATACAATTTATATATCCATAGAAATTTAAGTTGTTTCCAATTCTTCTCTATCTGAAACAATATTGCAATGCATGTCTTTGTTAGGACTCTTGGTGTACTTGTGCAGGAATTGCTGTAAAAAAATCCATAAAGGCAGAATTTCTTGGTCCTAAAGCATATGCATTTTCTACTTTCTTAGTGATATTGACAAATTGATTCAAATTTATGTTATTAACAGGGTGGATACTATACTGTAGCTCATACAGCCCTCTCCCTTTTTGATTTATTCATCTGGGTGTCTAATTTGCCTCCCAAATAATATGAGCAGAACAGTACTCTGGTTGGCATATCCTATCCTGCAACCAAGTTATTCCTCCCCTGGGCTTTTCCATTTGCACTGGTGATACCACCATCTAATTCAGCTGCTCAAGCCTGGAGCCAGGTGCCATACTTCATTCTCAACTTTCCCTCACCTCCCACATCCCTCTCATCTCCGCTACCAACAACATCAACACCAGACTGTACTACCCTTCCAGCCCAAGTCATCTCTGTGGATCCCAGTAGTAGCCCCAGGCATAGAATTCCTTTCTGCATCTCACCACACAGGCACCAAAGTGAATTTTTTCCAAAATAGAAATCTAAGCCCGTTGCTTTTCTTCCTTAAAATTCCCATCTTTCTTGGGATAAAATCAAAAATTCTAAATTTGTCTATTTTACACCCTATGATGTTCCTTCATTGTTCAAAATCCTTCATTGTTCCATTTTACATGCTAGGCTATTCCTCAGCACAGGTGGGGCCCCAGAGCTCAGTGGCTAGAGTGAATGAATCATAGATAAATAGATAGATGGATAAGAAGTTTTCTACTCACTCTTGCCACAATGGTCAGAATCACAAAAGAGAAATAATAAAAGGGAGGCAGACATACACTTCTTTCTAAAAGAAGAGCAATAGACTTATCATCTGGATGGTTTTCAATATCAGCAAATTGTGCAAATTTGGGAAATTCAAGTTGTTGCTAGATAAATCCTTGGCTTGCTAAACATAGTTTTGTTAAATCATTTATGAATTTTCTTATAATGTATGATAAACTTTTTTGTTATATATACCTTCTCCTTGTAGCATTCCATAGTCATAAACATTTACCAAATGCTATGGATATTGCATTAAGATCTTGTTGCTAAATTTGCTACTTTTTGATTAAATCAATTTGGTTGTCATCATCTTACTGACTTCTTTCCATTTTTGCCTTATTCATTAAATATTCAAGCATGTTAAATTTTAGAGTGTACAGAAAAGTTTTAAAATGATATGATAAACACATACTCACCATCTAAAGTCATATCTTGTCACATTTGCTTTATATCTCTACATATATATATATGTATATATACTATATTCATATTTTTGCTCAAATTAGAGACATTATGCTAAGTGTTTCAACCTTTAACTTCTAAAATTAAAGCTTTATTGTTGTACATAATCTCAGTCCCATTATCTTATCCAGAAAATTGATAGCAACTCCCTATATCATCTAATAACTGACCCATATTCAAATTTTTCCTAACTGACCTCACATTATATTTTTTAGATTTTTTTTTCAGGTGAGAATTCATGAGAGGGTCACACCTTCTGCTTAATTGTTACGTCTCTTTGACTCTTCCTCCATAGGAGTCTCTCTCAACTGATTTTTCTTTTCATTGCACTGACTTTTGGAAGAGAGGTCAGTTGCCTTCTAATATACCCACGTGCTGTATTTGTCCCATGGTTTCTTAGTGATGTGATTTAGCTCTTTCCTCAATTACCTGTGTTTCCTTTAATCTAAAAGTTAAGGCTAGAAACTTCATAAGATTCAAGTTAAATATGAGGTGTTTTTTTTTTTTTGCAAGAATAATGGTGATGCTGAGTATTTCGTGTTCTTTCATAAAGCATGTGATGTGGGGCTGCTGTATGATTGGTAACGCCAAATTTCATCACTGTATTATAAAGCTGAGATTTTCCTTTTCCCTTTACAACAAGTAACAGATCTCAACCTAAGCATCTCATAGAGCTGACCTCATAGAATGCCTCCCATGTTCCAGGCAGAGATAATTTTCTAAGTAATCCTAGAAGGTAAGAGTCATTCTGTCCGTTTAAAGATGAAGAAACTGAAGCTCAATTGTTTAGTCACTTTGCCCAAGGAAGGAATCTGCCTCTCAACTGCATTCTTCACAAACTGATATACAGGGATGCCACAGTGAGGAATGTGTTCTTGTTCCTTATCTATTTCCATGGATTTTCCAAGAATAACCAAGATCAGATAAAAATGACAATGATTCTTTTTCCAAAATGTGTAGTTAATCAATTTGGTTGACATCATCTTACTAACTGATTTTTTCCCATTTTTTTGCCTTATTTATTAAATATTCAAACATGTTAAATTTCTGAGCATACAGAAAAGTTTTAAAATGATACAATAAGCACTCACATACTCACCATCTAAATTCATATCTTGTCACATTTGCTTTATATCTCTACATATGTGTGTGTGTGTGTATACACACACTGAATTCATATTTTTGGATAAGATAAGGATTTATGACTAAAGATTCTTTAAAAACAAATTTATACACTTAGCTCATTTAAAATCAGCAAAAATAGTGTTATTTCTTAAACTTAAATGCACAACATTTTATCAATAGAAGTAGGACTCATTTAATTTTACATAGTTATTAACACTAAAGGACAATTTTACAAACCTATTTCCCCACTTGAAGTTAGTGGACAGGAAGCAGAACACCAGCATCAGAATCTCCCCCTCACGTCTGAAAGAACTGCAAGAATGACGGGTAAGCTAATATCGGGCTTAACTGATAACAAAATTATTCATTGCTACTATTGCATAAGTATGCCCCATTCTCTTCCATTTCAGGGAGAAGACACACAACCATTTAAATATGACCTTCACTTTTGTTTTCTCTTTGCACAGACTCTTCCTCAATGGACAGAGATCCTGAGTCGTAGCCTCTGGGTTGGGACTTTCTGGGATTCTGGAAGAAAACACAGGATAGAAGACAGAGACATTACAAGGGGCAACTGCTAGCTGAAAAATAGATGATTACTATCACATGGGAACATGGGAACTTACATGGTTCTTTTAAATTTAATAAAGATTCTTATACTCAGGTTAGAAATACCAGAATGGTCTATATTTACTGTCTACCATTGCCCCTTGAATTAATTGCCTACAGTCTGACTTCCACTCCCCCAAACCTTCACTTAGAATTGTTTTGTCCTGCCGGGTGAGGTGAGGTGGCGCATGCCTATAATCCCAGTGGCTCAGAAGGCTGAGGCAGGAGGATTGAAAGTTCAAAGCCAGCCTCAGCAATTTAGTGAAGCCTTAAGCAACTTAGCAAGACCTTATCTCTAAGTAAAATAATAAAAGGGCTGGGGATGTGGCTCAGTGGTTAAATGCCCCTGAGTTCAAAGCACAATCCCTGATACCAAAACAAAACAAAACAAAACAAAAAAAACAAAGCTGTTTAGTCCTTACATTACTTTCTCTGTAACATTTAATTGTGTTGCATGCTCCTTACTTGGTTGGCTTTCTCCCTCTCTCTCTCTCTCCCCCCCCCACCCCTCTCTCTCTCTCCTCCACTGTCCCCACCTCTGTTCCTTGGCATTTCATGATACTCTGCTTCCCTGGCCTTTCTCCTGTTTCTCTGACCATCCCTTTCATACCTCCTTTGCCAGAATTCTCTTTGTCTGCCTCACACAGTGGTATTCCCTAGGGTCATGTCCTTGGCCATCTTCTCAGTTTGCATGCTCTTCCTGGATGATCTCATCACTGCTGTGGCTTCAACCGTGGATTATGCTTGGATGAGTCCCAACTCTGTCTTGGAGATGCAAATCCCCACAGTTCTCCCATGGACAACAGATTCATAAGCATGACTTCCTATGGTACATTCCCACCGTAGGTCCTCAGTGAAGCTTAGCACATCCCAAACTAAACTTATCGCATTCCCTTTCTCCATCCCCCAACCTGCTCCTTCTCACTTATTCCTTATTTGCCTGAGTGTACCACCTCCCTCCCACTCCCTCAAGCAGAGAATGTGGGATTCATCTTCTGACTCTTCTACTCCCTCCCCAACCCACATCCTGTGAATCACTAAGTCCTGTGGGACTATTACTTAGATACCTTTTTTGTCCTTCTCTTTCCCTTCTGACCCATAACCCATTACCCTTCTCCATTTGAGGACTAGATTTCCTAATTGGTCTCCCTGTTCCTCTCTGTGTTCCCTCTATCCCCAACAGTCTTCCACAGACAAGTGTGTGTACATAAGCCACAAATCTGGTGATACTGGTCCTTTATTTAAAACACTGATTTGAACTCCTGCTGTCCCTGGATAAAATTTGAGTTCTTTTGCATAGAATGAAAGGTCCTCCATGATCTGTCTCCTCTATCCTTTCTAGTGCCAATTCAGTGCCAATTCTTTTGTCAAGCTGAATTATCTATTCTTGAGAAGGGGTGGTACTCCCTTCTCTGTGTACATACTCTGTGTACTCTCCCTTCTTTCTGTACATACTTCTCACTTTTGTTGAAGAGGGTCTTTCCCAAACTTTCTTGGCTAACTTGCATATGCCCTTCAAGATTAATCTCAGATATCACCATGTGCAAGAAGCTTGGCAAGTAGCCTTTTTTGACCATTGTCTCATTTGCAGATTTGCAATTCTAAGTAATTAAATATGTCCATCTTTAGCAATGGTTTGTCTAATTAAAAATGTTGGTTCCTATATTATATATGTTTACTTAGAGTGTGTGAGGGAATTTTGACTGTCTCTTCTAATTACTTCTTCACTTCTTGTTGGGCATGGATTCCAATTCTTAACCCAAGAGGCCTGGATAAGCCCTGGCACCTGACTAGTTCTGGGCTTCACCCATTCATGAAAAGCTAAATTCTGCCTATATTTCTTATCCATTATTCCAGACAAAAGTGCCGCATTCAGTTATGCAGGTTGTGTGTTGTGTACATCTATAAAGGAACCCACGTGGAGATTACAAGAGTTCTTTCTTTATAGCAAATGGTCACCTGAATCCAGAATGTCACAATCTACTACTTAACACTCCAGCTACATTCAATGAATTGAACCACCTTGTATGGTAAAATTATCCCTTGTTGGTATTTCATCAGGAAATTATATTTTGATTAAATATTTGGACACCCCTCTCAGGGGCAAGCCCTATATTCAGCACAAGGCAGCAATGTATGAAGGGAAAAAAATCAACTTAACATTTTGAAGTGAAATCTGAGTTTGAATTTTTGTTCTGCTTATTGTAGAGCCCTAATTAATCCCTTTAATCTCTTTGATGCTTATGTCCCCTTTTTACTGTAGAGATAACCGAATTAAATAAGTTAATGTATATAGTCCATCCAGAACTGACTCTGAATAGTTTGTTTCCTATTCCTCCAACCCAACAGGTTTTGAGTCACAGGATTCCATAGACCAAAGTATAACAAGGACACATACCATCTATTGACTTGACCATTCTAAGTACCTGCCCCATCTGGACATTTACAATATCTAAAACACAAAAGAATAAAAAGGATATTGATCAGAAATCATCTGGTTATGTTCTGGGTTCTCTAGTTATTAATGTTCTGGGTTCGGGGGAAGAGAAGTTTCAGTTAAGAAACACTGCCAATTTCATTTTTCAGTTTGGCTGGGAATTATTGTTGCCTTTCTACTTATTTACTATTTTTATTGTGTGAGTTCACAACAAACATCTGGTTTCTCTCTTTTAGCTGCCACTACTTCTCTCACTGCTGATGTTGCTAAGACTGTTGGGATAATTTGATTGGCGAAAAGAGGAAATCTAGGATTCTCTTGTCTGCAATAGTTCACGTTATTTGAAAAATATCTCAAAGCAAAGCAACCCAAGCCAGAGATTCTTAAAGGTAGCGTCTACAAAGATGGCATTTGAGAACAGTCAAGGACAATATTTCCAGATTTTGTGAGCAGGTTGGTGGTGGAGCTGGTGGTGGTACGTTTTAGTAATAGATGGAATGTGTTTCCTCTGTGGAGAGAATAGCTATCATTCCTTTGGATTTATGTTCCAGGTAAATCTTTGAACAATTCACTTAGGAAAACATAGCAAGGTTTATAATAGTTAAACCTTCTCACAAGAGCTCAGTCTTAGTTTCTCCCTGCCAAACCACATTGCAATATGAAAGGAGAAACTAACTTATGTGAAGTTCAAAAGATTATACTTTGGGAAAATCTTCCTTAAAAAAATCAAGAGACCAAGAGGAGTGTCAAGAAAGCAATGAAGGATTTTTCCAGCTAGTTGGATTGATTATGGCAATCTTAGTCCTGATTTCACACTTAACATGAACAGACAAAGAGCTCAGTAAAAAGGACATGGATTTTTTGAGGCACTGAAATCCTATCTCTGGTACGTTGATAGTCACTAAGGCTATAAAGATAGCTCAGTTTTTTCTTTAGGGCACATGGTAGGATCAAATTTTTCACCCACTTAAAGTCAGCAGTGGCCTAAATGTGGCCAATAAAATATGAGCTCAAGTCTGTTGAGTCCCCTCTGAACAGCAGAGGTAAGATAGATGCATTCTCTTCTTGTTTTGCCATGCTGATAGCTAATATTTCCATTCTAACTGCAAGTCAGCCTGGGACCCAGAATGGGGACCACGACACTGCAACGCAGGTGTCCCCAGGGACTCTCAATGTCATGCTTAAGTAGCACAAGAGTAAATTAAACTTTTATTATTTGCTGTCCCTATGATTTGGGGGTTGTCATTGTCACATAATCCGGTCTGTGCTGACAAACACCAAATCCTTTTGTGGGATATCGGAAAACTATTTTTTTCCTCTTTGAACATCATGTTTCTCATGATGTTCAAAAATGGAGATAATTGTAAAAATAGCTACTGTCATCAAAGAATCTAAAATTAGCACATAAATAGTAAATCCTCTTAACAATGGTTAGTTCTTATCCTTGCCAGATCTCTATTGCTAAGGATGGAGGACTTTGTCTTCCCAAACTAACTTCGGAATGTATTTCCTTCACAAGGTCTGGCCTTGGATTAAGTCCCAAGAATAACAAAAATCTCCAATATAAACTTTATCAACAGATTTTCACTAAGAAGCAGAATCTATTTGCTTAAACATTAGCTAATAAAATCAGAGGACTTAAACTAAAGAATTTTACAGCAGACAAGTGTCCAGTCAAGATTTGATTCCCACTGACCACCTGTCTGTGTGCCCTAGGAGACTGGCATTTTCCAGTCCGTCTTCCTTCCCTTATAGGCAGTTCCCAGATCGTTCCTGTTTGTGATGTGTGGTTACCAGATCAAACTTTAAGCACTACTCTGTGAATAAGGACCTGACTGTGAGTAAGATCCCCAGGGTTCTTCTACCCACAGAACAGTCTATCTTCTTATTTTTCTAATACCAAAACAGATCTCCCTACAACTCTCCTCCTACGCTCCAAGTTCCATCTCCTAAAATAAAGCAGAACATTCCTGCAAGTTCTTCTGTGGGGATTAGAACATCATCAACTCTCCTCACGGGACCCCATGTCTAAATTCCTCATTTCTTGTCAGAACTACAGTTTTCATTATCACTCTTAAAATAGGGTGCATAGAAATATTTTGTCAAGTAAAGTGCAATTTTGGTTTTGGCGTAAATACCATCTATTGTGGTAATGGTTGATTCTTCAATGCCTCTCAAGGTTTCTGGCTCACCCCAGGGGCTTAGTAAATATGATTGAGTAAATGCATGAATATAAACAGTACTGCTGGCCTGGTCCACACCAGTTCATCTGAACCCACATCTCTTTATCATGACCACAGACCTCCTCTGTCCCACCAGCTGTCACTGCCACTTCCTTCCCTGTGTGTGACCACACAGGAAAACATCTGACCGCTCTGTGCCTTATCAGACCAGTAGATTCTATGTGAGACTAATGATGCAAGCTCATCCTCCTGAGCACTCTGTGCAGCTGCTTTGGTGGCCTCCTTCGTGCTGCGGTACCCCGGGACCTATCTCAGCACTTACCACTTGCCTAGGCAGTGAGTGGAAAGTAGGGTCTTCTCCCAGCCTCAGTACATCTGTGAGATCTATTCCGTTCCTCCTCCAGACTCACCCCGGTTCAACCACCCACCTGCACTCTGTACCTCTGTTCGTGTTCTTCAATTGCACTGTTGTCTTCTGGTTCCCTGACGATGCTATGTGCCCCTCTGCCTCAAGGCCCTTGCACGTGCTCTTCCCTCAGCTTGAAAGGTTCTCTCTCTCCTGCTACTCCTCTCCCTCTAGTTGAAGCTTACACTCATCTGCACCCCAACACTATTTCCTCAGAAGAGTCATCCCTACCTCCAGACTTGGACTGGGTGTTAGTTGATTTTCTGTTGAGAGCCACAGCAGAAGGGGCCCCAGCAAACTTCCAGCTGCCAGCTGATTGGCTCCTCTGCCGTGATGCTCATTGGGCTGTTTCCCGGCCCTTTCAGACCACGTAGCTGCTCATTGGGGGATTCTTTTGGCTCCACCCACATGACCCAGCCAATCAGCCTCAAGAGCAGGAGGAGTGGGGGTGGAGAGGCTTGTGGGAAGCCCGTGGTGGCAGTTGGGCTCTGAGGAATTCCTGAAGAGCTCTTTTGGTGGACGTGTGTTCTAAAAACAAAGTTTGTTTCTGCTTGATAAGTGGCTCATTAATTGTGTGCAATTTTCCTAGAATTATACACCTTTCCTTCAGAGAATTCATCATTGTTTGCCAGTGTTCAGTGGTTTATGTCCATTTCTAAGTTCCACGAGTGCAGGGGTTTTATTTATTTTGGTCATTGTAGAATCCACAGTGTCTAAAAGAGCTACAGACATGTATTATGCACTTAAGAACCATGTGTTGAAAGAATGTGTCAGCATCTTCCTGTTTCACAAAACACATGCTCCATGAAGACACATAGTGGTGTTTTATTGTTGCTGTTGTTTGTTGTTATTGTTGTTGTTGTTGTTTTGCAGAGGATTGAACCCAGGGGTTCTTTATCACTGAGCCACATCCTCATCATTTTTATTTTGTATTTTTGAGACAGGGTCTCACTAAGTTGCTCAGGGCCTTGCTAGGTTGCTAAGGCTGGCCTTGAACTAGCAATGCTCCTGCCTCAGTCTCCAGAGTCACTGGAATTACAGACATGAACCCAGAATATAGTGTCATTTTTACAGATCACTGTATTTCTCAGGAAGAACCCACATATTATGTGGCACAAAGCAGGTACTTAATAATAATGAGGATAAATGAAGAAGAAAAGCAACATAAGGAGAAGGAAGAACAAAAAGAGGAGACATAACTAGTAAGTGCACCCCCTGTACTCTCAGAAGTATCTCAATGTGGAGAAAAAAAATGTTATGGACACCATAGTTATCTCTCATTAATGTTTTAAAGACTTTTGTAGGTTAGAGAACAAGGGATGAGAGAGAGATTAGGACTTGGAAATTTTCCTTATCACTACAGAGGAGTTACAGGCAATCAGAAACCCCAATAGGACAATTTCATTTCTGATGGTCCCTAAGGAGTCTTGAGGAGTCTCTGGGGGTTTCTGAATCTCAGCATGCTGCATCCAACTGCTGTGGAAGCTCAGATCTGGACTTGGTTTCCTTGTTCTATTAGTGAAAAATAAAAATATCTCCAAAACATTCCCCTACCTTATAACACACACACACTAATGGGGATGTCTTAGCCCATTTGAGCTTCTGTAACATACTATCAACTGAGTAGTTTATAAATAACAGAAATATATTTATCAGAGTTATGAAGGCTGGGAAGTCCGTGATCAAGGCCCAACAGACTCAGTGTCAGATAAGGCCTGCTTCCTGGCTCATAAATGGGCATCTACTCACATGGCAGAAGGGATGAGGGATCCCTGTAGGACCCCTTTTATAATGATATTAATCCTATTTGTGGGGGCAGAACCCATTCAACCAAACCACTTCCCAGAGGCCTTGTTTCCAAATACCACCACACTGGGGATTAGGTTCTGAATTTAGGAGAACTCAGACATTCAATAGATAGCTATCAAGAACAGAAAAAAGAGGTCTATGACTTTTTATAATTTCTCCAATCTCCATGGATTCTGTCTTCAAAGTTCCCATCGAAGGCTAGTTCATATTCCCAGGATGAGCCTGAAGGAAATCTTGAAAGACATGTTTGAGCCCAAGTCTAAAGGAGTAAAAACGACTCTGCTTGTCCCCTCTACCTTACTTTATAATAAGGTTTTCAAAAGTCGAAATGCTATGCAGGTTTGTTATAACAGTTAATAGCAGACAGAGTTCCTGAACTTTAGGTCCTGGGAATCCCTCTAAGTCTTAGTTCAAAATCTACCTCCCAATGTCCAATGTAGCCTCTTTTTTTAAAACTAGGTACGTTCAGGGTAAACAAATATAATGATAGTTTCCTCTAGTTGGGGTGCCCAGGAAGCCACTGAAACCCAGCTTCTCTTTCCACATCCTAGTGAGTTACTGAACATATTCAGCAAGTGCAAATACTTCCAACACACACACACACACACACACACACACACACACCATTGCCAATATTTCTATTTGAATATGTGTATACAAATGTTCAGATGACACCTGGATATTTGTTGATAGGTAAGAATATTTTCACTTTGGGTATATAGATATGATCCAACAAATAAATAAATAAATACACTTATATGTATATATTTATGTGGATGTATCCACTGATTAATTCACTCATTCATCCATTCAAAAATATATGCTAAGTATCCACCATGAGTCAGACTCTGTTCTAATAGCTTTCAATACATTAGTGAGTAAATCCAATAGCCCTGCCCAACTTTAGCAATTGCATCTCAGTGGGAGCAAAAGTAAAAATCAAGCACAATAAATAAGTTAATCAAATGATCTCCTAAAGGTGGAAAGTGTTATTTTGGAGTAAGACAGATCAGGGACATGGATGGCAGCAGGGCGGGGGGGGGGGGTTGTGTAGGTTTGATTGAGTGACAATAGTCGTTATATAGATCTCATTGAGAAGCTGGTATTTGAACAGAAACTTAAAGGAAATGGGGAAATAGTATATTTGGGATCTACTGGGAATGGAATGCACCTGACATTTGTGGAACAGCAGGGAATAGCTTGGAGTATAATTATGGAAGATAAGAGTATTAGAGTAGCAGAGAATACAGCTAGAGATGAAGGGGCCCAGATCCTGTGATGCACAGAGATATTGTATGTAGATGCTGTGCATGTGCGCATTAGACACACACTTGGATGTGTTTTTACTTTTAATTTTAAATGTATCTGTAGTCCTACATGTGTTTTCTAGTGTCTAAATATCCATTGTAGACATGTGGGTAAATAATATGTTATATTTGTGTGGCAGCTTGATTGTGTCTCTATATGCTGTACTATGGTATTAGGTGTTCATTCATATATCTATTGTGCAATTGAATGCACATGAGACTTTATGGCTGTGTGTAGCATCTCTTGTGTGTACCTGTGTCCTTTATACTACACTAATATACATGTTTATATCTATTTAAGGCACATGCATGTCTAAATAGCTATTCATCATGTCATATGACAGAGAAGTCTTGGGTGTGTGTATTTATGTGAATTGTCCATGCAATCATGGGCTCTTCTGCAGGCACCTGGCAGGAGGCAGCTGCCCACATCATAGCTCCTGATGATTTTTTTCTCTGAAGAGTAAAACACCCTAAGGCAGAAAGCACTGGTGCTGACAAAACAAGCAAGTGCAGACAGGTTTCAAAGACTATGGGTCTTAAGTCATCAGACACCAAAGCTATGACCATCTGATTCCAGAGAATAGGCAAGGAGGTTGTGACACAGATACAGCATTGGCCTGATTCCGGTGCTCACTCATTTCCCACAGGCACTAGAACTGTCACATCCTACAAGAATGCAATAAGAAGAATAAGAAGAAAACACATCTTGTTTATTTTTTTTCCCCTCAACTTGTTGCAGGCAAATAAATTGCTGATCCATTTGGGTTTTAATTTGAGATTTTATTCTTAAAAAGCTCGGTGTATATAAGGTGAAATGTGAGAACTTCTTCTTCTTCTTTTTTTTTTTTTTTCATTTTCCATTCTTGCCAAAGTTGTAAACCTAAGGCCAAGTTAATTAAAGTCAATGGAGAATGTATTTTTTTATTAAACTTTTTCTTTCTATTGATTTTTCTCTCTCATACAAATAGTACAGACTTAGTTCTCAAAATCAAAAACACTAGAGCAAGGAAAAGGAATAATCAGACTCCCAAGATGATTTACAAACTCCAGCATAGGATTTCAGAGGTGGCTGAACTGGCAAGATGGTGAGAATCTAGGTCAGCTAAGAACAGACAGACCCAATTCCGTGCCAGCTGAAGTGTGTGAGGCCAGACTCCCAGGTATATTTGGCTTGCACAAGCCATATTGGTTTCTTGAGCTTCTAAACATGTGGACCATTGCAACAGTCTCCCAGTTTTTCTTCCCACTCAAAACATTCCCACTAATCCTTCTCCATTCAGTACCTCAATTCACCTTTAGCTCAAGCAAAAAGTCTGATGATATAATTTGTAGGCTCAAAGTCTTCAATGGCTTCCTCTAACCAAGGGTCAGCAAACTAGAGTCCGCAGGTCAAAACCAAATTGCCACCTATTTTGGTAAAAAAAAGTTTTATTGGCACACAGCCATGCTCATTTGTTCGTGTATCGTCTATGGCTGCATTCCCACTACAACAGCAGAGTCAAAGAGTTGTGGCAGAGACCATCTGGCCTGCTCAGCCTAAAATATTTACTATCTGTCCTTTTATAGAAAGACTGTGTCAATCCCTGCTGTAACCATTAAAAAAAAAAAAGAAGAAGCATGATCTCAGTCTAGCATTTAAGGCCTTTGAGACAATGACCACAAGCTGGCTTCCCACTGTAATTCCAATACTTCTTAACATTGCCCATGCTAGAGTCAACTGGGACTGGTGGTGTCCCCCAAACACCCATTGGCAGGGTTAGATTGGCCCATGGCCATTTTCTCTTCTTCTGATAACACCCAAGTTTTTCTTTGAGAAACTGCCTCAACCCTCAGTTTTTATGGTTCTAGGGGAGTTAATGCTACTTCCAGTCCCACCTCACCTCCCAGCCCCAGAAAAGAATCCTTGGCAAGATCTGGCAATCTGAACATTCCACTCTATTTATAATAGTCAGTGCCTAAGTCAGCATATGACCAAAGCTCAACCAATAGGGTATAGTTCTGGACTTTTTTTTTTGGAACTATTAGGAATAAGAAACTGTTTCTCCCCTCAACACACACACACACACACACACACACACCAAATTCTTAAATCTATCAACTGTAACTTAGCACTGGGGAAAGTTATTTTGAGAATGAAGCTGATGCAGAGGGAGAGAAACACAGCCAAGACACAGAGATAGAAAAGGACTCCATTTTTTTTATTTGTTCTTTTTAGTTGTACATGTCAGTAAAGTCCATTTGATATGATTATACAGGCATGGAATATGTTTTATTATTCTAATTAAGACCCCATTTTTGTGCATGTACCTGATGGTGGGATTCACTGTGTTATA
The DNA here is from genome assembly GCF_045843805.1 of Urocitellus parryii. Taxonomy (NCBI): domain Eukaryota; kingdom Metazoa; phylum Chordata; class Mammalia; order Rodentia; family Sciuridae; genus Urocitellus; species Urocitellus parryii. The sequence goes on from NC_135534.1 coordinate 185,587,064, forward strand.
TTCATATATGTACATAGGAAAGTTATGTCAAGATTCACTCCTCTGTCTTTCCTTTTCCTGTGTCACCTCCCTTCCCTTCATTCCTGTTGTCTAATCCACTGAACTTTTCTTCTTCCCCTCTGACCCTCTTGTTTTGGGTTAACATCACATATCAGAGGGAACCTTCAACCTTTGGTTGGGGGAATTGACTTATTTCATTTAGAGTGAGAGTCTCCAGATCTATCCATTTAACAGCAAATGTCCATTTTTAACAGCCTGTCTTCAGGTACCAGGTCCTAGCCATACCTGAAGCTCCACTGCTTATGCACTCTTCTAGTCAGGTATTTCAACACTGTGACAAAAAGACCTGACAGGAACAACAAAGAGGTGGACAAGCCTATTTTGGCTCACAGTTTCAGAAGTACAGTCCATGGTTGGCTGACCACAGAGCCAGAGGTGAAGCAGAACTTACACAGAACAGCATGGTGGAAGAAAGCAGCCCAGGACATGGCAAAAAGGAGGCAGAGAGATCTCCATACAACAGGGACAAAATACAAACCCCAGAGACATGCCCCCAGTGATCTACTTCCTCTAGCCACACCCTACCAGCCAACAGTTACCACCCAATTAACCCATATCAGTGGACTAATCCCCTGACGAGGTTGACACTCTCATAATCTAATCATTTCGACTCTGAACATTCTTGTGTTATCTCACACATGGGTTTTGGGGGGTACCTCCTATCCAAACCATAGCATGCACTTTCCTTTTACAGGTACCATTAAGGTCCCTTTTTGTTTTCTGAAATGGTTTGAATGAAATTCTGTCACTAGCAATTTAAATAGTCCTGATGCAAACACTCTTCCTGGTTCTCTGCACCTGCATATCTTTTACTCTATCTTCTTGTCCCTTGAACCCTTGAATGCCTTCTTCCTGCTTCTCCTTGACCACATATTTTTATGGAACGTTTCAAAAATGTGCATGTCATCATTGCACAAGGATCCTAGTGATCTTCTCCAATATCATTCCAGTTTTGGTGTATTTGCTGCCAAAGTGAGCACCTGACCACATCTTGTCCAACTTTAAAGGCTTGTCTTAAACCTCATCTGCTCTATGATGCTTCTCCTGACTACTCACTTTTAAGCTTCAAATATTTTTTCTGCCTTTCTTATCATCTGAGCTATGCCTTGTACCTTGCACTAAATGCATTAAGATGTGTATTGAATAAACAACCAAATAACTGATATCGAAAGAACATTTTCAATCATATATTTGGGGTGAAGGTGCTGGGGGAATTGGAAGTACTTCGGACTGGAGCATATTTTCATCTAATCTCATAAAATGAATTCTGATTTTTAACGTATTAAGCTTTCAGAAATGTTGCAAAAACAGTTCCTCTATCCTCTTTACACAGGTTTTACTCAATTCCAAACTTTGGTTATATTTGTGCCCTTTTCTCTCTCTCTCTCTCTCTCTCTCTCTCTCTCTCTCTCTCTCTCTCTCTCACACACACACACACACACACACACACACATACACACACACTTTCCAATGCATCTCATGGAGAGGAACCTAAATTCATCTATCCACCCCTAGTGATGCCAAACTTTGAGCATCTAGTCAAATTGCTTTTTGCTAGATTTTTTTTTATCTCTGTGACTGATTTTATAACAGTCACAAACTAACCAATATACTATACTTCAACAAAACTCTACACACCTACTTTATCACCCATTAATTTCTTTCTGGAGTAACCTTCACCAGGATGGTTGTCAAATGATGATTTTCTATCTTTCTCATCTCTCTACATCTTTTATTGACATTTACTATAAGAAAGACTTAAGACTTCTCTCCCTCTGTCTCTCTCTGTCTCTCCCTCCCTTTCTGCCACCCTGATTTCTTGCCTCGCCTCTTTCTTTTCTCAATATGGACTCAAGGATTACTATTTTATGCAGCAGGAGCTAATCTGTTACGATCATTATTTATTTTAATGCTTAAACTTGCCCAGATTTAGCCAGTAGGAGTCCCTTCAACCTGACTCCTATTTCCTTTTGAATTGTTCCTATATTCTTATAGCACCTTTCCACTTTCTGTTGCCAAAAATATTTGGGGCTCATCTACCACTCCTCCTGCCCCAGCCTTGAAATCAACCCTTTTTCCATGAGGCCTTGGTTCCCTTTAATGGAAAATTCTAGTTTGAAAGCGAGATATGGGAGCTCAGTGTCTACAGTGTTACTAGATAACATTTTTTTCCAGTACCTTTCAGTAGGTGAAGGGCAGGAAGATAGGAGTGTATATAATACACTGACACATAGGCATATACATAGATACAGAATATACATCTATGTTTATTTCTACATATTTGAAATAAACAATGCTATGAGTTTACTTCTGTGTTTCCAATTCCAATCTAACACTTTGGGTTTTCCTTCTGGATTTCCTGTTTCCATGTTTGTATATCTCTTCTCTATCTTCAATATTGACTCTGATATTTTAACAGATGACAAGGGTCTTTTCTTGCCTTTGCTTTCACTAGAAAGCTGCTAATGTGTTCAAATTGCAGGGACCCGATAAATCAGTGCTGTTCGTTAGTGCCTGGGTCAGGGGTGACCTTGGTTTTGGCAATGAAACAACTAACTAGATAAACTTTAGGAAATCAGGAGGCCAAGTGTGGGTGTCACTGTCTGACTCAGTACATGACAGAAGAACCTCTTCAACTGGCCTTACAGGCTTCTTAAAATGAGGAATGAAAAAATATTCTCAAAGTCTCTCTGAGGTTTTCCAGAGACAGGTGCTATATAAATTCAAATGTAATCATTGTTGCTGTGTGGAAAATTTTTTCTCCATCCATCTTGCAATACAATAGATGAAGACTATTTTTGAGGATCACTGCTGTTCTCAGACTTCCAAACAAGGAAAGCAGCTAAATATTGCATTAGGTGCAACAGCATCAGTCAAAATGAATTACAAACAACCCTCAACTTCCATATTTAAAATTTTTCTTTTACTTAAAAAAAAACAACATGACAGAGGAAACACCCATGAACCTATCTTGCTGCTTGATGCAGGGAATGCTCTCAACTCTGGATCCCGTGGGGCATGCGGTCTAGGGGGAAACAATAAACAACAAGCCCTAAGTGTCCAGGTGGCCTTCATCATAGATTGCTCTGTCTTCTCTTCAGTTTGCAATATCACAGAAAGTGATGCTGTCTCCTGCTAAGTCCCCTCTTTTGGAAGGAAGAAATTGATTAGGTCCTGGAGGTTTCCACAAATGCATCAAGTGACTTTCTCAGCATCACCTGAAACAGTAAGTGAAGAATCAGGACTCAATCGAAGAACGCTACCCTTTCCATTTATCTAACAGCTGCTTCCTCGCCTCTCCATGTAGATTTCGTAGACTATGATTATTCATGGCTGGCTGTATTTCAGTCATTAAACTTAGAGACATATAGAAGATGTGTGTGTGTTTATTTATTTATATTTCAAGGTTAACAGGTTACAAAAACAGGTTGTAAAACCTGTTTCAAGCTAGGATCCTACAGAATAGCCAAGCTAGAAGAACCTTTGGAAATCTTCTTGTCTAAGTGCTGAGTTTTACAGTTGAGAATATTTTATACATGAAATTTGTCCAAAACAAGTTCCACTCTTCCATGTTTATCTCCTCTCTCTTGTTATTTGTCACCCTGCATTGAGAAGGTATACCTTGATTAAGGTTCAGTTCTGGATTTACCTTTCTTCCAGATAATTTTTAACCAAGAGAAGGTGACATACTAACCTTTCCTCTCACTCAGTCCCACACTGCATGCTTGGCATAGTGGAAAGGGCACTATGATGACTGTAATCCTGGCACTGCCAACAACCAGCTGGGTAACCTGTAGTAGTGACATCATGATCTCATTTGAATATGCATACAGGAGTCATTGAAATATGAGTATTTGGATATGCATGTGTTACCTCTCCCTCTAGGTTCCTTGATGGTTGAGTTTTTATCTGACTCACACAGAAACCAGTAACTTACAAGGAATTAATGAACTTTGATTGAATAAATAACATTGCTTAAATAGTCAGGCTACCTTTGTTATATAAACGGTTGTGTTGATTTTACATCAATGAAATCAAGAGGCATTTTTGTTAAGTGTTTTTATAAAACAGCTGATGATATAGTTAAAAAAAATCTACATCAGTAATCCCAAATGCTGGTCCTTGGACCAAAAATATAGAAAAGCCTGGTACCCACCTTCCCAATATTCTGACTCGGTAGATTTTGGTGGGGATGGAGGAGACTCCAAAATTTATACTATTTAATGTATTTACAAGTGATTATAATGTTCAACCAAAATGGGAACGTTTAAGTTTACATTACTTCTGATAGCAACCTCAAGGTTTCCTCTCCCAAATGAATGATTAACTTCATTGAACAACCATAGAGCCTGAGAGGTTTTTTTCTTTTTTTCTTTCTTTTTTTTTTTTTCATCACAATCAATGTTTTCTTTCCACATCAAAGATCCAGCTGTTAAGAGAGAGCATTTGAGAAGAACAATGTTCTGAGTGACAAGATAGATTCTAGGATAAACTTAACCAAATATGTGCCAATTTGAATAGCCTACTTTACCTCTCTGGGTTTTAATTTTCCTGTCTTTAAAACGAGGTCAATTATAACAGCAGCAAGAAGCTAATTTGGAGATTTTGAGGTTGACTTGGCTATTCAGCATCATCCCACTGAAATGTTTCTTGATTTTGCTAAATACAAGTCTATCATAAGCAAAAAACATTTTGAGGGTATCTTGAAAGCAGGTTTCGAAAATACTGTCTTTAGCCGTGTCTTCTAACATTGTTTGGAGGCAGAATCAACAGCTTTGTGTAAACTAAGCTGTAGGCCAAAGAATTCCAAAAGCTCACCCTGGCATCCCTTTATGGCTCAGGGATTGGGAAACTACTCATGGAAATTCAACTCACACTACCTCTGTGAGCCAAAAGCCTTTGGTTGCAAGCAACAGAAACATAACTCAATTTTTTAGACTAAAAGGAATTAGCAGACTTGCAGCTGAACTTTGAAAATAGCTGATATTAGAGACTGGAATGTTGCAGGAACTCTGCTGCTCCCTGCATGTCACCTCCGTGTGCTCAACCTCGCTTCCTCCAGGCAGCAGGGGACATGGCCGTCCCTTACATTTTCATCTTCATCTTTGTCACCAGGGTGGCGCTGCCCTTTGTCTTGTTACAATTTGGAAATTCTAGGGGAAGGACTCTGGCCTGGCTTGGGTCACATCCACACCCTGAATGGACCATTCATGATAAAGAAGTACTCTTATTGGTAGAACCTATTCATATCACATTTGAGTAAGAGGAAGAACTATTTCCCACTTCCCCAAAGGGTAGGACACTCCTGGGAAAACAGTGCCCAGCAAGGCCCGTGAGTGCCCACTTGCACCGTCCCATAGGCATTAGGCAGAAGGTATAAGAAAAGGCTTGTGGATTAGCCAACTACATGGGATGTTATGCAACAAAACACATTTTAGTTCTGCCATGAGATAGCTGTGTGGCATTGGCCCACATCATTCATCTCTGTGCATTTTGACTACTTACATGGTGACTCTCTTTTCCATCTGACTTGGACTCGTTGAGACTGGACAGCAGATATTTCTCATATTTACATCTGCAGGACTTAGTTCAAAGTTTGGCTCTTCATAGGGACTCAAAATTGTGTTGTTGCTGTTATTTTAAATCAATATTCAAGCAAAGCTTTATTTTAATTAAATCTGATTTTTGCACATATTAATTATACACACTAAAGAAATTCTCTGTGATATTTTCATACATGTATTAAGTATGTATTGATCTATCCAACCACCCTCCTTCTCCCCTTCATTCCTCCCCCAACACTTCCCAGTCCTTAGCAATCGCTCTTGACCCAAGCAAAGTTTTAGTGCTTATTACTGAGATATTAATAACAAACTTTTTAATGAAAAAAAGAAGGTAAAAAGAATAAATAAACAAAAAAGAAAAATAAAGCCAAATGCATACCATGTTTGTTAGAAAACAGTAATGGCATATTTGCCATTAAGCTTCCCACTAGTCAGAGCAAAGATGGGAGATAGACAATTGGGAGTCGTCAGATACATAAATAATAATAACATCAACAACAGGAAGCCTCATTAAACTTCTGATAAAAATCAATAATGTTAGGATTCTATAGGCTACATTTGAAATATACTAAAATTTATTTATTATTTATCTAAAATTCAGCTTTATCTGGGTGTTCTATAACTCATTCCGCAATGCTATCTATAATTAGGTTTTCCATGCCCAAAAGAGAAGAACCAAGCCAGTTGCTCAGGTGAAGTTGAGTTTTTTCCAATAACAGATTTCTCCAGGGCTCCTAATAAAGGTGTAATGAGGTGTTTAATGATGCTTGGTTAACTGAGCTCCCCTCAACTCCCCAGGTCTGGCTTTTCCCCTCTGAACAATGAAGGCATTTGGCTCAATGATCTACAAGTTTCCTCCTTGCACCAATGCCCTATGATCATCTGTCTGTGGTTTTTCATGCCCTGGGATTGTGCTTTTGGACTAGATTGGCTCTGTTGCAACCAGAGGCCACCAACTGGAGTACTTTCTTCATTGCACTGAGGATGTAAACCTTTCATTCCAGCTCTGGCTGTGGCTCTGGAGGGACTGGAGAGCCACCTCTCCCATCTCTCATTGTACATGTACTCCACTGCTAAAGCCCTGGGTCCAGCAGGGGCAGCAATGGCTATAGCTTTCTCCAAGGGAGCTTCACTGAGGTCAGGGGTGTGAGTGCTTTTTTAAGAAGCAAAGAGAAGCTTGGAATTCAAAGCAATTCATACCAGCTTGCTCAGCCAGTGATCAGTGAGCACTAAGTCAGACCCACAGCCTTTCTACCATGGGATGCTGTCTTAGAGAAGTTGGTTCTGTTTTCCCCAGTGGACCTAAGAGTTTAGCAATCTATGATTAGGACTTTTTGCCCAAGGAAAGCTTTCCAAGTTTAGATTTATTTATTTAACCATCATCTTACTGGGATTTTTTAAAGGTTGCATGAGTGAGATAAAAGAAACCAGAAAATCCTTTCTTCTTCTTGGACCTTGGACCAAACCAGTGAATTTGGTGGCAAGAGGTCAGTCTGGCAAGATCAGTCTTCTAGGCTACTCTTCCAACTTCCTCCCCAGGCTCCTGTCTGCCCTGAGGGCCTGACTCAGCAGACAGTTGTTTGCATTTCCCTGCTTCCCACACTCACTGCCTTGGAGCCTTTCCCTCTTCAGGACGTCTCTCTCCTCATTCCCTCAAGTTGAGCTGGCCTCCCAGCCATCTCTGAGTGCCCATAGTTCTTATTAAATAAGATCACAGATTACGGTTTACACCTCTTTCATCCAGTAAGTCCTAAGGTTCTGATAGGTAGGCATGTTAGTCTGTCCTCTCTCTCTACATACCTTCAGCATTTAATGTAGCACCTAGCATAGAGTTTAGTTCAGTAATGACTTATTGAAAGAAAGAAAAAGGAAAGGAGAATTAAAGGGAGGAAGGAATGGGGGGAAAGGAAGAGTATTTATGTTGTATGTTTTTTCCAGACAAACAACCAATAAGAGGTAGGTGTGTGTGTGTGTGGGTATATATATATATATATATATATATATATATATATATATATATATAGAGAGAGAGAGAGAGAGAGAGAGAGAGAGAGATTTATTTTAAGGTGTTGGCACATGTTGACTATGGAAGCTAAGAAATAATCTGCCCTCTACAAACCAGAGAAGCAGAAAAGCTGATGCTGTTGTATGAAGGCCTGAGAACCAGATGCACCAGATGAATCCCCCTTTTTAATCCACCTTTTTGTTCTATTTGAGCCCTCAACAGATGGGGTGATGCCCACACACATTGGCGAGGGCAGCCACTTCACTCAGTCCACTGATTTAGATACTGCTCTCTGCTGGAAACACCCTGCACAGACACACCCAGAAATAACCAAACACCTGGGCATCCATGATCCAGTCAAGTTGACACACAACATTAACCATCACAGCACTCCATCTCCAGAAGCATGAATACCCATTGATGTTTTGTTTCTTTCAATTGCTATTCTCTTGGAGATGTCTTTGAATCATTTCATTTCATTGTTCATTGGACTTAGACATAATTAATTTTATTAAGCTCTAATCTTCCTTATCCTGAAGAATTAGGATTATGACTTACCATTGCCTGGATTGTGCCCCAAAGTTTGAATCAAGCCACTTTGGAAGGAAATGTGTCATTATCGCTTTCAGCTTATCTTTTGATTTGTGTCTCTTTACACTTTCTAGGAGGTGTAGGTTCAGGTTAAATGCAATTAAAATAATTTGGCAGTGACATTCACTTGTGCATCCAGCTGACTCATCAGTGCTGCCAATTTTCCTTCAAAGTATTTTCATATGTGTTCCATCCCAACTTCCCTGCCATTGCATTGAAACAAACTCAGCCCCTCCTACCTGAGTGATTGCCAGAGCGCCTTGGTGACCCACCGTCTTCCATGCTTCTGTCCCTGTGGTCTAGTCTATGCAGCCATCAGAATGGCATTCCTAATACTCACTTCTAAATTGTTGACTTGTCTTTACTGGTTTCCTTTTCATCTTCAACATTTGTTTGGGATTCCTTTTCTTTAAGCCCAACCTCCACAAGTAAAGTTGTTTCAATTAAACTTTCCAATTTTTTTTCCTCTTTTCTATCCACCATTTTCTTGCATCCCTCTTCTATTATAACCTTTCTTTTAGTGAATGATATCCATTTGTTTCCATGTCTGTTTCCTCATCTATACATCAGGGCAGAGATGGTCTAATTTGCCATTGTGTTCCCAGTGCCTTCTGCAGTTCCAGGCATATAGTAATGTTTCAGAAAAAATAAATAAATAAATTAGAAATAATGAGCAAAAAGAAATGACGCCAAAACTGAATCCCCAGTGGAGTTTCAAAGTTATCCAAATGAAGATAATGAGGAATGCTTTCCAGAAAAAAAAAGGAAGCAATATGAAGTATTTGTGGAACTATTAGTATATAAAGTAGAGAGTTACAAATTATAGGAAGCATGGCTAGAAATGTAGGCAGGGCAGAGCATGAAAGAACTTGTGAGTGAAAGAGTTTCATCAGCATCTTATGTTTATTAATACATTTTACACAAACACATGCATATTTCTGACTTCTTAGCATGTGTGAAAGCACTGGAAAGTTTTAAGAAAGGAAACAAGATGATCATATTTGTGTATTATAATTATAACTAATGTTGGAAACAAAGTAAAGATAGATTGAGAAGAATCAAGACTGGAAGCAGAGAGGTCACTGAAGAAACTGTTGTCCCAACCCAGGTCAGGAATGATAAGAGAATGAGCCAGAAAAGAAGAGAAGCAGGTAAATCACAGCGACACTTAGAAGATAAAAGTGGATGAACTTGGTAAATGATTGAGCAACAGACAAAGAGGAATGAAAGAGAGAAGACAAATCCCATGTCTAGTAGAGTGACTGGTTGGATATGGAACACGAACCCTTCATAGAAAATTCAGAGACAGAAGAGAAGTAAATGGATGGATGCATTTAGGGGTAGGGTGGAGCTGAACTGGGATGGAGCTAAAGACACTCGCTACCCCATTCATGCCTTGATCTTGTCCTCATTTCCCACACCCAGGGTCTACACTTAAAACAAGTCTCCAAGAACATAAGCAACATAACAACATAAGTAAGATATGGATAAGGACAAAGTTTGACTTGAATTAGAAGTGCCTAAGGGATATCCACTTGGACATGGCAGATAGACAGCCAACACTCCCTGTCTGAAATCTGAGAGAGGTTTTGGCTGGAGAGATGGGTACTAGAGTCACCTATACAGAGTAAAACTGAAATCATGGGAATAAATCTCTAGCCCAGAGAAAGTGTAGAGTGAGAAAAGGTGGGACTAATGATGGAAATTTGGGGGCCCAGAAGCAGCAATCCAGCAGCTCCAGCACTGTTCCACTTCTTGACAAACATGTATTTGGTAGACTTTTCAGGCTCATATGGAATACCACCATTGAGGAACACTTAAGTTTACGAAAACAAATGCAATCAAACCTGTGACTTTGAAGAATGATGGAGGAAAAAAAATGCAAGGAAAAGAAAAATTAGCCTTTTGATTTTTCCATTTTATTCCATTCTTTTTCCTGATGGTTTTATTGTTTATTATTTGCTATGACAATGCATTAAAAATACAGTCATAATTCATAAACCTAATTTCCCCCAGGAACCTATTCAAAATTATAACCATAAAGATTAAGTTAAATTAAATCTAGAAAGTGAAAGTTAAAATCTACCCCCTCTTTCTACCTCCATGAAAGAGAACATGGAAGTAAAAATATTTATTTAGGAGAGATCCTACACAATCATCGCATAGGATGGAGACACTCGCATCTTAAAATTTCAGAAATGAAAACCCAGGGATCATGGATGAGTGTGCCACAGTGAATCTTTTATTAAGTGCCAGTCATTTACAGATTCTATTCCATCAAGCTGCACACCCCTACTCCCTCCTTCAGCATCGTGGTCTCTCTTCCACTGTCACAGTGCAGCTGTGCTGACCAAAACACACCAAGAATAGAGATGGCAAGCCTACAGTGCCTCAATGCACACCTGTGATAGGTGACGGCTGTTAGTCTATTCCTTAACTGTTTTATTTGTCTATTGTTAAATATCCTCTCCATATTCTTAGTTTTTTTCAACCATAAAATGGAAACTGATTTTTCCATCTAATGCTCTTGCAGCTCGGATAGTTACCCCTATAGGAAAAATCATTCAGATGCTTTTCCTGCCAGGTTAAAAGCCTGTCTACTTCCACCAACTGCACTATCACAAAAACTCTGACCTAAAACCCTACTTGCCCACATTATATTGAGAAAATAATCCAAAATAAAGAATAATTTATGGGCCGGAAACATTCATTGGAATACTATCTGTCACAGAAAGAATATTTCACAGTAGAAGATGAACAAAGTAAATATGCATTCACCAGAATGTTATGCAGTTCTGAAAACGGCATGTTTATGAAGAAAGAATCAGGATGGAAAAAGATACAGATATACACAATGATATTTCTGTAATAATCATAGCTATGTAAAAATGCTGTATCATATGGATAACAATTTTAGGAAAACTCTTATAAATACATTTTTAAAAATCAAACTCTATAGTTATCTTTTGAGTTTCTATTACATATGTTACATAATACATATTATATATGTAATTGAAAAATGCTATATTCACATATATTCTTCACAAAAATTCCCATATTATATAGGTTGCCACTAATGCCATCTCCTTTTAACAGAAGAGGAAACTGATCTCAGCGAGTGCCTAAGACCAAGTCTTAACAGGTTGGAGTAACAATATTGTGAGTAGATTGTTTTAGTGAGGTTTTTTTTTTTTTATCACTGTGACCAAAAGACCTGACAAAAACAATTCTATAGGAGGTAAAGCTTATTTGGAGCTCACAGTTTCAGAGGTCTCAGTCCATGGATGGCCAACTTCATTACTCTGGACCCTAGGTGAAACAAAACATCATGGTGGAAAGGTGTGGAGAAGGAAAGTAGGTGAGGACATGATAATCAGAAAGGAGGGTGCATTCCTCACCAGGGATAGATAAATAAATAAATAAATAAATAAATAAATAAATAAATAAACCTCAAAGGCACACTCAATGACCCACTTCTCCAGTCCCACCCTACCTGCCTAGAGTTAGCAGCCAGTTAATCCCTATATGCAGATTAAAGCACTGATTAGTTAATGCTCTTGTAACCCTATTATTTTACCTCTGAATATTCTAGTATTATCTCACATGTAAGCTTTCAGGGGACACTTAATATCTAAGCCATAACACGGATATCTTCCTTTTATTGTGTTTCCTACTTTTGGTATTGAATTATTTTAAATTCACTCCTTCCTTGTATATTTTCCCATAAGCACTCATGACAGTGGCTGAGAATCTCTGTTGATCATTAATCAGCTAAAATAAATCAGCTTGAGCCATCTCTTGGACTGAAATTATATCCTAGCTGGGTTATAAAATGTAGAAGTAAGGGGCCTGTGGCCCTGTGTCTTGGTTAGCTCCAGTCCCTTTAAGACTACTAATGCCAGCTAGCTCGGTGTATCACAGAGAAAAGACTTGAAGACTCACTTAAATGATTGACCTATTTCTGGGCTCTCTGTTGTTGCAAATTACAAGAATATACTGTGTGCATTTTCAGGTAATTTGATACTATTACCTTAAAACTCACTGGTTCCGCCTCCCCCTTCCCTCCTCTGTTCAGATGGAATATCTGACCTTTTCCCTTGGCAGGCTGCTTCTCTCTTTTCCAGGTAACTGATGATGATTTTATACCCTGGATGATAATCAATATGTAGAAGCTGTCTTTATTGATTCGGATAAAACCACCAATTATGGCTATTTTGAGCAGAGCTCAATGGGATTAGATGTGATTACATGGCAATGGGGGTGTGAGCCCATCAGCACCCAGAGGTTTCTGAGAGGGTATTTAATTGTTACAGATGAAATGCAAATAGGTGCCCATGACCAGTACCCATTCAGTGGTCCCTATCTCCAAACTCACTGAACAGAAACTCCAGACTGGACCACTGGACCATGTACTTTTCAAACTGCAAAACCTTAAAATTATATGGCTCTCAGAAATGGCAAAGATAGAGTGGCTCAAAGATAGAAGCAATGGCCTCCATGAATCCTGTTTACTCCAGTCTCGGCTGTGCCATTTACTCAGAAATCAGAGGCAGCAACATTTCCAAGAATGTGTGAATTTCAGACAGATCAGAAAGAATACCAGGAGATAGGAAGAGAGAAAGAGCAGGCTTTATCACAGGCAGATACTCTGGACCCACAAGGCCCTCCTCATCATCTCCCCACATCCTGATAGTGGCAGGTCCATGGATACCTCCTCTGAGATTTTCTATGTCACCTTTTCTGGAAAATAGATTTATATTCCAGTGATTGGGAGCAGGGAATTTTGGAGCTAGCCTGTTATTTTTTTAGTGAATTTACTTTGTGCAAATTATCAAACTTTTCAATGACAGGTTTGCAAAATAGCAACAATAATGAGATACTTAGAACTGTGTTTGGCCTCCCTCCCTAGCCTTCCTTTTGCACTGATAGTGCATAGAAGTAAGAGCCCAAGGACATACCTCTTCTCCCTGCACTGACCAGCTATATAGCCTATGCCTACATTTCTATATTTGAAGCAGCTCCATGATTTATCAGGTGTGATAATCACAGCCCATGGAAGGTGCTTTCTTTGAAGATTATTTTTTCCTTTCAATCCATTTCTGAGTAGGTTATCTGAACCTCAGACAACTAAGAACACATGTTTCTTCCACCCCTTGAGGGTGAGGTAGCACAACAGGTCATAATGACAGTAACAACCAGCCAGAGTCTACTCATGGATTCATTCATCCATCCTTCCACTTATTCAAGAAGGATTTGCAGAGCATTTACTAAAGGAGGTACCGTTCTGAGCACTAGGGTACAGTCCTGATCAAAACAAATGAGGTCTCTGAAACAGGGAATCCCACCTTTCAAGGGAAGAAGAGAGATTCTAAACAAATGTGGTAAATAAATGGAACAAGGTAAGCTAGTGCTATGGGAACATCAAGCAGAGTTATGCCGCAGACAGGTGAGAGCAGGCTCATGGGGAAAGGCTGTTAATTTGATTAGACTTGCCTCACTGAAGAGATGACACTGAAACCAACACCTGGAAGCCAGAAAGATCTCTGCTGGTGGGATTCTGGGTAGAGTTCAAACAAGGCTGGGAGGCGGGAACACGGTGGTATGTCTGAGGAACACCAAAGCCAATCCCTGCTCATTGAGAAAGTGGAAAAGTTTTCCTCCACAAAATTTCTAGTGCCCAGCCCACAGAGTCACACTGAATGCAAGGCCCAGACTTGCTGTTCCTGTGCCTCCTGCTGTACCACACAGTATCACTGTGTTGGCCTTATTCCGGTCTCTACCCCATTCTCCATAATCACCACACTCAAGCAAGAACAGGGATGCAGGCTTAGGGAGCAGAATATTCCCCCATGTTGTTTGCTCAAGTCAGCTACAGAGCATCCTTGGCTGTCAATCCCTTGCCAGGCCCCATGGAGCAAATCTATTTCTCTGATGGTGTTTTCAGTTCATTCAGATCCCCTACAAGTGGTCCCCTAGAGCCTGCTCAGTTCTGGGAGTCCAAACCATCTAAGTAGCATGGAATCGGGCTCCATTCCACATCATCCTCCTCTTCTCTTTTCTAGTATAATATAGAAGGTAGGAACCCAGGCTTGCAGTCAGATGGATCTGGATTCAAGCCCCTTCTTTTCCACTGACTAGATGTGTGAATTTGAGCAAAAGATGTAATTTTCCTGTACCTCATTTTCCTCCTGTATAAAATAGGGAGAATAATAATAACTATATTATAGGTTATAAAGCGCCAACACAGGTCTATTATACAAAAATACACTCAATAATTTGCTACTTCTGGACCAAAATGTGCAGCTTGACTTTCTTCTTTTAACAACAATTCCCTTCTCATTTCCTGCCCCATGTAACTTATAGTCTCCATAGCTTGGACAAGATGAAACACAGTCTGGGGACTAGCTGTTAGAAGGTTTGGTTGAGGGCTAGGGTTGGGGCTTAGTGGTAGAGCACTTGCCTGGCATGTGTGAGGTACTGGGTTCAATCCTCAGCACTACATATAAATAAATGAATAAAATAAAGGTCAATCAACATCTAAAAATATGTTTAATAACAAAAAAAGGTTTGTGAGTTACTGGTTCCTGTAACAAGGATCCTCAGACCCTCCTAGGAGTAGAACCCTAAGCCCCTTCCCAGCAATACCTGAATTCACAAGAGATACAGAACCTCATTCCTTTCTCTGAATCCCTTAAAGTTGCAGAAAACTAAACATCAACCCATACTAGCCACTCTGATTTGTGCACACACCTGGACATGCATTAACTTCATCGTGTCGAAAACAAGTGTGGAAACCCCACTGAAAGCTCTTTACTTTTTTTCCCTCTTATTTTTCATGTTCTTTAGAGTTACCAAAGAGCATTCTTGTTAAGCTAAAAAAAAAAAAAAGAAAGAAAGAAAGAAAAAAATTCTAGTATAGTTTGCTTTTGGAGATAGCGCCTTACAAAAGCAGCAAGCTTTTTCAGGAGTGAAAGACAGAACAATTGGAAACTCCAAGTGTGACTTCTGGCCCCATCATTTAAGACCGAATTCTCCTCTCTGAGACACAATGATGGTCTCCGTTGCATAATTTAGACTCCTGGCATGCACTTAAGTCCTATTCATGCGAAAGAGTAGCTCAGCCTGCAGCAAAGGCAGAATATGCAATCGGCTCTGGGGTGGTGTCCCAACAGGACTGAGGAGAGAATTTTCCTGCTAATCCATTCTGACACCAACCTGGTATTTGGGAGGTGAAAGGAGCATGGAGATTAGGACTGTGTAGGTTGAGCTGAGATTTTTAGTAGTATATACACAAGTCTTCCTTATCAGATGTAAAACTGGCAAATGGATCACCTTTTACGGGGAAATTTTGTACTGCTTCTAAGCATCTTGCCAAGAGCTAGTCAAAAGACTACAAACATATTAAGATCCGAATCTTCAGACTTGAGAAGAATGGGCTCATCTGTGGAGCAGGTGAGTACTTCTGAGGAAGTGGGCTTCACATTCTGTAGGTGTGTTCACACCAGATCATCACCAAGACCCAAACTCTGTTCTGTTTTACCACCTTTGATTGTTTGACCATCAGATTATACAATCGCCGAGACTCAGCAGGCTCTCTATTACTCAGCTTTGCCACTGCTGTGACCAAAAGACCTGACAAGAACAATTTTAGAGGAGGAAAAGTTTATTGGGGGGCTCCCAGTTTCAGAGGTCTTATTTCACAGATAGCAGTCTCCACTGCTTTGGACCCAAGAGGAGGCAAAACATCATGGTGGAAGGGTGTGGCAGAGGAAAACCATCAGAACATGGCCACCAGGAAGCAGAGAGAAGCTCCTCTCCCCAGGGACAAAAATCTACACCCCAAAGTTACATCCCCAGTTACCCGCTTCCTCCAGCCACACCCCACCAGCCACAGTGACTACCCAGTTAATCCCGATCAGTGGATTAACACATTAAGTAGGTTAAGGTGCTCATAACCCAATCATTTCACCTCTAAGCTTTCTTTCCTTGTCTCCCACATAAGCTTTTGGGAGACACCTAATATCTAAACCATCACATGCTCCAACTCAACTCAACTATAACGATAGCACAATAGAGCATTTACAAACATCTCCCAGTCTTTAGAGGATTGAATTTGATAATGTCTGCAGCTTCCTAGAGAGTTTTCCCATTTTATGCTTGACATACCAGACTGGGGAATCCTCACTCGGTGATGTTTATGGTTTGGTTACTGTACAAGAAAACGAGTCCCACCCTAAGTCCTATTCCATCTTCTCTCTGCTTCCTGAGTGGCTTCTTTTCTCCCTTTATTTATTCATTCAGTTGGTTCAAACTTCATTTTAATAAACAATTGCCAACATTCCCATGGTTTTAGCTACCACCTAATGATAATCGCATTTTGCTCCCTCTTCCATTCCCCAGATCAGGACAAACATCTGCTGAATGCTCATCCCCACGTGGCTGCCTCTCACACCCTTCTGCCCGCCTTCCCTAGATCTCATCTCTCCCTTCCTCCTACCTCCAATCTAGAGCTTAACTCATCCTCTTTCTTCCTCCTACTCCTCAATTTCTTCCCAAGCCAAAAATCTGAGGTAAGGATCAATTCTCCTGGCTGCCTCACCAAGCTTACACAATTGTCTAACAAAACTTACCCATTCTGCCCGCTAAGATCTCTGCATTGTATGTCTTTTAGTTCAAGCCAATATCACATCTTACCTGGATCACTCTGTCAGCCCCCCATCAGTTCTCCCCGCCTCAATTCTTGTCCAATTGGAATTGATTCTGTGCATACAAGAGTGGTCTGTCTGAAACACTTATTGTGTTTCTCTCATGTCACCCACTGCTAAAATACTTCTGTGACTCTCTACGGCCATCAGCTCAAGCTTTTTTGTTTGGTTTAAAAGTGTTCCATAATGACACCCTTTCCTGCCTGTGTAGCCCCAACTTCTACCACCATCTGCCTACTACCTACTACCATCTTCCAACTCTCTCTCTCTCTCTCTCTCTCTCTCTCTCTCTCTCTCTCTCTCTCTCTCTCTCTCATCTGCCTACTACCTACTACCATCTTCCAACTCTCTCTCTCTCTCTCTCTCTCTCTCTCTCTCTCTCTCATTTTCTTTCTCATCTCCATGAATATGATCCAGACTTCCTTCTTATGTTAGTCAGCTTTACATTCCTGTGACCAAAATACCTGACAAGAACAACTTAGAGAAGGAAAAGTTTATTTTGGCTCATGGATTCAGAGGTTCAGTCCATGGATGATTGATTCCATGGTTCTGAGCCCAAGGTGAGGCAGTGCATCAAGGTGGAAGGATGTAGTGGAGGACTATTGCTCTGTTTATGTTGGTCCAGAGGCAGAAAGAGAGAAAGAGGAACCAGGGAGATAAGAATCAATCTTCAAGGACATACTCCAGACACCTATTTCCTTCAGCCATGCCTCAGATGCTTACTGTTACCAGCCAGTACAGTAGGCCTTTCAAATTATCAATCCATTAGATGACCCATCCACTGATTAGGTTATAGCTCTCATAATCTAATCATTTCATCTCTGAACATTCCTGCACTAACACAGGAACTTTTGGGGGATACTTCCTATCCAAAGCATAACACTCCTCTTCTTACTTTTTCACCAGAACAGAGCTGGTGGAATGCCCTCCAGGAAGAATTCTCTAATCACCTTCCTCCCTAATCACACTGTGGTCTCCTTAAAGACAGGACCCATTTCTCACTCATTTCTAAGTCTGCAATTCCTAGCATAGAGCCTCCCACATGGTTCTCAGCAAAGGCTCAAAGACTAAATGAGAAGATTGAATTCTCAATGTCCTCCAGTCTGAATGGCCGTGGTAAAGGCAGCTCACCGTCTGACCCACAAGGCCTCAGAGGCCTCATGAGGAAACTGCCTCCTGCATCTTCCTGTGTTCCTCAGGCTTCCTGAAGTGGAGATGCAATTAGATCTCCATCACTTCTAGCTGTGAGCTAAGCACGCCTCCTGCACCTTCTGGAAGATCACAATCACTCTGCTTTTACTGCACAGGAGGAAAAATTGAGGCAAGGAAGTTGGTGGCAAATAGCCTCCAACCTTTGAGAAGGTCTATCTTGATGTTATCCACTGAAATTTAGTGGGTACATAGGAACCAGACCACCTGATTTATTTCAAAAAGACAAACTGTCTGTATGCTTTTATCAGAATTTGACAGATAAAACATACAAGAAAGTGTAAAATGCTAACCCCAATCTCAATCAACAGTGAAATAAAGAATCATAATAAGGTTACTATGAATGAAAATAACTTAGATCATCTCATTTAATCTTCACAACAATCCTATCAGGTAAATACTACTTTTATCTCCATTTGTTACAGGTGATATAGAAGCTCAGAGAACTTCAATATCTTACCCAGACACACACACACACACACACAGAAGAATGAGAAGCATAAACATTATTTGAATGCAAGTCTGCCTGGTTTTAAAGTCTGTATTCTCCATCATCAAGCTATATTGTCTCTCTAAAAGGAAAATGGAAAAATTTCAGGAAGACTGCTTACACATAGCCACAGCAGTATACAGAAGGTGCTCAATAACTGTTTGTTGAAGGAAAATGAGTAAGTGAAAAATCCACCTAAATTTTTTAGATTGTTCATTTTCAGCTTTCTTCTGTTATGGAACATACTCCCCAGGAGTCCTCAAGCCAAACTACTCAGTGTCTCTGTTTTATGGTTTGGACCTTTAATGTCCCCAGAAAAGTTTATATATTAGGCAATGCAGGAACCTTCAGAGGTGAGATGATTAAATGATTCACTGTACCTCATCAGTGAATTAATCCATTTGATAAATTAATAATTTGAATGGATTACTGGATAGGTAACAGTAGACAGGCGTATGGGGGCATCTGCATCTATCCATGACCCTGCCCCTGCATCTGCTCTGTTTCTTGTCTTCCATGAGCTGCTAAGCTTCCCCCCACCACACCCTTCCACTGTGATGTTCTTTCTCACCTCAGGCCCAGAGCTCTGGAGTTGGCTGACCATGGACTGAACCTCTGAAAATATGAGTTCAAAATAAATTTCTCCTTCCCTAAATTGTTCTTGTCAGGTACTCTGATAACCACAATCTCTAAGATTTTTTAAGAAAAATCTAATCATTGACCATATTAGGCATGACTGATGCAAATATCTGGAGGAGCACTGTCAGCAAAGCTTTATTTGACTATGGAAAGAGTCTATAACAGTATTGTCCAAGCAGGGATGCTCACACATGGCTCTTCAGTACATGAAATATAGCTCATGTGACCAAGGAACTATATTTAATTTTATTTAATTTTAACTAATTTTTATTTAAATAGTAACATATGGTCATTGGGTAGCAAAGAAATTTCATTCAACAATCATTTATTGAACATCTACCACATGTTCAGCACTGAAATGTTAAGGATAAAATGAGGCAAAAAATAAAATAATGAATTGCATTCATGGAGGTTAATTTAACATAAAGTTAGATGACAATCCAATAATTATGCCAATAAGAATAAATTTTCAATAGTGATGAGCAGCAAAGTGACAGGGTCTGTTGAGACTTGGACTGTTTGAAATGGTTCATGGAAGGTTCCTGAAAGAGGGTGGTTCAGGTTGAGATCTGATGATGTTAACTAGGTGAGAACTTTCCATGTAGGGGGAATCTAGAGCAGAAGTCCTGAGGCAGGCTGGCAAAACCATGGCCAAACCATGTCTCTGCAAGCTACTTTAATGCTTTCTCTCTTTGCACCAAGTACAATGTGAATGAACCTAAGCTGCAGTCCGGCTGCAGAAAAATAACTGGGGAGTGACGAACAACTTGTGTACGTTGAGACAGCAGGAGAGGGAGCCTTTTATTGTAGGACAGGAGCGGTATATATACATTCCACACAGCTTATCTTAATTAACATAAAATAGATACAGCAGTCAACCAATAAGGAATCTCCACACTCAATGGCTTGCTGGCGCCACCTCACAAACCACTCCCCCTGGCAAAATGCCAGGCGCCATCCTGACTTGTTTACAGACTCTAACAAACCTATTGAACTGTTTTTTCTTGGAGGGGGAAGGAGGTGACATATTCACATAAAACTGGCTGAGGGATGGATCAAGTCTTGAGAAAGAATAAGTGGATGCAGGAAGAGCAGCAAGGGATCTGCACATCAGTGAGACTCAACTCCCAACCTGAGGAGTTATGTGTCCCCACCAGCCACTCATTTCTACCTACAGTGCATTACAGCCAAAGCACAGGAGGTTGAGAACCAGGTGAATGGATGCAGGGGCCCATTCCTACCCCTACCTTTTAGCAATATGTCCTTTTAAATCATTAACCCTCTCTGAGAATATTATTATCTCACATGCAAAACATTTCCAGTAGAGTTGCTGAGAATTAAGAAAATAACATGTATGGAAGTAAAATACTATGAGTTCCCATTCAGTTGGTGTGATTTTTTATGACTCATCCAAGGATAAGTGCAAGAAATATTATGGATGATGAACTTGTCCTTTACCTAGAAAGTTTTGGAAGTATCTGCAATGTAGGACGAACTCTCCCACATCAAAATTATAAGAAATTTAATTGGCTTGCAGAAACAATGAAAAGTAAATGAAACATTGAGCCTATTCTATGCCATATCACAGAAAATTTGAGGGTTATCTTGGTCTCTGCATACTGTTTTAATCAACTTTTTTTTTGTCTCTGTGACCAAAAGATCTGATAATAACAATCTAGAGGAGGAAAATTTTATTTTGGTTCACAGATTCAGAAGTCTCAACCCATACATGGCCTATTCCATAGCCCTGGGCCCAAGGTGAGATAGAACATCATGGCAGAGAGACATGACAATCAAGAAATAGGGAGAACCCAAGTTTGCCTCACCAGGGACAAAACATATCCCCAAAGACATGCCTCTGGTGACCTACCTCTTCCAGTTTCACCCTACCTACCTACAGATACCATCCAGTTAATCCACATTAGTGGATTAATCCACTGACCCAGTTAAACTCTCATGATCTAATTATCTCACCTCTGAAATGTCTTGCATTGTCTCACATGAGCTTTGGGGGTCTACCTCATATACAAACCGTAACAGATACCCTCTATCTTAGCTACAGCAACTCTATTTTCCTTCTACACTGCTGCTTACCTCCATTGAATCTTGGGAGATGTGGGGGGGGGGGGATAGGGGTGTGGGTATAAATAGGCCACACCTCACACATAGGATTTAATCTATAAGTCATCCACACACCTCAGAACATTGTGGAACAGGCTGCCTTCAGTCTAGGGTGAACATACAACTCATCCAAACCAAGATACTTAAGAGTAACAGATGCTAAGAATAATCACAATGGAACAACAGAATCTTTCAGGCAAGATGGTCATTAGGATGGTCTCCCTTCTCATGTTCCATGAAGATAGTTTTCATACCACTGTCTTGCACTATGCTGTTTGCAGCTCTTGCCCCCCTCTCCTGAGGGCTCTTGTGTTCCACTCAGAGCCACCCCTCCTACATGCACATCTTATCACAGGGCAGGGTCAGAAACACTTCCCATTCAATTATACTAAACCACTTTACCCTCTGCCAGGGTGGCACGTCTTACAGGTGTCCACACTGAAATCCACTCTGCTTGTCAGGGCTGCTGATTGGCTATCTGGATCCTTGGCTCTTTAGAGTGAACTGTGGCAAAGGTTACATGAGAGAAGAATATGTAATAAGCTTACTGAGCCTCTTTTTGCTTTCTTCTCCCCTCCCAAATATCATCACCCTTTCACTTTTCCTTTCCCTGAGAGTAATTTCCTCCTTTCCCTGGTATCTACTCTTTCTATCCAATCTCTGACAACTCACCTAAAAGCAGCAGAGGAGGGAGGCAAGAGGCACAAACCTGGCAATGTGAATACCATCTTCATGGAACAAGAAGCCATAAGCAGAGCAGCCAGACCATTATAAACCAAGAAAGACTTCATGGAGGAGATGAGACTGAGCTTGACCTTTAGGGATGTGTCAAGACAGGAGTGAAAGGCCTCTCCAAGAAACATGAATGTACAGGCAAAGTCCAGGGGTAGAAATCAGCAAGAACTGCAACTAGAATTACTTGGCAAGAGCCCTGCAAGAAGTGAGGCAGCACAGAAAAATTGAAGCCAGATGGCAAGGAAACTTGAATACCACATCCTGCCATTTCAGGTGTTTTCATTAGGTAACCCAGTGCAATTGGAGGTACGGGGAGGCATAAACTAATCTAAGCAGCATCTCATGAAGACACATGTATGCGTCACATATGGAAGAATTTCCTGGGCTCAGACCAGAGTCAAGGAAAGCAGGGTAAAAGCTTTTGAATGGCCTGGCCCAGGTTTTCTGAAATTTTATTGCCCGATTCTTTGTTGTGTATCTATTTTTGTTCTGATGTAATTATTAAACATTTACCATGCACTCATTCACACATGTGCCCAATTCCAGACAATCAAGTTGACTGCCAACTCTGTTTTATTCATGCCGCATCCACTGAGTCTAGCAGAACACACATCAAATGTTGATCTATTTGGGCAACAGGGACAATAGCAATGACAGTGGTGATAGCACTGACCATGGGGGATTCCTAAGTGCTTCACATGCATCAGCTAACATAATCTTCACAATAGCTTCATGAGATGAGCATATTGCTATCTCCATTTTTTATTGGTAAATAAATTGAAATCCATAAGGAGAAATGACTCATCCAAGACTTCACAGATAGTAAGTAGCAGAGCTGGAATGAAAGCCCAAGTATCAGGGCTTAGGTCCCCTATCACTGGACCATCTCCCACCTCCTTTCATGTGCTGTCTATTGATTTCTGGACTCTTTGGCCTTCCATACTCTGCTTCACATCTAGAGTAACAGGAAACTGAAACACACTGAAGGTTAAGGTTCATCCAGATGGCCCACTTAGGAATTCAAGGATGGGAGAATTTCTCTACCCCTACTTCTAGGGAAATCATGGTCACTATCAGTGAAGAGAGGCCTTTCAGAGGTGTGTTGGGAGATTACAGAAAGGGACTCTGGGGAAAGAAGTACAGCAAGAACCCAAGTGGCAGACAGCAAAGGCGGACCTCAAATTAAGCAATGGCATCCACCCCCATGCGGGGGCCTGGGTGATGAATTTCACATTCTTTCAATCCTCACAACTTGTGCTGTGGATATCCTTTGTCTCCATTGATTAATGTAAAACATACCCTCACAGGAGACAAGGAAATTCCCCCAAATCACACCACTAAGAAGTATGAGGACTCTTTCCACCTTACCTCTCTGTCTCTATAAGGATGTGTGAAGATTCAGATAGGTGACATGGAGGAGGGAAGTGAGGGGTGATCTGTACCTCTTGCCAGCTAATGAGAAAGAAGACTTTTGGAGAAGAACCATTTACATTCTGTGGGCATCAGCAGTAGGATTTTGTGGGGAAGAAGGGTTTTGTTCTACTTTTGTTTTGTTCAGGGTTTTTTAATCGGCCTGAGAACAAAAATCCACCACGTGTTTTATTAAAAGACATAGCTATTCCTTGTTATAAGAAAACCCAGCATACCAAACCATTGCCATAACAAAATGCATTGAAGTAGCAAATCATTTTTATTTTACCTGAGTATATAAATGACTAACATTTTCAGGTTTCTCCAGTGAGTGTCATGCCAATGCTATTTTCTTGCCCTGGCTCAATGGGCCTTATCTTGAATATCACCTCGCACGTAGAGTGTAAAATGTAAAACCAAAATCTGAGGTTTTGCAATATGTGCTAAAAGCAAACCCTTGGTCCTAATGGCACAACCTTAGATTGTTCCATGGTTCTCTTGATGTCTATAGTTTTGAGTAGGAGAAAATGGGATTTGGAATTTTTATTTGAATTTCAAAATAATAATAGCAGACAGGAAAATCCCAGAGGCCTAATGTTATCTTAGATCCATGGTTTTCATATTTTTCTGTCAACTCTTCAGTTGGATAAAATTATAATAGAAGTTCCTTTCAGATCTCTTCAAGAGAAGATCCCACAGAGTTACTCCACAGGGAATATGGACAAGGTAAGCACAAGAGAGGCAGCAATCTCTTCCCAGTAGTCAAGGACAGTCTGCCATGATGGATCTCACACCCCCTGTCTTCTGACTCCACATGGACCAACCAATCCCCATCCCACTCCTTACAACTGGTGTGGCTAGGCCCCTTCTGAGATGTGGGCTGAAGTCCTAGGGCACTGCATCTCTGGTTTCTTCCCAGAGGCCCCTGGGCTTGGTTCCTGGAATCAAAATTCCTGGAATCAAAGCAGCCAACTCTCGATTCTAGGCTTTGGGCACTGGAGTGTGCAACATGAAGTAAGGACCACTTCCTCTGAGGATGCCTCCAAGGGTCTACAAAATATAAAGGGGGAAGCCCTTCTGGACCCCACAGGGCAAGAAAGAAAGCTGGGAGCAGGGCCAACTCCTATGACACAAGGCCTCTCCTGGGGAAGGGATTGGAAGTAGCTCCTGACATCATGCACCAAAGATAGCAGCAAAGACACTTTCTTCCTTAAAAATAGGCAAGTTGCCTTTTCTGAAGACCAATTAAGTAAAAAAAAAAAAATACAAATTACATTAGAGAATCATTGCCTAGAAAGAATAGAAGCTATTTGGGAAATTAAAAATTACAGTTCTTAAAATTTTTTTTTAATTTGTTCTTTTTAGTTATGACAGTAGAATGTATTTGGGCGTATGATACATACATGGAGTGTAACTTATTCTAATTAGGATCCCATTCTTGTGGTTGTACATGATGTGAAGTTTCACTAGTCATGTATTCATTTATGAACCTAGGAAGGATATGTCTGATTCATTCTACTGTCTTTCCCATTCCCATCCCACGCCCACCCCTTGAGTCTCTGATGATGGATTCCTACATCACAGCAAATAATCATGAACATTACAACACAAATAGTTGGTTGATGAAAAGGGAATCTGTATTGATTATTTTTCCACCTCTGACTGAATCTATACATTTTCTTTCTTTCATACAAACAAACATGCATTGGGCACTTATTATTTATTGTGAGGAAAACAGTAAAGAATCAAACAGGGGACTACATGTACCGTATCCAGGGAGAGAAAGATAAGACAAGGCAGTCTACGGGAAGGTCCAAGGGTGTCAAGACTGGAAGATAGAATATGTCCAAGTTCTGCTTCTTTCTTGCTGTGTGGTCTCAGACAAGTCACATAACATTCATGAGTTTTAATTTCCTGCTCTGTGAAACAGGGATAACAGTACCTTTAGGATTTTTACAAGACTTATGTAAAATCATGAAAGTAATGAGCAATCTATAAAGCACTATCATGTGTTAACTAAAACATAATTTCACAGACAATAAGCATTTCTGCAATATCATTGAATGGTCAATTCTGAAATAATGGCCATCCTGGTGTCAAATCTGGGTTGTAGTATGTCTTTAAAACTTTGAAAGAGTCATTGGCATTAAAACTTAAATTCCATTAAATAAAATTTCAGAAAATCTGGCAACACATTATATTTAACTTTGCAATCATGGACTTAAATTGAGTATCAATGTCATTTTTGGACACAATGGTTGCACTCTAGTTCACCATAGGCCCCACTACTCCCTTTTGGCTTATGGAAGTTACAAAACCCTCTCATAAAAGAGAGATGGGTGTGTGTAACCAAAGGAAGGAGATGGTAGGGCATTGGGGAGGTGGGCCCTCTGTATTGAGAAGAGGAGAACGCAGGCGGCTGGAAGGCCTAGGGGTGCAGATGGTCCTGGAGCCACATCTCATCCTGAGGTAACATGCACTCAGACAGAGAAAACAGCTGATTTCAAGGAAAGGAAACAATCCTCAGTGCTCATGTCATGTCTAGCTATGGTGGCAGAATACATGGCACAGAAATGGGGAGTGGACCACTGAATGAAGAGAAGGGTGTGTGGAGGACATCCATTGATTTATTGGATACTGAGAATCTGTGCGTTGGCCTCTGGAAATACATAATTAATAGACACTTGGATCTACCTTCTTGGAGCAGAAATGAGGGAAACAGAGGTGAACAGCTTCCTCCTTCTGGAAGGCAGTGGATGACCACCAGGAAAGTCAGAATCCCTCAGTCTCGACTGAGTGGACTAGTTAGTGTGCAGAAGAGTTGGGCACATGGGCTGTAGCTGTGAGTCTAGTTTTGTCATTAGTTCCTTGTGCCCATCAACAGCTGACCAGACTGGTCCAGACCCTCCTAACCCTATAGACAGAAATAGTACCAACAGTGGCCACTTCCCAGTTTCTTTTGGACGAGGATGGCAGAGAACAAGTGAGAGAAATGTAAACTTCGTGATGCAAATCCATGTGGTCTGTGCTACCATTTCTCTGGTCTCCAGGGGTCACATGGCAAGGCTGGTCTGACGAGCTCATCTCATGGGACAGCAGAAATATTGTTTCATGACAATTTATGGAGAATGGATGGTGAGGGCAGAATGAATAGGAGCTCAATCTCTTGCCCATACAGATCTGAATTCAAATTCTGTGGTCACCCTTGGTTACCTGGATGATGTTGGACATGACATAAGCTCTTAGGCTTGTTTCTTTACCTTGAAATTATCTCTAATAATATCTACTTCCTAAAGCTGTCATGAGAATAAAATGAAAGCGTTAACACCATGCCCAGTACGTGATAATCTTTTGATAAATAACAATGAAGATTATTTTACTCATGGCTCTCCTAACTTTCTCAGGATAATTGGAGTCGTGTCATAGAACCAGGGAATCAAAGAACTAGAAGTGACATCAAAAACTTTTTTTTCTGTTCCTAACAGTATGATCTTGCACATCTTCTAGCATTTCTCACTCCCAAAGATGTGACCTGATATACTTGTTACAAAATGGCTCCTGAATTTAAGCCCACTTTTTTCTTATTTCACTCCTGTCCAGAGTAACAGGAGGAGAGAAAGAATCAGCTGGATACAAGTGAAACCTGGAGTGACCAAATATCCTGGTTTACTGGGAACTGAAGTCTTCCTCAGGACACTGCACTTTCAGTACTAAATTGGGGTGACCCTAAGCAAATAGAGACAGCTGGTCATGGTACCTCACTTGGTGCAGTATTTTGGTGTCTGGTAAAGCCAGAAAAGCCAAGTACCATACAATCATTATGTCCTATTTCCTACTGTATACAAATGTGACAAACAGGAGGAGTAAGTAAACCAGAAGCGAATGCCCCCTAGAGCTCAGTGAGTGTGTGTCCATCTCTCTTTCAGTGGACTGGGTACCGCTGTGAGTGCTTTATGGTATAGACACACAGCATCAGGACACCCTCCTTTGGCAGTGATAGTGACCTTGAAAGACAATGGCCTTCCTTTCCCCACATTTCTGATGCCATTTCAGATAGTGCCTCTGACAGCTTTGTGCCAAACGTTTTTCAGAGTGAACAGTCCTTCCTCAGTGTCCACAGTGAGAAGCTTGTTTCTGTGTCCTGTTGGATCAGGACAAAAACATGGCGCCCCTTTTACTTTGGTGACTGTGTGTGACCTCTGTCTTCACTGGTTCAGGGCAAAGTCAAGCTCTCCTACTAGGGCCTCTGCTTGATAAATGGCAGTCCCCTCTTCCCTGACGAGGATGCTTTAAGTACTTCACGGTGTAACTTGCAATTCAGACGATGATGTTCCAAGCTGCTGAGCTCTCCAGGATGTCTTTAGAGCCTCTTTCTAAAATTCCTGTTTCAGTCGTTTAACATCATTTTTCATGAATCAAAATAATTGAGGCAAACATTTTGCTTTGGGATTCTCTTCAATTTTTGTCTCAAAGACAAAGCCTTAGGTTTGGTCAGGACAATGTCTGGCTACAGACAAAAGGAGAAACATTCCCTGTTAAATATCCCCAGTTCCTCAGAGGACTATGGGATATAAACCAATAATTTCCAGTGGTCAGTCCATTTTCCCATTATCTTTAATAACTCACTGAAAACTGACCTTTAAGAAAACCATTGGCAGATATCATGGCAAGTGACTATTTTTAAAAGTGTGTAAACATATGACATACAAATGGTCTGGTTTCCTTAATATATAAAGAGCTCTCATAATTCAATGAGAAAAATGTTAATAACCCAATTAAAAAATGGATAATCAGCAGAACTTTTCATACAATATGACTTATCAATATTTGAAAAGATATTCAACTTCATTAAAAGCAAATAAATGCTAATAAAAATACTTTATCTTTTAGCAAAAATATTTTAAATTCATATTATAAGACTGATAAAAATGAGTAGGTACTTCCTTGAAATGTTCCTGAAAGGATTGAGGGTAGGGTTTTTGACAAAGAGCAATATCAATATTCAAAACCTGTAAGGAAAAAATAATAGAAATTTATTTTATAAAGGACTTGTTTTCAGGAATATATACAAGGTTATATATTGAAACATATATTGAAAATAGTAAAAAAAAAGGCATATACTAAATATTCATCAATTAGAAATTATTAGCTAATTTAGCATACATAAAGGTACAGAGTGATACTATGCAATTACTCCGAAGAATGAGATAAACTTGTATGTACTGATACAAAAAAACTTTCACTAAATATTTAACAAAGAAAAGTAGATAAGAAATGCTACATGTAATATTCTCCCACTTTGGGGAAAAAAAAGGAATATATAGGTACAGTAGATATAAAAAGAGATGGAACTATACACCAAATTCATATATCAATCTGTAGATCTAGAAAATTCTGAGAAGCACATAGTATGTGTTATCAGTTACCTATTACAAAGTGGAATTTGTGTATTTGTTCATACTCCAAAAAATGTTAATCCTCTCTGAACGGTATTAAGATAACACACAAATAGAGTCAGCTTCTACGTTGCATTGGCTCATGACCATTAATAAGAACTCTTTGTAAGCGCCGCGGTTCCCAGGATGTCTTATCTGTATATTATTTCTCTGTCATTCCCCACACGTACCTGATCAATAACACACATCTCCCTGTGTTGTAATTACATGCTGGAAGTCTGCTTCCACAGTTGCTTGGCTCTCTGAAGAATGAGTCGGTCTCATTTCATAGAATGGAGATGGGATTCTGATCTGGCTTCCAGCTCTGCCACTTCATCCCATGGCTCCCGTTTGGCAGAGGAAAAAACCTGAGTTTTGGGGAAAGAACCAAGAGAATTTTGCCTACAGTCACTCAGCCAGTTAGCCGTTGAATCACGTCTGGAATATGCTTCCTCCTCCAGACCTCTCTCTGTCTTTGGATGACTGAGGAATATCTGAAGCTTTAGAAGAAACATTGACCTGATGTTGAAATTCGAGAATGGAGATTTGGCTTCACTTCTTTAAAGAACAAATATTCCATAACCTTCTTCATTCCCAAGACAGATTTCCATTGAGCAGGGTTTGGAGCTAAAGAGCTGCTACACACAGGGTTACAAAGGTCTGTGTTACGGGAGAAGCCGTGTGGTCCTCAGGAGTGCTGCAGAGGCCAAGCCCAGGGAGTGAGTCTAGGTTGTGCTCTTCTCTGGCTCTGTGACTGTGGATGAGTCACTTAACATTCCTGAACTTGCTTTCTCCTCTGCAAATCAATAACAGCACCTCACAGGGTCTCCGAGAGACCCAGATAAAATCACGAAAGTGACTTGCAAATTGTTAAGCAGTATAAAAAGTGATTAAAAAAAAAAAAAACTACTAGACTATCTACTGATGCCTATTAAATTGTTAATGCTGTTAGACTTGAAGAGTTCATCCATGGTTGTCCCTGTCATCATATCTGTCCTACACTGTATCTTTGACACTTTGGGAAAATTGTCAATATTAATAACTCAACTTTCAGAGGGGGTCTTTGGAAGTTTTGTAAATTTGGCAACTTTAGACCCTCATTCTAGCATGGCAGCAGTGACCTAAAATTTAAATGTTACCTCTTTTTTAAATTGTTTTTTGTTGGTGCATTATAGTTACACATAATAACTATAATAGTGGGATTCATTATGCCATATTATACATGCGCATGATATCATTTGATCAATCTCCTTCCCTACTACCTTCTCTGTCCCACTCCTCCCCCCTCATCTACTTGCTCTACTCTACGGAGCTCCCTTATATTATTATTGTTGTTGTTGTTGTTGTTAATAAGATCTATGTGACTCATTGTGCTACATTTGTATATGGACACAGCATGATTTGGTAGATTTCCTTCCCCAGTACTTCCTTCCCATTGGCCTCAATTCCTCTCTCCCCCTTTATCTCTATCAAGCTCTAATCTATTGGTCTTCATTCTATTTTTGTGAGATTTCCCTGTTTTCAATTCCTCTTCTCTTGTGCTCTCTTTCTAGTTTCTGTGTATTAGAGAAAACATTCAATGCTTGGCTTTCTGAGTCTGGCTAACTTCACTTAGCAAGATGCGCTCCAGTTCCATCCATTTACCAACAAATGCCCTAATTTTATTCTTCTTGATGGTTAAGTAAAACTCCTTTGTGTATATAGGCCACATTTTCTTTGCCCATTCACCTGTTGACAGGCACCTAGATTGGCTTCATAACTTGGCTATTGTAAATTGCATTGCTATAAACATTGGTGTACATGTGTCGCTACAGGATGCTGAAATGAAATATTTTGAATTAATACCAAAGAGTGGGATAGCAGGGTCATATGGTGGTTTCTTATTTCTAGTCTTTTGAGGAATCTACAAGCATGGAAATTTCATACTTATATTCCAAAAGCGGTTGTATTAATTAACAGTCCAACCAAAAATGTGTTAAGTTTATCTTCTTTCCCACATTCTCACCAGCAATTATTATTCTTTGTATTCTTGAAGATTACCATTCTAACTGGAATGAGATGAAATCTAAGTTTAGTTTTGATTTGCATTTTCCTGACTGTTAAGGATGTTAACTATTTTTAAAATATATTTTTTGCTCATTTATATTTCTTCTTTTGAGAAAGGTCTGTTCAGATCATTTGCTCATTTATTGGATTATTAATGGGGTTTTTTGGCATTAATTTTTTTTGGATTCTTTATATATTCTGGGTATTAATCTCTTTTGGAAAGGTAGGTGGCAGAGCTCCCATTCTGTAGGCCCTCTCTTCATGCTCTTGTTTCCTTTGATGGGCAGAAGTCTTTAATATGACACCATCTCACTTATTGATACTTGGCCTTATTTCTTGAGCTTTGGGAGTTAACAGGGCTCTGTCTCTTTTAGATGCAACTTGTAGCTTCAGTTGGCCACAGTCCTCACTATTCCCTTTTGTCTTATGCTTCACTGGTTCACACTCTCTTGTCTGTGGGCCTCTGAGTTGCAAGCCTAAGCTAGTTTTTTATCATACTTTACAGAAAAAAAAAAAAAAGATAACTACAGCTCAGGATGGTGTCATGTCTTGATCACTACTTGAATTCTTGCTTTGAGAGCCTTACTCAATGATCCCTGGGTGCGTCACACACTATGACAACTGTAGAGCTATGCACCCATAATCAGGGCCATTTTCTATAAAACAAGAGAGAAGAGACTGTCTTTGCTCCATAGCTGATCTGGGCTTCCTATTACTGGAAAAAAAATTGGGGTTTCCAAGAAAATCTTCAAATAAAAGCCTGGGTTGATTTCCTTATTGGCTTAGCCAGGTTTGCCCTCCTTGGTTTCTATTATGCAGTTTCTCGACTACAGCTGCCATTGCTGCATGTTCATGAACCCAATCTGTGTATCAGAAATTCTACTTCAGTAGGGTGATGGCATCACAGGGCAATGGATTGCACAGAAGTCCTTCTGCTGTGAAGAGAAGCCTGGTTAAAGTTCTATGGAACTTTGAGAAGACAACCCTTGGCCTCTTCTCTCTCTCTTTTTTTTTTTTTTTAAAGAGAGAGAGAGAGAGAGAGAGAGAGAGAGAGAATTTTTTAATATTTAGTTTTCAGTTTTTGGCGGACACAACATCTTTGTTGGTATGTGGTGCTGAGGATCGAACCCAGGCGGCACGCATGCCAGGCGAGCGCGCTACCGCTTGAGCCACATCCCCAGCCCCCTTGGCCTCTCCTCTATCCCACTGAAACCAACAGACCCACAGATAAGGGACTCTGTGTGTGTGACACATGCACACATGCGGAAGAAAGATTTATGATTGAGTATCTTAGCATCAAGTGATAAAAATGGGTTATCTCAGCACTGAAAATGGAAGTTAGTGATTTACAAAGGCATTCATTCAGTCATTCAACCATTCAACCAACATTTACTGGTTGCCTATTATAATCCTGCTAAGACTCTTAGGTAAAAAAATAAATAAATAAATAAATAAATAATAAACCCAGTTCTTGACCCCAGCAATTCACCTTGTCTCCGCCAACAACTACCTGTGCAGTGGAACAACTTGACCTAGCTCCTCTTTCCATCTCAGTTCACCTTTAAAGTGGGAATAATACTTCTGTGGGTTTTGTTAGCCTGACTGATGTTTGTGTAGGTCAAAGTGCTTCCCACTAAGTCCACCAGCAGTAGAAATTTAATAAACTTTGGTCCAAGCTGAGCCCATCACTTTATAAATAAGACCCTGAGGTCCAGAGAGGTCAGGTAACGTGCTCAGGTGGGCAGCTAGTTGTTGACAGAGCCTGTTTCCAGCACTACCACTGTAGTTACACATTACCAGAGTTTAAGAGGTCTTCTGGTCCCCAAGCTACACTAGGATACCTTCTTGGATTTCAGTCCAATCACTGTATAAATTACTATACCATAATTTTGAGGTTTTATATATTTCTTCAGTGGCACTCTACCACTGAGCCACATCCCCAGCCCTATTTTGTATTTTATTTAAAGACAGGGTCTCACTGAGTTGCTTAGCACCTCACGGTTGCTAAGGGCAGCTTTGAACTCACAACCCTCCTGTCTCGGCCTCCTGAGCCATTGGGATTACAAGCATGCACCATGGCACCCGGCTGAAGTTTTATATATTTCTATAACTAATATGAATACCTTTTTACTCTGTATATTTTATTTTATACATTTAAAAACATTAATCTAAAAGTCAACTGTCTTCTCCAGACTTCCAAAAGTGTCCATTACATCATTTTTTTTTTTAAGAGTTCTTGTTTTTGAGCAGTGGTTCAGCAGAATACAACAGACACTGGTATTGCTGTATGTATATACGTGGCTGTATAACCACTGTGATCCTGCAATCTGTACACGTGGAAAAATGAGAATTCATACCCCATTTGAATCAAATGTATGATATGTCAAGATCATTGTATTGTCTAAAGCAACTAATAAAAAATTAAAATTAAAAAAAGTAATTAAAAGAGCTCTGTAAAATTTTTTAAAAAAAAAAGAGTTCTTGTTTTTGAGCAGTGGTTCAGAACCAGTGACAATTTTGATAACCCCCACCCCCTGGCCAACACTGGGCACTGACCCACCCACCCAGAGACATCTTCCATTGCCAAAAAGGTGCTAATCTCTTCGTTTTTACTTAAATCCTCATTTATTTTTGTCCTTCTCCATCCTCTTGCGGAGCTCCCTCTCAGGGGTCACAGTGGATATATTTGTTTTAGCTTTAGTTTTTTCACTCTTGTGCTCACCCCAACTCCACCACATATTACCAGTCGCCTTGGATCTGTGGACTAGAAGTTCTGTGCAAGGATGAGTTATGACCACAGCTGGATTCACTGGGCCAGCTTCTTAGAAATGGAAGTGTCAATGAGAAGTCTGTCTTGCAGACAAATCAAGGTGGTCCATAAGCCCTTTTCTCGCTACCCAGACCTGGTGTTGACTGTGTGGCTAACTGGATGCTTTCTATGAGGGTGCCCCCACTTAAAATGTGTAACTCCTTTTCCAGGCTAGGAGGGCAGCTGGGGGGAAGGAGGAGGTGAGAGAATATAACAGTTTTCCTCCTGGGGACCAGTAATAGCAACATAAAGTACAAGTGTGACTGCTTCTTCCTCTTCTCCTCACTCTAATGCATTCATCTTCAAAGGAAAGTCTTTCATGTGTTGATTTTTAAAAATAAATTTTTCAAATGAAAGAACAAAGATTGAAAACTCCAAGATTTTTTTTTTTAAAGCAGAACAAAGGGCAGTAGTCAAAATAGCTTTTGTAAAACTCTTGTAGGAGAAAGCCTTGACAAATAGCTTGTCTTTACTTTGGCACATTTTACGTTACCCATCCAGGCTGTGAGTGATATCCCTTTTGGCTTAGAGCTTCTGAAAAACATCTGGCCCGGTTTGCCCTGGACCAGCCTTGCCAGCCTCTCTCTCTCTCTCTCTCTCTTGCTATGGAATACCAAGAAATAGGATGAGTAACTGATGCTCCGGCATGACATAGGTACAGCAGACTGATCAGGGGCTTCCCAGGAGTAAACAGTTCAATTCCAAGTGGGCTGATGATCTCCCGAATCCCCACTCCAAGCTCAATACTTGGCACTGAGAAAATATTCAGCAAATATTTGTTGAATGAATTCATGAATGAATAAACAAATCATGATCCTCGTTTGAGGAAAGTTTTTTTTTTTCTTTTTTCATTTTGCAGATGATGGAACTCAAGGAATCTAAGTATGCTTGCCCCAAATTACAGAATTGCTAACAGACTAAGCCAGGACATGAGCCCCAGGTCATCTGGATACTCCTCATCCTAGATACATTTTGTTCTCTTAAGACTTAAGGGAGATTCAGTCTCAACATACCTAAAATGGGTTCCAGAATGATCTTTCTGGGACAACAGCCATGCCAATGATCATCAGCCTTGATGATATTCCATAAGCTGGGAAATACTGTGCTAGGCAAAACCCAACAAGTTTCTTTATTGCAGGGTTCATGGGAGCTTTTAATACTCTAATATACAGCAAGAATACATTGCAACATTCCTCAAACCTAACCTGGGGGCACATACTGAGTAGAGCATGGCACCCACATTATATAAGACTTCTGTGGAGAACTATGGAGTGATCATTTTTGCTTCTCTTGTCTTTGCTACCTGATCAAATGGTGGCTAGAGTGGAGAAATCATCTCCTTTGGTCTTTAGACCAACCAACTTGGTAAGGCAGCTGTTCACCCTCATCTGGGAACACAATATAATTTAGAACATTTGCAGAATGAGGACCCAGCTGCGGTTACTCAACAAGAACTAAAAAAACTTTCTAAATTAACAAGAAAATTACCTGCCGTTGAAAGATTCCTACATAGGGGCAGACAGAGCAGCTTTCTGGAAGTTTTTGTGGTGACACAATGCTCGTTCATTCTCCCCCTCACTCCAATAGTCACTTGATAATAAATATGTAAGTGAAGCTGGATAGGATAGATATGAACAAAGTGGAAATCGTCTCTCCCCTCTCTTGCCCTTGATGAAGAGAGGTGTCCTGAAGTACTCACAGATGCTGCCAAGATGGTCACCTGAAGGCCCCTGCTCACGAGTGCGTAAGGTCTGTGCTTAGCCTAATTCTTTCCTCTTTGTTATGTGCATAGATTACTATTTAAGAGATATGTTTAAACTGATCGAATGTTTAAACTGCCTGCCTTCTACTTGGCTCTCAGACATTCAAGAAAATTAGTGACAT
Source organism: Urocitellus parryii (assembly GCF_045843805.1). Classification (NCBI taxonomy): domain Eukaryota; kingdom Metazoa; phylum Chordata; class Mammalia; order Rodentia; family Sciuridae; genus Urocitellus; species Urocitellus parryii. Next base: position 185,622,767 of record NC_135534.1, read on the forward strand.
TCCATGACGTATGTATTAACTTCAAACTTAGCAAAAATGTTTTCCAGTATGTGGGTAAGTATAGCCCAAACTATTTCAGAGCTTCTATGTCTTTTTTTTCTTTTTTCTTCCTTAAATACTGAACAAAAGTTTCCTCCCTTCACTGTAGGGTCTTTTTTCAATTGTCATGTCATGATGCTCAGAGGTCTTTGGAGATAAAACAGTTGCGAAATGGGCATCTAGCCACCTAAAGAAATGCTGAAATGTCTCAAATATGCAAAGCAATTGGAGGGGGGAATGTAATCACCCACAGTGGCATGGAGGAAGCATTTAAAACAGAGAAAAGTTGGAAGATTCAGTCCTAATTCAACCATCCTTCGAATGGGATGGTCATTAGCAGCGGACATCAGGGAACTTAGTTGCTGGATTTGAAAATCAGCTTGGTTACATGTAACCTTGAGTAAGTCGTTAAACTTCCCATACCACAGTTTCCCTTCTGCAAGAGGGGGTAAGACTAGAACCTACTTTCCACACTTAAGACTCAGCATGTGAACAGTGCATAGAACCATTCTTGGTACAAAAGAAACCATCAATTTACATGGGCAAGATAATTAGGGTTGTTAACTGTGTGGCCATGAAAGCCTCATTTTCTCCATCTGTGAAACTGGCATCATGATAATTACATCACAGTACCATAGGGAAGATCAAATAAGACAGGGACAAAAGCTGAAGCGGAAAACATCACAAACATTAGAAAATTATTTTCATGCCTGATATGATAGAACCTTTACTCCCCTCAGTGCAAGGTATTTCCTCTTTATCTCAAGTCCTCAGATTTTCTTTCTGGATCCTGACCTTTCTAGTGTACAAAGGGGTCTGTGCTGGTTCCATGTGCTACAGAGGAGACCCCGGCTGGGCATTGGTCTTTACCATTTCAGCGAATGGCACCATTCACCGTTCCCTGGCCGAAGCGAGAACCCAGAATGTTGGCTGGGACTACTGTGCAACCAGTTGATGGGAACTTCCTCTTGTGTCCACCCACACCACAGGGACATAATTGCCCCTACTTCTCCATGTTCCGCATCCTAATCCACACTTGACCAGTCCCATCCATCTTCACCCCAATGCAGATGGAGAGATCTTTTAAAAATACAATTGAACTCATGTTCCTTTCCAACTCTCAGTCCTCCAGTGCCTCCCCATTCTCAGGGCAGCCCCACACCTGGCTCTAGGGAGTAAGCTCCCAGGGAGTGGTATTTGGAGTGTCGCAAAGCTTTTGCCTGAAATTGAATTTCATCTTCTTGCTTGTGACTCTCATTCCCTCCTCTCCCCACTCACCCCTTGATCTCCTCCACATTCGCCTGTTTGTATTCAACACATCCCCGCTTGTGGGAGAAAAGCAAATGATCCCACAAAAACTCTTCTCTTTATCCTCTTTCCAGAAAAATGGGCCAATTCACAGCTGCAATCGTGGGGAGAATTTCCTGTCTGGGAGCCTGGAAACTGCCAAGAGTGGAGAGCAGCAGCCAGCCAGCAAGGCCTCTGTTGTCATTGGCCCAAACAACAACAAAAACAACCAGCACCGCCACCACCACAACAGAACACGCCACGTGTGCACAGGCACACACAAACACGCCCACAGGACCCGAGAAAACGGACACGGCTCCGGGGAGAGCTCGGGCGGCTCATTGCTGTGGCGAGGCATATCCCCTGGCATCCTGCCACCGCAGCCCGGCTCCCAGCCCCCCCACCATCTGTCATCAGCGCTCTGCCTCCCGCAAGTGAGCCGACTCTGCGCCCAGGCTAACAAGTAGCAAATGGAGGGGAAGAAAGCACAAAGCCACCCCAGTCAGTGGGAGGAGGTGGTCATGGCTTTGACACAAACTGACAAAAAGCCGGGAAATTCAAACTGAGAGTTTGCCCTAAAGACCTTCAGCTGCCAAGGTTGGGCTGGGTGCAGCCAGAGGGGGGTCTGGCAGGGAGCACCTGCAAAGAGCCAGGGGAGGGTAGAACTCCGTGCACATGAGACTTTGTCTAAAATCCATTCTGACTGCTCGTAGATTGCCCACCGAGGCTTTCCCGTAAAGAAAGAAGGAAAAAAAAATTTTTTAAAAAAAGCAAACCTTTTTCCAATAAAATTTCTGAAGGAAACGTTTAATCAAAACATCACATGTAATATAATGCAGATTGCTGAGTTCCTTGTCAAAAGTAATCACCCCCAGAGAGGAGACATTGGGGTAAATTGCCTTTACCTGATTAAGTTAGTTAAGTTAGTTTTGTGTTGTCATTTAAGGAAGGTTTGGGGGGGGGGGAAGATTGGAGGACTTGTCATTTTTCATTGTAAAAGTATTTTTGATAAACATTATCTACCAATAACTTTATCAAGAAAAGAAGCCAGGTGGGCCAAGATTCCTGCTAAAATGTGTCTAAATCATTGGCTTGAGAGTCACATGAATTCTGTGGATGGATGATCCTCTTGGACTTTTCCTTTGTTGTCATTAAATAGAGAAACTGTTTCCCTTAAAAATCACACACACACACACACACACACACACACACACACACACACATGCCCTAAGGCATTTGACAACATCCCACATGCTTGACATTATTTTCCCTATGTTAGAGATGAAGAAACTGAGGTTAAGATAATTTAAAATTACTCAAAGTTGCAATGTCCAAACTTTAAGATCTCCTGACTTGAGGTCCTCTATTTTTTTTTTAATTTAGACAATGAGATATGCTAAACTGCTTCTATTTCACTTTGTCCTTTTAGTTCCCACCACAAAGCCACAAATGCTATAAATTCTAATTCCCCTCTTCAAAAAAACATTAATTAAGCAAGCAAAATTGCCATACATTTTATTCAAGATGGCCAGAAACAAACCAGCTTTCGTTCTGTTCATTGGTCAGTCTAAGTATTATTTGATTACTTTTTAATAGTTGATTGCTTAAAAAATAAACTCTGGAAAATAAGTTTTAACCCCCAAATCATTCTGATTGGCAGCATAATAGCCTGGCTCATTATCCCTAATCGACAGAGTAAACATATATTTACAAATAAAAACACACACCAGATGTATTTTCATCCACAAGGTGATGCTGTCAACTAAAATAGGGAATGTGCACCAATGTACACATCCATCATTTTTAAGACAGATTCACCACAAAGTCTCTGACTCCGCAATTTGTGGAGGGAAAGCCTCAGGTGGCTGTGATATCATTGCGTGTCCAAAGAGGGGATTGAGGTGCTTGAAAAAGCAACAGCTCCAAAGTCAGAAGAATTATCTCTGAGTACAGGCTCTGCCATTCCCAGGCTTATGTTCATATGCCTTGGCGTCTTCATCTGTAAAATGGGAATCATGAGCATCTTCAGAATTTTTTAAGTATTCAACAAGATAGTAAAAATATTCTGTAAGTAGTGGCATATCAACATAGTCCTTTTTTCCACATTTCTCCTTTCCCCTCAGATATCCTTCTGTTTCTTCCAGACTGGCCAGTGTTTAAAGGAAATATTGCATCTCCCCCCTCCCATCCTTCCTTCAGAGATAAAAGTCAATTTGAAGGAACTCTTTTGGGCTCGATGGTGGGTGTTGTGGCAGCAGAAAAAAACCTTTTCCACAGTACTTTATTTCACACAGGTACATTGCTACAGGCCTCCTTAGTTGAAACTAACCTTGACTTCTAACCACATGAGCTCACTCCCAGGGACATGGCATTTAGTTGACCTGTTTTAGCAGCTCCTGAATGTGATAATCAATAATAGGTGAAATAGGAGCAGTTAGAACCAGATGTTAAGATGATTTTAACAGAGTTTCTAATGGGTGAGCTGGGAGCACAAGAGCAGGCGATACTCTAGGTATGCAAATGAGGGTTCCTAGCAGCTAGACCAGAGTTCAGGATTTGGTCTCCAGCTCCTGATGGTGATGAGAGTTCTGACAGTATCCAGGTTCTAATGGCTTCCAGAATGGCACGTAAGAGTAACACCTATTAGAAGACGTGACTATGTCCACATCCTTACCTATAAGACCAGCCGATAATAGCTATTGTGAGCCTTTCTTGCTATTGTGAGCCTATCTCTTCTAAGTGTGCAATCTCAGAAGAAATATAATAAACACAATCCTAGCTATTGTGAACCTTTCTCCAAGAAGTGTGCAATCACAGAAGAAATATAATAAATACAATGAGGGTCCTCTGTGGCATGGTGCTTACCAAAACTGTGCTCTTCATACCTTGCCTTTCTAGTTAGGTTCTAAACCTGACCCACTTGAACCAGATTAACCATTAAATTATTTCCAAATGTCATGCACCAGGTCATCTACATACAGCCGAAGTTTCCATCACCACCAACAGAAGGGTTGTCATTAAAGGAAGTGGAATTGAGTAACAGGTGATGGATGAGGACAGCATGGCAGCAAGAGGCAAAGAGCCCTGTGCCTAAGTCAGACATGAATTAGAGGAGATGGCACTCCCTAGGAATCAATAAGTACTTGGGAACAAAAGCATGGGTAACTATTCTCTCTGACTTTTCTCAGACTTGGGAAGGATTAAGACTAAAGATCAGCCTTTCAGATTGAAGTACCAGGTTATGGCTGAACTTTCAGAAGAGAGGACTCCACATAGAGTCTACTAAGATGAGAGGCTGATAATGTTTTATGCCTCAGATCTCGGTTCAGGTTGATCTCTGTAGACAGGTTGCGTTGTAGGGAGGAAGAGACACAAGGAGACAGAGCCCTGCCTGAACAGGGCTTTTCAGGGCAACATTTTTCAGAGCCAGCCCATTTCTGGCAAAAAGGTTTACTCTCTAGGCAAGTGTCAATTTGCTCTGTTGATCCAAGACAACAGCAACTTCTGAAACAGTTGCGCTCGTTTTGCCAATTTTCCAAGCTCAAAGCAGGAATGGAGTTCGTAAAGTCACAGAGGCATTTTGGATGGTGAAACTCTGATTTTAAAATATCCACATGTGTAGAATTTTCCACTTTCTCCCTAAATTCCTATTGCTGGAAGGAGTCTTAGAAATCTAAACCTCTTGTTTACAGATGAGAAAACTAAGGTCATAAGAAATAGAGGATTTGTTCAAAGCCACATGGCTAGTTTAGAAAGATGCCAGGATCGAAATCCAAGACCTTAGACTTCCAGAAAGTGTTTTTTTTTTTTTTCAACCCTATCCCAATCTTCTAATCCATAATTGGAGAACACGGAGAGGATGTGAGTTAGTGCTTCGCCATTGTGGAGTGATCAGAGCGAGCAACAAGGCTCACACTTTTCGTGACCTGCATTCAGGACAGTTTCCCACCATACCTCAAAATATGTACAATTCTATATGGCAATGAAAACGGAAATTTTTAAAAAGGATTGATAAAGCAGTTGAGAAGAGTTATCAAAAGCTTATATTTATTTTATTATTATTTTTTTTAATCAATGAACACTTTTCATAATAAACTGGTTTACCTTCATCTTCATTACACGAATACCCATGTCTACCAAGAGCCAGGACCATTTTAGGGACAAAAGGAAGGATAATGGTGGTGGATGATTCACCCTCAATTCTTGTCCTCATGAACTCTTCAGAGTAGGAAAGGATTTAGACAACTGTTTTTAAGTCCCTCTTCTCTTTATATTTCCAAAGTTTGTCAGGTGGACTATGGCCTTTCCCAGGGCACTACCATAATGTTCTTTGGATAAAAAAGAAACTTCAGAGGAGTGGAACACAGACTTGTTCTAAATTTCACCCTTAGCCAAATATTTCATGGGGAAACAGCTCTACTATCTCAGAAAACAAAGCAAGAGGAAGTTGAAAAGCCTTAAATGTCAGGAAAGTCCGGAAACCGCCCAAAGCAGGAAAGTGATTTATTCAAGGCCTATTTGTTTTTCAGGAGATGGGGAAAAATATTTTCATCGACCAATAATGTAATTTAGAGAAATTAAGACGTGGTTTCAAAGGCTCATTCTAAGCGAGAAATAAGAGAACTCAGAGATTTTTGCCTCCCTCTCACACATGGGGAATTGGAGGGAGGAGGCTGGGAAGCTCAGAGTTGGCCCCAGATCACACAGGTAGGTAGTGTTAATGTTTAAAAAAAAAAATCATTTCTTACAGCTTGAAGATAGGAAGAAAAGGCCTTCACAAATGGTCTTGTTTCTCTTGTTCACTTGGACAAGCTGCTCGGTGGGCTTTGTTTCCAGGGACATTTGTGTAAACATGTCCTCCAGTGAACATAGCCAGATCACGCAAGATCAAAGGTGGAGTTGAAGGAGAACGTGCCATACAGAAAATGAAGTCAGCCTGGAGATTTACCTCCACAGAATCATCACAATTCTGGCTTCCTCTTGGTCAGCCAGAGACCCTGGGTCCCACTGACTGCCAGGAAGCCACACCCCAAGAAGACAGCAACTCGGCTACATGTGCACGGGCCCCGTGACTTCAGCTGGTGAAATCATACTGCTTGGTTAGGCGGCTTTGCCAGTCTGTGCCTTTTCTTTCTCCGTGCTTTGGTTTCTTCTTCCAGTCCCTGAGCTGCATAGAACCATAATGCAATTTTGCAGAAATGAAGCAAAAAGGAATACATTAGTCTAGTCGCTTGGAACTGCTGCCAAAGGAATAGTATCTTCAACTGATTGCCAGCCAAGTCCCTTATGAGAGTGTGTAGACTCTTACAATATTGTTCAGGGAACAAAACAAAGAAGAAGAGAAAGAGAAGGGTCATGCTTATAATTTACAGTACATGGTTATGGGAAGCTTCTTATGTTACCAGAAAGCTGGTGTCTGGGGTTTTCCTCTACCCCAGAGGACATGAAAATGGGAAGGCAGAGGGGAGGGTTATCTGATCAACTTTTTGCAGCCAAAATCATCAAGACCAAAATTCCTTCCTAGAAATGTCAGTGGCAAGATTCAGACAATTACCACCAGGCCAACAACTTCCAGCCCTGGGTCATTAGCATCTTCCCTGCCATTCAACAGCAGTGACATTCCACTCATCCCCAGGGAGCAGAGGACTCTTAGGACCTCTACCCTTAAAGGTATTCAATTGAGATGCATCAAGAAAGAAACTCCAAGTGAGAAACATTTGCCCAGGATATTAGGGCACCCTGGTGCTGCAGACTAGTTTTGTTCTCCTTGTTCTTCTGCTTAAGAGAACAATGGTGGTTAAGGATTCTAGGTAAATTCTCTAACCCAGCAGCCCTTACCATTCTGTCCTGTGGAAGGAAAATAAATGGTATAGTACATTAAGCAATCCTCTCCAACAGATACGATTTCTACATAACCTTCATTGATTATGTTCTCTTATTAAATCAGTGTCTTCATTGTCAAAAAAAAAAAATGTGATATGGAGATCCTGTTGCTCACCGATGGTGGCTTCATCCCTCTTGGCTTCTCTGTGTGGGCTCCATGATACAGAAACCAGATGCAGGCTGATGGCTACTTGTGAACTGATTAGCTTAAAGGCAGGAACCCTAGCTCTGATTTCCTATTCCAGGGCCTATCCATGGTATGAAGGAAAACAACGAGCAATGTCACTATGAAATACAAGGAAAAGGATAACTAACAGCATCTCTTTGCTTGTTAGTTCAAAACTCACCAAATGGAAAGCCAGCGTTGGTTAGTTCATGCCCAGACATATGGGTGCACAGGTTTTTTTCCTGCCAAATGAATCCATAAAAATGAGCATGTATATGTGAGAAAGTTTCTCTGCAGAAAAGAAGGAGAAAAGCACTTACCTGTTTGCCCTGGTTTGGATATTCCCTCCAAAACTCATGTGGAAATTCACTTGCAATCATGATGATATTGAGAAGAGAGATTATTTTAGGAGATGAGCAGGTCATGGTGGACTTGCCCTTCTGAATGGGTGCAAGGCCCTTCTAGTGGGTTTACTTGTGAAAGGGCAGAGTCTGTCCTCCTTTTCCTCTCTCTCATACACACTCTCACCATTGATGCCCTCTGCCCTGTTAAAATGCAAGACGACTCTCACCCGACATGGCCCCTTGAGCTCAGACTTCCCAGCCTCCAGAAATGTGAACCAAACAAACTCCTATTTATAAATTACCCAGTCTGTGCTATTCTGTTATGGCAACAGAAAATGGTCTAAGCCACTGTACAGGCAAATATTGCCAAACTGAAGATGCATAAAGGAGCATATTTTAATATTGAGCTATGGACCTTCAAGTGGCCTGAACAGCTCACCCAATTGTCTACTCCCTGAATGATGACCTTTCCAGCCAGACCCACCCATAAGATCTTCACTGAGTGCCACTCCATGACTCTCAAATATGTGACCTTTCACAGCATTGACAAGTGTAGCCCAGTTCCCCTCCCACTAGTGGTCACGGGAGAAAGCACATGGCCTAAGAATAACATAATAACATTATTATAAAGATACACTTGAAGTCAATCTTATGTTAATTTATAAATCCTTGGATGTTAACTTATATTAAAGACAAAATTTTTATGCATTTTTTCATTCATTCATTTATTCCCTCCTCAACTCCTTCAACACACCTGATGTTGAGATTGAGTCTTGGAAGTACCATAAATAAAAACTTCTGCTTCCCAGCATGCCCTTTTTCTCTTCCTTCTACCCAGTTTGGGAGCTTTGACTCTGTTTTCCAGTTTTGGCCTGATTTGTACCCACGGAATAGTTAATAGATTATTGTCATTTCCCTCACTCAAAATTTCAACACTTCCTAAATATCTTGGCTTAGACTCATTCTCTGGTATTTGTGCTTCTTTTTTTTTTTTTTTTCCAATATGATTCTTCTCCATGCAAGACCCCACCATCTCTACCACCAGATTTATTCTGTCAGACCAAAAGCTAAACACCAGTAGTGGAAGAGGGAGGACAATTATCCAAAGAACCTCAGGTGACCTAGAGGGAACAGGGTTTGGATACTAAAGATGTCAGAGGACAAATGATATTTCATTCTTCTGCAGCATCTATTCAAATCTCAGGAGTGAAAAGAACTTGAAAGTTCATCCATGTCTCTGCCTCTGATTACACCAAAATCTTAGCCATTAAGGATAGATTAGCATTCCATGGAGTCCTGGGAGATCTCTGAGGTGGATTCCACCGCCTCCCTTAGTAATGCATTCCAGAGCTCTTCGTACTCAGAGAGATTTTCTTCCTGCCGAACCTAAATCCTGCTGGAAGCAATTTAAATCTTTCCCCTTTGGCCTGCCTTTGTGTGGAAAAAGAGGAGAGCTCTTTGCCACTGCCCTTGCAGGGTCCCTTCACAGAAGCCTTGGCTCCAAGGGACACTTCATTCACTGATTAACATGAGAGCCAGGCAAGGCCTGGGAGGGCAGGAGATGGAGAGGGCGAGGTCACCGAGTCACGCTCGCCTTCCCCTCTCTGGTCACCATTTCAGAAGAAGCACGGAGGGCTCTGGGCCCTGGGTTTAACCCAGCTCTCGCTTCTCATTTTCCTCTATTAAGTCTGATTCCCCTTTCGCTGCCTTGTGACCTACTTTCATCTCAAGCGACGTTCTCCCCTTGAAGCACACAGCCAACGTGCAGCCGGCCCAGGGTGATTCAGCTGAGCAGTGCAGCAAGTTGCTCTGACCTTTTCCTTCATCTCCTGCAAACATGAAGGAAAGAGCCAAGACGATCAAGTTTGCTGCCGGCCAAACCTGCTTTTCTTTCCTGGCAAAAGGACACTAAGAGACAAAATATATTCTTCCACCCAAGACAGTAAATAAAAGAAAGAATGTTGTGGGTGTATAGGACTTTGGGACCATTTCATTTTTGTAATTGTGCATTCTGAGCTAAGAGCCACCACAAAAGACCAGTCTTTGGAAATTGAGGAGGTTTGTGGTATTCTTTTAGGGCTTGCTGACCAGCCAGGATCCTATCTCCATTTCTCCCATTAGTTTTCAAGTTCTAGATTGAGGCCCCCAAGATGCTGGGGCATCTCACCAGAGACAGCTACCAATATTTTCCCAGGGTTGAGCAATGGATGTACACTGGATGGGCACATCTATTTGCAAGGTGTTCATAAAGTTTCTTGGTCCTTTTTTTCCACCTGGTTTGCTTCCTGGATGCAGAGGTTTATGGACTGTGCACAGGCCACCAGAAACAAAGAGAAACGAAGACGTACCCTATTCTCTAGACCCTGGGAACTTCCCTCGTATAATTTTATATTCAAATTTTTTCCTGATCTCTTCATTTTCTTTTCCTTTTTCTCTTTTTATCCCTCCTCTGGCGTCTCTGTTTACACAGTTTAGAGATTGGGAACATTTTGGTAGTTTTCCAGCTGCTTATGCACAAGTGTAATTGAGTCATTTATTTTTAGTGATGTCAAGACTTTGAGAACAGAAATAAAAGGAACATTACACACTGACTAACTGAAATGTAAGAGAGTCCTCATTTGGAGGATGAAGATACAGTGGATGTGATTATTTTCAAATTGGAGGCTCTTCACTCCTCATTTCGAAACCAGATTTGGAACATAATTTGTTTTATTTTCAGCTGGTGGGGTCTCCAATCTCAAGCAAAATAATTCTGAGCCTTTCCAAGGTTGATGGCTGACTGGTAGCTCCTCATTTTCTTCCCTTTAAGCAAGAGCCCTACTTACTTGTTTCCTGAATGGAAAAGATGAGGCTTAAATCAAAGACCTGTGGGACATCCCGAGATCCTCACAGGAAAAGGTCACTGAAACATCATCTGTCATTTAAAACTAAAACAATTAAACAGATGCAATAACCTGTGTGTTTGATGACCGGCCCGTTCCAACTATGCTGAGTTTCCTCTTTTTCTATGCACCCAATTATTTTAATGGTAAATCAAACTGGAATAGGAGATGATGCTTTGTTCTTTGCAAAGTTAACATGAAGTGCTGATGGTATTGACACAGATCTTCTGTATGTTCTTTTGCTTCTCCCTCTCCCAGCACCCCGACAAAAGATACAACGCAAGGATAAAATCTTGGTATAACACAGCACATTTTAAAATAAAAATCTAATTAACTGAACTAGTGAATATTAAACAAGTACCCAGACACTGTTCCAAATTGTTGTACATATCAGAAAACAGCACAAGCGTCCAATTCATAGATAAGGAAAGAGATGAACAAGCTCATCAAGCAATTTACCAAGGCTACTCAGCCACTGGGCCATGCACTCAGCAGGTCTCCAGTCTGTTTCTAATCACTGTGCCATATTCTTCTTACGGCAATGGAAAAGCCACCAATGAAACAGGAGGAACATAAACCAGCTAGGTGGCCCAGAGTTATTATTCTTTATATACAAAGAACTTTTGCAAAGCAGTAAGAAAAAAAAAAGCCAGATGCTTATCACTCTTTCAGATGGACAAATAAGAAAAGTTAAATCACACATAGAAACCACTAAATGGTTAATAAACTTTTAAATTATGAAACTAGTTGGGCGCAGTGGCTCACGCTTATAATCTTAGCAGCTCGGGAGGCTGCAGCAGAAGGATCGTGAGTTCAAAGCCAGCCTCAGCAAAGGTAAGGTGCTAAGCAACTCAAGAGACAAATTTTATTTGTCTCTAAATAAAATACAAAATAGGACTGGGGATGTGGCTCAGAGGTTGAATGCCCCTGAGTTCAATCCACAGTATCCCCCCAAAAAAATTATGAAACCATATAAATTTTTTTTAAAAAAGCATATTTAAATGATACATCCCTTTTCCACTAGATGAATCAAATTATAAGAAAAAATGCTGCTCAGTTTTGTCAGGGGTGTGAAGAAGTAGCCCCTCTCAAACACTGCTGGTATGGAGTATATGTATATTATTGCAACATTTAGGGAAAGTAAATTTTCAGTGTGTAATGAAAACCTTCAAAATAAGTTTAGCAATGCCACTTCTGGATATTCATTCTAAGTAAATAATCAACAGTGAGCACAAACATCTGTGTATAAGGATGTCCACCTTAGCACCATTTAAAACAATGCTACATCCTTAATACGGAATACCAAACAATCATTCAAAAATCATGCTATAAAAGAAAACAGAAATGGAGAACATTCATAATATATCAGTAAATGAAAGAGGAATTTATATATAACAGTATGTACAATTTGAACTCAGCATTATGAAAAGTCTATCTGATTCACCAGCAGTCCAAAACATAAGCAAACATTACTCCTAATGAGGAGAAGCCTAGTGATTCCCACTTTCTTTTGAAAATTCTTCAATTTTTGGACTTGAATAATTTAAATTTTATAATTTAAAAAGCAGTGGAGTAAATATATGAAAATAGAGATACGTCCAGACATCTATAATGAATAAGCTCTTGCAAATTACACTGAGCTCTGACATTAGCTCTGAGAATTCTGGAAAATAAAGTAAAAAGGGAAATAAATTGCACATGTATTTTTGATTGAAAGAATTCAAGTTCATCTTTCAAAACCCCTTTTTAGTGATATTAAATTAAAAGTGGAGCTTATTAACTATAAGTAAAGGACATTAGTTGATCATGTTGGGCAATGCCTTCATTCTGCTTCTATTAAAGACACAGAAACTGTTCAAATGCCTAAGTAGCCGTCTAAAAAAGTAAATGCTTAGGAAATAAGAGTAAATAGCAACTCAGAAAAGACATTTTTACAGGGAAGTAAAGCAAAGCAGTAAACAAATTTTTCCCTTGAAATATGTAACCATTTAATCCAGGGATAGGGCCCAGAGAACCCTGACGAACACTTCTTTGCTCAAAGGTACCATAACTTCTCTCCAGAGTCATTTAGAGCACACAGTGGTAGTAATGCAATAAACATTGTAGGCATACAAACAATCCCAAGTTTAATAGAATGAAAATTATAAGACTTTAGACCCCCAATAATTCTCTAGTGAAAAGTGTTCTCCCATAATACAGAGTGTGCCTCAGATTAAAGTAAAATACTTATGATTTAAAGGAAGTTGTGCCAATTCTTCTCCCTGTGATAATATTTCTTCCATAAATCTTACCACAAAGATAGCAAATCAATTAATGAAAACATTTCCAAACTTGAAAAGTCTTTTGAATTCCTCTTATCCAGGGGTAATTAAGTTTTGAGGACCCACAAATGTCTTTGGAAATCAAGTGAAAGCTTATGAGTCTTTCCCCAGAAATATACACACAGGCACCAGATTTTGCATAAATTTGAAGGAGTTCAAGACAACCTTCACATTTAGCTGTAATTCTGTAGGATAAGAACACCTGAATTCATTCAACCTTGTTTTCCTTAGAGGTCTTGAGAACAAGATGCATCGTTCTGCCTAACTGAACAATATATTTTTTAAAATAGTTCCCTCCACATGAGTGAAGTAATTTATCCAAGACTCTATGGTAAATCCAGAATAGAAAAAAATCAGGTCTTCTGATTCCCAGGACAGTTTTCTTTCTCCCACATTCTTGTTCTCTTAGACTTTTTTGTTTGTTTGTTTTTTAATTTTAATTTTTTATTTATATATGACAGCAGAATGCATTACAATTCTTATTACATATATAGAGCACAATTTTTCATATCTCTGGTTGTATACATAGTGTATTCACACCAATTCGTGTCTTCATACATGTACTTTGGATAGTAATGATCATTACATTCCACCATCATTAATTACCCCATGCCCCCTCCCTTCCCTTTTACTTAGAGTTTTAAATTTCCTTAGTTTTCCATAATCCTAGTTAAAAGGAGAATCTCAAGGCTGGGGCTGTAGCTCAGTGGCAGAGTGCTTGCCTAGCATGCGTGAGGCACTGGGTTCAATCCTCAGCACCACATAATAAATAAATAAATAAATAAAGGCATTCTGTCCATCTACAACTACCAAAGGAAAAAAAAAATTTTAAAAAAAGGAGAATCTCCACAGTACATTCAAGGTGTTTCTCAGGAATACAGCACCAAGAAAACACTTGGAGAAAAACTGGCCTAACAGAGATACAATGCTAAGTCACCAACACCCTGTTTTGTTTTGTTTTTTTTCCCAACAGACTGGAGTTCATATCAGCCTTATAGCTGGCTTGGGTGGCCTTCTTTTAATAAATATTGGACTTTCTTCTGCGGATGGTCAAGATGTCTGAATGTCCAGTGTAATGTGTTGCTCTGGTTTTAGAAGCAGCTGGGAATCAACACTCTCCTGCAACCCCAGTAATAAGAGTGATGATATGCCTGAAAATAAGAGGATGAGGCATAAACATCAACAATACTAACACCCTGCAACTTCTTTTCATGATAGTAAGCAATCATTATTTTCTTTATTCACCAGGAGGAATCCGTGACTCATGAGCAATGGAGAATTGTAGGATGCTTTGGTGTCTGAGAACACAGACAGAAAATTTAGACCTTTCCTGTTATTTAACCAAACAACAGGATTGAGTATGCCCATCCATGGACAGCCTGGTATTCCTGTCTGTACACTGGTTTGGGCTGGAAAGTCCCTCTTTGGGACCCTGTTGATTGGAATTCTCTTCAGCCTCCTGATCCATTTCACATCTCACCTTACCCAGAGAAACTTCCCTGATTATCTCAACCCCTGCTCATCCTATCCTTCCAAGCAGTCCCTACAGAACTTAATGTAGGACACTGCATTAGCAGATCCTACTAACTGCTTCACGAATCTTGTTTCTCTAACCAGATGATAAGTTATTTGAAGTCCAGAATCATGTTTCCCTTCCTGCTGCCTACTGAGCACACTGCTGGTATTTTAAAATTGTTTGCTCATTGAATGATTAAAATGAGAGAATGACCGCCAAGGCACCAGAATCCAGTTCAGCAGCATTCTCCTGAGAGCAGAGTTAAGCTGTCCTGCCGGATGACCCTCTGCTGATGCTTTAAGATCTAGCTCAAAATGCCATCTGCTCTGCAACAGCCTCAGTAACTGGAAAGTTCTGAGAATCCTTGGGCTGAACCAAATAGCATGAGACAAGACAAGACTTGAAAAGACCATTCCCTCTCCTCTGTTTCTAAAAAGCTTGTTTTGATCCAGAGATGCATTTCAAATGGGATTCAACACTCCCCTGCTACTATCTTTACTTGAGATCTAAGAAAGTCAGTGGAACTTCCCAGAATGAGCTGAGAAGAACCTTAAACGTCATTCTAATTAAAGGACGGTCCTCCTTTAGTATCATGTAGCCATTCAAAATAAGATAGGAATATGTGAAATGATGTCTAAAATCTAATTTCACATGTAATAAATTACACACAATCAATATCAATGATATTTTTCATTTGCATGGAAACATCTCTATGCATGCACCTATACCTGCATTCTTATGTGTTATAAGTACACAGAATACATATGGAAGCATCCATTAAAAAAAAAATGCTATCGATTGTGTTCTCTCTGGGAATGAGATCTGAAGACTGAAAAAAAGGAGGAGAACTAGAATGTTAATATTTCACTTCAGGCAACTTAGTACTGTTTTATAGATTTTTGCATTAAGCATTTCTTTTATTACTTATGTGATTTTAAAGTCAACATTTTAAATTTTCCAGAAAGTCACCAGTCCCAGTTTTTTGTTGTTGTTGTTTTTGTTTTTGTTTTTGTTTTTGATACTGGGGATTGAACTCAGGGCCACTCAACCACTAAGCCACATCCCCAGCCCTATTTCATATTTTATGTAGAGACAGGTTCTCACTGAGTTGCTTAGCACCTTGTTTTTTGCTGAGGCAGCTTTGAACTTGCAATCCTCCTGCCTCAGCCTCCGGAGCTGCTGGGATTACAGGCATGTGTCACTGTGCCCAGCCTGGATCCAGTCTTATTGTACCTTTTATTGCTTCCTCATTGCCTTCTGGGCCCCAAATCACCCACTTGATGGAGACTTCTCTATGCTACTTTGGCCAGTGCTCTTTTCTCGAACAGGAATGACCATTCTTCTCTTGTTTGATGAATCCCCAATGTCTTTAAGGAGCCACTAAAGATCCTACTTCCTCTGTAATGCTTCCAGAATAAATTAGTTGCTTGCATTTCATGTCGTTATTGCATTTTTCACACATCTCTACTACTGCAGAAATGTCTACAAGCATAAAACTATATGCCAAATAAATGCATTTCTCCTACCCCGAACCTAGACTGAGCTACTGCAGGACAGAATCTTTCTGTATTCTATTCATCTTTGCTACCAACTTCAGTACCCCACATGGTGCCTAGAACACATTTGGTACTTACAGAAGTGTTTAACGAATGCAAAAACTGCAGATCAGATTCTGAGATCCCTTTCCACGGAATCTTGCATAGTCCAAACAACCAAAGAGTTCTAGTAACAATTTTGTTGCTGGCATTCTCAATAAACTGTAGTTTTTGCCTTCTTTAGAAGACAAAAACTCCCTTTGTATCTTATATATGAGCTCCAGATAATTTCAAGTCACAACCTGTTCTAGTCCAACCAGAGGCCCCCCTCTTCTGATTGAATTAAAGATTTAAAACAAAACTACGGGTTCTTACATAAAATGTTTTACAGAGGATCCCAGACAGTCTTTCAGGAGAGGTTTCCTGGATCAAGTTGACATAAAATTAAAGCAGAGTTTCCATTAAGACCACATGTAGTGAATTTTCTTTGCATATTCATATTCAATAACTGAATATTGCGATTTAAAAGTTTTCTCTGTCCTTAGATACACTTTGCTTCTGAGAATTTCATGTCCCTCAACTTGAACTAGTGTTTACCAGACAGAAAATAGATTCCAGGATTCTTAGGATCAACATAAAATAGTCTGAAATCAAACTGATTATTACACTACAGAAGGTATTCTACATCGTTTATCATAGTTAATTTTTATAACTTACCAAGAAGTATAAATTATTAACCCTGTTTTATGAAGGACCAGAGAAATTAGATAATTTGTCTGGGGTCACGCAACTACTAAGTAGCAGAGCCCAGATTAAACTGACTCCCCTCTGCTCTTCCCAATAAGCCATGTGCATATGTCAGCCATGGGATCTCCCTAAAAGATGTATATAGCCAATTACACATCAGAGACCTTTCATAGTCAAAAACCAAAAATAAAGTTTTTATTTTTGATACAGCAGATATTTCTCCATTTTCTATCTGCTA
Source organism: Urocitellus parryii (assembly GCF_045843805.1). Classification (NCBI taxonomy): domain Eukaryota; kingdom Metazoa; phylum Chordata; class Mammalia; order Rodentia; family Sciuridae; genus Urocitellus; species Urocitellus parryii. Next base: position 185,639,725 of record NC_135534.1, read on the forward strand.
TTGATCCAAATGTTTATTCATTAAACATTCAATAAACACCTACAATTCAGGAGGATCATAGCAAGAACTTGGAATGAAGCCCAAGAGATGAGTAACATGGACTTGGGGCTCCTAGGCAAGCTCATTGACAGGTAAGAACTAGAATTCATTGAGAAGGATGGCTGCGGCTATTTTTATCTCAGAACAATTTCTCTAAAAAGAGAATAATTGCTGTGGATATGTGAATATTAATAACAACTGACATTTATTGAGGACTTATTATCTTCCAGGCATTGTTCTAAGAGCTTTGCATATACTAACTCACTTAATAGTCACTATAATTCCATGAGATTGGTGACTTTTATTATTAATCCATTTTACAAATAAAAAACAGAGGTACAGAGAAGCAAGTAACCCAAGGTTAGACAGCTAAAAAAATGGCAAAACCAGGATGAAAGCCCAGACTATATGAATACAGCTGCCATGAACGTTTTCATACAAATACTTTTCTGAACAAATGTCTTACTTCCTCTTGGGTATTATGTCTAGAATGGAATCGATGAATCACAGGTAGGTGTATCTGTGGTTACTAAGTAACTGCCATATCCTTTTCCAAAGTAGTTGTACCCACATCCCTTTGTTAATACAGGAAAGTATTTCCAATATTATTAGGTTATTTTTCAAAAGCAGGATATAAAACTTTATCTGTAATACAACTATATTCTGATGTATTGAGTATTGGGAAGAAGTTAAGAACAATCCTTTCAAGTGCTAGTAGAGGGCTGGGGATGTAGTTCAGTGGTAGAGCACTTGTTTACCATGTATAAGGCCCTGGGTTTGATTTCCAGAATACAAAAAAATTAACAGAGGTAATCTCTGCAGAGAGGCCTACAAATGCTCACCCTTTTCTTTGTATTTTTCTAAATTGTAGCATTGTGTATTACTTTAAGACAATATAAATTTGGAGTTTGGGGCTTTTTGAAGGAAAAAGATCAGCAAACCACGTGATCAAAATGTTCTCTTCTAGTCAAAAAGGTCAAGAGATGCAAAGAATTAATAAAGAACTCAGTTGCCCAGAGTGGGGAAAAAATCTATTTGTGGCAGTCTGAAGAAGCAAGAAGTTCTAGGAAAAGGCCCACCCACATCTCACAAGACTGTTAATTTGTATGGGCCCTTTCCTGAAGGCTTGAATTTGTGGTTAGGTAGAAGGACTTTCCTTCCCCTGCCCTTGGTAGTCTCTGTGTTTATGTTGTATTCCAGAGCCTTTTGCCTAGACAATAAGATCTGTGTCTCATTTCTCTGTGGCCAGAACATAATAGATGCTCACTGTATTTGTGCAACTACTGCACGGCTCATAGAAAATGGATCTAACAGAGTGGCCATACCCACAACACAATCATATCCGTGATATCAATAATGATGAAATTTGAGATGCCATGGAATGTTTTTACCCAGTGTGATGCAGTTACACAGTGCATTGGAAGGCAGCTCACCTCTGCAACTGAGTGGCTCCTCAACTTGAGCCACTACTTGGAAGCTATTCACAATGTGATTCTTCTTTATCTTTAAACAAATTCAGGAGTCACTTTTCCTTCAACCAGCAGTATTAAAACAATTTTAAGTAGACTGTATAGTATTTATCAACCAAGAGAAAAAGAACTCCACTTACAGAATACTTAATTTTATGTGTCATGTCTTTACAAGAGACATTATACACAGTATCTCTTTTAATCTTCACAACAAGTCTGTAAAGTAGGTATTAGGAATACCCAGTTCACAAAGAGAATGCTATCCCATGGTACGGTCACTCCTCCCACATCACATGCCTTATAAGATGCAGAGCTGAGACATGAACTGGGGTCTATGAAGTCAGATTTCACAGGGTAGATCCATCTTCGATGAATTCCAAGACATTAGATTCAAAGTAATAAAATGTCAGCTGCATAAGCAACATCCTTTAGGGATGACTTAGAATGAAACATCAACTAATTACTAGATCACAAAAATGTTCAACCTGCCTATCTGTCTCTATGGAAGTGTGAAATGAGGCACTGAAAATATTTGTCTCCTGCAGCATAGAATAATAAGGCCATCCCAGAGTGGGATGCACAGGATCACGTGTGGGAGTTCCAGGGTTTACTTCTAATTGGAATGCTGTAAAATCTCAAAGCCGTTAAACAGAAATAATACGGTAACAAGAATACAGGCTTGGGAGCCAGAATCTTAGCTGTGATTCTTACTAACAATGTGTCCCAGAGCAAACCACATAACCTCTCTGTGGCTTAGTTTCTCCATCTAAAATAGTAATAAAAGAAAATGGAACTACATCATACAGTCACTGTGAAGACTAAGTGCATTAACATCTAAACAAGTGAATTCACACACAAAACTGTGCCCAGTACATAGCACTTTCCACCAAGGCAAGCCATTATTATTATTATTATTATTATTATTATTATTATTATTATTTCTCAAATATATGTCATTCATTTTCAGAATACTGTGATTCATCCAGGGTGATTAAGGAAAAACTTGCTCAAATTGATGGTAAGTGTGGATTATAAAAATATTTTTAAAATCCAATATATTACTTTAAAAAGTTATAGGCATTTAAACTAAAGTAACTAAAGGAAGCTAAGGTAACTGAAAAGTATTAATGCAAAAGTTTCATTGGTCATCTACTTCAAAAACTGAATAAGTTGACCATTTGCTTCTAAATAAAAATATTCTTGGAAAGTATCTGTTATTAGATAAGGTGAACATTCCATACCATCATGCTATTTGCTTGGTTAGAGAATAATCTCTTTCCCTTTGAAAAACAATTTCATAGATTCAAAAAATCATTGAAAAGGATCTTTAGGAAACAATTTCATAGCTTTCAAAAAGCATTGAAAATCATCTTTAAGGAGACAGACCTAATCTCACTCTTACTCAGGAAATCCTCACCCCACATAGCACAGGAACTCAGGGAAGAAAACTTTCATTTCAGCCCAGGCCATTTTTAGACAGTACTTCCTTAGATGGGGTGAATTCTTCTTTGTGAACATTTACTCTATTTCACTGATACACAGAATTACACCAAAGGAGCATCATCCCTCTTCTTAACAGTTGAAGAATTTGAAGATGACTATTGTACCCTCCCTGAAGTCTTCTCCACATGTGACACCCTCATCTCTTCTGATCATTTTTCATTGACAAGACTTTAGATGCATCATCCACCATTATCCTTTCCTTCTGCTTGAGCCCTTTCCCCCCATGTTGGGATTCCAAAAAATGAACTGGACACTCCAGGTATAATTGGATCAGAGCAAGATACTGCCTTGCTGGGTTTGGACCCAAGGATAATCTTGACATTTTGGTACACTCATCGACTCTTGACTTACACCAAGCTTAGCACTGCCCCTCTTTCTTTGTTGGAGAGGGAAAGAGAGTATAATATTCAGAGTTCTGCAGATAAACAGAATCAACTCTGTGTGTGTGTGTGTGTGTGTGTGTGTGTGTGTAGAGAGAGAGCGAGACAGAGACAAAGACAGAGATAGAGACACAGAGAGACTGATTTATTGTAAGGAATAGGCTTACATGAAATCCAGAACAAGAAAAATGAATGGTACAGTTCTAGTCTGAGCCTAAGACCTGAGGAACAAGAGTTAATGATATAAGCTCCAGTCCAAGACTGAGTTAGAGAACTAGGAGAGCCAGGGGTGCACATACCAGTATGCATCTGGGGCTAAAGGCTGAAGAATGACATACCAGTTGTAAGGCAGTCAGGCAGAGAGGAAAAAATAAAAAATAAATAAATAAATAAATAAATAAATAAATAAAATATATATATATATATACACACACACATACTATATATATATATATACATACATACATATATAGACTATATCTATTATATATACATATATACTATATATTATATAATATATATATATATACAATAAATATATTTTTTCTCAGCCTTTTATTCTATTCAGGCCATCAACAGATTGGCTAAGGCCCAACCATATTGGAAATTAATTTGCTTTATTCTTTGATTCAAATGTTAATTAAATCTAGAAATATCCAGAAATTATGTTTAACCAAATATCTGGGTACTCCCTAACACAGTCAAGTTGATACATGAATTACACATGATGAGCTTCTACATGCTATTTTGGCCATAAAATCCCCACCTTCTACCTTCATTTCTTAATCTATCACTATTACATTTATATTTACTTTATGTCTATCCCTATTACATTTCTTGTAATATTTTCACCTTAGTTTCACCTTTGAGAGATCTCAACTACTGTTTCCCATATTATATCTGATATCACTCCCAAATTTGCATGTATAATATTGCTTGATAAATATTCTTCTAACATAAGATATTAGGCTGAACTCTACCAAGAGGAGCACCATTTGGAATACTAGGTTTCTATTCATTCATTAGCCAGGTTTTTCAATTGTGGCTGTTCAGTTGTTATCTATTTAGTTGTAGCATCAATTGTCATATTTCCATAAGATCCTAAAGGTCTGGAATGAAATTATGACTATTCATTATTCATTTTACCACCTTAAGACTCTTCAGTCAAGTACAAGAAATTAAAAAAAAAAACAAAACGAAATTCAAATATACTATGTCTATAGCATTTCCCTTGTTGATCAGTTTTGCAATCTCAAAAAAGATGTCCTGGGCCTGGAGTAGTGGCTCGGTGGTAGAGCACTTGCCTAGCATGTGTGAGGCACTGGGTTCAATACTCAACATCAGCACCGCATATAAATAAATAAAATAAAGGTCCATTGACAACTAAAAAATATTTTTTAAAAAAGTCCCATATGACCACTTCTCTCAATGGACCCGTTCTGGCTCCTAAGGTTCATAATTCATCTCTTTAATGATCTTTTTGATATCTTTTTCCAGGAACAAACTTTTAAGCCTATAATTAGTAAAATTTGCCTTCTTTCCTATAAATATGTATGTACTTCCTACTCAAATCAAAAAGTGGATTAATTAATTCACAATTTGTCCTCCCATAGTAATATCATACAGTATATTAAAACCTTGGTTATTGATCAGGGGAAGTGACTGCTTCATGTCTTTGGTTAAATGAACTTCTTTATTCATAGCTTAAGATGTGAGATTTCCTGGCTATTGAATTAATCGTCTACTATATTTGCTATTGCTTCCAAATTGGAAAAAAATAAAGTTTCCAGAAATAAAAATACATTACCCGAAGGCGAAGGCCTGAACCAAATGATGGTCATTTCCCTCTTGTGCAAAGTCTATAGTTCAGAAGGCTTTATTTTGGGTGGAGTTTAAAACCTTGTCTGGGAGCATTGTAAGTTTGTTCTTGCTACTCTGTAATCCCACCATGATAAACCTGACTGATACTCCAGTATATAAATCTGATTCCTCTGAATTGGAAGATTTGAAAGATATACTGTGTCAATAAGTTAGAATACCAAGTTTTACAAACACATAAAATTGCTTCCATCAGGAGTTTTCTGAAAGAGTTAGAAATCAAAAATGCAAAGCAAGAAGAAGATTTAAAATATGGCTGCAACCACAAGTGTATGTGAAATGCAACTTGCCCTTTGGTATCCTTTGGCCAGTGTTCTTAATTGTAGTTCTCTTCCTGCTTGGGGATTGATCTCAATATACTGCCTATCTTTCCTGCCCTTGTTTGGTTAAAGGTTTTTGGCATCATGGCTCATTTCCTTTATTGCCGAGTTGGTTGATTTTCTGGCTCATAATGTATGCTTCCTTAAATTTGATTCTGATTGCATTGATTGACTGTTCTCAAAACCTTGGTAGCCATCTTCTCTCAGGAAGGAAAGCATTTCTTCTCTGGGCTCAGGGCACTCAATAATGTTCCCTCCCAGCAAATGAATGTCAATGACTGCCCTACTGCCCCCTGCTGATGGCTCCAATATTTATGAGTCCATCTCATGTTTTAAGCCTTCATTCCACAAATGAATTGGCAAAAATCAAGTCAGTTTAAATAAAAATGAGAATTACAGTAAAATTAAGCTGCAGTCTGATGTCAGCCCATTCGATCCATCGAGACGTACAATGGTAGGACCAACTGGATGATGATTTAGAATAACCACGGTGACTAAATGTCAAGTCTCTGGAATGAATCCCAGTTCCACTCTCTGAGTCCTTGGCAAACCATTTCTTCTCTCCAAGCCTCAGTTTTATAATCTGTATAAAAAGATGATTTAACCAGAAGGTTCCCAAGGTCCCCATTAGTGCTCAAATCCTGTGGATCTATGAATCTATTGTAAAGTTGCCCATTATTAATTCATAACATTTGTGTATCATAACCTGACCCAGCTATTAGCTGTATAAATTCGAAATCATATCTTTGAAGGCAATGAAAGAATAGTGGTTCTCAAAGAAATCAAACCAATTCTTCTTTTTCTTTTGCTTTTTTTTTTCATTCTCTGTTTTTCCTGCATGTTCTTCCAGTTCCCCAAATCTTAATGTCTTATGGCAAAGGAGATGTTCTGTTCTAGCCTGAATGGCAGTAAAGCGTACTGGAAATGTCATGACAATGCCTGTCCTCAATTGATCCAGCCCAAATATGCAGATGCAAGAGCTTCAGATAGTCATCCTAACTTCTGGGTGCCTGTCCAAACCAAACCTCTGAGTTCTTGGACTGGAGCCCTTCATTTGAGCAGAATAGAGACTTCATTTTCTTTCTGTCTCAAAAGACCTTGGAACTTTTGGGTAAAACCAACCCATGGATGCAAACAGACATGCTCTCACACACAGTGCACACGTGGACATATGCTTCTACATATGCCAGTAGCTATTGGAATCTCATCATAGCATCATGCACCCTTCCAAAACATCAGGAGGAGGCCAGTTTTCTAGAATATAAGGATGTCTATTTAAAAGGATCTGGAATGATGAGGTTTCCAGGAGGCTGCTGACTTGTTCCAATGATGGCTTTGGCTACAGTGACCCACTGCATGGCTTTGCCTATGATTTGATCACAAAGAATTGTCTTTATTTATGTGCTGTGTTTGAACAGTGGAGACAGCTTGGCAGAGTTAGGGATAAGGGGATTTAATTGCCACATATCTTTAAATGCTAACAGCTTTTACAAATTTTTTTCTATACAACATGCTATATTTATGGGACAGTACAGAGGCATAGGTCTGAGGAAATGAAAATGAGGAGAAGATGAAGCAAAAGAACAGTAGGGAACCAGGGCCTTAATGAGTCTGAAAGTATTTTAGAACTCTCAATTCCATTATTCTCTGAAAGCACCAGTTAGTTCTCCAAAAGTCTCTGTTCATGATACTCCAGAATATGATATAATTTAAGGTTTAAACAATATGTTCCTTCTGTCTCTATTTACACACTCGTTTGGTCAGCAAATATACTCATTGAAAGTGTACTGTGTCTGGGCATTATATTAAGAATCGTAGAAAGTATAATGATATATGAGACAACTCTGTCCTGTATGAGCTCTTTGTCTAATGGAGAGAGATGACACATACGTGTGACTGTAATGCATCACTCTATGTTGATTATTAAAGAATTAATTAAGAAAGAGACATTTAAAAGCTTACATCAGGAAATAAGGAAACAGATTCCCAGGAAGAGAGAGCAGCGTGAGCAAAAAATGTAGATGCAAAAAAAAAAAAAAAATACAAGGCTATTTTAGGGAATGACTGAATCATTGTGGTTGGGTGTTAGGAATCGAGGGGGAAAGGCTTGGAAAAGAAGGAGTAGGCTGGGGCAAGTTATGAATGACTTTAAATCTCACACTGACGGGCCTGGCCTTTAGTGACCAGAAATGGAAAGTCAGTGAGGATCTGCAGTGGGGAGTAGCCTGAGCAGAGTGATGCTTTCCAAAGACTGACCTCTAAGCCAGGTGAGGACTAACTAGAGCAAGAGAACTTGGGCCCATGGTGACCAGAAAAGAGGCTCTTCCACTTGACTCAGTGTAAGGCAATAATTAATGGCCTGACCTAGGCAGGTAGAGGTTAGAAGGCAAGAAAATTAATAACCCTAAGAACTGGCGTGAAGGAATGAGACACTGTATATGAGGAATGAGAAAGCAGGACACGTAGAAGATTCTGGAATTTTAAACTGAGATAACAGAAACTGTGTGTGTGTCCCTGGAAGGGACAACTGGCACATGAAGGATGGTAACAAATTCCATTCCAAAACACTTAGGGATTTAAGAAAATATTTCTCTACGTGCCTAGGAGAAATCTCCATTTTCAAACTTCGACCCGAATTATGAAGTCATAAAATTCGTTAACACTTTTTATGGCTTGTTTATAAACCCATTCTGAGTTCTAAACAAGAAAAATACACAGACTTCATGTTTTCTTTGTCTAATCACCAATAAAACTGATTATCCCACACCCATTCACTTCGATTGCCTTATCCACATTGCTGACAATAATAAAAATAGAACACAAAATGGGCCCACAAAGGATACCCCACCCCTGCTTCCACAAGACTGCGAGTGATAGCATGAGAATAACCAACAATTGCAGAAAATGCACCCAGTCTAGATTGAGAAGTCATTAGCATTGAGCCCAGAAAAGGACTTTCTATTATAAGTGATGATGGGAATAAATGGTTCCCCAAGGAAATGGTGTGTTCTCTTAATAGCTCGAATTATCCAGGTTAGTTTGATCAAGCGGAGCAGAGCTAGCAGGGATACAAATTACTGAAATGGTGGCAAAGATAAAGCTTCTATAGAAAAGAAAATTTGAGGTGCAAAGGAGATTGAAGATTAGCTTTCTAGTAACTCAGTAGAGCACAGGACCCTGGGTTCTATTCCCAACATGGCAAAAAAGAAAAAAAATATATTAGCTTTCTTGATAGACTGAAGGAGTAGGCATACAGCTTGAAATATGTTTATGTTCTTATTTCATTTCAATGTCTAATTTTCTAAAGATCAGAAATAGGGAAGGGGCCAGGAAGTGGTAAGAGAAAAAAAAAATCTCCCTGTCTCTCCTCTCTCTCTCTCTCTCTCTCTCCTCTCTTCCTCCTCCTCCTTCTCTTCCTTCTTTCTCTTTCTTTCTCTCTCTCTCTTTCTCTGTAAGATTGAAGAACAAACCCAGGGCCTCTTCTATGTTAGGTAAGTACTCAACCACTGAGCCACACCTCCAAACCCCTGTCCCCACTCTTTCTCTAGCCTGTCTGTTCCAAAGACCCATGACTGGGGAAAAAGCATGTTAGAAAAAAAAACCAGAGAGAATGAAAACCACTCCTTTCCTTCTCAGTGCCCTTCTGCAAAGGGGGTTCTGTTAGGTTCATGAGCATGCATTCCATCTCTACTTTGGAGTTAGTGATAGAAAAGAATCTGACACATAGGCAAACTGCAACCCAACCACACAACTCTGTCTGGCTTCAATGAAGTCAGTTGTCCTATATTCTCTGATGACAGCATGTCATGGGGAAACCATCAGAGCCCTTCCCTCTGACGCTGTTGGCCAGGGATAATTCCAAAATAACCACGAGGATCCGAGAAGATCACTGAAACCCACATTTTCCTTGGCCTTCCAAAGACACTCAGGGAGGTTTTTCTCCAGCTTTGATAGATGACAGCGTGGAGCAATGACTGGAGCCACTTCAAATTAATTAATATTCATGATCGTTACCACCATGTTAAAAAGCTGGTTATTCATTGCATTCACTCAAAATTATTAAGGAGTAGTCAGTGACTGCTAATATGAATCACTACTCACATGGGCATCCCAGGTTATGATGGCCAGTGTGCTTCCATCTACCCTGGGCACACTCACTATCCAAAACCTTAATTCTTGGCAAATGTTGTCGTCATTTAGAGAGAAAGAAACTAAGGCCCAGTGAAATTAAATGATTGGCCCAAACTCTCACATCTACTAGAAGTTGCAAAACTAAAACTTTAACCCATATCTTCTGAGCCTGAATCAATGGGATATTTTCTTATAGCCCCACACAGTAAATATTGGTGATAGGCACCAATTAGTACGTATGCCAGGTCCAAAATCCCACATAATCTTGAAAATTGTCCCAAACGCACAGACACCACTGGGGGCACACAGTGAGGTCAATTTTTTTGGCATGATGTAGTCAAAATGCCCAGTTGAACCACTGTTTTCCACTATAAATGAATTATATAGTCATTTATTTGTTCACTCACTATAAAAAAAAATTTACTGAGTCCCTACTATGTTCTGGGCGTAATGTTAAGTTTTTCATCTATCTTTCCTTCTACAACTTAGGTTAAACAATGTGTAGATGTTACACACTTTTTTTTAACACTTATTTCCAACTACAGTAAAGCCATTTGGGTGCTAGTGAATCTTTCATTTCTCCTCAGGAGAAAAATTTTTTAAAACTTGACAATGTATTTCTGTCGATGGAGCTTTCCCCCTTATTTTTCGGTCATGTTCGTCTCTCTGACCCACTTATTCAGGTTCTTTGGAAAAGGAGAATTCACCCTCTGCAGGTCACCCTATTAATTACTATTACAAGGAACTGATTTATGGGCACAAAGCCCTCTGCGGGTGTTTGAGAATGGCGCTCCACAATGGGAAATGGAAACAGGTTAATCAATAACAATCCTCAGGCTCGTGCTACAAGGCTGTCCTTGAAGGGTGCAGGGGATCTCTTTCCAGCATGCCTAATGAGCAGTCCTTCTGCCAGCAAGGAGCCCTCCGGGAGGAGGAGTAAATATTGACTTTAGGCATGGCACAAGGGCCAGCAGATACTGCCAGGACATCCATACTGAGAGATCACAGGACTTGTTGGAAGGAGGAGGAAGGCTGGGCACAGGAAGGAATGTGGAAATCTCTTCTTTTGACCCCAGGGATCACTGAACTTGGTGTCAGACGATTCAAGTTCCAGATCTGGCTCTATCAATCAGAAAAATACCTTTGGAAAAGTGACTTAGCTTCTCCAAACTTCAGCTTTCTCCTCTGTAAAATGGGAACAATGAGTTCCCACACAATGTAGAGATGATGTGAGCTAGTCCAAGTTTGTTATGGGCCAGGAGGTGCTAAGGGGACGCCTTTCAGGCAGGCTTAAATCATATCCCAGCATTTGTCCCCTTTCCAGGTGGACTTTGAGCACGGGACTGGAAGAGAACACAATGTAAGAACACAAGATACCTCTGTGGCCTGGCACACTGCAGGTGACGAAGAGGTATCTTTAACCAATAGTTTGCATCATCTCTTCTACTTCTGCTTGGTTTTCGTTTCAGCCCTTCCTAGTGATCCTCAGAACTCGTGGTGGGTTTATTAGGGAGCAGCAGGTGGGGCAGTTCCGGGAGGGGCCCCTTTGTCCTCCCCTTTCACAGTTTGGCTTTTTCCCTCAGTTGGTCAGAGAGCTATTCGAGCTAGTTGGATGCAGGTCACCACGTACAGAATGTTGACTACCAACCAGGCAGCTAAACCCGATCCTCTGGCTTAAAGGCAGTTAATGTGGTTCCTTAAATAAGTAAAAATCCTGACCAAAAGACAGTGAAAAGTGAAGCCTGGCTGAATTTGGAACACCACTGTAAGCTAGAGAAAGAAGGAACAGGAAGACTCACCAAGAGATCCTATCAACAGCCCCCGTGTGAGAAGGCTGGAAGAGACCGGCCTTCCAGCCTGAACTGCCACAGCAGTGAAATCGTTTCTAATTTTAGAAATATTAAATAACTGATAATAACATGACCTTGTTAAAGAGCCATGTTGTGGGGAAAAAAAAAAAGAGACACTGTTAAAAATAGCATGCCATCTCCCAGCTGAAGGTGCTAGGTAAAATATAGGTTCACAACCATAATGTGGGCTCCAAGTGATGTGACGCCCCACATTGCTACCAGTTGCAGCAAGACCAAGGCTCCTGTGTGCTCTGGAAGATGTTCATTTTAAGCACCCAGTTGGGGGAGAAGGGGGAGGCTCTTAGCATCCTTAAAAGCATAAGAGAGTGTGTAAGCACCAGGAAATCAAAGAGAAATAGGACAGAATGCTTCTCAGGGGGCTTAAAATCTGGTCATCAGCCTCGGGGACACTCTGAAGCATCCTGATTTTAATATGTGAGGTTGTGCTATGGTGCCCAAGACCTAACTGGGAAGAAGCAGCCCTCTGCAGTGCCTGGGAATGTCTGAAATTGCTGCAGCTGGCATCCTATGAATAAGAATTTGCAAAGCAGCACCTAAATAATTATCCTGGACCCACTCTGGAGGGATAGAGAAATGGAAGGTGCTGCTTGCCTGGAAGGTGGACAGAACTTCAGACAGCTTCTCCGTCCCTCTACATGCCTCAGATGTGCACCTCCAAGGCTTGGCTACCTCAAGGATCATTAAATGCTTTTAGCAAAACTGTCTCTGAGGAGCAACCAGCTTTGAAAGCCAAATTGAAAAAGGTCCATCTGATCGTGTAATTGGAGAGAAAGTAGGATCGGTGCCATGATAACACATTAGAGGCATTTGGAGATGAAAGAAAGGAAGGGGTGGTCTAATAATTAGCACGGGCCTGAGAGTGCAGAGATGTGAGTCTTCTGGGGGCATCCCTGGAATTCACTTATCAGATGCCACCAGTCTCTCCCCACATCCCCCTCAACACTGGGAGAATTTGCTGAGCACACCTGGGCTGAATCTCTTTTGAATTTCTGAATCTCGTCCTGTCTATCATACTTCCAACGGCACAGTTGACAACACTGGTTCTCAACAGGAGGCAGTTTTGCCTCCATTTGGCAATGGCAGGAGACATTCTTGATTGTCCTAAGTGGGAAGGGATTTTCTACTGGCATCCAGTGGATAGAAGCTAGGGACACTGTTAGACATTCTATAATGCAAGACAGCCCCTCCCAACAAAGAATGTTTCAGCCCAGATGTGAATAGTGCTGAGATTAAGAAACCCTGGTTTAGAATAATGAATGTTTTCTGACCTTTCATTCTTTATAAACTACTTTTATTTTATACCCTGACGGGCAACATTTTCCCTTTTTTAAACAAAAGGAATTGGTTTACCATATCATCACTGCTATAACAAAAACATCCCAGCAATTAAGAAGATGTTCCTTATCTCAAAAGTCAACCAGCTCAAGAACTATGCTTTTGCCTGGGACTTGTCCCTGCCCAACACCCCAGCCTGAGTCAATGGCCCCTCTTGTGGGTGGACTCCCTGAAAACCCTGATGTTTCCTCCACCATAACACCTATCTTGCTGATAGTCATGCATGAGCTCTGGACACTTGGAACAGTTTCCTGTTCATCTCTGTGTGTACAGCAATCCCTCTACCTCCTCCCTGACCTGGTACAGGGCTTGGTTCTCCACGGGTTTTCAATAACTGTTTGGAAAAGTGTGGAAGGAAAGGTCAGAGGAGGGAGGGGGAGGAGGTTTATAAAGAGATGGGGAGAAGAAAAGGAAGAAAACAAAGAAGCAGCAGAGAGGTTGGGAAGGAGAGAGGAAGTGGGAAAAGAAAGGGCCAACAGGAGGAAAAGAGTAGGCTGGCGGGGAGTGGACGAAATAAAGAAGGAAGCAGAAGAAAGGAGCAGAGAGACAGGAAGGGTGGGGGGAAGGAGAAGGAACAACTTTGCTGTTGCTGCTTGCTCAGAAAAGATGTCTCTACTCTCTCAGACTTAAGTCAAATTAACTCCCCTCAAGAACCACAGGACTCCTATAGCGCTTACCACATATATAGCTTCAGGTGTATAGGTTGGGAATCTCCAATCCAAATATTCAAAACCTGAAATGCCCTAAAATTCAAAATTTTTGAGGGTCAGTGTGTTGCCAGGAGTGGAAAATGGTGCACCCTTAAACATTGTTTCATGCACAAAATTATCAGACATATTGTATAAAATTGCCTTCAGGCTATGTGTGTAAAGCATGCATGAAACATAAATGAGTCTTATCTGTAGACTTGCATGCCATCCCAAGATATTTCATTATGTATATGTGAATATTCCAAAATCTGAAAAGATCCAAGCATTTTGGATAAGGGATATTCAACCTGTATTATGTTGCAAGCTCCATGAGGTCAGACTCTGTTTTCGCTCATTGTTGTAGCTTAGGACATAGTATGTCTTCAAAATTATTTGCTAAATGTAGGAGAAGATGAACAGATTGACTGGTGAAGGGTTGTCATCAGCTGGTTCTGTTAATAATCAGCCCCTATTTTTGTTGTTGTTGTTGTTGTTGTTTCTTGTTTTGTTTCGTTTTAGACATCCATCCAGGAGCTTGGATTTGGTCTTTTCCCTTCCACCTAAATTTGTTCTGCTTCTGGGTAGAACTGCTCCAAAGCATTCAAGACAGTGGCATATACATCCTCGCTTTAAAAATCAATCCCAGGAGCAATTTATTACAGGGAAATTTCCTGGACTCCAAGAAGCACCTTGAAGTCAGGAGATGATTAATTTGATATAACTGAAGAGCTGCAAACATCTGCTCCCCGTTGACATCTGCCTCTCATTAAGTTACAGCCCTCTGTCTCCCTCTGCACTGGGGGGCTGGCTTGTGTGTTGATCTGGTAACTCTAATTATATGGTAAGCCCAGAGCTCAAGGCCCTTGTGCCAGCCACCTGGTGGGGGCTCAATAAAAACTTGCTCTATTGCATTGTACTCCAGATCCACCCTGAGCACTTTCTAAGTCCTCCGTCACTCCTAAATAATAGAAATAAAAAACGGTAATGAGGTTGGTGAGCACATTGTCCTCGTGGAGCTCTGGCTACGGCTGAGTCTGGATAAAATCAAACCCTTGGTTGATGCACATAAACAAATCAATTCCATGAAAAGTCTCCCACATCAACTCTGTTTTTTTGGCATCGTGTTTCACAATGATTCCTTATTTGGTAGCTCTTATTCCTTATCCCTTCCCCACCAATTCTATCAATTCTGTCAATTCGGAAACACATCTCTGATACTGAGACACTCTACTCCTGGAAGCTCTGCCTTCACCAAAGAGAACATTGAGTCTCCCTAACTTTGACTTCTAGGACTTCCACTGCCTGGAATAAACCTGACCTCCACCCCGTACTCTCCCCAAAACGGCTCTGTTTTCAGTCATACTGTGTGACTTCTTGCTGCCTGGTTCTGCTACTCCTCTTTCCACCTTCCTACCTCTGCTCAGTTAACTCTGAGCACCATCGCCAGTCAAAGCGCCATCAACTCAGACCCAAATGCAGTCATCTCAGCATCCCAGGGAGTTGGTTCCAGGCGCCCCCACAGATACCAAATCCATGGATGCTCAAGTTCCTTATGTAAAATTGGGTAGTATTTGCATATTTTCTATACACACCCTCTTGTATGCTTTATTTTTAAAAGCGTTTTGTTTTTAATTGACACAGTATAACTGTACATATATATAGGGTACTCTGTGCTGTTTGTATACGTGTACACATTGTACAATGTCCAAACCAGGGATTTTCACTTCTTTATCAGCTCAAATGTTTATTATCCCTTTATGGTAAGAACATTCAAAATTCTCTCTCCTGGTTATTTTTAAATATACAATATTATGTTAACTATTATCACATTGGTGTGAAACAAAATACCAAAAGTTATTCTTCCTATCTAATTGTAATTTTGTTCCTGGGAATCTACCCCCACTTTTTGGTCCCCCTTACCCTCCCTATCCTTTAATGACACTATTATGCTGTCTACTTCTATATCATCAGCTTTTTAAGATTTCATAAATTAGTAAGATCATGTGATATTTGTGTTTTTGTGACTGGATTATTTCCCTTAACATAATCTCCTCCAGGTTCAACTCTCTTGCTTTATCCTTTTCATGGATAAATAGTGTTCCAGTATATATGCATGTCGTTTATCCATTCATCTGTTAATGGACACTTAGGTTGATTACACATCTTGACTCTTTTAAATATTGCTGCAACAAACTTCTTCTGAATACTTGAAATCATCTCTAGATAACTTATAAATACCTAATACAAAGTAAGTGCTATGTAAATAATAGTTATACTGTATTATTGGGTGGATACTGAAAAGAAAAATGTACATGTTCAGTAAGACTATGCAGGAAGCCATCCGTGATTTACATGAGGGTCTTCTCTCTGTATGGTAGCCCAGGAGATTTAGGTTTGGCACTGCAAACTATCCGTGGCTCCCCTGGGGCAATAGATAGCCCAATGCATGTGACCTTTGTCTCCGCTCTACTAGAAAGATCCCTCATGGTAGCTCCAGAGATGAGCTAATCCATTGGGGACTGGACAGCCCACCTTTAGCCTTTTTTTGGTGAAGAACATTCTATGGAAGGCCTTTGATGTTTCTGGATACAAACAAAGCAGGCACAGGCTCAATTTTTGCCATAATATAAAGCTTGATCCTTATGATCGAAGCCCATCCTGCCCCTGCTTTTGAAATTATTTTCTGTGTCCTGTGGTTTTTTTCATTGTTCTATTTTTCCTAGCTTTTATTTCTCAGCCAGCGCATTCCACCAAGGGGAACCCCATTTCCACCACCGAGGCGAGAACACACAATCTGCTTTTTTCCAAGTATTTTTTTTCTGTGGGGGGTGATTACCAGGGATTAAACTCGGGAGCACTCAATCCCTGAGCCACATCCCAGCCCTACTTTTGAGTTTATTTAGAGACAGGGTCTCACTGAGTTGCTTAGTGCCTCACTTTTCTAAGGCTGGCTTTGAACTCAAGATCCTCTTGCCTAAACCACTGGGATTATACACATGTGCCACTGCACCCAGCTCCCAGTATTTTCAATCCACAACTGGTTGGCTCTGAGGAGGTAGACAGGTAGATATGGAGGGCCAACTATAAATGGAAACCAGTTAAATATTTATAACACTCTTTCATAAAAACACCAAAAGTTTTCTACATAGAAACACCTAAATTTCCTAAAATCTGTCTTTCCCACTCCTGCTCACACTAGGCTTACCCCAATTCTCTCTACTCCCCAACCCAAAGCTCCCACCTTAACATGTCCTCCAAGGGCCCCTTCAGCCTCTTTAGTCTCCTCCCTGACTAAGCTCTTTATATCTAAATCATTTCAACCTCCCTCGATTTTTAGAATTGTTCTGTACAAACTCTCTACTTAGGAGTTGGGGCTATAGCTCAGTGGCAGAGTGCTTGCCTAGCATGTGTGAGGCACTGGGTTCAACCCTCAGCACCACGTAAAAAAATAAATAAATAAACAAATAAAGGCATTTTGTCCATCTACAACTACAAAAAAAAAAAAAAAAAAACAACTCTTAGAGAACTTGGCACATTTGTCTTGTTTGTCTTGGTTTTTGGTGTAAATGTCTTATTTCTACTCTTGAAGTTTGGGACTCAAGATCATCTGTAAAACCCTCTGTACCCTTCAACAATCAGGTATACATCATTTCCATGGCGATGGCCTTCCTTGTTTGCGTTCTGTCCTTGGTTTGGTCATCTTGCTGATGCCACAGCCAACCAGCACCAACTTGACTTATCATTATCAAAGTTGATGGATTATTTGTTTATCTCTATTGTCACTTCTCACCCCAGGCACACATATACTTTGAAAACAGGGAGATTTCTTATTCAGCCTGGCATAGCGGGGCACGCCTGTAATCCCAGCGGCTCAGGAGGCTGAGGCAGGAGGACTGCAAGTTCAAAGCCAGCCTCAGCAACTTAGTGAGGGCCTACGAAACTTAGTAAGACCCTATCTCAAAACAAAAAATAACTCATGTTAGGGATGTGGCTCAGCGACTAAGGACCCCTGGGCTCAATTCCCAGCGCCAGAAGATAGATAGATAAATAGATGGATGGATAAATAGATAAGGAGGGAGGGAGAGAAGGAGGAAGGGAGGGAAGGGAGGGGAGGGGAGAGGAGGGAAGGGGAGGGGAAAGAAAGAAAATTTTTATTCATTTCCACATTTATTCAAATACTTGACCAAAATATGTTCTCAAAAGATGTGTGTACAATGACAAGTTTGCTAGTTGTATTCTCCCCCCAATATCCATTCCTGTGTCTTGCTCATAGTAGATACTCAAAAACTATATCTGGAATTCAATTGAGTATATATGAAAGAGCATGACTGATTTTCTTTTTTGATGTAAATTTATCTGCATGGTGGTCTAATGTTTTCAAAGTGAAAAAAAAAAAAAAAACTAGAGGGAGAACAAAGGACTGAAAATAAACTGGTTGGACCCGTTTCTTTCCCTCTGGATACAAAGCCAAGCTTGGGGCTTTGTCTAAGGAAATCATACTCTCAGGCAAAAGATAACAGGCTGAGTGTGGGTCCTTCTTCTGCAACCTGCAAGGCTATAAGACCTTTCATTTCTGTATTAGAATATTCTGTTATACTAGGCTCCCGTGACTCCTTTGGTTAATAGTGACAGAAAATGTGACTCCAGGGCCACATAACCACAAATACTACTGGCCTAGAAGCTGGAACAGATTGATATGATTGGCAAACCCCACCTAGGCTGCTCTTTGTAAAAGGGGGAGAAAATACAGTGATTAAGCGTAATCACTCTTATGCATTGTGCAATTAATCTCCAGGATCCCTGGACTGCTCTCTGGGCGCCACAGTTTACACTCAGCTCACAGTGATGGGCCCACTGACTATGAATTCAGTGTATAAAGAAGTCTGTACACAAAAATTCACTAATTCTTTTGAAATTCAGTCCTTCCCCTCCCGTGGCGTGGGGCCTTGGAGGAAGGAGGATATATTTTCTTTGGCAAAGCTTCTGAGGCAGAGGTTCAAGGTAGAAGCAGCCCGGGGAAAGCTGATACTGTTGGTTGTCCACACACGCCCTAGCGCCAGCCCCAGGGGTGGGTTATGAACCCATTCCCCTTGACAGAAATTGGTTTAGATGGTGGAATGGATGCAATTCAAGTCAGTGAGGTGTGGGAGAAAATCTGCTGAGGGATGGTGGGAAAGCTTTCCTTTGAGAGAAAGAGAGTCAAGATAAAGCTGGTCTCCTTTTTCTTTTGGACATGATCACGTGTGGCCATGTTATCTACAACTGCAGCAGCTACATTGCAGCCAAGAGAGAATTCCACCTGAGAAGACAAGATTGGGGGTAGTGAAAGGTGTCAAGATCCTGGATTCTTGATTCGCAGCTGGATCACCAACACGGGAGTCTCCGTCCTTCTGATTTTCTTGTAGTATAGGATATAATATCTCTCAAACCATTGAGGATTAGCTTCCTTCTGTTCTTCTGCTATTAGCTTTCTCTACTGTTACAAAACAATCTTAATATATTTGGATTATTGAATTTTTCAATGTTTTTCAAAAAGTATAGCTCTCCTATCTGCTGTATCACAGCCAACAGGTAAGACCCTGTATCTGTTTCATCTACTTCACCCTCATATCCTTGGTCTTATATCGTGCTGTGGACAGGGTCACTGGCCTTTGTCCTCAACTGAGTGACCCATTGATTTAATGGTTTAGGTCTACACTCAACTATTGACTCTATATAGCCCCTTAATTTCATGCCTGAGTCACACATGACCCTTTCCCTCCTCCCTTAGACTATAGAACACTCACTTGACAAGCCAGCCTCCTGACACCTTGCAGGAAAGGGGACTTAGACCGTACACAGGCAGACGCAGACCACGTGATCTTTTCCATATTCCTCCACTCCATTTATCAAGTTCCTGTCTATCGCTAGACCTTGGTTAGGCTCTCAGTGAATTAAAAGGAACAAGTTACCTGACCTCTAAGTGACCTTCAATCTCTGAAGAACTACCTTCAAATGACGATCTGGGTATTCCTATAGGATGCCTCAATTTATTTATTTAATTTATTGAGCATTGGGTGAGCAGTTAATTTATGCCACCCATTCTGCTAAGGATGGGGGAGTCCAAAAAGGAATTCGCTTTCATTCATTCAACGTGTCTACTTGAAGACAGACAAGCAGGAAGGGCTAAATTGTGATAGAAACACTACGCTGAGCCTGTCCCCAAGGAGCAACAGTAGAAACAGACGCTACCTGGCAAAGACAGACATTTATTATACACTCACCCAAGGCAAGCACTGGGTCAAAGGCAGGACTAAGGCAAGAGAGGTCACTCTAAGCAAAGAAAACTGCCACACAAGGTTACTGAGGCCGAAGAAGAAATAGCACAATTCAGAAAGTCAAAAATCTCATGCCACTGGAGTACAAGGTGCAAGGGGAGACCATTTCAAGATGTGACCGGAGAGACAATGGCAAAGAGAAGGTCACCATGTGCCTTTTATATTGTGTTAAGGAATTTGGACCATTTCCTAAAGGCTCTGAGGCTGCCTTGGTACATTTTGGGTAGGTTAGTGAGCTGAATAGAAGTTAGGAAGACGCAGAGAGAAGTAAACACGAAATGAGGAACAACTGAAAGGTAAAGGCAATGGGATGGAGAAGAGAAGCTGGATGAGAGGCCAAGTGGGCGGAGTCAACGCAGGGAAGCAGCCAACACACGCCCCCCGGAGGTGGGGCGAGGAGGTGGAGAAAGCCTGGGGTTCAGTCTCGGAAGGAACTATGTGAGAGTGTGCGCACCCAGTGACATACTCCCCCCAAAGTGGGGCCTCCGAGTTAGACAGATGTTAAGGAATACAAATGTGACACTCAAGAGAAAAATCTGGGCTGGAGAAATAAATCTGGGTTCCACAGAGCAAAGGTGGTACTGAAGGCCAGAGAATGGGCAAGATCACCCAGAGGAAGGATATAAAGTGACAAGGGAAGAATCTTACTAGGA
Source organism: Urocitellus parryii (assembly GCF_045843805.1). Classification (NCBI taxonomy): domain Eukaryota; kingdom Metazoa; phylum Chordata; class Mammalia; order Rodentia; family Sciuridae; genus Urocitellus; species Urocitellus parryii. The sequence continues at coordinate 185,660,310 of NC_135534.1, forward strand.
ATCCCTGAGGACAATCTGTATTTGTGGCCCCTTGCAAGAGCACCATTGGAAATTCACATGCATATAAATATTTCAAAGTGAAAACATCAACCTAAATGTGGCATATATATACACAATAGAATTTTACTCAGTAATAAAAGAGAATAAAATCATGGCATTTTCAGGTAAATGGATGGAGTTGGAGAAGGTAATGCTAAGTGAAGTTAGCCAGTCCCAAAAAACAAATGCTGAATGTTTTCTCTGATAAAAGGAGGCTGATTCATAGTGGGATAGGAAGAGAGAGCATGAGAGGAACAGACAAACTCTAGATAGGGCAGAGGGGTTGGAGGGGAAGGGAGGGGGCATGGAGTTAGAAATGATGGTGGAATGTGATGGTCATTATTATCCAAAGTACATGCATGAAGACACGAATTGGTGTGAATATACTTTGTATACCACCAGAGATATTGCTCTATATGTGTAATAAGAATTGAAATGCATTCCACTGTCGTATATAAATTAAAAATTAATTAATTAATTTAAAAACCAACCTAACAGACTGATAACTAAAATATGTAATTCTCCTGCATTTATAATTATACTTTTACAATAATACAATTTTAAACATATAAAAAGATAGTTTTTGTATGATTGAAATTTGGCAAAAATTTAATAAGATGATTGAGTTCAATTTTTATTTTGAACATCTGCATCTTCTGTTGATGGCCCAGCAATGTTCAAATAAGAGTTTTAAAAGATATACACATTCGGGATTCCACCTTCTGGGTCCCCTTCTTCCTCCGGGAGAAGTCTTTTCTTCTGTCCTTTAATAAATTTCTAATTTCTACTCTGAAAAAAAAAAAGATATACACATTCCATGAGTAATTATCAATTTATTCCATAGAAATTTTTTCCTGTTTTCATTTTAACAAAATCATTAATTATGTTACTGTAATCAAATATTCTTATATAGTGGCATTCTTTCACAGTAGTGCCAAAATTGAAACTGAGACAGTAACAACAGGGGATGTCAACAAAATTGTTAGAGCAATACTTCAGTTCAGAAATGAATCCTTAATTTTGCATATTGTGTTCAAACATTGTCATACACAGAATATCTAGAAAATATTATGAAATATTTTAACTTCATGATCTTAGTGTAGCATCTAGATCCATAGAGAAATATAAAGATTCCATATCATGCTTCACACCCATTACATCTAAACCTGCATAGATGCAAATTTAAGAGCATTATACATTGTTTAATATTGCAAAGGTTCTCTTGCTGCTGTGTGCCACTACTGTAAATCCCACATTAATTCATGAGTAGTTCTGAAACTATGAATTGAAAAGTAAAGAGAAGCAAGAAAAGGGGCACTTGGCACTGAGAGAAATGATACTTCACTCTGCAAGAAGGTATTGCATTCATGCTATCTGAGTGGAAAGATTTGACACATTAATTAATTTGTCTTTTCTCTTATCTAAGTACTTCTGCCACTCAAATTCTCCCTGCACACCAAAGAAGGGCCCATCATTGGCTTCTGCTGCTGCATAACCCACACACCTTTATGGGACTCAGACTTGAGCATCTTTTGTTCAAAAGACATGAGGTAAAAGAAGTCTAGAGAAGACTTTCCCTGAGACCCAAACAGTGTTAGTTTATGAGATCCGTTGTTTAAGCTTTTGAGACACACTGGCCAGTACTGCATACTGGATCTCAAATGGTAGAGGTGCTCTGTTGCTCTTTAATAAATTTACCAGAGGACTGTGAAAAAGAAGCTGTTCTGGATAAGAGTCCCTATCAATGAGCCAAAAGACTCCTCTAAGGAGTATCAATGGTTAAAAGGTAATTTGGAAGAAGAGCATGCCCTGAAGGAGCTTGAGGCAGAATAACCAGAGAAATTAAAGAAAAACAAAAAGTGGTATTACAAAATCAGAGAAAGAAGAATTTCCAAGAAGTCATCAACAAAGGCAAACATTTTGGAGAGGTGAAAAACGTAGGACATTGTTTAAATAGAATATGGCATATCCATATGATGGAATATTATTCAGCAGGGAAATGGGGGTGAAGGACAGAATCGTGCCACACTGTGGATGAATCTTACAAATGTGCTAAATAAAAGAAAGCAATCACAAAAGTTCCCATCTTGTATAATACAGTCTATATTGAATATCCAGTGCAGACAAATCCATAGGGACAGAAAAGTAATTGTTGTCAGCCTAGCAGAATTAGGGAAAGGGAGTGGCCGCTAAAGAACATGAGGTGTTTTTTGTTTTGTTTTGAAGGGATGTACATGTCCGAAATTTAGACTATGTTAATAGCTGCACAACTCTGAAAATACCTTCAGTCTTTGAATTGGACATTTTCAATAACTGAACTTTGTGTTATGTAAATTATATTTCCATAAAGCTCTTTTTTTTAAGAAAAAAAAAATAGGAAGAAATATCCACTCATCTAAGATCCCACAAAGTATCCCCTCTAACTGTGGAAATGAAACCTGGACTGCTGTCATATGTTTAGGACTCAACAATCCATCCTGGTGATTCCATTGCCCCTGACAAAAATAAAGAAAGAAACTGGTTCTTCATTCTTTGAAAAAAACAAGAGGATGAGACAGAGGGACAGTTTCATAATAAAGGTCTTTCACACTAAAGTAAACTCGAAAACAGAGAACATTTATGCAAAAGAAAAAAAAATCCATTTACTGTGTCAGTAATTTTCAGCACTTCCCCTGCTGTTATTGTAGATAATTGAGTAAAAGCTTTTTCTTCCCTACATCAAACATCAGTTTCCAACTGATCCTCTCAGAAATTCAGTTTTGAGATTTCACTTCAAGATCATGACTGTAGAGTTTAGGGGAATGCATGTGTGTTTGGGTAAATGGAACTATTTCCTTTTCTTGAGGCAAATGCTTAGAACAACTGGAAGAAAACAGAAAGAAAGAAGAAAAAAAGAAAAACTTCCCACCAAATGTATCAACCATCCCAGGTACCCTTCCTGCAAACCCTCAAGTGACTCTACATTTAGGTTACGAATCCACATCATCCCGTCAACTCCTAGCATTTATATGATTCAAGATATTCATCGATAACATTTTTCTGCTGCCTATGTTTTTAATGCACATGTTAATTCTAAAGTCCATAAGCTGAACTACGTAATGGGAAACTTAGTAACATATAGGGAAACTTATCACTCCAACATTAACAGCTTCAATAACATCTACATTTTACAGTTTGTATGATGTAGTCATATATAATACTGTATGTGATTTTTATTAAATGGGTAGAGTAGGTATTATTGTTATCTCTTTTGTTTGGACAGGAAAACTAAGGGTGATCATAACCATTAAGTGACTAGGGTAGAAACCTTCCAGGATGCTGCCAGAGTACCCTATCTGTAAAATATGTAACCTTCATGGGTCTCATTACTTGATACCTGTCTTCCCCACTGGGTTTCATGGAACCAGATACCAGTGAGGCATCTGGCACCCAGTATGTGCTCAACAACCGTATGCTAAATTGAACTGATCAAGTGACCACAATGAGGAATGCACAGAAACAAGATGTCAGACTCCACGTTGCACATTTTGTAAAGCTCTAGTTGTGTTTTATTTATTTACTGTTATTCATTTGAAAACATTAGGAGGAAGAAGAAGATGCCAAGTGAGACGGGTAGAATAGGAATTTGTTTACTTTTAGACTCAAAACCACCTGTGTACAACAGCATTTTGGCAATATTTCAGTGGTCACACAGCTTAATGGTCATATAACTCAGTGGTCATACAGCTCCGTTATCATATAGAGTACTGTTCATATAGCTCTGTAGTTCTATAGCTCAGAAGTGTACAGCTCAGAGATGTACACTTACAACCCAAGGATCATATAGCTCCAGGTCATGTAACTTGGGGATCATATACCTCAGTGGTCCTATAGCTTAATAGTGAAGAGGTGGTGATTTTATGGTGGTTAAGAGCCAGAGGGTTGTGTCAGGTCTTTACCCAAAACATCCCTCTATCTCTCCTCTATATGTGTGTTCTCTAGCTCATCACAAGCCTCAGTTTCCTCATCTGAAAAATAGAGATTAAAAATGAAAACCTTTCAAAATGACTGTGATGATGAAATGAAATCAAACCTGTAAAACTTGCAGGACAATGTCTGGCACTAGTAAATCATGCAACATACATATTACCATCATCATTATCCATTGCTATTACTACGATGATGTGTCCCTAATGAGAAAAGAAAATGCCTCTTGTTGAAATCATCAACAGCTGAAAAGGCAATTTGCTGATAACTGATATTTGATTTGGAGTCGAAAGCTCTTACTCAATTTTCTGCAATAATAGATGAGGAAATTCTAACACTGTCATGTCTCACTGCAATCACCAGAGGCAAGAATGGCCTCTCCAGCTTCTTGGGTAGATGTTCATTGACTTGCCTGTTGAAGAACCCAGGATACCCTAGAATAATCTGTGATTCTATTTCAAGTGCCCTAGGCCATTTAATCTCATCTACCAAACTCCAGACTCCATTGCTCCAGGCAATATTGTTTTCTAGAGAAGTACCACCCCAGGTGCTGAGCTTTTTTGTGGTACTAACATTTAAATGCAAGGACACTCTACCACTGAGCTACATCCCCTTTTTATTTTATTTTGAGACAGAGTCTCTCTGTTTTGTTCAGTCTAGCCTCAAACTTATGATCCTTCTGCCTCAGCCTCCTGGGTAACTGGTGTTACAGACATGTACCACTGTGCCCTGCTCCACTAGATCGTTTTGAGAAAGAGAATTCCTAAATCCCTTTGCAGCTCAGAGAAGTGTGCACTTTCATTTGCACACATACATTTCCCTTCTCTGCTAGGTGTTATGATTTCCAATTTCACCTGCTTCTTCCGAATGCAATGATTCCTGACTCTTGTGGCCTGGAAGACTAGGTCACCTTCCTTGCTAACCCCTAAATCAGAGCCTTCTCCTCCCCTTTTCTCTGCTACTCCATACAATTCTCTCGGCCTCTGAACCAGTCAGCAGCTCACAATAGGGTTCAATTACAGTTGCACACATTTTGAGATTTCATGATGATCTTTGTGGCTACTGGCAAGATAGGACATTAAGAGTCAGAAACTTGAGTGTGAATCTAGATTCAATTACAAATTGGTTGGCTGAATTGTTGGCAAGTTATGCCATAAGCCCACAATCCGATTGGCACAATTACAAAATAGAAATGAAAATAACACCTACCTCATGGACTCAGGATAAAATCACATAAGAATACTTATGCAAAATACAAGACATTCTTCAAACAACATTTTAATGACCAGACACAGATAGGACAAGAAAAGGGATGAAAAATCAATATGAATTTAGGGCCCCCTGGGTGAGAAGTACTGTATAGCTCTTAAAGCATCACTTTCTTGATTTCTGAATTAATGCTTTACTCCAGGCTGCTCCTCTATTTCCTTTTATTCAGAAATTCTCATCTAGTCATTCAGATAATGTTGGCCATCCAGAATGCATGGGGAACATGTGATAGCAACGTGGGGAGTCTGCACAGAGGGACTTTGATTTGTTCATTCATTCAACCAATGTCATCAAGTGCTGTGTTAGTTTTCTATGACTGCATACCCATGTACCATAAACTCCACATCTTAAAAAAAAAAAAAAAAAAAAACATTCATTATCTCACCTGAGTCAGGAGTCCAGCCATAACTTAGCTGGGTTGTCTTCTCAAGGGTTCACAAAGGCATGATCAGTGGGGCTACCTTCCCACCTGGAAGCTTGACTGAGGACCATCCACTCCTGAGCTTTCTGCTTCTTGGCAGAATCATTTCGTGCAGCTCTCTGAGGTCTCACTTCTTCACTGGCTGTCACCTAGGGATGGCTCAGCTCCTAGAGGCCACCCTCAGGTTCTTGCCACATGGCTCCCTCCGCAGACCTTCCCACAATGTGGAAGCTCCCTTTTCCAAGACCATCAAGATAATCTCTCTCCCTTCAGGAAGGGCCTGATACTTCTTGAAAAGGCTTTTCTCTGATTGAGTCAGGCCCAACCTTGATCATTTCCTTTTCCATTATTATCTCAAAGCCAACTTAATTAGGAACTTTATATCTGCTAAAATACCTTCACCTTAACCACACAATGCAATCTAAACGCAAGAGTGACATCTGTCATATTAACAGATCCCACCAACACTGCAGGGAAGGATATTATGTGGGGTCATGTACTCTGGGGGAGGGGGCAGAACTCTTGAGACCTTTCTTAGAATTCCGCCTGCAATAAGCATCTATCATCTGCCAAGTAATGCCTAGCAGAAATGATAAAAAAAAAATCAGATGTGTCCTTTGTCTTCAAAAGATTATAAATTGGATGATAAGCACACCTATCTTACAGGAATAAATGTGTATGATTATATGGGAGGAAATACAGGTAAGAGATTTGTCATGATGCCTGACATAGGAAAATTAGTGTTCAAAGAAGTTAGTCACTATTATCAAATAATTGTAATACAGTTTGCTGAAATTTATATGAAGGTTCTGGGCAAGGCCTATGTTAAGAGAAGATTAGAAAGGACTTCAAGAACAGATGCCACTTGACCAAGTCTTCTTAAAGTTTCTATCACATTGTTTGGAAATTCAGACTCAGTTAAAGAACTTACATGAGGCTACTTGGTTTATAAAAAAAAAAAAAAAAAAAAAAAAAATGAAAGTTCTGGACAAGGCATATGTTGATAGGAGACTTATCTTCGCTGCATACTCAGAATGTTATTTTAGGACAATTATCCTGGCCTTGGTGGGAAAGATGCATTATAAGGAAATAAGGATGTGCATAGGTAGGGATGAGTCCAGGAAATCACTGGTGCCTTAAGATGTAAAGTGCCTGGAACTGGAAACTGGAGAAGAAAGGCCAGGTCCTGACAATGGAAAGGAGCAGTGAGTCTCAGTCAGAAGAAAGCAACTGTGAGTTTGAACCACTACTCAGAATTCCCAACCCTCTGCCCTGAGGGGCTCTTCTGTCCTCTCTCCCCTGCTTATATGCCACAGCTCAGCCAACCTGGACCACCTGTGCCCTTTGCAGCACACCTCAAATCTCTGTTCTTGCTGTTTTCTTCCCTGTGACTAGCCTTCTTCATATTCCCTTCTAGGAAAACCCTAATTGTCCTTCAATGCCCATAATAAATGCCATCTATTTCAAAGAACCATCTATGATCCCTGCACACTTCTCAAATTGATGTAATCTCCCACTCCTCCAAACACTCAGATTGCACTTAAAAATCTACACCGTACCAGCCGGTCCTTCGATACGTGTCCTTATTATGGTCTCTAATTGATTTCAACTCGATACCAGGAAGGCCTTTCCAACAATTAGAGCTCTCTGACTGCCTATGAAGAGATAAGCTGCCCAGGAAGACCGGGAACGGGTCTTCGCTAAAGTTGGCGTCTCAGTAATTGTTAGGAAATTGAAACAAATCCCAAAACTTGCTGTGAAGACTTTTACATGAGGGAAGAGGCTGAGTGTTGGGGATCACTAGAAAGTGGTGAGGAGAGGGCACACTGGAGCAGACACTCTCTCTCTAAAACTAGTAACTCACTTCTCTGTCCCCATCCATGGTTGCTGAGTTAAAAATAGGGTCCAGGGACTGGGGTTGTGGCTCAGAGGTAGAGTGCTCTCCTAGCATATGGCAAGTACTGGGTTTGGTCCTCAGCACCACATAAAAATAAATAAAGGTGTTGTGTCCAACTACAACTAAAAAATAAATATTAAAAAAAAGGAATGGAGTCCAGTATTATCAGCCATTCTGATTATACAAGGAACATTTTAAAAACCGATTTGGTATGATATGACTTGATTTTTTTTAATTTGAAAAATCACTTCTTTTGCAAAAACACTGGGCAGACCTAATTAAATGCATCCAAGATTGGAATCTGCCCTAGGATACCATTTTGAGCCTCTAACTTAAACATTTTTCTAGCTCCTTAGAATAATAAACCGGATCTTGAGAAATCCCACACTTTTGTGGGAGAAACATATTTAGTATATTTGTTAGTACTTTAGTATATTAGTATATTTCAGATTTTTCTTCAATAATAAATGAAAGCAACTGGTGGCAAAACAAAGAGAAGAGAGATGGAATCCATGTAAACTGTACTTTCAGTGCATAAGGGAATACAAACAGAAGAGATAGAGGACCTAGTTTAGGAAAGTCAGAAAGCATGAAAAATGATAAATCAAATGTATAGATGGAAGTAGAAAAGAAACTGAGTGACAGTCTAGTGTGGTGTGAATATAGACCTGAGTCCCCTCCCTATAGCAACTAGTAGAGGACTAGGTTCTGTTTGAGGAGAACTATGACTCACTCACTGTAGAACAAGTAGCATTTGATGATGTGATTAAAACATCCAGCAAGCAAGGCATAATTGGCCCATCTCACAATGGAGTTGGACAGTTGGGAGAAAAATGAGAATAAAAGATGAGGTCAGCTAGGAGGTCTATGGTTTAACGTTGTGGACGTGAGCCCAACAATCGGGAGGGCTCACAGTGAGCATCTTAGCAAATGGAGCGGAGACCCTAGGTGATGAGCATTTAGGAGCAGACGCAGAAAATCAAAGTCCAATGAACTGAACCAAAAGGAACATCTGGAAAACAAGGAAAGTCCTGAGTGTCTAAGGCCAAGGTAGGCCTGTTTGCCAAGGAGTCATTCTTCCATTCTTCTTTGATGCAGGTCATTCCAAGATACTGCTGCTAAAGAAGAAAAGCAAAAGCACAATCTCTAAAAGCATCGTGACAGGGCTGATTTCCAACCTGGTCAAGAGTTGTGACCCCCGTGAGGAGCTACTAGCACGTCACGAGGATAACAGGATGTGGTCCGGTGTCAGGCTGAGCCACTCCTTTTGGACACTCAGTAGGAGAATATTCTTCCTAGGGCTGAGAGAAAGAGGGCTCCTTTTCTTTTGAGAAGGAACCAATTTTCGCCCTGACTCTGCAGGGACAATGCAAGCCATGGGGAAGGGATTCATTATTCTCAACTGCAATCTTCCCACATTCCTGACACAAATCTATTTCCACACCCAGAAAAGTTCAAACCAACTTCACAACAGTGGAGCACATATGTGTTCTTAGGTTGCAACTATTCGGCTCAGTCAAACTTCCTTTTTCTTAAGAAAAGTAAATTAAGATCTGCTGGGAAAAGGAGGAAAATGAAGCTGGCCAAATGAGGACTTTAGTGGACTCGAGATGTGAATTTTTCAGAAACTCCCTTTTCCCCCATTAATCCTTCTTTTTTTTTTTTTTTTTTTGTCCTTTATCCATTATGTGGGATTAGTTCTTTGTAAATTTGGATTTGTACTGATGAATTAAATTCTTGGCAACCGCTGTTCCTGCTGACTGGATGCTTCTTTGTGTTCTTTGTAAGATCTATAACTCATTGCACCTGTTGCATCTGAATAGTCCTCTGCAGTCAGGGGTGTGTGTGTGTGTGTGTGTGTGTGTGTGCGCACACACACGCGCACACATGTTCTTGAAAGCATTCCACAGTGTTCAATGTAAAAAGAAGAGCTTCAGGCTGATGGGAGCAGTCGTTAAACAGTGGACTGAGTTACAGAAGCAAGTTGTAGAATCTCTTCCCCAGAAGATCTTTTAAGAAAAAAGAGGAAAAAAAAAGCCAGAAAAACCTTTCAGTAGCACAATGTGGGTCCGTGCTCATTTTAGGCAGGAGGGTAGAGGGGTGAATTCTGAAGATCTTTCTAGCTCTCAGGAGCTACTATATGCTTTCACCAGAAATTAAGAATGTAGGGCTGGACCTGGTGAGGCACACCTGTAATCCCAGTTTAGCTCCTCAGGAGGCCGAGGCAGGAGGATTACAAGTTCAAGGTCAACCTCGTCAAATAAATGATACCCTGACTCAAAATTTAAAAATAAAAAAATAAAAAGGACTGGGGCTGCAGCTCAGTGGTAGAAGCACCTCTAGGTTCAATGCTCAGTATGGAAAAAAAATAATAATAATTTATTGATTCTTCATTCAAAAGAGCACAGTCTAAGTCGAGGGGTAAGTCTAGGTTGGAGAGGTTTGGTAACACAGCTAGTTAGTGGAACACAGGGCTAGAATCCTCCACTGCATATTCTAACCCCTCCCCATACAAACACAGTTTCACGTTACATTCTTTTCTGTTGTTGTTCTTTCACATAAATATTAACCAGCTGGTTTGTGAGGCCTTTGTAGAGAAGCTCTATATTTTCATCAGGCTTCACATTTTTGAAAAATTACATCAGAATTTATGTCAGAAGGATGCTGTATTTTTTCAATGAAATAGATTTTTTAATGGGAAAAAAGAGAAAGTGGCCTAGGATATATATCTTAGCAGCAGAATAAACAGGCCTACAGAACAAGCATTTGGGGCTTTATAAGTTATATATTATTTATAATGCAATCATTCAATATATTAAAGATTGGGCCATTAGCTCCATAATATAATACATTCTCTCCTTTTATTTCCCATCCAGAGTTCTTTCGGAGATGGAAGTTGGCCAAATGGAGTAACAAGCATCTTCCTTGGAGATTCTCTTCAGTCTCCTCCTTCTCTTACCTTTCCTGCTCCCCACCACTCCCACCTCCGTGGATGAGGCTTCCCAGAGCACGCTTGAATCCCTCCAGACATCTGCTCTCTGGGACTTCCAAACGGTGGCATGGGTCTAGCCCTAGAGGCGACAAGACATTCTCACATATGGATGGAGCCTTGGTCATTTAGGGGAAGTGGTCGATACGGATGCCCAGGGACTAATCCCTGTGCCATTAGAAACGTCAGCCTGGAGCTGGACATTAGAACCCCCAGCAATTCCCTTCCGCTGAGAGTGTGTGAAAGTGTCATGGTCCCAACCTGTCTACTGTGACTAGATGTCCATTATGGTTCAGAAAGGACTTTGGTGTATCTCCCAAAGATTCATGTGTTGGAAGTTTGGTCTCCAGGTCTTGGTATGGGTCCCAAGTAGTGTGGAACTTGTCTCCCGTAGAAGGTCCTGAGGATGCTGTCTTTGGAAAGGAGTAAGGTAGTTCTTTGTGATCCTTGGGTAGTTCTCATGAAAAGGGCTGTCATACAAGCCTGAACCTGGCCCCACACACCTCTGGCTTCATGTCTGGCAATGTGATCACTTCCTCACACATGCTCTCAACTTTGCCATCCACCCTAAGGTGACAGAGTTAAGGCAGGGATCCTTGTCAGAGATGGTACAATGCTGTTTGAACTTCCAGCCTCAAAAACTGTGAGCTAAAGAGACCTCTTTTCTTTATTAACTCAGCTTGCTTCAGGTATTTTATTACAGGAACACAAAATTGACTAGTACACCATCTTAGTCTCTTCCAGTCACTATAATAAAAGTAGGCAATCTATAAGCAACATAAATTGATCGCTAACAGTTCTGGAGGCTGGAAAGTCCAAAATCAAGGCGCCAGCATATTTAGTGTCTTCTGAGGGTTACCTCTCTGACTCAAAGATGGTACCTTCTGTGTCCCCACATGGTGAAAGGGGAGAACAATCTTCCTGGTTATCTTTTATAAGGGCACTAATTCCATTTATCTCTACTATTATACATAAATATATACATACATATAATCAGCCCTCAAAAGTAGGCACACTTCACACAAGAAGAAAACAAAGCACAGAGAAATCAGCGTCGCTAGCAGGTAGCAGAGGTGGAGTTAGAACTCAGGTTGTCAAGCTCTGGAGCTCAGGCTGGTTTGTCACGTGGGTGCTACAGATGCAGAGCCCCGTGTTGCATGTTAAGGTTCCAGATAAATAAGACATGCCACTGTTGTTAAGGAGTTCATGATTGTTGCAGAAGACAGACACATAATTACAGTAAGGTGGAACAGTGCTGGCTGAGTTGAGTCATGGTGATTAGGACCGTCTGCCTTGGAGGATGCCATAGTAAAGTCCTCTGCCCCCAAGAGCAGTGTGTACAAAGGCAAGAAACTACTGTAACAGTCAAGAGGTTTTCATTAGGATGAGCTACTGCAGAGAAGCTACAGAAGCTGGGGGACAAGGCAGCAATATGTATCCAAAAGGATTGTCAGAGGCAATGAGGGGAAGAGCTGGAATGCCAGTCTGTACTTTCATCCTGCAAGAGACTCAGAGCTAGGGAAGGTGTGTAAGCAGGCAGTTGAGATGATGGGAGGTGTTGTAGAAACACTGTGTGAAAGCCTCGTGGACGCTGGACTGGAGAGGGAGAGAATGTAGGTCAGGTGACCAACTGGGACAGCAGTAACTTACCCTGAGTCACATCACATAGCAGTGGTGGAGAAAGCATGGAAAGCTAGGGGCTCTGAACCTCCAAGCACATTGTAATAGGAGCCATGAGAACCACGTATAAGTTTATCTGCGTCACCTCTTTTAGGAAACAACTTAAAAAGTTTTTTCACCTCACATTCATCATCTGTAAAATGGGTCTACTAAGTTCTATATCCCTGGTTGTTAAGAAGATGCAGTAAATGTAAAAGCAGCTTATACTCTGCTATTTTAAGGAAATACTGCTCTGACTTTATCTCTCCCTGCAAATAAAAAAAAAAGGCTTAAATACACAGATAAAAATGACCAGTTCAAATCTTTTTAACTAAAACTTTCAACCTGCAACAATACAGCCATGTAAGTTTTTAAAACTCAATGAAATCATTTATCACCTGTGTCTTCTAAATCCATTCTCTTCTGGGAAAATACCTAGTATCAGCAAATGAGAAGTCAGGGACTTCAAAGACTTTATTGTCATTTAAATCAACTGAGGGTCACCAGGAAGCCCTATGAAAATGCTGGTTTGGACTCCCTAGCTTTCATTTCTTGTATGAACATAAACTAGTTCAAAGAACTTCAAGTTTCCCAAAAAGCTGCTCTTTTACACACAAAATTTCAAGACACAGGAGGTCAGATCTAACACACATGTATGTTAGAAGATAATCTCAAAAGCCATGAGGGATCAAATATTTGGGGTCCCAGTCTGGGGGTGATGCTGGAAAGGGGTCTATCTCAAGAACTTCCTTCAAAAAGCTGTCCATGATGATGGACAAGCTCTCATACTGGCCACCTACAGGAGAGCATGTCACAACCAACACTGAAGAGTCATCAGACCCACTTACACATTTTATTGCATCCTAGTTGGCCTCCCTGTACTGCATTTGGAAATCATCACATCTCCATTATTCAAATAATCATTGGCCACTCCTCCCTTAGATATGTATTGTAGAGATGTCCACATGAGAAACGGCTCCCGTTTAATTCTGTACCTACATTCTGAGGCATCTCCTCTTATGATTTTCATTTGGGGCTAGATTTATTTTTTTATTATCACTACTATTGCTTCTACTAGGGAATTGAACCCAGGGCACTTTACCACTGATCTACATCCCTAGGTATATATATATATATACACCTAGGGATATATATATATATATATATATTTTTTTTTTTTTTGAGACAGGCTCTTCCTAAGTTGCTGAGGTTGTCCTCCGACTTGCAGTTTAAGGAGTCCTGCCTCAGCCTCCTGACTCTCTGGGATTACAGGTGTACATCACCTCACCTGGCTGTGGGACTATATTTAAAATCACTGATATTTTTCTCTTATACGTAGGTTACAATTTAATTCAGACCATCCCAAATATGCCCTCCAGGCATGATGAACATCCAAGCAACTATTTGCTTGATGGGGCAACTCATGAGCAATTAGTAATGGTAGATATGTAAATTCAATAATTTATGAATTCATTACCTCATAAAACATTATTAAACAGCTCTTCTACGTCAGGCCCTTTGCTAGGATTCTAGAGCGAATGAGGCAGACATAGTCCCTGCTGTGAAAATACTCACTCTCAGCCTCCTCGGAAAGGAGTCTCCTGGATCTCAGATGAGATCCGTCATGCAAGTGTGTGCAGAGCACACGGGAGAATGGAGCAGAGAGGGCCATGGGTCTTTCCTGGAGAGGTGTGAGGGAAGGCTTCCTAAAGCAGGTGATGTTTGAGCTGTGTTTAAGGGATGAGCAAACATCTCTGGGCTGGAGTTATGCAGACAGGCCTTCCAGCCAGCAGGATCCCTGAAAAAAGGCAGGGGGACGTGAAGCTGCCTCTTATCGCTCTTTGCAGTCTGATAGGAGTCTGTCGTACATAGGCAGCCAGAACAGTCAGATATGAGCCTGGCCGGGGAGGTCAGGCTCTGATTATCAAAGGCCTTGAAGGTCCTCCTAAGAAGTATATTTTTGTCCAGTAAGTAATGGAACCATGGAAAGATTTCCTTGAAAAATGATCTGACTGCAGAGTTGAAAAAAAGTCTGAGAAGAGAAACAGTTACTAAAGATAGGACAACCAGTGAGACATTGAGGAAGATTCAGAAAAGAGGTGCTAAGTCTGAACTAGAGAGAGAGACACGGACTCAAAAAGACGCTTTTGGATAAGAATCGACAGCATTTATTGATAGGGTCCGTACGCCCTTGTCTTTACCATATGCATTTTGGGGATGTACAAAGTCCATAAGTTCCCTAACTTACAAAAGACACATCACGCAACCAATGAATCGTTAAAGATTGCTAATAAATGGTATTAAGGTGGTGGGGTGGGCAGGGGGAGGGGGGACTTCTTCTATTCTGATTCCACAATGTGGGGCATGGCTTCTAGCACTCTCCCATGGTAGCTGAGTCGACATTAGACATGATCCTTCTCTCTGAGCTCCTCGCTCCTGAACAGAGGGACTCGCTAGGATGATCTCCCTCCAAGGTCCACTTGAGATTTCACACTCTGAATCAGACACTTATGAGAAGGGGCCAGCAACCCTAGCCTTTCCCAAGCTGAGTCACCTCGAAAGCAGGGATCATTTGGGGGTTGACCAGGAAACGTGAGTCCAGGGACTAGAGTCACATCCCAGATTTGATTCTCAAGAGTTGGAAATCAGTAGGTCTCACCTGAGGCAGTGGTAGGTATCAGAGACAGCTCCCTGGTTACTGAAGCACTTCCCCTCAGATGCACAGCCTGGCTGAGTCCATGAACCTGCTTCCACAGAAAAAGAACCTTCCTACCCAGGCATTCAGGTCTCTGGATCTCCCAGAGTCTACACCTCATTTGTATCAATTCCCAAAGCCAGTGATCCTATTGACATTTTCCTAAAGCTGTTCATAGGACTTGGCCACAGAACACAAGGGGGTTCTCGAGTAGCTGGAATTCACTTCCTTCAGATGAGCAAGGCTTCCTCCTCAAGGCCTAGCCAGGAGAGAACTCTACCTCTGCCCATTTCCATTGTTCGGCTCTTAGTGAGCGCCTGCTGTGGGCCACCAAGCTCTTTTGCAAGTCAGAGATAGCCCCACTAGGTAGGTACCACTTCTCCATTTAATGATGTGGAAGGGGACGTTAGGGGGGTTATCAAAGCCTGAGCTAAGATGTGGCCCATCCAGGATTCAAACTGAGGTCTGATTTCCAGTCTTTTGCCTTCTTCTTCTAGTAAACAAAGTCAAGCCCTAAGTAATATTCTGCACAAGTGTGAATCACCTACAAAGCCTCTAAGCAGACCTGCTGTCCTGTTCTACCCAAGGAAGGCATATCAAGGTGTACTTCAGTTCAAGATGCCAAAAAAAAAAAAAAAAAAAAACCCAAACAGGTCATAATTCACCTAACCAAGTACACCAATGTTAGACTTCCAGGTTCTTTTTTAGTTTTCTCAGTACAGTGTTAATATACTGATCTCACTGGGTATCACATAGGGTTTTAAATGAAAAAAACGCAGTGAATCAGTCCACCTGGCTTTAAATATCTTGTCACATAGAGCCAAGTAACCCTGGCCAAATCACTGAGAGTCTCTAAGCCTCAGCCTCTTTTTGCGTATAAACCGGGATGAGAACAATACTCACCTCCTAGCGCTGTTATGAGGAGTAAATAAGACGATGCCTGTAAAAAGCACTTGACACGGAGCCTGGCATATGGTATGAGCTCAAGAACTCCCAGCCACTATTATTATCATAATATCTTTGTGCATAAATCTCTCTGCAACTCTGATTGTTTTCTTAGGACAGATTCCAATGAGTAAAATCACTGCATCAAAGGGTGGCTCTTCACACACACTACTTAATTATCCTCCAGAAATAAGAGCAATTTATACACCCAACAGCTGAACCTGCAGGAGTAAATCCAGCACCCTTCAGAGCAATGAACTCTGAAGACGGATCTCATGCAGACGAAGGCGATACGGTAAAAGATGTCTGAACATCCTATAAGTTCTCAAGTATTAGAGCATAACCTTTCTTTTTCTTTTCTTTTCTTTTTTTTTTTTTTTTAAGTTAGAGGAAATGGGATCCATTGTAAGCTTGGTCACTTACTATGGGGTTTTGAGCTAGTTCATTCCCGTCTGTACATTGGTTTTTTTTCTATAGTGTTTTGGGGTTGTTGTTTTTCTCTGTTATGGTTGTGGTGGTTGTTTTTTGTTGTTGTTGTTTAGTTTTGTTTTGTTTTTGTTTACTTTTTGATAAACAGAAATATATGCAGACCGGATCTTCCTCTTGTATTTATTATTACTCCATGTGCATAGTAAATGTGACTATGCCTGGTGATAATCCCTGTCGCACTGTGTTCATAACTTTGGCTTTATTATCACCTACATTTATTAGGACAGACATTTAATAGTATAGATTTCCTGTGCTAATGTTCAATGGAGTACAGACCCAGCTCTACTCAAACTTGGTTGTGTGATGTTCTAGGCTTTTTTTTTTTCCTTGTCTATATCAATGAGATGTTTGGTCCAGATTATCCCCAAAATTTATATTGCTATTATCTTACCTTCCCATATATACCAAGGTTTTTCAGCCTCACACTACGAACATTATTAATCCAGATAATTTTTTTTTTTTCGTGCCAAAGAAAGGAGGAAGGGCTGCCCTGAGCACTTTAGGGTACTTAGCAGCATCCCTGGCCTCTCTTAAGCACTGGCATCCCACCCCAATCCTGAACCTGGAGAATCTACGGACATTGCCAAATATCCCCTGAAGGTCAAAATCATGCCCAGTTGCGAACCACTTGCCATATATTTAAGGGTTTCAAGAATTGGGTGTTAATTAAAGAGCTGAATTAGGTGGCCTTTAACATTCCTTCTGATCACAAAATTCCAAAAGCCAATGATGCTGTGGCCAAATTGAATTTCTTTTTTTTTTTATTATTGATTGTTCCAAACATTACAGAGCTCTTAATAAATCATCTTTCATACATTTGACTCTATTGGGTTTTGAACTTCCGTTTCTACCCCAAATACAGATAGCAGAATCACATCTGTTACATACTCACATTTTTACATAATGGCATATTAGTGACTGTCTTGATCTGCTACCTTTCCTATCCCCTACTGTCCCCCCTCCCCTCCCCTCCCACCTTCCCTCTCTGCCTCCTCTGCTGTTGTTCAATTCTCTCCCTTTTTTCCCCCCTCCCCCTTGCCCATCATAACCTCTTATACTTTTGTGTATCATTGAAGGTCTCCTACCATTTGCATATCCTTTCCCTTCTCTTGAATTTCTACTCACCCACGTGCCACATATTTGAGAAAAACCATAGTCACTGCTGGTGTCTCTTCCTCTATTGAATTCCACAGGGATGAGTGACTCAGTCACCTCAGTCACCGACATCTTCGCTAGAGGTGGCAGGTAAAATATCCCAAACTATGAATTTGGGATCCATCTGACCCAATCAGCACTCAGGTGTCTTTGAAGACAGTTTTTAACTTCGGTGAATTCCTTTATTTTTTCCCACAGGTGAAGTGTGGATAATACCTCAGAGCCATTTGTGGATGACCGAACATGACAACTTACTATAGTACCTGGTACCAAGGAGAAGGAGGAACTCCAAAGAGGAAGCTGCTGCTTTCATTTTTCCCTAGAGAATAAGATTCTCTGCAATCATTTCCCTGCCGTAGCCTCAGGGCTTAGGCCAAGTTTTCTTTCAGTTTAATTGTTTCCAGCCAGACTCCAGGAGTAGCTCCTGAGGAATGGGGTGGACAAATTATCTACTGAGGAGTCAGAGAAAGGATAGGGACCAGAGGAGTGACTTTGGCTCCAGCTGAAAACGTCAGCAGAGGGCTGGGAGAAAGGGATCCGTTTAGCAGGTGTGTTTGGAATCTGGCAGAGAGCGCTGGGCCCAGGCCAGGATCTCTGAGCTGGTCTGAATGCCGTCTGTGTTGAATCCCTGGGCCTGAGACCCAGGAGGGAAAGGGGAGAACATCGAGTGTAAACACACCGCAGCCAGACAGTGGCCACGGTTTTTCCTTAGGCTCTCGTAGAACTCCAAGAAGCCAGCAGCAGCGTGAGTGTGGCCTGAGCCTGAGGCCTTCACCCACCCTCTTCCAGACCTCCCCATCCAAGAGAAGGTCCCAAAATAGCTCAGAATCTGGGCCTGCCTGGGAGAGACATAAAGATTCATTTACATGAGAAGGTGACTGCTTGGAATATCTACAGCCTACCGATCTATGCTAATGGCTCCGTCTCCCTCAAATCTGGGATTTATATAACTGGCTCCTATCCTTTGTCATTGCCAGCAGAAATGCCTGAATTATCTTAATTCCAGAATGTAAATTATTCCAATTTTGAGGCCATCATTTTAAAACTGTCAAAGTCAATATTTTTCATAGCCTAGAAAAAAAAATTACAACTGGAAAATGTCTAAACAAGTTGTGCTCGAGGTCCTGAGACAACGTCTGGCAAGAATCTGTGCCCGAGATGGAGAAATACTCCACACTGACTCCACAACTAGGAAAAAACCATCAATTTGTCCTATCACCTATTTGTCTGCAGGAAAGTCAACGTGTCACTCCGCTGGCATTGATCACTTTCAATCTGTTACCTTCCATCTATGGATTAATCATCTGTTTTTTGGTCCTAAGATTTTTTTTTGAAGAAAAAAAAAAGAAATTAATTCTTAAAAAGAATAACAGCCGATACTCAGTCACGGAGAGAAGGAAGAGATCCTGCCCTAACCTCCATCTTTTCTGAGCTATTTTATTTCAGTTCACTTCATCCGTTCCTCTCTGAGAGATACTGTGTTCTGGGCACAGGCCTAGGGATGCTGGGATCCAGGAGAACCCTAGAGGAGGGAGGAGCTATGTATTAGTTAGCTTTTTCATCACTGTGACCAAACCACCCAATAAGAACAACTTAGAGGAGGAGAAATTTATTGGGGGCTCATAGTTTCAGAGGATTCAATCCATAGATGGCCGACTCCCTTGCTCTGGGCCCAAGGTGTGGTAGCACTTAATAGTAGAAGGGCCCAGGGGAGGAAATCTGCTCAGCTCATGGTGCAGTCAGGAAGCAGTGAGTGAGAGAGAGAGAGAGAGAGAGAGAGAGAGAGAGACAGGCCAGGGGGAAGTTGCACTGTTCCAGGGCACACCGCAGTGACCCACCTCCTCCAGCCATACAGCACCTGCCTACAGTTACCCCTCAGTCATGGCATTCAAACGAGGAAGGACTGATTAGATTGGAGCTCTCACAATCTAACCATTTTACCTCTGATATTCCTGCATTAAGAGGAGCTTTGGGGAGACATTTCATATCCAAACCCCATAACAAGCTACCTTGTACCCTTGAACTTGGTCAGGAGGAGAATGGCAGCTCTCGGGCGCTCTCTCTCTCTCTCTCTCTCTCTCTCTCTCTCTCTCTCACACATAGTAGTTTGCATCTAGATGAATCCTTGCCTCTACCTGATAAACTCCCCCAGACAGAAACCTGGGATTGAAGGAAGGAAGTGTGTGAGAAGAAAGCCATGATTTGCCTTTGGGATAGAGGTCATTCATCAGCACCGGGGAAGCTGGCCAGGTGGCAAGAATATGGAGCCACCAAATGGATACTCCTGCCACCACTGCCCCCGATGCCAGGCTGAGTGGTCTTTGTGGGACGAGACTGAAAAATCTCTGTTATGGGCCCATCTCCTATTCGGCAGCTGGAAAACACCCCATTCCTGCAACTCGGAAGCAGGATTAATTGATTGGTCTCATATGAACCTAAAAGCCGTTAAGAGCAGGGAGGATGAAAAGCAATTCAAATTGCTTTATTACCATTTTCTAGTAAAGTACCAGTTTAGTCCTCAGCCCTACTGTGAAGCAGCAGGTCTCCAGATATTGACTGTGCTGGCATGTGCTGCTAGGAAAGAGGAAATGCCTGGGTCTGAGAAGCAGAAACATCTGCTCAGATCTCCAGCGGGCCTGTTGATGGAGCCATGCGGTGGGGGGTGGGGGGGTCCCCCTCCAGGTGGTGTCACTACAAGCAGGAGACAGGAGCAGCACTCCCAATGGGGGCATTTCAGGCTTTTGTCAAAGACCTCATTCACTTAATGTGAGGGCCAAAAAAGTTAGGAATGATTTTCTACAGCAGTCTATAGACTTTCTGACACAGGGCAGCAAAGTGATTATAGTAGCTGTAATGATGATGGTGATAATAATAATCATCCCATAGTGCTCGCATACACGCAGCACTGAGCACTTACATGTCTTAATTTATTTAATCCTCCAATGACACGGCAAGGTAAGCACCTCTAAAATTCCCTTTTTGTAGATGAAGAAGTTGAGGAACCCAGAGAAGTAATTTGCCAGAGTCCACCAACCAGTTAGTATAGGAGCCAAGCTTGAAACCCAGCCAGTCCGGCTCCAAAGCCCCTGACCTCAATCACTAGCTGAAGGAATAATCACTACATGATGCTAGGTACTGTCACACACTTTTTTCTTTGATCTCTATAGGAACACTAGGAGTAAAACAATAATGTTCCCAATTTTCAAATGGGTAAAACTGCAGCTTAGAGTTATGTAGTGATTTATTTAATGTCACGAGGATAAGAAATGTCAGAGCACAAATTAACCCCAGATCAAGCTCTTTTTATAACAGGTGACCTGAAAATTTGAATGCAGGCTATGCTTTTTAAGTGGGACTCTAGCACAGAATGCTAATAATAAGTTAATCAGTATTAATAATAATAATTTAATAATAGTTACCACTTATTGAGCTCCTACAATTTGATAAGCTCTCCTAGACATGAGTTTAATCCTCACAAATCCCTACAAGTCCGGTCTTTATATATTCATAAATCAAAAAGAAAAACACAAAAATCACTTGCATTTCTATTCACTAACTACGATCAATGTAAGAAGGAAAAAAATTCTATTTACAATTGCAATAAAAAGGATAAGATATTTAGAAATAAACTGCCATCAAAAATGCAGGCAATGCAAGAAAAAAATTTTGACTTTGTCATATTTCAAAAATTTTAGACATCAAAAGACACTATCAAAATTGTGGATGTGTAACCGACGTGATTCTGCAATCTGCATTTGGGGTAAAATTGGGAGTTCATAACCCACTTCAATCTAATGTATGAAATATGATATGTCAAGAGCTTTGTAATGTTGTGAACAACCAATAAAAAAAAAAGAAAACCAAAAAAAAAAAAAAAAGACACTATCAAGGAGTATAAAGCCAAGTCACAGAATGGGAGAAAATATTTGCAAATTATAAGGGATTGCTATCCATAATACATAAAGAATTCCTACATCTCAATAACAACAGCAGTGATAATGGAAAAACTCAATTAAAAATAGCAAAGACTTGTATAGAGTTTTTCTCCAAAAAAGACATACAGATTGCCAATAAGAACATGAAAAGATTACTAGGTGTTGTAGCAAACACCTGTAATCCCAGCAACTGAGAAGACTGGGGTAGGAGGATAGGAAGTTTGAGGCCAGCCCGAGCAACTTAGACAGACCCTGTCTAAAAAATAAAATAAATAAAAATAAAATATAAAAAGGACTGAGGGGCTGGGGATGTGGCTCAAGCGGTATCACGCTAGCCTGGCATGCCTGCAGCCTGGGTTCGATCCTCAGCCCCACATACAAACAAAGATGTTGTGTCCGCCGAAAATTAAAAAATAAATATTAAAAAAAAAGACTGAGAATGTAGCTCAGTGATAAAGCACCCCTGAGTTCAATCCTCAGTACAAAAAAATGATGATATGATGATGAGAGGAGGAGGAGGAGGAGGAGGAGGAGGAGGAGGAAAAGACACTCAATACCATTTATCATTTAGGAAATGCAAAACAATATCAAAATGAGATACTGCTTCACACCCATTAAGACAGAAAAAGAAATAGAATAAAGTGACAAGTGTTGGTGAGAATGAAGAAAAAATAAAATCAGGACTAGGGCTGTAGCTCAGTGGCAGAGTGCTTGCCAAGCACATGTGAGGCACTGGGTTTGATCCTTAGCACCACATAAAAACAAACAAATAAAATAAAGGCATGTTGTCCATCTACAACTACAAAACATAAAAGTAAATCTTAAAAAAAAATTAAAAAATAGAATCATTATACATGGTTGGTGATAACATAAAATAGTGCAGCTGTTATGGAACAATATGGCAGTTAATAAAAAAATTAAACACAAAGTCACCATATGATCCAAAAATTCCAGTTCCAAATATATAACCCAAAGAATTGAAATATCAGACAGAGATTTGTATGCCCACGTTCAGAGTAGCTTTATTCAGAGTAGCCAAAATGTGGAAACAACCCAAATGTCCAGCAACAGATGAACAAATAAACAAAAAGGTGGTACATTCATAGAAGGGAATAGTTTTCAGCCTTAAAATGAAATGAGATTCTTGTAGATGCTACAGCATGGATGAACTTCGAAGGCATTAATCTAAGTGAAATAAGCCAAACCCAAAAGGACAAATATTGTATGATTCCACTCATAGAAAGACACAGCATAGTCCAATTCAAAGAGACACAGGATGGAATGGTGGTTGCCATGGGCTGGTACAAGGGGCTAGTGGGAAGTTCCTACTCATGGGTAGAGTTTCCGTCTGGAGGATGAAAACATACTGGAGATTCCTGATGGCGACTTAATGAACTTAGGCCTCTGATCTGTAACTTTTAAAGAACTGAAGTGGTAAATGCAATGTAATGCATACTTTACCATCATCACCACCCACCCAAAAACACACACACACACAAAAAAAAAAAACAACAATGCTAACCAAGATGAGAAGCCTTGCCCAAGGTCATACAGTGAGCATGTTCCAGGCACAGCCTACCTAGAATTCCCAGGTTCCTGACGCCTACTCTAGTGCTATTTATATCTTTGCTGTAAACTAAAATGAATATTTCCATTTAATACAGAGCACTTGTAAACACGGTTAAATATCAGATGGCTTGGACAAAATGAACCAAACTCATCACCTGCTCTTTTTCCAGACTCTTTAAATAGAAGGAGAAACTCACAGCTAAACCATCCAATTGGTGGTGGTGGTGATGGTGGTAGGTTATGATAGCAAACCCTCCATCCTCCAAGGCCTAGGCCACAGCAATTTCACAAACTGCCCAGAACCCTACACGCTACTCTAACAATATCCCAAGCCTATAACTCAAAACTCTTAGAATTTTTTACTTTCATAGCATGAGACTAGGTAAAAGTCAGTCAGAAATCCACTGATCTTCCAACTGATTACAGTAAACACTAGATCAACCAACTCCAATCAGATCATTCACATTAACATATTTTCTATTGCCCCATACTACAGTATCGCTCTCATCAATATCTTTGCTGATATAACTGATTGGTCTCCTTATTAATGCCCAGAGTTATCAGAAATTCTAGTTATGAAATACCTTCAATAAATTAAAATATCAAATTTCCAATTACATTTCCCTTTCAGCCTCAAAAATGATAAAAACTCAAAAATCTCAGGATGTAGCCTCATGTGTAAAGTGAATTCTAATTGCTCCATTTTTTTCCCACAACAACCTGCATATGGTTATTGATTTTCCTTAAACTGGGTTTAAGTGTTTGGAGTGATGGAAATTGTTTCCCTCTCCCCTTTCCACTTATTCTCTTTATACCTCTTATCCATTTAGAATGCATGTTAACTATAAAGAACATTTGTGCTATCAAAGTTCAAGCTTTAAAAAAAAAAAATCCTGATTTCACCTTTTTTTAAAGTACAAGCCTTTTTATTGGAATTTGAAAGGAAAAGAAATTTTTATATATCCTATAATTCCAACCAGCTATTAATCAACTTCACCTTAAAAGATGTGTAATTTTATGCCCTTTTAAAACATTGATTTGCAAGGAGTTGAACATTTCTTCTAACTCTTAGAATATTTGAGCCCTCCGCTCTTATGTCCATGAGAAACACTGTCGATAAAACTTTTGCTAATTCAGATCTGTATACTATTGCTTGTGTCTATTGCTGTCAAACAATTTAATTACCTAGATTTACACTATTAACAGATTGGAGAAATACTATCCGAACAAGTTACCTTGTTCTTCTTCATATATTCCTTGAGATATATTCATTTCCATTCTTAATATGAAGGATTTCATGGACCCTGAACTGGCTGCATTGCTCAGAGTTTTGTTATGATGTTCTCTAGATGCCAGTTTCTGCTAAGGGAAATACATGTGGTCAATGTTCACTTAGGCATCTCCAGCAGATCCTATAGCCACTCCCATCCCCTTCTCCATGAGCCATCTTCTACCCATCCTCTCCTAGCAAAATACCCATCCCCCAGTCACTTTTAATACTGCATGAATTATTTTTTTTTTAAATGGAAAGCATGTTGTGGTTTACAGAGCAGTTTTTTATTAGATTTACATTTTGTATGTTTTTCTAAAATGTATTTGTTTTTTCAATACAAAGAAAATATTTGTCAATCTTCACAATCTCACAGCCCATTGTTATGTATTAGATCAGAAATGTCTTCCAAAAGCTCATGTGTTCAAGACTTGGTCCCCAGTGAAGCCATGTCCCAGGGTGGACCTTTGGGGAAGTACCTGGCTCATGAGGAAGGTAATCTCATCAGTGGATTAATCCATTTGATGAATTAATCATTTCAAAAGATGACCAGGAAGAGGTGAAAACTGTAGGCAGGTCTGGCATGGCTGGAGGAAAGTCACTAGGTATGTACTCTTGAGGACTATATCTTGTTCCTGGTTCTCCCTTTCTTTCTCCCTTTCTTTCTTTCTCTCTTTCTCTCTCTCTTTCTCTCTGTCTCTCTCTTTCTCTCTTTCTTTCTCTTTCTCTCTTTCTCTTTCTTTCTCTTTCTCTCTTTCTCTCTCTCTCTCTCTCTCTCTCTCTCTCTCTCTCTCTCTTTCTCTCTCTTTCTCTCTCTCTCTCCCTCCCTCCCCCCCCCTCTCTCTCTCTGTCTCTCTCTCTCTCTCTCTCTCTCTCTCTGTCTCTCTCTCTCTCTCTCTCTCCTTGCCAGCAGCCAGGAGCTGAACAGCTTTCCTCTGCCATGATGTTTCCACCTAGGAGTCACCTGTTTGTGGTTTGAAATATCAAAAACCATGAGCCAACAATATGCCCCTAAGTTATTCTTATCAGGTATGTTGGTCACAGAGGTGAAAAGCCAACTAGCACACAACACCATCTTATCATTTCTTAATCAGTGATACATTTAAGTTCTGTATTGACAGAGTACAGACCGATGTCTTCGAAGGACCACGAGGAGGGAGATTGAATATACAGAATGAGAAGGATGTTTTTTGAGGGTAATAAAAGTACTCTGTGTCTTGGTGGTGGTGGTTACATAGCTATATGTACCAATTTGTTAAAAGTCATCACCCCGCACATTTAAAATGGGTACGTTTTATTATATGCAGATTAGACTTCAATAGAATTGATTAAAATTTTTAAAGTAGTAATATATTCATTAGGAAATTCAAATTGGACGCTAAATTTATTTCACTCTTCTTCTTCCCATTATATCCCTAAAATGGAAGAAAAGCAAGAGATAAAAGATGCCCAAAGACAAGGAGGACAGAAAAAATGTTCAGAAGATAGGAATTCAAGAGATTATAGAATTCAAGAGAGCAGAGGAAGCTATAAATACAGCGCCTACAGATGAATGAAAAAAAAAAATCATGAGAAATTAGTAAGAGGCTGCCCTTTCAGGATCCTTGGCCAGAAGAAGAGCAAAGAGCACTGGAAGAGAAATTGACTGAAGGTCTGAATGGAGAGGAATGAGACCCCTTACCCCTCCTTCACGCGAGCAGCCAGACAGTTACCCCTTCTTCATCCTCTCCAGTGCTAGGACAGAGGTTTATTTCAAAGGGACCCCAGACTCAGAGGCACCAGGCACCGTGGAGAGCAGGGTGAGGGGCAAGGCTGAGCCATTTACAAGTCATCTGACCTCGTGAACTGCAGCCCCTGGCACTGACTTCAGATCACCACCACGAAGGTTCCAGAGGAAAGGCATGCACACAAATCCTGCGGCTCAGCAAACATCAGGCTGTCTTGCTTCTTGATCTCCCTGAAGCTCACCAGTTCATAAGCACTTACCCAACACAGACCCCCCCCCCACACACACACCTTCCAAAAGATGGCTCAATTTTAAACAAGAATGGATACTGAAGGATCATTAGGTGTTTAAGAAATATCATCAACATGATTTGTTTTAAAGAACTGAAATAAACTTTTTTTTTTTTAATTTTTGGAAGAAACTGAGACCAAGAACAGAGAGAGTTTTAAAAGTTCTTTTAAAAAAAAGAATCTTTACATTTAATATCTGTAAAGTGATAAGAAATGACATTGCATCCCTAAAACAATACACGAGTGCTATAAAAGGAAATAATTAGAAAAAGAGAGACAGCGTTCTGATGTTTAAAATACATTAGTCCAAGTATGGAAAGTTCAGAAACTCGTAAGTGTTGAAGTAGAGAAAAATCCCACATAAAACAAAATGAAAAGACAGAGTTGGAAAGAGGATCAACCAGCACAAGCAGCATACCAATAATAACAGAAAGCCTAGGAACAGGAAGGAGGGAAGAGGGGAGAACAATCTCGAAATTTAAAGAGACCCCAGTGTGGCCAGAACAAAACTGGAGCAAGATAAATCATCAAGAAATCTCAAGACACCCAGAGACAAACAGAAAACGCAAATGCCTCTAGAAATACACTGAAAGTCACAGACCAGGAAGAGATACAAGAAGATGTAGATCCTCATCATCCACATCAATGCTGATCAGGTCAGCCAAGCATGGCCTTGAAGTGTGTGGGAGAAACTGTATATTGTCGAATTTTTTATCAAGCTAAATCAACATTCAGATTAGGAGGAAAATAGATTGTTATGCATGCAAAGCCTCAGAAAAATATTTACTTTTTAGATGCCTTTCTTCAGAAGCTACTAAAAGAAGTGTCCCAGCAAAAGAGAGACTGTTGAGAAAATGAAAGTCAAACTTTTTAAGGAATAAAAAGGTGCTAACAGAAATTTTTTGCTGTGCATGAGACCTAGAGGAAAACAAATGCAAATCAAAACCACTCTAAGATTTCATCTCACTCCAGTCAGAATGGCAGCGATTATGCATACAAACAACAATAAGTATTGGCGAGGATGTGGGGAAAGGCACACTCATACACTGCTGGTGGGGCTGCAAACTGGTGCAGCCAATATGGAAAGCAGTGTGGAGATTTCTTTGAAAATTGGGAATGGAACCACCATTTGACCCAGCTATCCCTCTCCTCGGTCTATACCCAAAGGACTTAAAAACAGCATACTACAGGGACACAGCCACATCGATGTTTATAGCAGCACAATTCACAATAGCTAAACTGTTGAATCAACCTAGGTGCCCTTCAATAGATGAATGGATAAAAAAAGATGTGGCATATATACACAATGGGATATTACTCAGCAATAAGAGAGAATAAAATCACAGCATTTGCAGGTAAATGGATGGGGTTAGAGAAGATAATGCTAAGTGAAGTTAGCCAATCCCCAAAAAACAAATGCCGAATTTTTTCTCTGATATAAGGAGGCTGATTCATAGTGGGATAAGAGGGAGCATGGGAGGAATAGACGAACTCTAGATAGGGCAGAGGGGTTGGAGGGGAAGAGAAGGGGCATAGGGTTAGAAATGATGGTGGAATGTGATGATCATTATTATCCAAAGTACAGGTATGAAGACACAAATTTTGGTGTGAATATACCGTGTATACAACCAGAGATATGAAAAAAATTGTGCTCTACATGTAATATGAATTATAATGCATCCTGTAGTCATATATAAGTAAAAAATAAATAAATAATTTTTAAAAAGAAAGAACTCCATACAAAGAGGGGATACAGAGATATGCTATTGATATATTTTTATCTTCTGTATTTAAACACGTGTCAAATTTACTGTTGGGTGTTTGACATATATATGGGTGTGTTTAGGAAAATTTCATGTGACAGGTAAACAGAAAATTGAGCAAAGCAAATGAGACAATTATTAACCACAAGAAAAATTAAAAATGTATATGATAAAGAATCTATAGTCCTTGGCTAGGCTGTGAACTGTGTAAGTACTTCTGATAGTATTACTCTGTCTTTAGATTTGGCCAAACATTGTTATGCATTTATAAGAGGAAGGGCAGAGATGGAGATCAAAAAGAGAAGAAAGGGGTTACTAGAGAGATGTGCCCTAAAATAACATAATAGAGATATATAATATAACACTATAATCATACTACACAGATATTTGAAGGCAAACAGAGGGAAACAAGAGTTTAAGGAATTGACTTTTAGCACTGAGAATGGAAAGGGTTGAGGCAGGGAGTTATATTTTATATAAGCCTTTACTACTTCTTTGTATTCAAACTATACGTACCACATTCATAATTTTTAATGTAGAAGAGAGGTAGTTTCTTGTTTTTACTATTACAAATGTTACAAGGAACTTTTGCATCTACTATCTCATTTGAGCTTCACAACAATACTCTGAGATGGAATTTACTGTTAGCCCTATTCTATAGGTAATGATTAAGATGATTCATAGATTATTGAGGTCACAGAAATGAGGTGCACTGTGGCAAGTCTGCTGATTCTATATCCTTACCTTTTCCTCCATCCAAAGGTTAAAGAAAAATATCATAATATTTGTCTATTTACAACTCTGCGTTACTCCAAAAAGGCACATATGGTGACTTAAAGATGAATATAGGGTCTAGGGTTGTGGCTCAGTGGCAGAGCACTTGCCTAGGATGTGTGAGGCACTGGGTTCAATCCCTAGACCACATAAAAATAAATAAATAAAAATAAAGGTATTGTATCAAATATTAAAAAAAGAGAGAGATGAACATAGCATCACCTAATAAACTGAATTAAAAATAAAACATTTGAGGAGCACCTAGGAAAGATAAATAAGGATAGTAAATTCAAATGAAAGCTTAGTTTCGCAAATGCAAGCCAGAAAATCCTGCGTATTGCAATAGAGTTGAATCTAAAATTTAGTTCTGAACTTGCTATTAGTCAATGCTAAAAGGAAAACAAAAAGGACAAATTTGAAGACTCACTATCAATGACATACGATCAAATCAGTTGTTACTTTAAATTTTTTCTATCTATCCCTAACACTGAAGTCTCTGAGAACTCTCACCGAGAGTTCAATCCTCAACAAATAAGTCAGTGATGAGGGGGACATAAGACCTTCCATGTAGAACTATTTCATCACAAAAAAACCAATTTGATTAAAAATATATTAACTGGGGGAGAAAAAGGGATGTCAAAATCACATGACTTGAATATAAGGAAGAAACTCAAAGCAGATGTAATGCTTTGAGTCACCTATACTTATACACACATGAATACACACACACACACACACACACACACACACTCTCATATGATAACTATGAGGAGTTTTTAAATAACTTCCTGGTGCACTTGCCAAAAAAAAAACTTCAAAGTGACCACAACATGATATATTTATGCCATTTACTATCTAGGATTATTTGCTCTGTGTGAATTTAAAATTGATTCATGTATCTAAAATAGTGACACTAGTTTTAGAAGGATCCTTTCTATCAGAGACAATTATCTCTTAAAGATATTCCTAATTCATGATAGTAAAACCATATCATCTGTTAAATGCTAACTTCCAAGGCAGGGACTTGAAACCATTTCTCATCTACCCACCACCTCCATTCTGTCTCAAGGGAATGAGCTGTCCAAATTGTATGGCATGCAATGGCCAGGGAGTGTTGATTCAACTGAGCCAAGTAGAAGGGCATGCAAGAAGTGCAATCTGATGAGCTGGTAATCCGCCATGTCTGTGGATGTCTTTTGGACATCACAGTCTCTCCAGGGTTCTTCTGCTGTTCTCTGTGCAAATAATGAACATTCTGGGGTGCCAGCAACCTAAAGTGACACCCAAAATTGTCATCCTTTGAGATGCTTAAAGTTCTCCTTCAGTCTTTAAAGAATTCAGACTCTTCTGAATTGCATATTAGTATATCCATAATAGCCAAGGCATAGAATCCACAGAAATATCCATAAATGAAAACATGGATGAAGAAAATGTGGCACAAATACAATATGGAATATTATTCAGCTATAAAAATTAGTGAAATCTTGTCATTTGCAACAATGGATGGAACTGGAGGAACTCTTACGTTAAGTGAAGAAATCAGGCACAGAAAGACAAATATATGTGATGTACCAACGAGGGGGCTCCTGGGAATCACTGGATGAAATGAGGGCAATCTCAGGGTTCTGCATGTTCCCATTCATATGTGGAAGTTAAAAAAAAAATTTATTTCACTGCCAGGCGCTATGGCACACACCTGTAATCCCAGCAGCTCTGGAGGCAGAGAAAGGAGGATCGTGAGTTCAAAGCCAGTCTTAGCAAAAAGAGAGGTGCTAAGCAAGTCAGTGAGACCCTGTCTCTAAATAAAATACAAAATAGGGCTGGGGATGTGGCTCAGTGGTCAACTCTGTGCCCCTGAGTTCAATCCCCAGTACTCTCCCACCAAAAAAAAAGTTATTTCACAGAAGTAGAATAGTGATCACTAAAGGCTAGAAAGGGGAAGGAAGAGCAGGGATAGAGGATAACCAAATGCAGTTAAATAAGAAGAATAAGTTCTAACATTCTACAACATAGTAGGGTAACTAAAATTCACAAGAAACTATTGTATATTTTATAAAGAACTAAAAGAGTTTGGAGATTCCCAACACCAAGAAATGATACATTTATAAGAAGAGGAAAATGATAACTATTCTCATTTGATCTTTATATGCATACATGTATTGAGTTATCACACTGTTCCTCTATAAATATGTATAATTAATGTGTGTTAATTGTTAAAAAAAAAAAAGCCTCCAGTAGATGTAAGGACTGGTTGCTGGGTTTCCACAATGAAGAACACCTCAAGCACAGAGTGAAGTTTTTGTCTATAGCACTATTGAAAATAAATATTAGCTCACTTACTCAATATGTTTTATAATACGATTGCTTTCATAACTGTTTTTTTAAATACCCTTTTGAGTTCTATGTAGAAAAAGAAAAGAATCTTTTTTTGTGTGTGTGTGTGGTGCTGGGGATTGAACCCAGGGCTTATATGCATGCAAGGCAAGCACTCCACCAACTTAGCCATATCCCCAGCCCAAAGATTAGGTATTCCAGACCTGGACCACATCAACCTACTGGCCATCATATCCAATGCTGTCTACCTTATTTTAAAACATCCATTCAAAATCTCCTCTTTTGCTACACCATTCACTCCAGCAAATTAACTTAGATTCAGCAGGATTGCCCGGCTCCTTACCACCAGTAACCTGTGTGTTCACGGGCCAAACCAGCTTAGCAGACACAAATAGATTCTCATCAAAATAATATTTCAGTAGATATGACTCCATTTTATTCTTCTAATACTTCCAGGACCCTGAGATTGCCCTCATTTCATCCAGTGATTCTCAGGAGTCCCCTCATTGGTATGTCACATGTATTCACTGCCCCATTTTGTCTTCTTCCACCAAGACTATTCCTTGGTCCTCCCTTACTGAGTCAAAAGGCCTCCACAGTGCTCATTCCAAGCTGTGTAAGGTGCTCCAACATTGGTTCAGGGCACACTGCAACACCTGTAGTGCCACAGATTTGACTAATGCTGGAGTCCTGGAGTTGCCAAAGAAACATTTTGTTTCCATAGTCTGAAATGTGCTGAAGTCAAACTATCTCTATGCAGATTTGTAGTAAAGTCCCATTCCATCATTATATTTGGAAGTATTACTACTACTACAATTGTACTGAAGTTGTGTTTCTTCTTCTTTGTAGCTTTCTCTGTCTCCAGAGTTTAAATATGGATCCTTAGAGGGCTGATCCAAGGGAGAATTCCGGATACCATGGGTGAAGGTGAGTAGATAATCCTTACCTATGAAATCCACAGGTCTGGTGCAGGAAAAACCATGTTGAGCTCTAGAGTGAGTTCTTTTCCAAGAGGCTCCTCTGCATGCAAATAGAACACAGGGGCTCCTCAGGTATCCAGTAAACCTAGCCACTCTGGCTTTTAGAGGGAATGCAGATTTGGCTCAAACTCTCATGGCCACATCTACCACTTAACAACCTTCCATATGCCCTTGTGCCAAGTTCCCTTTTGTAGTACTTTGAAGACTCCTGAGGGTGGAATATTATTTTCTCCATTTTGAAAATGAGAACAGAAGCTCATCTATTCATGATCTTCACCAGAGCTCCTCTCCGAGGCTATAGAAGTATGAACAGTGCAGGGTTCACACCAATCCAGGGCTGGATGTTGTGTTAGACAATGTGGCAGGACCCAAATATGCCCCAAGTAACTGAGATCGTAGAAGGAGAAATGAAACCAAAACACAAATCATACTATTAGATAGTACAGTGTTATCCAACTGATACAGAGTTCTGGGATATGCAGAGGTGGACATGGAAATTCTTTCATAAAAAGTGATTGCGATGGTGAATCTTGGTGTTCATGCCTAAATGACCAAATGATACTCATTCATTTATTCAACAATAGAAATTGAGTGTCTACTCTGGGCTAGAAACTATACTAACACCAAGGACATGACCATACCAGGAACAAGGAAACTCATGGTCTCCTAGAAAAAGAATTAATTCCAACTGCATTGGTTTGTTAGTGCTGCCATGACAGATTACCGCAAAGTGGATGGCTTAAGACAATAGAATTATTCTTTTACTCTTCAGGAGGCCTAGAAATTCAAAATCAAGGTGTTGTGCAAGTCTGCACCCCGTCCCCTCTGGGTGGTTGCCAGCAATCCTTGACATTCTTTGTAGCTGTGTCACTTTAATCTCTGCCTCTACCACCATATGATCTCCTTCCTGTCTATCCTCACATCATCCCTTGCTCTTTGTGACTTCACATGGCCTTCTTATAAGGAGACGGGTCATTAGATTTAGGGTATGTATTTCAGTATGACCCATCTTAACTAATTATGTCTGCAAAAACTGATTTCTAAATAAGGTTGTGTCCTGAGGTTCTTAATAGACATGATTTTGGAAGGAAGGACACCCTGTAATCCAGTACACATATGTTTGATGAAACTCAACAAGTGCCAAATAGGGAAATATAGAGCTGTGGGGGAATGTGAATTGAAACTCAAAAAAGGCAAGAGTTCAGAATCCAGGAAGACAGCAAGTTGGTAAATGCTCTAAAGCTCACTTGCAAGTAGACAACTTCATCTCTTCTCTCCAAAGACATGCACCAGAATCTTCTAAACGATTTCTCTAACTCATCATTTGTCAAGCCAAGCCCCTACACTACCTCCTCCATGAAGTCTTTTCTGATCTCTCTGTACAGATTAATTACTGCTCTCTCTGCACTACTATTGCTGCCACAGCAACTTTATTTAGAGGAATGGGAGCTAGCATTATGATAAGTGTCTTCCATGCACCGGGAATATACTAGTCACTTTCACATATCCTGTAAAGTGGGACCCCATTTTTAGACATGGAAAAACTGAGACTCAACAGTTAAGTGACTGAGCCAAGAAGACACAGTGCCTCGTCTGTCTGGCCCTCAAGGTCATGCATCCTGTTTCAATGCACAGGCTTCCTGAATCTAAGAGCCCTGGTATTGTGTTAGACTTCTCCCTCCCAGGCCTGCGGTGAGCTAGCTGAGAAGAGGACTGTATTTACTCCTGTAGCATGGAAGAAATGCTGTTAGAACACAGCTGAATGATCTGTCACACTAAATGCCCACAGGACTTCCGAGGGACCGTGAGCTCACCCATAGCTTTCTGCATCCTCAATGTACCTCCCTCCAACCCTTCTTTCATCCCGGGAGAAAACCAGACCAGCTGGGAGTGTTTGCACCAAGAAAAAAAAAATCCATCTCAAAGCAAACATTCTTCCAGTCCCTAAGGATTCCTCATAAGAGCTTTCCACTGCACCCGCTCACAGGGCAGACAATGTGCTAAACCAGCTGTTTAACACAAGAGGCTCCCCATCCCCAGAGACCTGAGACAAGCTCCTGAGACGCGCAATACGTCTCCATTAGCCAAGCAACCAGCTTTGGGTGTACTTTCTAATTCCATATTCTCGTGTTCATTAGCTGCAAGCCTGCCAGAAACTCAGGGTACCAGCTTCCCCAAACACAAGAGGGAACTGCTTCCCTAGATTCATATAGATCTGCTTTTCCAAGGACTCCATGCCACTGAGGCTCGTCACCGCCATAACCTATATGACTTAGCTGCAGCACGCACAGAGATGCCAATGCTGAGTCAGCCGAGGAGGGTGAGTAAGCAGGAGCAGGCATAGCTAGGAGGGACAGGCGGATGGAGAGGCCAGCATCCAAGTCCTGATGTCTAGGGAGTGGGGGGCAAAAGAAAGGAAATATGGTACCACAGGGAAGAGCTTAGACTACAGTTAGGACTGGTTTTGAATCCAGCCATTGTCACTCAGCAAATCTCTGACCTTGGATAACTTACATAACTTCTTATGCCTCAGAGATAATAAAAGAACCTCCAGATTGTTCTGCAGACAGAATGAGATAATGCTTATAAAGTTCTTAGCACATGGTCTGGCCCATGGTGAACTATAATTAATGCTCTTTGCAGGCTAATTTCAGCCTCTAAGGGAAGACAGGGCCTGGGCTGGTAGACAGTGATGTCCTATCTGAGGTGTCCTTACAGAGAAGGGCAGCTCTCAGATGCTGGGTTCTCTTTCCAGTCTGCAGTAATGTCCAAATTCACCAGTGTTGGGTCAGGGCCTGGATTATCCAATATAGTAGCCACTAGCTGCATTTGGCTATTGAGCTTATGCACATTGAGAAGTGGATTCAGTATAGAATCCACACTACATTTCAAAGAGTTAGCATGAAGAAAAGTGTAAGGCATCTTCATAATCTTTCTTATATCACCTACATGTTGAAATAATAATATAGTCAGCCCCTCATGTCTACAGTTTCTGCATCTATGCATTAAACCAACCATGAATCAAAAAATATTTTTTTAAAAAGCATCTGTTCTGAATATGTATGGACTTTTTTCTTATCATTATGCCCTAAAGAATACAGTATAACAGTTATTTACATAGCATTTACATTGTATTAGGTATTATAAGTAATCCAGAAATGATTTAAAGTATTCAGGAGGATGTTCCTAGGTTATATGCAAATACTATGCCATTTTATATAAGGGACTGGAGCGTCCATGGATTTTGTTATCCTCAGAGAATACTAGAACCAATCCCCTGTAGATATGAAGGGATGACTGTTCTTTTATTATATTGAACTAAATAAAATATATCATTAAAATGTCACCTGTTTCTTTTTACCTTCTTAAATTAGGCAACTAAAAAAAAATTAAAGTTATACTTGTGGCTCAAGGCTCATAGGTTTGGCTCCCATTATGTCCCTATTGGACCATGTTGGTTTAGGCCTGCACGTCTTCCAGTCAATGGATTGAACTGAGGGGTTACTGTAGTTGAAATGTTTGTGTCCCCTCCAAAATTCATGTTGATTCATGCTGCATTCACTCCAAAGAAGCAGTGTTTAAGAAGTGGGGCCATTAGGAGGTGATTAGGGCATGAGGATCCCTCCCCTGTGGGGGATTAAGGACCTTATCAAAGAGGCTTCACTTAGTATTCAGTCCTTTACCCTTTACCTTTTACCACATGAGGTCACTCATCCATCCGCTCCAGAGGACACAGCATTCTGGGTACCAACATGTTAACAGAAGTCATCCAGATACTGAAACTGCTAGCACCTTGATCTTGGACTTCTAGACTTCAGAACCTTGACAGATATATTTCTGTTCTTTATAAGTTATCCATCCCCAGGTATTTTGTTATAGCAGTAATAACAGATTAAGACTGGAACCCAGCTCACATGAGTTAGGAGAAGTGGAGAATAATCAGGAAACCAAGGCAGGAAGGATTACAAGCTATCACACATGCCTGCATATACCTGGGTTCACCTGCACCCCCTGGACACAAGGATAACAATGATAGCAGCGGACACAGATGAGACCTCTCCTCTTGGTAGGGAAAAACCCCTAACTAAAGGCCAAGCCTATTCAGGGATGGCCCTATAAATGGGTGGGACTGAGCCTATAAGTTTCGGGACCTGCACAGGACAGGCCTGAGGCCTTCAGAAGTAGAGAGTCACTATGTCTGGGATATTTTAGAAACCTGGCAACAGGTGAGCACCTTTTATTCCAGGTTTTCTCCCTTACACATCCTTAGCAGAGATAAGGAATCAAGATACCTCCCTCAAAGGAATTCACACACAGCTCAGTGCTCTGGATTGCAAGAGAAAGCCAGAGAGAGGAGAGAAGCAGAAGAAGCCGTGAGGGGGAAGACTTTCAAAATATCGAGCATGCCTTCAAGCCAGGCTAGCTACAGTCAATTTCTATCATGAACACAAGAATAGTTCTTAGAGAACTCAGTCTCCTTGAAACATGACTGCAGTCAGAACCACAAAAAGGTTCTACCATGTTTCAAGAAGCTCCTGGTGCCCCTTCAATCTCTTAGTCCCCAACAGCCTCCAAAATGTGGTTAGATAAAATCTAAACCCACGTCTCCAAGAAGAATGACAACCAAATCTATCTATTAGCTCTAAAAGTGAGAGTTTTTTTCAGGAATGTGTGTGTTGTTCTTAAATGAATGAGGGTGAATGGTTTCAGATAATTTCCCCAGCTTCAAAACTGATCATTTAGTATCTGACCTTGCCTCCATGAACTTGAAGGAAGGAGACATACGAAAAGAACAGGACACCAAAAAAGAAAAGGTTCCTCAGCATCGGAGAGTTTAGTGATGAACTATGTTCTTGGCCTTGTCACTGAAATCAGGACTAGAATCTCACTTCTTGGCCTCATTCATCTGACATCGTCTTTGTGGACACAGTATGTATTCAGGTACAAGTGGCACGAAGAAGACTCTCAGATTCAGCAAGACAGCCTGATCCCTGAGGGTGATGTGGATTTTAAAGGATCAGATGGCTATGACTAAAACTCACACTTTCAAAAAAAAAACTTTTTTAATTTTTAAAAAAAAAAATTTTCATTTGTTCTAATTAGTTACACATGACAATAGAATGCACTTTGGCACATCGTACATAAAAGGTATAATTTCTCATTCTTCTGGCAGTACATGATGTAGAACCCCACTGGTCATAGTCATATGTACATAGGGTAATAATGTCCAATTCATTCTACTATCCTTCCTACTCCCAGGCCCCCTCCCCTCCCTTTACTCCCCTCTACCTAATCCAAAGTAGTTCTATTCTTCCCAGCCCCACCTGCTTTATTATGGATTCGAATCTGCATATCAGAGAAAACATTTAGTCTTTGGTAAAACTCACACTTTGGTTACTTCTACAAGATAGGAAGAAATCTTTTGTAACCTTTGTAAAGCCTTGGAAGCTACCCCAGCAGTGCATCTCCAACCCATCTCACAAAAACTCCATTGCAAGGCTGGGGTTG